>NC_090936.1:1026999408-1027624408 GCF_040938575.1 Ambystoma mexicanum
CCACACAGCACACGGCAAGCGGGGAACGTGTATTACTGGGGTGCGTGGGAACTTTCACACAAGATTGGCCCTGTGCAAGTGGGGTACGTGTATTACTGGGATTCGCGGGAAGTTTCACACGCGATTGGGCCTGTGCGAGTGGGGTACGTGTATTACTGGGGTGCGTGGGAAGTTTCACACGTGAAAGGGCCTGTGCGAGTGGGGTACGTGTATTACTGGGGTTCGTGGGAAGTTTCACACACGATTGGCCCTGTGCGAGTGGGGTATGTGTATTACTGGGGTGCGCGGGAAGTTTCACATGCGATTGGCCCTGTGCGAATGGGGTAGGTGTATTACTGGGGTTCGCGGGATGTTTCACACGCGATAGGCCCTGTGTGAGTGGGGTACGTGTATTAATGGGGTTCGCGGGAAGTTTCACACGCGATAGGCCCTGTGCGAGTGGGGTACGTGTATTACTGGGGTTCGCTGGAAGTTTCACATGCGAAAGGGCCTGTGCGAGTGGGGTACGTGTATTACTGGGGTTCGCAGGAAGTTTCACACGCGATTGGCCCTGTGCAAGTGGGGTACGTGTATTACTGGGGTTCGTGGGACGTTTCACACGCGATAGGCCCTGTGCGAGTGGGGTATGTCTATTACTGGGGTTGGTGGGAAGTTTCACACACTATTTCACTGTCAGAGCAGGTATGAGTATCTAGTGGGGTGCACAGGGAGTCCCACACGTGAATTGGCAGTGTGGGTCCTTCCAGGTATGCCCTCCACCCCATCCACGGCCCCTGCAGGCAACCCACAAAGTGAGCATGCCCCCAGCCAGCACACCTGTCACCTTCCACTAGTGATCACCAACTCATGTCCCCCAGCACCCCCACCCACCAGCAGTGAAAGGCACCTGCCAGCAGGCCCCCACTCATGTCCCTTTGCACCCCAAACTCCCGGCAGTGAGGGGCGCCTGCCAGCAGGCCCCCACTCATGCCCCCCTGCACCCCAACCCCCCAGCAGTGAGGGGCACCTGCCAGCAGTCCCCCACTCATGTCCCACTCATGTCCCCCTGCACCCCCACCCCCCAGCAGTGAGGGGCACCTGCCAGCAGGCCCGACTCATGTCCCACTCATGTCCCCCTGCACCCCGTAACCCAGCAGTGAGGGGCACCTGCCAGCAGGCCCCCACTCATGTCCCACTCATGTCCCCCTGCATCTCCACCCCCCAGCAGTGACAGGCACCTGCCAGCAGGCCCCCACTCATGTCCCCATGCACCCCCACCCCCAGCAGTGAGGGGCACCTGCCAGCAGGCCCCCACTCATGTCCCCCTGCACCCCCACCACCAGCAGTGAGAGGCACCTGCCAGCAGGCCCCCACTCATGTCCTCCTGCACCCCCACCCCCCAGCAGTGGCAGGCACCTGCCAGCAGACCCCCACTCATGTCCCCCTGCACCCCCATCCCCCAGAAGTGAGGGGCACCTGCCAGCAGACCCCACTCATGTCCCACCCATGTCCCCCTGCACCCCCAGCCCCAGCAGGGAGCCCCACTCATGTCCCACTCATGTCCTCCTGCACCCCCACCCCCTCAGCAGTGACGGGCACCTGCCAGCAGGCCCCCACTCATGTCCCACTCATGTCCCCCTGCACCCCATAACCCAGCAGTGAGGGGCACCTGCCAGCAGTCCCCCACTCATGTCCCACTCATGTCCCCCTGCACCCCCACCCCCCAGCAGTGAGGGGCACCTGCCAGCAGGCCCCCACTCATGTCCCACTCATGTCCCCCTGCACCCCCATCCCCCAGCAGTGACAGGCACCTGCCAGCAGGCCCCCACTCATGTCCCCCTGCACCCCCCCAAGCAGTGAGAGGCACCTGCCAGCAGGCCCCCACCCATGATCCCCTGCACCCCCACCCCCAGCAGTGAGAGGCACCTGCCAGCAGGCCCCCACTCATGTCCCCCTGCACCCCCACCCCCCCAGCAGTGACAGGCACCGGCCAGCAGGCCCCCACTCATGTCCCACTCATGTCCTCCTGCACCCCCACCCCCTCAGCAGTGACGGGAACCTGCCAGCAGGCCCCCACTCATGTCCCCCCTACACAAAATAAAGAAGCACAATTTATATACTTATACACCAAAAAAACACATCACGCCACCCCGTTCTTGAGAAGCAATGATTTCCCAATCCACCCCACACTGACGTGCCTATCTCAAGACACAAACCAAAAGTCAACTATGTACATCAACACATGTCCGTCACACAGATACACTGGTTGGCATTGATTGTGTAAACACACATTTTCACATGCATCAACCTAATGAGCGAATCCCACAAATGTAAATAAAATATGAATATGTGTTATGTACAAAAATAAATAAATGAAATGAAATCATACAAAAATAGCAAACATGAAATGAAAAGCATATGCAAAAAATGAGTGAATGAAAATTATAACCAATCCAAAAAAATTTGAAAGAAAAACAGTCCAAACTCTCCCTCCACCAACGCAAATCCAAAGGAAAGGTAAAAAAAAAAAAAAAATCCATTGCTTCATGTTCATTATGAAAATAAAATTCAAATGATTCCATAGTCCAACTATTTACAATACATTTTCCCAAAAAAAAAATCCATTACTCCATGTCCATAATGAAAAAAAATATTCTAATTAATTCATGATCAAACTATTCACAATCCATTGTCCAAAAGAAAAATCCATGAATCCATGTGCAAAATCCAAAAAATAAATCAAATCAATCCATTGTCCAACTATGTAAAGGGTCCATGAGCCCAACCAAACAAATGAAACCTACCTAAGAAACTACATAAAAATAAAACTATATACAAATGTGAGTGGCATTGTCCATTGACCACAAATAAAAGGAAAAGGAAAAGGAAACCTAACTCTAAAAACTATTTACAATGGCTGTGGGCTAGTCCGACGGCTCACTTCCCGATTTCCCGGGCCAGGGCATCATCGAACTCCTGCACAATTTCCCGGAGGCGGTCCTCTTCCATGGCCTTAGAGTTCGCAGGGACGATGACATGTGGACCTCCAGGTCACTGCGAATTGCCTTGAGGCACTCGGCTCGCCTCAGAGCCCTCCGCATGGAGTTCTCCACCCTGACCATTGTGAGCGTGTCTCTTATGCCCGCTGCCGCTCTGCATCTATAGCATGGCCTAACCGCTGCCACACGGAATACACTTCCAGTCCTGGGTCCTCCTGCCCTCTGGCCGATGCCTGCCCCTCCGATGTTGAAGGCCCCGAGCCATCATGGCTCCCACCTTGTTGCTGCTGCTGCTGTGCCTCTGCCTGTGCCCTGGCTCTTGCTGCCTGCACATCCTCTTCCGGCTGGGGTACAGTTGTTGAGGTGGCCACCCCTGCTGGACGTCCGACTCCCGACTGTGGCAGGGATGTGTCCTCCACCAGCCTGGCCGCAGGGTCAGAGGCAGCTCCACAGGGTACCCACATGGCATGGAGGATGACTGGCGCATAGGTGGTTCTGGTGAGGAGGGGGTCAGAACAAGGTCCAGCAAATGGAGGAATCCGGCCCTGGTACCTGTCCCAGTAGGTCAACGCGGTCAACGAGCCATTCAAGATGACGTGCAGACTCCTCATGAAAAGACTGCAGTTCACCTCGCATGGCCCGTTGACGCAAGGCCACCCCACCCAGGACAGGCTCAACCCAGTGCCAGATAGCCACATCCGCAGGGAGAGGAAGGCCAGTTGTTGTAAGTGGATCCCCTTCCTGAAAACGGGTCTGGACGTAGGCATCCCTGCTGGTGCAGGATGATGCAGTCACAGGATCGGGGACAGGATTACACACAGACACCTCTGCGGTGGTCTGTGCTGCCTCCTGTCCCTGCCCCTGCACTGCACCACTTCCACCAGTGGAATCCCCACCTCCAGACCCCGTGTCTTTCCCTTGCACGGCCTCCTCCTCCACCAAACCCCCCACCAACCTGGATGACTCTTTGCCATCTTCCTCCGTCGGACCCTGTGGGGTCTCAGCTGCCCCTTTTGCTGCCGAGGAGTCCAACTCCGACCGCCGCCTCTTGGACCTACCCTCGGCAGCTGCGGCCTGGGACGCGGCACCGGACTCCACACTCCCTGACGAGATGACAACCTGGGAGGGGAGCTGGGCTTTGCGTCTCCGGATGGCGGTGCGATCCCTGCTGCTGTGCTCCACAGCACCCTCTTTGCCCTCTTCATCAGTTGACGCTGCAGACAGGGAGAGATAGGACACAGGCATCAGGGCACTTTACAATGGACTGATACACACATGACAGTTGCACATGAGTGGCAGTGTCAAACTTCAGACATGGCATCACAATCCCCAACACACATGTCATTTCAACTCACACACATGAGCAATTCCACAGCCATATCACAACAGCCAGCACCATCCATACACATACAACAGCATGAGCATCCAAAGGTGAGCCAGACATCACATGAAACACAGGGAGTGCAGTAGACATGCACACACGCCACTACACTTACATGCATGTCTACATCTCCTCCAACTGTTGCAGTGATGAGATTGCATCATGTCAGATCCGCCATTCAGCCGTCTACATATCATTGTCACATGCATCCATGTTGCATCACAGTTGCACACTTGTCAAATACACACACATGCACATGTACACAGTGCAGATACATGCATTAGGAACCACCATCCATGCCACGACCATGCCAATGTACATACACAGAAATTCAAACATGTGTGCTCTCACACCTGCATTTGTCCAGCATGCTTACCAACACATACACCATCAATGTCTCTCACACCTGAGAGGACACACATGTGGCAGACTCACGCCCATGTTCATACACATCCCTACATGGCCCTACAAAAACACATGTGTAACCTGCACACTACTGACACACCACGACACGCACAGAGTCCAATCACCCTGCATGTACACTTACCGCTCAACTTCAGACGGGTCTGCCTCTCAAGGATCTGGACGTAGAGCACTGGGCATATGCGTTCCAAGACCCTCATTTGGTGGTCCGACAGCTGGCCCTGATGCCCCTCAGCATCCGCTGCCTTCGCGAGGTATCAGGCCTTGTTGATGGCCCTGGATCTGAAGTCCTCCCACCGCTTCTTGACATGATGTAAGTCGCAAACTGCCACCCCTTCCGCGTTGATGGTAGTCACGATGTCCATCCAGATCCTGGTCCGTCCTTCATTGTCGGCACAGGAACTTCCAAAGAGGGCATCATACTGCCCCAGGACTTGCTCCACCAGGACACCAACTTCCCTGGCACTGAAGCTGGTGGCTCTCTGCCTCTCTAGTGGGGGTTGTCAGTGCTGCCAGATGGTGTTGTGCTGGACATGGCAACCCCAGAGGCTGGAGTGGGTGGTCAACTGGGTCCTGGGGCTGGGCTGTGGAGCGATGGAATCCCAGTCGGGAGTATTCGGTTCCAGCAGGGGTAGTCACAGCAACTGCACCCCTGGCTGACGTGCAGGCAGCAAATGGCAGGGCACGTGGGCAGCAGGCAGTCAGGCAGCAGCAGATTGCAGGTGGGAGCGTGCTCAGGGCTCTGGGGGGCAGTAATTCGGTCTTCTGGGCAGGAGCGTGGTCTTCTGTGCGTTTTTGCGTGGCCAGCTTGATATGGAGTGATTTGGCACGTGAAAAAATTGCACGTCAGCGTGTAATTGGAGGAAAGGCCCTTAGCGCATAAGCGCTTCAGCACACGTACATGTTTTCATTGGACCAAAGGCCCTTAGCGCGTAAGCGCTTCTCTGACATTATGCGCGCGGGCGTTTCCCTCATGACGTGGGCATAGTGGTTCAGCGTGCATGAAAAAACTGCACGTCTGTGTGTAAATGCGTGTAATCCGAGGAAAGGGCCTACGCGTGTAAGTGACGTGAGGCGTGCAGGCGTTTCCCTCAGCACGGGTTAAAGGTGAGCGGGGCCAGCAGTTCGCTGTACGTGCCTTTCGTGGAGACCGACATGTATAGCTGCTTCGTGTTGTTTCGCGCGCCATCACATCTTCACAGCGATCGAGGACGTATATCTTCTTTTGGCAGGGGTATTGGTTACGCGTGTTTTTCATTATCATGCTAGTCAGACGGTGAGTCGCGCACGCTATTTTTCCCACTGTGAGTGCCCCTGTGTATCGCACCCATTTTCGAGGTCATAGTAGCCTGTGTGTCCCACGCGTACGCGTTTTTTGTGTCACTGGGTGCCACTGCGTACAGCGGGAGGTTGAATCCACGCACGTAGGCTGCAGGGTTGCGTGCACGGTTTTACTGCAGTTTTGGGGTGCCTGAGCATAGCGTGACCCGTCACTACATCACTGGGGTCACATACAGCCTTGCAGGTGCAGGGGGGCTGTTAACATCTTGCATCCCACCCCCTTCACCCCAATTGCCCAGGTCAATTGTGGTGTACACCTCCCATTGGCACTACTCCATCTGTGCCGGCACTACTCCATCTGTGCCATGGTTGGGAGGCCAGGCCACCAAAGGTGAGGGGCGCCTCAGCTGGGCGGACTCCTCGTGGCGGGCATGGTCAGGGACGTGGCCGGGGTGACCAGGGAGTCGGGGGACTCCAGGGTTTCCAGGGTGGCCGCAGAGGGGGAAGAGGCAGGGGTGCGCCACTTGAGCACGATGTTGCGCCATGTGTCGGTGCAGTCATGCCACCACCCCCTGTGATTCCGGGAGATGCAGCTTCTGCATCTGGCACTGGCGCCCGTGTGGCCCGGCAGTCCATTTCATCGACTGCCACGGGCCCAAGGTTAATGGTAGCTGCAGGTGCAGCTGTCGACACCACCACCCAGGCTCAGGGTCTGCCAGCACAGGCTGCGTTGGCGATTGAAGAGCCCTTGGAAGATTTCCAACAGGACCGGAGGGAAACCGTAGGGGCACGCAGGGCTGCCCCGACCAAGACACGTGTCCCTGGGGCAGTAATGTCATCTGCTGCCCCGAACAGCCAGGTGTTGGCAAGTGCAGGGGCAGATGCAGCCAACAACACCCCGGTTGTGAGTCTGCCAACCAGTACAGTTGCGGTAAATGACCCTGCCACAGCGGATGTTGATGCGCAGGGTCCATTAGAGGGCACCCAGCTGCCACTGACACAAGTCAGCCCTTTGGTCGTCCCTCCACCTGCCACTCCCTTAGCTCAATCCACCAGTCCCATACTGATCAGGGCGGCATCAGCCAGCCAGGGTCTGTGCCACAATCCAAGAGGAGGAAGGTTGCGACTGCAGCACAGGCTGGGACCCCACACACAGCCACGACCTCCTGCATGTCGAGGAAGAAACCTTTCTGCAACCAGGAACTGGACTTCATCGTGGGCTACGTGCGGAAACACAGCTGTGACATGCTAGTGGGTGCTAATTGTCAGACTACGGCTGCCCACCGTGATACCCACTGGAAGCAAGTTGCGGAACATGTGAGTGCATTCGGCAATTAGGCGTGCACGGCGCAAGAGTGCAAAAAGCGTTGGAATGACCTCAAACGTAGCGCTAAGGCTAAGCGTGCCTCAAATTACAACTTGACTCTGGTGACTGGCGGTGGGCCTGCACCGGAGGAGGAAGACCTCACTTCGCATGAGTCACTTGTTGCGGAGTTCATACCATCTGAATTGCTCGAAGGAGTGGGAGAGATGCAGGACTTTGATGCCAAGTCCGGTGAGTGTTGATGCGTGTTTGTCAAAGACGTGTGTGTTTTGTGTGATGTGTTGTGCATGATTGCCACTACATGTCACGTCTACATGGTTGTTATGTGTGAGTAATGCAATGCTTCCCTGATGCATGTCTACTCTGCTGGATGGTGGACATGTGGAGCAGACGGGGACTGTCCACATCATCACTTTTGCACTGTAGTCACATGCTGGTTACCAGTATGCCCCTCCGGTCCATGTTCCAGCTCACTGGCATGTAGCGT
This sequence comes from Ambystoma mexicanum, assembly GCF_040938575.1. NCBI lineage: Eukaryota > Metazoa > Chordata > Amphibia > Caudata > Ambystomatidae > Ambystoma > Ambystoma mexicanum. Next base: position 1,027,007,283 of record NC_090936.1, read on the forward strand.
GGGGTGAGCTTCCTCTCAGCCCAGGAACTATGCATAGCATGACTGACGTGCATGTGTCCTCTGCCTGCAAGGGGGTAGCCAATGTAGGCATTCTCCCTTGCCCCTCAACCCCCTGCTCTGCACCCCAATTCCATTTTAGCACTGGTCTGCTACAATATTGCCATTGGTTACTTCCCTGGTCATGCCTCCTGTGTACATTCTAACATCCAGCGGCCATTCTGACAGACATATCCATTGTGGTACATCCTTAGTACTTGATGCCGGGTGTCTCACTTGGACTGTGCAGAGGTCAGATGCCCCGCAGGGACATGAGTGCCCATTCATGCTCCATGTGCATTCCACACATGCCCATATGTGTCCATGACTGGATGATCACTGTTACACAAGTCCATGATGACCCAAATTGCATGGCATTTCATCTGCCTTCTCGTGTCAACTGTGGCTCAGTACTGCGTTGCACACATGTTTAGGGTCTGACAATCTGTGAGGGTCACGGGCCTTAGCCTGTTTAATGGCCAATGACTCTGTCCAACTGGTGTAGTGTCTTCTTCATACGTGGGTGGACTCCAGATGTTTCATCATGTGTCCTGCTTACTGTCCCATCATCATTTGCAGTGTTGTCACTTGACTCACATGAAGTTGTTGATGCTAGTCAACACTGTCAATACACAGGTCTATGGTCAGCCTTTTGATACCATGCTAGGCATCCCTGCTTTTGCACTGGGTGGAGGGGTGCTTTGCTTGTAGATATGCTACCCATTGAATGCACATTGCATGTGATGCCTGAAATTGACCTTGCACTGCCTTCACATTTTCTGACACACACCATGGAGTCCCTGTACATGTAGGTAGTGAGTAACATACATACCTGCTCCACTGCATAGACCCACTTCAATGCAGACTGCCACAGGTCAGATCACAGAAGCAATTCCAACTTGACCCAGCATGCATGCCAGGTTCTATTTTGTGTGTCACATGTCTGCCTGATGTGTTTGTTGTCAGTGTGTGTGTGTGTGTGTTGTGTGCTTCTAACATGCGTAGTGACCTTTTTTCTCTCTATTTTTCAGATGATGATGCAATGGAGCCGGAGGATGGTGTTGTCATGCCAGGCACAGGGTTGTTATCACTACATCAACCCAGCACAAGTGGGGGTAGTGGGGTGGTAGGCCACGAAAACCCCCAAGTGCTACAGTCCATCTTGTCTCTGGCTGCCTATGAGTCCAGCCCTGAAGAACACTCTGACAACCATGTCGAGTTGGATGAGCATCAGGTCCATATCTCAGGGGTGAGTGATTCTGATGTGAACACTCCTCTGTCCACGACACCTGCACTGAGGGGTCAGACAGTCTTGGAACCTCCGCCTGTGGTGGATCGGGACGCAGGGTCACCCTCCACACCAGTCACTGAATTACCTGGGACATCACGTCGACTGGGGCATGTAGTCGTGCAGCCGCGGGCGGTGCCAACACAATGAGGACACACGGTCCTTGGGTCCCACAGGGGTCAAGCCCAGCAACGTGGTCGCAGCGCGCAACCACAGTATACTGAGTGGGAGCAAGACATAACTGCCGATTCGGAACGGCAGGGGGGCAGCAATGGAGAACATCGCTGAGAGCATGGAGCGTGTGGCCCAATCTGTGCTCCCCCCTGCTAGGCAGGTACTTCTCCAGCAGCAGGCGGCACGGTCCACGACCTGCTCGCTCAGGCTGGGCATGGTGGCCTCAGACAGGGCACGCCAGGCTGAAATGTCGTCTCTGCATCTAGCAATTTCTGCTCACGCAGAGGCACACATGAAGGCCCTGAGGGAGGAGCATGCTTCCCTCAGATCCACTCTGGGTGTCCTTCCGATGTCCTTAGGGAGCGGGCAGAGGAGAGGTTTGCACAGCTTGAGCGTACTATCTCGGCTGAGCTACATGCTTGCCGGGAGGTGAAGCGGTTGTCCAGCCAGGCCTTGCAGGAGGAACTCCGTGTTACACGTGCTACCTTGCAAGAGCAAGCACGTGTATCACAGGAGGTTTTGCATGCAGACCTACATGTCATCGCCACACAGAACCAGGCTCACCCGTCCGGCAGACCTGCTGCAGACAAGTGGCAAGCTGTGGCTAGGCGTGGTCATGCTCCTGTGCCACGTCCTCCTTTCCAGGAACGACAATCTATCTCCCACATAGGTTGAGCTGTGCAGGCATTGAGCCCATGGAGTTTTTTTTTCCTCAGCATAATCGCATGTGGGTGTTGAGCAGCACCCTGTAACTGCCCCCTTCTGGGTGCCCCCCCTCCTTGGTCGTATTTGGACATTTTTGATTTTTCTTTTAGTTTAGTTAGTTAAGTTTCTGTTTGATAGTTAGATTAAATAGGTAAAGTAGGTTTTTCATAGTTAGTGTAATTAGTTAATATAGTTTAAAATTGCTAGTCTATTGTGCTTTCATGTGACGGTGTGGTGCTTTGTGGCTTTTGAAAGCATCCACTGTCTGTCCCAGCTGGGCCCTTCATGCTTATCTTGTGTATGTGTTTGCTGCTTGGGGTCCTTGACTCACATATGCCACTCCTGCTTCCCTTATCCATGGGCTCGCAAGGATGGTTCGGTGTAACAGCCTATTATACAAGGGCAATGGACTGTCATATCTGTGGCATTTCTGCTGCTGTGGAACTTGTGTTAACACCCCTAGTGGGGGTGATTGGGGTGTAATTGAGCACTGTTCTTCTTTTGCTAGATGGGGTGTTTAATGATTCATCTGTACATTCATTGCTATGCATTGTGTAGTATGTTTCTTATCTTTAATGAACATGTGCTTGTTGAAAATCATGCCGTAGATAGTGTGTTCCACACTGTTGCTGTGAAAGACGGACTGATGGTGTGATTTCTGATGTACGTCTCTGACATGGTCCACTCATGTAATGCCTGAAGAGACACACTCATATGAATATTAAGCATTAATCATGTGTTTCATGGACCTTCTGCAGGGGGATGAGCCTCAAGACCACATTTGCCAGCAGACATGGGCCATTGGACGTCTGGAATCTGGACACATTTGGTGGTGCCGACATGCACATGTGTGCGCAAGCAGAGGCACAGGGATTGCTATCATACATCCAATTAACGATGATGTGCTTCAAGGGACTCCAGGCAAGGTGAGCAGCACAGAGGGGTCACAACATAGCAAACCTTCCACCTGGCCAGTTGAACATGCATGCTTAGTAGCAGCACTGACGGTGAGCTTGGACAAATATTGGTGTTGAAGCTCACAATAGAGCTCAGATGTGTTGGTGGACTGATGGCTGGTTGATGGGAAAGTTGTCTGGGGCACCTGCATGGGCAGTGGCACATACCCTCCGTTCCACCATGGTCCATTGAGGCACTTGTATTAGCCATGTAGCATTGCAAGACATGGAATGAAGCAGCTCACAGGGACAGACAGCAAGGGACAGACTCGGGTGCAGTGCATTTCATTTCCAAGTAGAATTTCATACATGCACTGGCTACTTTATTTTGGTCATGGTGGTACAGGACTTGTTCTGAAGTCAGACCTTGCTATATTCATCTGTCTGCTTACCCAGGGAAAATTGCATGTTGTGTGAATCGTGACACATTGGTGTTCCATTTGCCATGCACCCACCGGTGCCTGACTTAATGCATTGACTGTGTATGAACCATCACAGGGGTAATGTTACGAATGGGTATGAAGCATCCACACAAGATTGTCTGTTTGTAGAGTATTTTGTTACTTTGGGGCATATTTGGTGGTGTGTTTGTGTGTTTTGGGCACGCACAGATTATTAACTGTGGCTCTCTTTGCAGCATTGAACTGCTCCTGTTAATGGACCGGAGAGTGCACAGGCAGGAGGCCAGCACTCACCCCAGAGATAAGTTTCTCTTTGACTTCCATTTGAGTAATTTGCTGCTATGTGCATGTGAACAAGTTTGGTCTATTTGTGTATGTGTTAAAGTGTGTACTACATTTTGGTGCATTCCCTACTTTCCCGTGTCAATCCTACTCCCCTCTCCTGCCCCTCATTCCGGTTATCAAGTATGCCAATGCCTGTGCCGACTGCATATCCTTGAACCTCCTTCCCCACCAGGGTGTCAGAGGCCTGTGTGAGTTAGACCTTGCAGGCACCCAGACCACGGTGGGGGTGGTTGTTTTGTGCCACTCCTGCGCCTGTACACGGGAGCTGTGACAGTAGACATCCGTTCGTGTTGCATCATTCTATGTTATGTACCACACATGGTTCAGATCCTGTTGTGACATTGTTTTACTGTGCTACCTTGGTTGTTAACATCATTGTGGTAGTACTTGGCCTTTGTGGTGTACTGCTACTTGAAGTCATCTACTGGAGGCTGTTCTGGTTTGTTTTACTGCCTGCAGTGTATTTGCTTGGCTTCTGTGTTGTCCTGCTTTGTGTTCTCTTGGATTTTGTGCTTTTGCAAATCTAGGTGGACTCTGAGGGTGCTGGCAACTTTTTACACACACGGTGGGAGATGGTGACAAAGGGGAAGGGTGATCCTGTGGCCAGGTGGAATTCAAGGATGTCGAATGAATGACCCAGATGCAGTTGTTCAGTGGGTCATGGTGATTTGTGAGGGAGGGGGGGTGTTTTGTTGTTGATAGTTGCCTTGCCCTACAGTGTGATGGGCACCCTGAAATTGTAATTGTGCTTTACTATGTACATGATGTATTCTGCTCATCAATGCCTCTTCATGTGCAGGTGTGAGGGGATAGTTGTGGTTTGACATGCTGGGGTATACACATGGTGAATGTTCACATGTGATGTGTAGAGGACAGTGATGGTCACTTGATTTCACATGAATACGTTGAGTGAATGTCCCTACTGACCCACACACTCGCACTATGATCCACTACATGTACAACCACCCTTACATGTCCACATGTACACTCTGTTTGCCTTCTGGTGCCCACTGTGTCCCTGCAGCGAATGTTCTACAACCATTTGTGGATCCTGTATATGCCTAATTTTGTTATTTTATGTAGTTTGTCACTTAGATGTGATGCTCAGGGTGTGCATCACACACAAAGGCTGTTCACTGTGCTGTGCGCTGAGCAGTGTGTTGCAGGAGGTGGACATGGCACACAGTAGCTGCAGTGTTGATTATGCAATGCACATTGTGCATGTGGACAGGCATTAATTGTTATGTTTCAAATACGACTTTTGGAATGTATTTGGGTATGACTTATTTTGGGTGTGAGGCTGTTGGTCAGTCATTTCATCTGATTCCATGTCAGGCATCATTGCCTGATGCCCATTTGCATTTTTCACATGGCAATATGTACCTTATTGGTACTGTGTTGGTGTATGGCTATTGCTTGCCATGTCTTGTTGTGGTTTGGGAGGGTTTGAGTGAAATACCAGTGATATTCATGGCCTGTTTTGCAGGTCTGTGTGATTCACACCTTGCATGTGTGCCTTTTGGTCACACAGGATTGCTTGTGTTTAAGTAGCTAGGGATGCACACAATGTGGCAATTCCATGGCAACAATCTCAGGGTGGTAAGGTTGTGACAGTTGACTGTCTCTTTGTCATCATCGATTGTCACCTGGTGTGTGCCAGGTCTGTGTGCACTCCGCAGGGTTGGGAGTTTAGGTGAAAAATCTGGCCACAAGCTGGACCGGGCTTCCTCGCCACGTGCCCTATCACCTCCCATGGGCAGCACCTGTGCCTGGGGATGTGGGGGCACCACTATGTCCACCGGTACGCCCTGCCATGTTGCAACATTGTGCAGGAAACATGCTGCCACAATGATCCTGCACACTACTGGGGGTGCATAGAGTAGCTGCCCGCCAGAGTGGTCAAGGGAGCGGAAGCGTGACTTGAGCACTCTGAATGTGCGCTCCACTATGGCCCTGGTTATAATATGGGCCGCGTTGTATCTTACCTGGGGTGGTGTGGTCGGGTTCCGGATTGGCGTCATCATGTGTTTGCTCAGAGGCTACGCACCGTCCCCTGGAGAGATGATAATGGTTGTGATTATTGGGGTTTGTGTATTGGTGTGTGTGTGTGTGACATGCATGCATGTGCACGGACATTTGTACTCACCTAGGAGCCATGTGTCGCCATGCTGCTCAGCTTCCAGGGCCCGGCTCAGGCGGACATTCTCTATATGAAACTGTCATGGGTCGAGGCAGGGTAGTTTGCATAGACAGAGGTGATGATTCCCTTTGCATCGCATACCACCTGTATGTTGATGGAATTCCAGTGCTTGCGGATTCGGGAGATGTGCTCAGTTGCCCTAGGTGGACGTAGGGCCACATGGGTGCAATCTATTGCACCGAGCACTTTGGGGAAGTGTGCCACCCTGTAAAAGTCCTGGACCACGGCCTGCCTTTCTGCGGGTGTTCTGGGCATGTATATGTGCCTGCGGACTGAGGGGTGTGCTGTCATGATTGCCAATACCTGGTGTAGGCAGCGTGACTGCGTGGCCTGTGAGACCCCACCCACTATGGCAGTAGTCCACTGAAAAGACCTAGTAGCCAAAAAATGAAGGAAATTGAGCACCTTCTCCAAGGGACTCAATGCTTGGGAGCAGAGGGTGTGGGATGTTAGGTCATCTTCCCACTCCCTGACCAGGTCTAGGATGATATGGGGTGGAAACCTATACCTGCCATAGACCTGGTCGTCAGGCATCCCAAAAAGGTTTGTCCGTGGTGAAAAATGCGTACCCTGGCTATTCTCCTCCTAGTGCGGTGTCCCACGATCAGTGCTGCGACAAATGGGGCATTCATCGTAGCTGTATATACGTGTTTGTTGTTTGCGCGCACCTTTATGCTGTGCGCGGGGATGCTTCCGCCTGCCTTCGTGTGGTGGACGCGTTGACGTCTGTGTGCGTCTTTTGCCATGTGCAGGTTTCCCGTATTCGAATCCATGAATACGGGTTGTTCGCGTGCGTGTGGGCGTTCCATGTAGTTCCTTTTAGGCAGAAACTTGTGCAGTTCCCTTAGGGAACACTGCAAAAGATTTAAGACTACAGGTGTTGGCAGTAAACCCACTTGGTAGCAATCTGTACCACCCAGGTTTACCTGGTAGCTGTGGCTGAGCAGTCAGACTTCTCTCAAGAAGAGTTAGGCAGTATGCAAAGTATACACAATAGGCACTCAGACACACCAATACAAGCAAACACTGACCAGAGCTTTGGTATCAAAGAATATAATTATTTATTTAAAAACACACTGTTTGAAACACTCCAGCACTCTTATTGTAAAATATTCTAAACACAGTTACTATTGTAATATATACACCCCTTTTTCCTTATCAGATAAGTCACAGTAAAACACCACTTATTTTCATACAGAGGTGAGCGCTTAACTAGATGGCACTCCAATAAGTTTGTGAGAAAGGAAGGGAAAAAGACAGAATATGGAAAGGTACACCACTCTAAGGTTCAGGAACACTGTTAGCAAGGCAGAAGAGCAAAAGTCACTGGTGAGCCAAAGTCCAAAGGCTGGGCCCACTCTTAGAGAGAGCAGAGCACAAATGTGCCCAAGATCACACAGTTACACTAGGCTTTGAAAGTCTTGCAGAGGGTTCAAAAAGAGTTTAGAGAGGCTTTAGGAAAGTTTAGCCAGGTTGTCCCAGGCTAACCCAGGTTCGAAAGCCGGGGGCTAAATCTACCCCGTACAGTCGGTAGCAAGGGAAGTCGGGCGGGACACGGTACCTTAAGTGGGAAGGATCCTCCAGCGGTGGCAGTTGTTCCTGGCAGTGGGTGCAAGTCACGTCATCGTCCAGGGGAAAAGAAGATCTCGACTTGGAGGAAAGATGAAGGTCGTTCCACTACCAGGGAAGAAACCAGCCGCAGAGTTTTCCGGTTAAAGGTGGTACCTTTGTTTCGCGGTCGTGGTAAAACTTGGTATCCCGGTTGCCGGGGTGCTTGGCACAGGCAAGGCGGCCACGAGGTACGTCGGGAAGGCGAAACGACGGTGAAACTGGTTATCCCCACCAGTCAAAGGAGGAAGACTCTCCGGCGGGAGATCTCCTCTGTTGTTGGGAAAAGTGGTGAGACGGTCCAGCAGGGCTCCACCGGTGGTGGTGTCATGGCAGGTCAGCTCAGCTTCTCCCTCGTCAGATTCTTAGGTCATGTGGCGACTTCTGAAGTTCCAGTCCCCAAAGCCCTGCTTTTATACAGAAAACCCCCATTCACTCAGCCTAGCTGTCACTCAAACATGCTAAGTGGTGAGCCGGCCGGCTCACCACTTGGGCCAATCAGGATGGAGTGTGACTTGAGTTGCCTAGGCAACTCAGTCCAGGGTGCCTAAATTCCCCTCCACCCATCCTAAGTACCCCAGACAGAGTGGCACCACTTTGGAGGGCTTCTGTGGAGAAGCCCGGCAAAAAGTGGAACAAAGGGCTCGACTTGGGTTGGAGTCACAGAAGAGAACACAAACGCCATTTTAGAATCAAGTTTTGCCAAAAAATACCAACCGGAGAATTAATATTAATTAAATAAACCGGCGGTATGTTCGAGGCTACCGTAAATAATTAAATAAAGGTAGTAGCCTAAAACAAATCCCACAGGAAAATATTTGCGGTTGAATATAAAAAGTAGTATCCACTGCCACCAGCCAAAACTCAATCAGGGGGGACAGAGACGTGCCCCCTCGACTAACAGACCCTGGGGCAATTGAATGGCCCCAGCCAGTACATCCACAATATGATGGTTTGTACTGGTTCTGTTCAGAATTTAAGACTAGTAAAGTCAATGGTGACTTTACATGCCCTGGGAGACAGTAGTCAGTCCCAGGGTATGGATTCTATACTGGGGGGTCACTATGACACCCCTGTGTCACTGCACTGAGGGTGATGTGTGACACACATCACAAAAACACATGAAGCCCTATGGAGTAAAAGACCCCATAGCCCATTAAACACATCTAGATTCAAAGAAACACACTCAAATCATGCCCAAGAGTGAGGGTAAAAGAGTCTCACTCTTGGCAGGAGAAAAAAAATAAACCCCAAAAATCCAGCAAAGCTGCTGGGGGACTCACTAGGTTAGGGAATTCTGCCTAAACAGAGAATTCTCCCTAACAGTTCCCTGCAGTACTTCCCCAGTTACGCCTTCTTTTTCATGCGTTGTTCCCCATTCCGCGTGTTACGCCCACTGTTCTGCCCACTTTTGTTGTGTGCGCTGCGCTATGTGCACTTTTGCTGTGCACGAAGCGCACGCCGTTTGATGATGTGTGTGCTCGCGTGCGCCATGCACAGATTTGGCACACAACCAGTGGGAAAGTAGCGCAGCGCCTTCATTGAATCGCACGCGTGCGCGTACGCTTGCTTTCTCACGCTTGCGCCTCCTTGCGCTTGCTTGCGCTGGGATTTTCGGCGCATGTTTGTTCCATGAATCGGCCCCTTAGTCTTGTTGTGGCTTGCTCACACATGGGTAGTGTCATATCATGTACGTCTAATTTGTCTGTGGCGCAAATGTCTATTATTGGTTGCATTTCTTTCTTTAACATTGTTTCATTGAATTTGAAACAGCTTGCAAGAGTTTCCAGTAAGGCCATACAATTGACATTTTTGTGCACTAATTGTTCCATAACATCAGTAACACATGCATTATCGCCATAAAGTGCATGAAGGTGCTCATTTTACAATATTGCTTGTGCTTCTTGAGATAGTACACCAACTCTAATACTTTTTAGGATGTTGGCATAAGTGAGATCTGCAGATTGCTACACGTTTTCTGTTAATTCTCTGTATTGGAACGGTTGCCAAAGGTTGACATTTCCTAAGCTGCCAACAGTTTTACGGCAGAGATTGTGTCCTAAGATTTTAAAAATAGGTTCACCTTTCACTGGTGTCAATTGTAGAAGATCTTCGAAAACGATAATATGTTTCCCTGCAAATAGTTCTTCGTAGTTGGTTTCAAGTACTTCTTGCAATCTGAGGTGAATCAAAGCCAACATTAGGTTGGAGACCATGCTCACTTCATCTATTAGTAGCATTTTCATTTGCTTTAATACTCTGCGTAGTTCCATTGCAGCTTCTTCAGAAAGTTTGTAATAGTCTAATTTATTTTGGTGTTCTACTGGAAGAAGTAGTAATCGGTGCAAAGTGACACCACCTATGTTGTAGGCAGCTAAACTTGTGGTGGCAGTTGCAACAGCTGACAGTTTGTTGTTTGTCAATTGTTGAAGGAACTTGATGATGATTTTGATTAAGAATGTTTTTCCTGAACCAGCTTCACCACTGACGTACAGCAGTATAGGTATGTCATTTTGGCAGGTACTTTCTTTATTTTCATGTTGTACACCATGTGAAAATTGTTTTGTTATGTCTTCAAAAATGGTGTGCTGATCTTTGTTAAGTTTTGCTTGTTGTACAGTTAAGTCTTGTATATCTTCTTGGTAGTGACACATGGGGGGTCATTACGAACTGGGCGCAAAGGAAAACTGGGCACTGGTAATGACACCGGTGCTGGTAATCCCTTTGCGCCCTATTCCGAGGTCCCTTTGTAGGTCCCTCCCTTAACGCCTGGTTTTACCAGGTATTAAGGACGGGACACGCAAAGGGATACCAGGGTCAATAACGGTCCCGCAATTTACGGTACCGTTATTGCCGCCTTCCCACTTACCATTGAGCCCTATGGGGGCTCAAATGGGAATGGGGAATAGCTTTACAAATGGGGACTTACCGGTCCCGCCAAGGTTGGACTGGACCGGTAAGTCCCCATACCACCAGGTCGGTGGTGGTACCGTATTGGTGCTAGTCATGGCGCTAATAGCGCCATGGCTAACACCAACCTCGGAATGAGGGCCAAGGTGTTTTCCACTTCTGTCATAGCTAATTCTGCCTCATTTGCTATTAGTGGCTGTCCTAGTGGTTCTTGGTTTCCTGTTACAGAAGGTTGACTACTGTCGGAAGAGTCATTATCTAGTTGGGCCTGAAGTTCTTCTTTGTGTTGCTGTTCATTGTGCAACATTGTTTTGTACTGCGTTCACATCGGTGATAGCGCTTTCATTTGCTTTAAAAGCATCTTCATAGCAGTCATAGTTATCTAGTATCTCTTCCTGTTTTCTCCATAGTTTAAAAAGTTGTAGCAGAGACATGTAATATAGTTCTTTCTGTTGAGGAGTTTTTAATGACAATTTAACATGATTAATTAAGCTTCATTTGGTAAGTTTCACTAAGCTGCCTTCACAATCTGTGACGCTATATCTGCCTTTGCTTTCATTGGGTTTTATATTATTTTTGTATGCAAAGTTTTGAGCTATGTGGTATAGACACATGCTTTCCAAAGTGCTACTCCTGTTAGGGTAGTATGTGTCCAGTAAATTGTTTTTTAAAATGTCTTGGCTGTTGGGATCATTTCTGGCAATTGTTTCTATGTCCTCATATGATTTCACAACTCTTTTTCTAGATTTAGCAGGACCAAGACTTAGCCATACTTTGTTGTCTGATTTTCCGTACAAAGCAGTACCGGTTAAACGATCTGCCGCTTCAAAAGTGCCACATTCTCTATGAGAGAGCATTTTTATGCCTAGGCTGTACAGGTTCTGAGATAGTGTTTTGTCTGATGATAGGTCATCCCAGAGGTCTTGCAGCTCTGTTTTTCTGCTTTTGTTACGTAGGCTGTAACATATCATGCAACAGCAGTGGAAATGTCTGCAATGTACTGCACATCTTTGTTTGCATTCCAAAAGAGGGCAATGATTGCATTGTAATCATTGATATATTTTGATTCTTCTGTTCTTTTTATGTAATAAGTGTTCTTAGGTGATTTACCTTTAACACTATGTCGAACTGAAGATATGAAGTTGTTCACTTCACCTGTTTCTGTAACTAGTCTAGGGAAAACAAAGCGGCATTTGATGTAGTATTTCCCTTTGCTTTTGTATTTGCTACGTCAATATTTGCCACATTTGTGTTTTTGAAATTGTAAAATCTGCCCATGCAGGTCACTATGTGTCCGTTGTGAAGGGATTTCACAAGTAATATATTTTTGGTTGAACTGCAAAACAGTGGCATCAGTGTCGTGGCCAAATTTAGGTTCTCCTTTGATCCATAAAAGCATGTGAATATGTGGTGCTCCTCTCGCTTGGTATTATTTTCTCCAAAAGAAGTGTTGCACTTCTCCGAGGGAGGAACAGTTTTATTGCAAATAAAGTGTAGCATAGCAATGAAACGATGATGGAAATATCTTGACACATTAACTGGAACTCACGTAAATCTTCCCATGCATATTCTGCACAATTTAGTGTAACAAACCAAGTCAGTGGTCCAAGGTTTCTGATCATACAACGTACGTCTCTGTGCCATCGGAAAACAGTATTCTTTTGTACCACGCATGTTTGCAAACAAATCTGTTATACTTTATTGAAAACCCTCATCTTTTTCTTGTACTTTTTGCATTAATTGCGTAGCTGACATATTTTGAAAGTGGGTTCCAGATTTCAAAATGTGTGCAACTCCGTAACATAGGGTTGCTAGTTCACTTTCAAAGAGTATGTGGAATATATGTTCCACATTTTGTCTAAACCTGGGATCTTGTGAATACATTCGTAATGAGCGGTATTCTGATGCTGTAATCTGAGTGGGTCTATCATCGTATCTTCCACCATTGCCAGTAGGAAATAGCAGTGGAAAGGCATGTGCTTCTATAATTTTCTTTCCCATATGCTCATTGGTGAACCTTTAGTTTGTTACATTTGGTAAGTTTCTAGTGCATCATCTATGCTTTCATTGGAATGCAATGGATGAATTGTGTGCTGGTCCAAAAGAGTGGATACTGCAGCAGGATCCAGAAGTTCAAATTGTCCAGTTTCTGATGACTCTTCAATTATTTCAGTTGTTTCCCTTAAGCTTTCTTCAATATTTATTTAATTGTAGTATTCGTTATTGTCTTTCAGATATTGCAAGGCTTGTCTAATTTTATGTAAGTCCACCAGTTGTTGCCAATTTATTTTGCCTTTTGTTGGTACACCATTTACCAAGACAATTAAAGAATGCTGTATTGAACGTTGCACTCCTAGAGCGTGTACATTTTCTGTTAGATCTAATGGCAAATAAACTACTTTGCCACGAATGCCTTTCACCAATTCAGAGGGAGGTAATTTTGCTGCTTTTCGGTGAAGGCGATTAATTGCTTGAAATGGGTGAACTGTTTGAATTATGATGCTCTCATACAAATTGAGTTGTTGCAGGGTTTTTGGTAGTGGGAACAATTCCAAATTATTTTTGATAGCACGTGAAGGACTTTGGTTGTTGTCTAGTTTTGTAGTACAGTAACTGCAACATATTAGGGGTTCACTTATTTCATATTTGTTTTCTGCTAAAAGCTAGAGAGCGAATTCAAACCATTTGGAATCTTCATTGTCTTTCTTGTATTTGTATGCTATGTCTATATTTTTTGTGATTCTTTTGTATAACATTCTGCGGCAATACACACACACATGGTTTGGTATTTCAGCCAATGCACTTTTACATTTTAGTACTTCTTTTTTGTATGTGTGTAATAGGAGGTTGCTATGTGCAGAATTGTTGCTAGTCTGTTCTAAAACTATTGCATTTTGTAAGTGGCTTTCACTTCCAAAATATTTTCTCTGGATACGGTAAATTTCTTCTTGTGGGTATTTGGATGTGCCATGCAGAAGAGTGTTATTTAAATTGGCTAATTCTGAAGCTGGACTTTTAGCATAGTATATTTTATACACTAGACTTCTTACAATTGAATGATGTATTGATATCCTTTTGATATCATGAAAAGTGCTTTTGGAAATAGGTCCAGAAATACAGGTTAATGAATGTCCTTGTAGTCCTGTTTATTTGTGCACTGTCCAGATATCCATATTTTTCAGCACTTTCATTTTAATTTTGTCTTTACCTTTCACATATGGATTGAGGAACTGACGTAAAGATTTGAAAGATTTGTTAGGAATGACACACATTGATGTGCACGGCCATTTGTATACTGGGCGGTCTGGTTCAGTCGAATCGAGTGGTAATTCTGAGTTTTCAGGGGATACTTTTCTAAGCAGGGTTTCTTGTTCCATGATGGTATTATTGTTTTTTTTCATATCCTCGTCCACTGCTATGGATGGCAATTTTGTTTGTTTGATTTTGTTTGTATGCTTCTTCATTAAAGTATAGTTCTGTGGTTGTTGTGTGACTCCATTCACCTCCACAAATATGTAAGAAGTTATTTTTGTTCACATTCCGTTTATTGATAAGTTTCTTTTGTAGTTTGGTACTTAGTTTTGTTAGTGGTTTAATTCTATTTAACACTAATATAAACAACTTCCTTTTGAGAAGTATTGCACTGTCCACAAGAGCTTGTAGGATTAATTTTCTACGGTAGGTTTTAAGGGTTGAGGATGATTTTGGTCCTCTTCTTAATAGATTCTGAAGGGCTCTGTGGCGAAACAATTTTGCTAAAATACTTTTTTTACTATAGGTCCTTGTTAATATATCAGGATTAATAGGAGCATTGTTAGCAGTACTGGTAGCTGATTTTTTGTGAAGAGTTTTGTGTTTCGTGCCACATTTTGTTGGAGGAGGTAAAGTTTTGGTACTTGAAGCTTCCTTTGTTTCGCTAAAGGATTGTATTAGCTGTTTAGTTTCAACGTTCTCTACAAACTCTGCTACAGATGGATGCTTAGGTTGGACACTTTTATTTTTATTTGCTCTACTTCTGTGTTCCTTTCTACAGACTTGCTTTTTGGTAGGCATTCTTTGGGGTCTGTTGAAAAAAGAAGGCATGGTTTGGTCTGTTGTACAATGTATGTGTGCTGTGTGCATGCGTGCATGAGTTTGATGGGGAAGCTCTTTGTGGTGGTGTGTGGATGTGCATTGGCCTCCTACAATGATTTGGAAAGGCTATTTTTCTGTTTGTAGACTACTACAATGTGCTTCAGATGAGAGTACAAAGTGGGCTAGTGGTGAGGAGAAGCATTAATAGTAAATGTAATGGCATACATTTGAATCAGCTATTTGTTTTCTAGCACCACATTGTAAGGCTTGTGTATGTTATTTGGGGATTGGTGAGCCATTGTGCCTGTTATTCTTTGTTTAATAAATGGGGATTTGTGGGTAGAATGGTTCAGAAATCACTGTTTGCTTTGATGGCAAATTAAATACATCACCCACCCAGCCTCTTTGAGGAATAGTTAGAATATAAAGGTAGTACTGTACTTACTTTTTTTGCGGAATGACCAGGTTTCTTCGGATATGTCATTTGCAGTGTAGAGGCTGTTGATTTTCAGGATAGTAGTCTTCACTGCGATTGTAAAAAGAAGAAGTTAGTAACTTTGTGTGTTTAAAGCAGTGATGTTACTGTACATGTTAATTTTGCATCTTTCGTCTGAGTATTCTCCTTTGATATTTCAACACAGTGCATGTGTGCATTTCACTTCACTATGTGCTGCCTTTGTATGTTACTTGCAGTATGTTAGTTGCACGTGATTCAGAAATGAGTATAATTTTTAGGTTATGAAAATGCCTTGTTTCTTTTAAGCTGTGTTATCTATCGCAGAGAGGTTTGTAAGCGATAGGTCATTATAGTAGATGGGAAACATTTCTCTACTTTCATATTATACGTACGATTTTGAAAAATCGGGAGACCCTCAGAGGGTCACCACAGCAATCAGGAGTGTTTATTTTTCTCATACGATCGCATTGGAAGTAGCATTTATGTAGGCAGGACACAGTAAAAAATTGTGCCATTTTCTAATGTAAAATCGAGTTCGTGCTAAATAGGGAGGGTTGTAACGTATGTATAGGTTATCCAGGAGACAGCAAGAAGTAGTGTGGTTTGTCAATGAAAAATCGGACATCTTGCACTTAAAGGGGGAGCATTGGTATGCATTGGCTATGCAGATTTAGTGGCATTAATTTGTTTAAATTAAATCATAAGGGTTGCACATGCTCTCTGATTAAAATATGCATGCCTGTAATTTATACTCATACATGTGTGCATGCATGGAGCTGTACGTAGAAATCCGCAACACTTGCACAGTAGTTGTTGAAGTTGGTGCTTTGCAATTATATGTGACTTGCATTCAGAGTGATCAGTAGTACATTTGAAGTGTCAAATTTTGATGACAGAGTTAGATGTAGAGTTGTTGAATGTGATTGGTGGATGGTTGTGTGACTTCTTAGCTGTGTCCAATGAGGGAATGGATTCACGAGTGATGTTGAAAGGGTAGAAGGACTGGCTAAGAGTTATGTGCCACACGTAAACAATGCTTGTCCGTGGGTAGGGCGTGTCACATACGGGTTTCTACTGCAAATCCAGCATGGAAAGGGGACTGTAGGCATCAGCCAATCAGATGTTCACATTGCTCTTTTGTGTCAAAAGACGGTGCATATACTGAAGATGGCAGAGGTGCAGAGGGTCAGGGTTTTGGTACTTGGAGATATTTTTGTCCATGGTTTACAGCACTATGCCGAAAGTAGGCATGTGGCACACAATTTCGAAGTGAGAGGAATGGAGGTGGTGTGGAGCGCTGAGACTGATCGCAATGTTGTGGCAATTCTCCAAGTTTGCACAGAGATGCGTACGATGACCACTCCTCATGTGGTACTTTTGCACTAGGGTGCTTGCCATTTGGGCTACGTGGGTTCATGTAGTACTTTGTTGGAAGATTTGGAACAGTTGATTCAAGCAGTCATGAGCATCTTTCCGAAATTAATTTTCTCTGGGTTACTCCCTAGAGGAAAATGGGACAACAGTTCTGTTTTCTTTCCTGATCAAAGTTTTGGGAGGTGTAACATCAATCGTGGCATGCGTGCTTATATGTTACGAGCTGGTATGCTTTTCTACAGCCACAAGAACATTGTTCCCAGTAATGCGGCTTATTTTGAAGCAGATGGTGTTGCGTTATCTTCTTTGGTAAATGCGATGTTTTTTGGAATGTAAGGCTTGCTTTGGAGAAGGTTCTGTAATGGTTGTAGGAGTAAAGTAAGAACAAAAAATATTTTTAAAAAACAAAATAACAGGTGTCTGCAAAGGCATCTGCCCAACAAAAAAAAAAATAACAGCTCTTTTCAGAGCCCACCTTAAAGGGGAAAAGGGGAATAATATTTAAATATACAGTTGTCACTCTCTGATCCTGTACGTGTCCGCAGACATGGCGCTAGTTTGCAGGCAGCGCATATTACCAACGGGGATTCTGGGGTGGAGACGCATACAAATGAGAATGTGGGAAGGTAGGGATTGGTCAGTAAAGTTCAGTGGGTGTGTTCTGAACTGAGAAATTTATGATGCTATCTTTCATGTCCTGTGTGTTAGTGTTAGCAGAGCACAGTGGTGTGGGCAGTTATGGTCGTTTAGCCTACCATAACTGAGAATTTCAGGGGTTTTTCAGCAGTTTTACTTTGAACCATAATGGTACGTTTGAAAAGTGTTTTTAGTGAAGTGCACAGGTTTTTGGTAGGGCATCTTAACCATAACTTCCTCTTAACAAAGTTTTTTTGTGAATATATATATTTATATATATATATATATATATATATATATATATATATATATATATATATATATATATATATATGTTTATTTTTTATTTTTACAGGACCTGCGGTAGAGGCCCTGTAGTTATGGTTAAGTTGTTTAACTCATAGAAAGAGCACTTTATATGGTGGCTTATAACTTTGTCAGTGCCACCGAGTCTGTGGTCATTTTTAATGTACGCGGAAGTGTTTGTGAGTGGGGCAGTTCATAGATTAATTCTAGTGTGGTGGTCGTGGCTAGTATAGGTAGAAGTGTTGCCCATGCTATTGTGTCCGTGGACACAATAATAGTCCTTGGATCCGCACTTGCCATCCTGGTCCTTTAAGGGTGCCTGACATGGAAAGGGGACTGCAGTGACCGCAGGCAGCCGTGGATGTGGGGGATCAGCCAGTCAGTTTCTTTGCTTGTGGTCTACAGGAAGAGAGGATAACAGGTGTTTTATTTGTTGGGTGCAGTGAAGATGTCTGTAGCTATGGCTATGAGGAAGCAGAGTGTGTGGATGGTGGGAGATTCTTGGATGCATTCATTTGAGGGTTACACATAATCTTGTGCCATCTCTGCTATTATTGGATTGGAAGAAGAGGGAGTTTTTTGGCATGCAGTTTGCAGGTTAAACTGGGCGACCTTCTTACCATTCAGTAAGAGTATGGCTCACTTTAAACATCCAGATATTATTATTGTACATTGTGGAAGCAACAGTTTGGGCTATATAAATCCAGTATATTTGCAGCTTCCCATGAAGAATATGTTGAGAAGCCCAATGGAACTGTTTCCAGCTGTGAAGATAATTTTTTCTCAAATCAATCCAAAGCAAACATGGAGATGCCCACATTTGTTTTGTCCACAAATGGAAGAAGCTAGGCACCTTGTAAATAAATGTGTATGTGATTTTTTTAATATGATTTAGGGATGGCATCTTTTGAGAATGAAAATATCCTGTTAGATGGTGTAAATACTTTTCAGAGTGATGGAGTGCATTTAACTGATGTTGGCAATAGGAGTTTTCTATGGAATGTTAAAAATGCATTTAAATCACATGGACAAGTTAAAAGGGAAGATATGGAGTGTGTACTAAAGCATTTAGTAGGTGTACGACATAAAAGACACAGTGATTGTCTGCAGACTCTGTAGTGCAATCTGGGTATTTTAAGAATGCTAAGCATGTAAAGGGGACGACTGGTTTTGTGGGTGTGGTATACAGGAAGATTGAGCAACAAGAGTTATCTTTGTTGTGTGTAGTGACAATGGCAATGATTTTGAGAAAGCTGAGTGTCTGGTTGGTGGGCGGTTCTTGGGTTTATTGGCTTAAGGTCTACTGTGTGCAGTGTGCAATACCTGGGAATCATGGATTTCAAGAATTTGAAGTTTGCTGGTTTCAAGGTTTGAAAATAAGGTGGGCTGAATTGCTCCTGTTTTGCGAGAGTATGCTTACTTTGAACCATCCATACATCATTACAGTTCACTCTGCTGGCAATAGTTTTGGCGACATCATTGGAATTTCATTACAGTTTGCATTGATAGATACATTTTCAAAGTTGATGGAACTGTTTCCACATTCAAAGATTATTTTCTCTGGGATAGCTCAAAGACAAATGTTCAAGCGTTCTAATCTATTTGTCCACTATTTGAGAAAGAAACCACAATGTAAACAAATCTGTATGTGTTTTTTTGCAGGTTGTTGGAATGACATCTTTGCACAATGAAAATATCAAGTTTCACATTGTCAATATCCTTTGAAGAGATGAACTTCATTTGACTGTTGTTGTCAATCAGATGTTTCTTGAAAATGTTCAAAATGCATTGAAACAGTTTCTGTGAACACACAAAATATGAAATGAAGAATTTTTTAGTACTTGAAGTAAACAAAAAAAAAAACAGAAACAAAATTGTGGCACTTTTTGTGAAAGTTAGAAAAAATAATGAAGTTCAGTAGAACATTTGTAATTTATAATAATCCCAAAAAATATATAGAAGCCAGAAAGACAAAAAAAGGTTATTTTAAGAGCGAGCATTTTTGAACAAACAACAGATTCATTGATTTTATTTCCCCTGTCCGACGCCTGGAATTTTCAGGTGTCTGCACACTGTAACAGTATCCACTGACTTTACGGGCTGAAAAGGTCCTTTTTTGTTTTGTTCTGTTTTTTTAACTGTGAAAGGTGGCTCCAAAATGAACCTTTTTTTTGTCTTTCTGGCTTTTATGTTTTTTAGGGATTTTGTTATTTTTGTCAGAGAGGTAATGAGGTAAAGTGGGGGGAAGTGAGGGTAGGGAGAGAAGGGGTAGCAACCACAAATATGGAAGGGCTGTGGACAGAAGAAGATGTTGGGATTGCCTGAAATATAAGGTAGGGGCATTGTTTCTCTTGCTTCTTGACCGCGGCTTCGAAAGCACAAGTATTGTGTCACAGTTTATACAGAGAACTGTGAATCTTCAATGGAAGGAACGGCAGCCTTCTGTATTACATGCAATGGAGCAGGTGGGATCCTCTGCCCCACAGGAGTAGCTTGTGTGGTGACAGAAGTGATTGAGGAAGATGGGGTAGAGGAAGTTAACTGCTTTTTTTGACAATGGAAATTATTTTCTCAGCGCACCTCAGTGGTTGGATTTGGTGTGGTGTTGCATGGAGTTGGGGCCGAAGGGATATTGCTCAGGTTGCTTGTAAGAACCAACCCACACTGAATGCCTTTCACCTGGGCATCCTGAACCTGGGCTACTGCCCCAAAAGTGGTAAAAAAACACCATACCCATGACTCTCTTCGGGTGCTGGAGGTTGGCACTGCCTCTACCTACTCTTCCTGTTCCTCGTCATTCTCGTCCACATCACCATGCCTGTTGCCCTGTCCAGCCCTTCCACTTGGTGGTTGTGGTGATGGTAGTGACCCCGGGAAAGGAGGGATGGCCATGGAAGATGGCATTGTTGAACTTCTGGAAGTCTGTTGGAAGTAGGGCTCCTGGAAGATTCTGTCTGCTGGTGTACCAGATTAAGAATATGATATAATATGGCATTTATAACATGCCTATACACAGGTGTTTTGAGGCACGATGAGGTAAGGGAGGGAGAACAGAGGGAAGACAGAGACAACTATCTTACTAGGCCAGCTGACATTGAGATTGTGCAAGTGCAGGGGACAAGGGAAAGGGAAAATGAGGGGGCAGGGGGAGGGGACAGTGCAGTACATAGGATCAACAATACAAAATAAATGGAATAAATAAAAACAATAGGTAAAAGTGTGGCCAGCTAGTGGCAAGTGCACGGGCGAGTGCAGACATCAAGTGTCAGGAGCTGGTGGGGACTGTAGGGATACAGAAACAGCCCCAAAGTGCAGGGGTTTCCTGGGGGCACTCAGGTGTGCAGCCGATGGGGGAGGGGACCTGGGTCCAAGATCAGTGGGTAGGCAGGTGACCAGTGCAGTTTCAGTCAGGAGTTCAGCAGGGGAGATGTGGAGAGAAAGCAGAAGCTAAGAGGAACGTCTTGCGGTGCTTCCAGAACAGGAGATGGTTCTCCTCAAGTTTCTTGGAGGCTGTTCCAGAGGGAGATACCAGCCGAAGAGAGATCTACCACCAACTCGTTGCTTGTAAAAGTGACTGACCCTGAGGGAGTTGGAGGCGGATGAGCAAAGTGCTCAAGAAGGAAGATATTTAGGAAGAGAGAGTTGAAGATATTGAGGCCTCAGAAGTCCTTGTGGACAATGCAGAAGGTTTTGAACTTTATCGTCGCAGCCACTGGGAGCCAGTACAGAGATTTCAGTTCTGGAGAGATACGATCCCTGGACTTGAGGCCAAGGACAAGTCTTGCAGTCCTCTGCTGGATGAGTTGCAGAGGGCGGAGAGTAGAAGCAGGCGGATTTAGAAAGAGGCTGTTGCAGTAATCCAGCTTAGAGAGAACTAGAGCTCTGGAGACAGTAAGCTTCTGAATAAAAGTAATGAAAGGGTCTTGTTAGAGGAACGGTACACAGACTACTGAGTCAAAAATAGGCCTTGGAAAGTTGTAAAAAGTTGACAGATGAAGCAAGAATGGGTCTAGGAGCATTGAGGGGTAAACTTTGAAATTGAAATATTGTAGATCGCCCGAAAGTGCAGGTTCAAACTGTCAGCGGTGATGGACAGGTGTGGTTACATGATGATTTCTGGGGACACGACTGGTGCATGCACATGAATATCCTTGGAGGACCTGGTAATTCCTCATTCAAGGAACCCAGACCCGGTACATCCACATTCCTATTCGAGCCCCAATAGGGCTCACTGGGAAAGGGGTGGGTGCTAACAACGGGCCCGTTAATAACGGGCCTGTAGTTAGCATCCTGGTCTGCTCGCGGGACCCGCTCAGGGCACCTGGTAAAACCAGGCGTCCTTACCGGGTCCCGCAAAAAAACCTCGTAATGCGGCGGTAGGGGTTTAATGAGGCCGGCATGTCTACCGGCCTGTTAAACCCATACCCCCAACCTTGCAATGACCCCCATAGAGTTTTAAGTTCAATCTTTTCTTGTATGAATAACCATTTGCATTGTTTTCTTATGGCTGAAATGTGCCCTCTTTTTGATATATTTAGAGCAGCTCTGAGAGCATTGTTTTGCATTGCCTGGAGTTTGTTGATTAGAGTCTTGTTAGCGCCTAAGTAGAGGCCATTACAATAGTCCAGTTTGGACTGCTGTAGCTACAATCAGGCAGCTTTCGGTAGACAGCAGAGGTCTGCAGGCCCTTAGCTTGCCTGTATAGGCGGTGGATGAGGCAGTCATGTTTACTTGTTTGGATAGATGTTGTTCCCATCTCTATTGAAGGTGGTGTAGTTGAAGCTAAGTTTGCTTAAATTGATTGGTTAGCCAACTAGGAGGAGTTCTGTTTTGTCGTCATTCAGGCAGATGCCATGGATGGACATTGATGCCTGAATGATTGTGTAGATTTAGTTCACATGACATACATCTATGTCGTAAGTGACTGTCAGAGGGAGTATCTGGGTGTCATCTGTGTAGTTTGTGTAGGTGACACCCAGACGGTCTAGTTTATTGAACAGGGGCTTTGTAAAAATGTTATACAAAGTAGCCAAGACACAAGAGCCATGAGGCACACCAGAGGTGATGGGTAGGGGGTCAGCAGCTGCAGAAGGCGAGAAGACCCGCATGGTCCTATTATTGAGGAAAGATTGAATCCAGGTAATGGCAGACCTAGAGAAGTGGGCTGCAGTGGAAAGGTGATTGCAGAGTACCTTATGGTCGACAAGGTCAAATTCCGCTGACAGGTCAAGAAAGAGTAGGATGGTAAGGTTACCTTTATCTTTTAGTTCATCAATCTGGCTTTTGATGTCGACAAGGGCGGTTCCTGTCCCGTGTTCCGGTCTAAAGCCGGATTGTCATGTTTCTAAGAGTTTATTAATCTCTAGATAGTATTGGATTTGTAAGTACGCAACCCTATCTAGGATTTTTAACAGGAAGGGGGTGTGGTGATAGGTCTGTAGTTAGTGGGGATCGTAGGGTCTAGCATTTGTTTTTTGAGTAAAGGTAGTATCCACAATTCCTTCAGGTTACTTGGTACAGTACTGCTGGATAATGATGCATTAATTAATTTAATAATGAATGGGGCCAGGTCTCTGGACACATCTTTAGTGATCTGGGCTGGACAACTATCGCCCTGGCAGTTAGAAGGCTTCAATGAAGCTATACTTTTTTGTACTTTTGACCTATCCTTATTAAACGGCTCCATGATACCTTTGGTATTACCAACCGGACACTGGACTGGCTGACCTCTTCCATCATTAAACTCCCTTAGCAGCTGCAACTATGGCATTTCTTGTCCACGACCCCACTCTCTACTTGCTGTGTTTCCCAGGGTTCTAGGCTGGAGTACTGCAACAGCCTCTTCCTCAACCTCCCCTTTGCTCCCTACACCCACTTCAGCTAATCCAGATTAGGGCTGCAAGACATTTTCCTGGCCTCAAGCCCAGGAATCATATCTCTACAGCCCTAAAATCCCTACACTGGCTCCTGGTGGCTGCAAGGATGAAATTGAAGACTGTGTGCATTATCCAGAAGGATTTTTGGGGCATAGAACAACGCTATTTACAACTTTGTCTCCCTAAATACTCCCCTGCTAGAGCCCTCCACTCCTGTAAATTTAATTTGCTGCTTGCTAAATGTTAAATGCTTGTTGAAACAGAGAGCGGGAGGCAGGTCTCTCTGTTCGGCTGGTGGCTCTCTTTGGAAAAGGCTACCTGCCCCTCTTAGACATGAGCCAGACTTCTTAAGTTCCAGAAACTTCTCAAAGCTTTGCTTTTCTCTTCCTCTTTCCCCCTCTCCCTTCCCCATAAACACATGATACTGCCACTGAAACTCGTGGCCTGGTCCATCATATACCTGACAGGTTGCAAGCCCTATATCTAGTTGATATCAGAACCCCACCCTTTATTCTGCACTGTGCTTATGGACCAACCATCTGGTTGCTGTACACCCCACTCTTGGAACTACACTGCCCCTGGACCTAGGCATCGGGCTCCGACTTTGTACTCCTTGGCACTTCCTTCCCAGGCGCCCTTGAGCACTTGTGCATCCCTACTCCCCCTCTATTTGTGCACTTCTCTCACTGCACAATGCATATGTGCATTTATAGGCAATACGTTCCTTCACATTCAGCCAGTGTAAATATCTTCTGTCGTACGAGATATGTTTGCCCCTTAGTTTGTTCTTGATAATTCTTACTGCACTGTTCTGTATTGTCTGGCTTCTTCCCAGGCAGGAACTATTAGCCTCAATTAGTGCATTCCTGTAGTCCAGTCTTGAGAGAATAGTTGCTCTGGCAATAGTAGCAGAGTTATTTTCATTAACAAATGGATTTATGTGGCTGAGCAGTCGCAGATGGTATTGGCAGCTCTTATTTATTTGGTTTACGTGGTCTTCTGTACTCCACTAAGCACTCCAGTGTGATGGCAAGTTTTGTTTTCCTTATCCTGGGCTAAAATAGCACAGCTCTTGAAGTTGAAGCATTTGTAATCGAGGCTTAGTTTAGCGTGGGCCTGCCAGGAGCCAAAGATGATCAGTTCAGTTTAACCACCATTTAGACACATCCAGTTCCTGGTCATCCAGGACTCCACCAAGTCATAGGCTGCACTGAGATTGCTGGAGTCCTGCTCATAATCTCCACTCAACTCTAGTACCAGATGAGTATCATTGCATAATTCATAAAGAAAATGCTGGTGTCCTTGAGGAGCGAACAGAGTGGTCTGAGATATAAGTTAAACAACACAGGAGACTAACGGGCTCCTTGCCGCACTCCACAGTTGAAGGGCGCTAAATGTGAAAAAAACATTGCCCCAGTGAATTTTGGACCTTTGATTAGTTACAAATTATTGATTCCATTTTACAGCCCCTCTTGAGCAATTACCTATGTGTTCCAATGACGATAGTAGCTGTACATGGGCAAACAGATTGATGGCAGCGGATAGGTCGAGCAAGACTAGCATGCCCGCTTTACCCCATCCATGGTACACAGCATATGGATCTGAAGGTTGATAAGTGCCATCTCGGTACTGTGTGCAGGTCTAAAAACTGATTGTTGCTTATGTAGTATGTTGTTGGCTTCCACAAAGCTCGGAATTTGCGCTGTGGCACAGTTATACAAGATTTTCAATAGGAAATTGCAATTGTTAATTGGCCTTAAAATACTTGGATCTTTTGGCTATAGCGAGGGCTTCTTAATTAGCGGGGATAGCGTGGCTGGCTCAATGGATTCCGGGACATGATTGTCTCTAAAAGTGGAGTTTACCATATGAATAAGGAATGTAATAAATATCTCCTTATGTTCCAGTATTATCCTTGGTGGCAGGATGTTCTCCGTACAGGAAGTGGATCGCATAGTGGACAACAAAATCTTCATGACAGTCATCATATGGGTGCAAAAGTGAAGCCAGCGGCGTCATGTGGCTCAGGTTTATCCATCATTGAAACTGGTGTCGAAAGGGATTGGGCTTTTATGTCTCTGATTGTTTCCCTGGCCTTGGAGATGTCTGCCTCAAATGCCTCTTGCACCTGTATGCAGTCTGCAGGTTTATGTTGGGCCAGGGTAGACAAAACCTTTAGCTTTTCTGGAGATCTAAGGATCTCAAAGAGCTTGCCAGAGGAGTTTGATGTCTTATTAATTTGATCATTGTAGACGTTATTTTTTAGTTTCTACTATGTTCAGTTTCTACAGATTTTCCTAGGCTTTCCATTTGCTCTTATCCTCAGGTGTAGGGTGCTTTAACCACTGGTCTTCCAGTTTCCTTGTTTCTTTCTTTTGGGCTTTAAGAGAGGGAAATTTGGTGCCGGGAATTTACCCTGACCAATTTCGACCGGACAGGGGCCATTCTGTCCACCATTTCTCGAAATGTGGAGGTGAAGGTAGTCACCAGGATTTCACAGGTCTCCCTCTCATTGTCTGGGCATTAAGGAAATTTACACAGGTGGCACTATCTGATGGAAGGATTTTGTTAAAAAAAGGACCGTTTGATGGCAATTCTGGACTTTGGGAACAAGGCCCTGAACAGGGCAAGATATGGAAATCTATATGATAATGATACACCCATATACAAGGGATGTTGCCATCAATGATGGTTTCAAGATTACCTGACATCACCCAGTCTAACATATTGTTATTTGAGGTGGTTGGCTCATTGTTACAAACCTTATAATTAAGGTTATTAAGTGTTTTTTCCAGCTCCAAGGCCTCTTTATTGGAGGAGTTAACCTTCCACCAATTTAGGTCCCCTAAGAAGAGACTGTTAGTGTTGGGTAAACAAAAACTACTTAGCAGCTGGACTATCTCTTCATTGAAATCTGCCATCACCGATGGAGGTCAGTATATTAAAATGAAATTAATGCAGCTGTTATTAGTGGGTGTTAATTTGATATGAAATATCTCACATCCCTGGCAGCAGCAGGGGGATACAAAAAGGTTATATTTATTTTTGGTGATGATGGCCACTCCACCCCCCTCTGCCCATGTTCACTGTATTCACAAAAGATGGAGTACCCCTCTGGGACAGCCATCTTGAACATAGGGCCACTGGTGTCTCGTATCCAAATTTCGGTAAGACATAGTATCTATAATTAAGTTGTCTATATTACGGGCATGGTTGTTCAGAGACCTAGTATTTAATAGGCTCATTTTAATTCCCTCGAGGTCCCTTTAACAGTGGAGACGTTGTATCCTGTCTCCGTCTGAGCTCTAGCTGTAGGTAGCATATTGTATTCCCTGGTATTGTCCTGAGTCAGCTATGGAGAATTCATCTGGCTTATGTCGACAGACCGGAGGAGGCCTGAAGGATACAGAGAGATGCAACCAGCTCTTGGAACAATGATTTTAGTACTTCCCTGGGACATTACTGGGTCCACCCCAGAAAGATCCTGGCCAAAAGGTAGTGTTGTTTGCTCCCGTCGTAGGTGGCTAACTTCAATTAGGGGCTCTGTTTGGACAATCGGTGTAGATGTATGCTCGGGTATTGTTGTGTTTCTACACAACTGGGTGCTACTGTCATCCAGTGTTGCCTGTACATAGTTGTTAACTATAGCCTGATGATGATCCTGTTGCAGCTCTAACAAGATATTAAGTTCCTCAGGGTAACCCATGACTTACTGTGCAGTATGTCAATGTTAGGCACATGCTGTGGCACTGAGAATGTCTGTAAACAATTGAGAGAGAGTGTGCCTAAGGTGAGGAATAGGACTAGAAGCGTCCTGTCATCAAGGTCTGTGAGGACCGGCGAAGACCGACTTGGTACTGGTGTGCTGGCGCTGGTGAGCCTGGGGCTCCAATGTAAGCACTAGGGTTTGATGGGAGATGTAGTTTCTTCACTCTATAGCGGGTTTCTGGGAAATTTAGTTTTTCAGAATTAAAGTACTTTCACACTTTGACAGAAATGTAGGAAAGAACAAAGCACTCGCACATGTAGATTTTGAAACTTAGGTGATATAAGTTTCAGGTGAAATGCGCAGAAACAGGCACACATGTAATATTCAAATCTAGATGGCACAGACTTCAAACACAGTACGCTAAAACTGGCACTCATACTAAATTCAGGTCCACGAGGCACGAACTACCAGAACGCTGTTTCAAAATCAAGGTCCAAGTCTAGTGATCACACGCACTGTAAACGCTAGCAAGTTCTGATGTTTGGCTTAATGTTATGCTAAAAACGGAAACATGCGAACTCCATAAACAAGTAAGGCAATGTAAAGGTTTAGGAGTCACACGCACAGTATGCACGTGCACTCTCTGATGCTGGACTGAATACCAAGCTAAGTAAAGAAACATACAAACTTGCTAGTAATGAACTGGATTAACAAGTAAATATTTAGCTCGAGATTAGTACAATTGACAACTAAATGTAGATGCAGGGACGACGCCTTAATATACAATCAAAGACAGGCTTGGTTTTGGTGCGCCAGCGCTGGGGCGCCTGGTGTTCCAATTTAAATGCTTGGGTTGATGGGAGATATTGTTTCCCCACTCTGTAGTGCGTTTCTGGACAAAGATGTTTTTTCTGAATTAAAGTACTTTCACACTGTGACAAAAATGTAGGATGTAGGAAAGAACTAACACTTGCACATGTAGATTTTCAAATTTAGGTGATATAAGTTTCAGGTCAAATGAGCAGAAACAGGCACACGTGTGATAAATATTCAGCTCTAGATGGCACAGACTTCAAATACAGTATGCTCAAACCTACACTCGTACTAAATTCAGGTCCACGACGCATGGACTACCAGAATGCTGTTTCAAAATCAAGGTGCAAATCTAGTGAACAAATGCACGCTAAACGCTAGCAAGGTCTCATGCTGGGTTTAATGCTATGCTAAAAACTGAAACGTCCTAACAAGTAAGGCAAGATACAGGTCTAGGAGTCACACGCACAGTATGCACTTGCAGTCTTTAATGCTTGACTGATGACCAAGCTAAGTAAAGATACGTACAAGCTCCCTAGTAATGCACTGGTGTAACAAGTAAATATATGGCTTGAGAATAGTACAATTACCAAATCACACATAACTGCGGGAAAAACGTTTTTAAAAAGGAAAGCTGAAATTGTACAGCTACAGTGAAGTGGGGGCCAAGGTAGTGGCTGGTTAGTGTTTTAAAATATACAGTGGGCATGCCTGGAGGCCTTGCTCACTGGCCAGGGCTGAATGGCATGTACAGTAGCCACAGCTGAAGACTGTGGCCACCTAATGGAACAAAAAGAAACATATTTGGGAAAGATTTACAGTGGAAATGGCCAAACTCTATGGCCATGACTAGTGGCCCGATAGTATTTTACATTATATAGTGACACGGCCAAAGGGCATAAGGCCCTGGCTAGTGGGCCCAAAAGACATGTATAGTGGCTATGGCCAAAGGCTGTGGCCAACTTCTTGGTCCAACAGAAACATATTGGCGGAACATGTATAGTGGCCATGGCTAGTCGACCATTAGTGTTTAAAATGTACAGTGGGCACGGCCGATGGATGTGCTCCCTGGCCAGAGCTGAATGCTCTGGCTAGTGGGCCTGATAGACATGTATAGTGGCCACAGCAAAAGACTATGGCCACCTAGTGGGACGAAAAGAAACATATTTGGGGAACATGTACAGTGGAAATGGCCAAAGGCTGAGACCATGACATGTGGCACGGCCAAAGAGTTTAAGGCCCTGGCTAGTGGGCCCGAAGACATGTATAGTGGCTACAGCCAAAGGCTGTGGCCAACTTCTTGGTCCAAAAGAAACATATTGGGTGAACATTTACAGTGGACACAGCCAAATATATATATTCACTGTAAGCACCCTTAGTTAAGGTGCAGTTAAGTTGCACAGATTTATCGCAAGAAAACCCTTGGAAAAACCTTGGAATTCAGTGGATGTGAGAGGTCATGACCATCTTAGCTTGGCACGTTCCTGGTGATGTCACCCATAATGCCATTTAGTATTTCATTGTGAATCTCTTCTCTTATAATATGTATTTGCTCATGGGCTTTGCAACGTAAGTGCACCGAGTTAAGCTGGTCATGACTTTCCACATCCGCTGAATTTTAAGGATTTTGTCTTTCGGATGCACTAGCCAGTGAGCACGACCTTTGGCCGTGCCCTATGTATATTATAAAACACTACAGAGCCACTAGCCATGGCTTTCGGCTGTTTCCACTGTACATGTTCCCCCAATATGTTTCTTTTTGACACACTAGGTGATCACATGGCTGTGGCCCCTGTACATGTGGAGCCCACTAGCTAGGGCCTTCGGCCCTGGCCAGTGAGCGTGGCCTTCAGAAGAGCCCACTGTATATTTTAAAACACTAGTAGGCCTCAAGGAGTGGCATTCGGCCATGGCCAGTGGCCATGGCCTTCAGTCATGTCCACTGTACAAATACACGGTAAAGCTGTATTCTTAAAGTAAAGTGGGGAAATGGTTATTTTGTCGACTTTATTCTCAAGAAAATGATGTCACTCTAAACAAAGTATTCATTTATGTCCTATCACTGTTGGGGGGCTGTATCTGCGCCCCCGATGTGGTCCCGCAAGCCCCGTAACACATAGCACACGGAAACACGGTGTTGCTAGTTCGGGCTTCCCGGTCGCTCTGCCGCGGCCGGGAACGCCCCCTTTATTTAAACACCACGCGGCGGCGTGACACGTCACGCCGCCGCGTTCGCCCGTCATCGGGCAACGCCACAATCACAAGCTTATATTTTCAAGTTTTTGGGACACTTTAAAGAATCCTAGAGTGTGTGCTCTCAAAATAATAATTAAAACCTTCTTTTCTAAGCCTGAGCCTGTAGACAAAGTAGTCGAACATCACATCTTGTATTTCACTAAATTATATAATTTTCTGTTTAAGAATAGCTATTCAGATTTTATTTTATTTGAATTGATGTTTGCATTCATTGTGAATTATCAAGACAATAGTAGACAGATTTCTTCCTTCTTGCTGTAGGAAAGCTGCTCGTAAATGTAGGTAATATCGTGGGCAAATTACTCAGCACACAAATTAGGGGATACCCTTGGGATTTGATGTATTATTTTAAATCAGACCAGAATAATCAGACTGGAAACAGTGTATTTCCTGTCCCAGAATTTTGGGGTTGGTTTGTTGAGTTAGGGGGTGTTATATCAGGTGGTGGGTGCGTCGCCACATTAATATGTAAAATTCGATAAAACCACTTGCGTCTTGCTCACCACAACCTGGACACCAGAAGGCAATTGGGTGATTCACAGGCTGAATAAGCAAGGCATTTTCAAAAAAGGTAGCAGGCGCCCCTCTCCATGTGGGCAGGACAAAGACTGATATGCAAATGGATAGTTCCAATCTGTGAAAAAAAATGAATAAGCAAAGTAGTAGCACTGAGACTCTCTGTATACTGGAGTAAGTTGGAACCCAAGCATTGGCTCTGTACCTCCATAACAGGTCTACCCAGCCCCAACATTTCAATGGTGGTCTTTAAACCCCTTAGCCTGCACTTGCAGTTAGCCGAAATAATGTTCAAGGAAATTCGTACAACCTAAATACAATGAGAAAGAAACTTGGCGAACCTGAGGGTGGACCCAGGATGCCTAACCAATCCAGTAATGCCCAGATAAAAAGCAAAACAAGCAAACCAATTACCTGAATTATTAAGGCTCTGAAGGGTGCCAAGACTGTATGAAAGAAGACTAGTAAGGTGGAAGCTCGGCAGAAGGAGGGAATGAGATCCAGGGAAGTAGTGAAGGGGGAGCAAGGGTAAGGGAGAATCACGACAGCTGTTCACAGAGCAGTGCTGAGCCCAGATCCTGGCCACAGAATCCTGTAGGGGAGAAGACTGGCACTTTGTTTTAGTTGCATTACCCGCCTGACTACCACAGGTAAAGTTATCTCACTACAGTTTTAATCCACATTCCATATGTAGGTTTTTTATCCAACTCATCTGTGGGACCAAGAAGGGCTCAGAGCGCAATCCTTCTGTCTCGGCCATTATTTTGTTTTCCATAATGAAAACTGTCAGAGGTGGAACTATATGTGAAAAATAAGTTGTGCTATGAGTTGGGACAGGGTGTTTCAATAAGAAACAAAAACAAGGTTTTTCAGAAAAAAAAATCAAGCAAAATAATGCATTTAGCTACTTACTTTTGTCATTCTAAAATGTCTCTATTTTTACAGTTCAAATTACTTTCATTGTTAAATTAGATATTTTGGGCCTCATTACAACCCTGGCGCTAAGTGAAAAACGATGGCGGTAAATGGTTACCGCCATCGTTTTCCGCCAGGTCCGATCATGACCCGTGACCGTTAACTACGATGCCATTAGCGGCATCGTAGTTAACGCTGCCGCTAACTGCGCTAAGGTTGCGCGCACGCGACCGCCCACACCGTACTTAGCGCCATGGCGGAAAGGTACGCAAATGCCGACCCAAGCGGACATGCACCTAACGCCATCACCCAGCCCGTTAAGTACCTTACCGCCATGGTGCAAATAACGCCATCGCGAACCAACCGTAAAGGGCCATGTTAAGTGAATGCAGCTGCCACAGGTGCACAGAAACAGCACAGGTGAAGGCAATACAGACTCAGGGAAGTACATAAAGAGCACACCCCACCCCTTCCCACACCCAGTCACACTCCACAATGATGCCAATACGACTAGCAATGTTGGGGCTGGAGGACCTGATAGCAATGCATGTGCTACAACAGCAACAACAACAACAGGCAGCACAGAGGAGACGCAGGAGGAGAAGGAGGGCAAGGCAGGCCCAGCAAGCCCCACCAGCACAGCCAGTGCCACCACGCAGGCAGCCCCCAATCCCACGCATCAGAGCCAATCCATTCAACCTCACTGCTGAGCAGATCCACACCCTGTACCGTTTGGACCGGGACACCATCACCGCCATCGTAGACATGACACACAACGACATCGTCAGCATGATAGAAAGTCCAACCGCCATCCCCCCCCTACTGAAGGTAGTGTCTGTACTCCACTTCCTGGCCACAGGCACCTACCAGCACACAGTGGGGCACCTGCATGGCATTTCACAACCATTATTCTCACGAACACTCATCCAAGTGCTCGATGCCCTCCTCAAGCACACAGACGACCACATCTCATTACCACGGACTGCCCAGGAGATTGCAAACACCAAAGTGGGTTTCCATGCACTAGCCGGCATACCCGGTTGCATTGGTGCCATCGACTGCACCCATGTGGAATTGGTGGTTCCACGTGCCATGGAGGTACCGTACCGCAACCGGAAACAGTTCCACTCAATCAACGTGCAAATGGTCTGTGACTCCAACAAGATCATCACACATTGTTGTGCCCGATTCCCCGGATCAACCCATGATTCTATGGTCCTGAGGAACTCCACAATACCACGCTACATGGAGCGACATGCAGGCCCAAGATCCTGGCTACTCGGTGAGTCCAATGTCATGGAAGTGGGCAGGTGAATGACGTACCGATGCATACTCCACCTGGCAGAAAGGGGGGGGGGATGATGCATACTCCACCTGGCAGAAAGGGGGGGGGGTGATGCATACTCCACCTGGCAGAAAGGGGGGGGGATGATACATACTCCACCTGGCAGAAAGGGGGGGGATGATGCATACTCCACCTGGCTGAAAGGGGGGGGGGTGATGCATACTCCACCTGGCTGTGAGTAACACAGAGAACGGAGACAGAGGATGGGCACTCACAATGCACACAACCCCTCTGCATACATTGGGTGATGGCATGCAAAACAGGCCATGGGAGCCATGAGCATATACTGGTTGCATTGTGTGAATCAATCAGTGCATGTAGAAGTGAGCCAAAGTAACAGTTGGATGCGAGCCATGGTGGAACATCATGTTCCTGATCAGACAACATGACTGACACATACATTCTCGCCTACATACAGGTGATGCAGGCTATCCCCTGAAGAGGTGGCTCCTTACACCAGTCCGGATCCCGCAGAACCAGCACGAGGAGGACTTCAACCGTGCACATACACGTACTTGTGTGGTCATAGAGCAGACATTCGGCCTATTGAAGGCACGGTTCCGAAGCCTCAGCAGGTCTGGTGGGGCACTCCTGTATGGCCATGAGAAGGTGGCAAAGATCGTCATGGCATGTGTCATGCTACACAATATGTGCGTCAGACGGAATGTGCCCCTGCCCCCTGACGCAGAACTGCAACCACCTGACGATGAGGATGAGGAGGGTGCAGATGGGGCGGCACCCCATGGAGGAGGCGATGCACAGGAGGGGCGTGCAATGCGCCAAAGTATCATCGACCACTGCTTCTAGCACACACGGCTGGTGTTTATCACATGGAGACTGCACTTGGGGCACTGTGTGTCTCTGGGACATGCACACTGTGGACTGTACACCAATAAAGCACACATACGCAATGAAAATGTCCACACATTACTTTTTTTGAAAGAAAAAAGTGTATTGAAACTATGAAATGTCGTGTCACACCCCCTCCCATCTCCCCCCTGCACACCCCAACACACCCCCTCCCACCTCCCCCCTGCACACCCCAACACACCTCCTCCCACCTCCCCCCTGCACACCCCAACACACCCCCTCCCACCTCCCCCTGCACACCCCAACACACCCCCTCCCACCTCCCCCCTGCACACCCCAACACACCCCCTCCCACCTCCCCCCTGCACACCCCAACACACCCCCTCTAGGTGTCAACAGATGCCTGTGACAGTGGCCACAGGCTGTTACAAGCCCCCTCTCCCGGCCCCCGGGGCACCCCTGGCTGTGGAGCGCAGGTTACGTCCGGAACGTCGCACGGGGCTGCTCTGTGCAGAACTGGCAGTGGAGGATGTCCCTGGCTGCCCCTGTGCATGCACGTCCTGTAGGGTGTGGGTGTGCTCAGTGAGCGCACGACGCAAGGCGGCAAGTTCCGCACAGATGTCCCTGGACATGGCCTGCATGGCATCCCTCAGGGTGGCAGTGCTCTGTGCTACTTCAGCCCTTAGGGTCTCCGTGGCCTGTTCAATGGTAGACCTAGCCCCCACACATTCCGCGGCATGCTCATTCAGCATCGTGGACAGTTGATGCTGCCGTTCTGTGATGTCCTCGAGGGACTGCTGGCCCTGATGGCCCATGGCCAGTGCTGGTGGAGTGATGGAGGGGCTGCTCCCCTCCTGTGGAGTGTGGACAGGGCATGGGGTGGAAGGCCACTCCTCTACCTCTGTGTGCCCCTGTGTGTGATCCTCATGGGGGCTGGCGTCTGAGAAACAGGGGGAATGTAGTAGGTCAGTGGGGCTTCTGACCTCGTGCTCCATGTCTGAGTCTGAACATGCAGCTGTT
The DNA here is from genome assembly GCF_040938575.1 of Ambystoma mexicanum. Classification (NCBI taxonomy): domain Eukaryota; kingdom Metazoa; phylum Chordata; class Amphibia; order Caudata; family Ambystomatidae; genus Ambystoma; species Ambystoma mexicanum. The sequence goes on from NC_090936.1 coordinate 1,027,042,013, forward strand.
GCAGCTGTCTCACCGATGTTGCTGCTGGCCGCTGACCTCGTGCCTTCTGTGGCAGGCAATGTCGGTGGAGGTGGAGCAGCTGCTGCTGGCCTGCTGCCTACAGGGGTGCTTGCCGGTGGGACGTCCGGTATGCTTGCAGTGGGACCTGCTTGTAGTGGGGTCTGCCTCACTGCAGCTGAGGTTGAGGGTGCAGGGACGTTATTGATGGCCTTCTTGGCTCTCTTCGGAGCAGGGGTGTCCTGGTCCTCTGGGTGTGAATCTGTGCCTGTGGTGGAGCAAAGGAGGGAGGTCGTTATTGATGGGTCTGCGGACTTTGGAATGACAATGATTGACATTATTCTGGTCAGTAGATGAGGCAGATTTCAGGCAGTGCCATGCAGGTTGTCTCCTTTTAGTGTGGAATGTGGATGCAGGTATGCGGGTGCCAGCAGTGTATACAGGGTGGTGCTTGTATGTGGCTATGGGCAGTGTTGATATGTGTTGCATTTACACTCTAGGGCAACCTTGTGCTACACATGATTGGACTGCAGTGACTATGGCATGTCTTGTTTGAGGCACCTACCTTCATCGCCTGATGTCGGAGCTCCCCTTTCCATCCCTCCGACGCCTTCAATGGATTCCATGCCAATCGTGGTTGCACAGATCTCCTCCCACGGTTGGAGTTTTAGGGGGGATTCCGACCCTCCACCGGTACCCAGGGCAAGGTTGCGGTTTGCAGAGATGACGGCTCTGACCCGTATGCGTAGGTCATCCCAGCGCTTCCTGCACTGCTGTGGGGTGCGGGCTACGGTCCCCACCGCGCTGATGCGCTCAGCCACCAGGGCCCAGATGGCCTTCTTCTTCCCTATCGCTGTCCTGGTCATTTCCGGGGAGAAAACGACACCTGCGTTGTCTTGCAGGGTCTCCGTAAGCATGCAGAGTTCCTCCCGGCTGAATCTCTCCTGGCGCTGGCGGTCACATGCCTTTTTCACAGCTTTAGGCATTTTCGGGTACTTGGATGGGTGGGTGATAGGTTGGGACAGGTGTCAGGGTTGGGTCTGGTGTTGTTCGGTAGGATGGCAAAGGATTGTGTTTTTAAAGATGGCCGATGGGCTGTTTCCCGTTCCGGCGCGATGACGCTATTTCCGGTTCTGCTTTTTACGGCCGCCGCAAATTAGGGTGGCCGCTACTTACGGTGGCCGCTACTTACGGTGGCCGCTACTTACGGTGGCGGAAGTGCACCTTGCTCGCTTTACGATGCCGGTAGGGGCCTTTTCCGCCATGGCGTTAATTGCATTACCGCCATGGCGTTATGCTCGTGCGCGATGGGTCGTAATGTGGCGCTCTTTACGCCATCGGCCCAGGGCGTAAACGCTCATTACGCCATGGCGGTAATGACGGATGATTACCGCCTGGGTCGTAATGAGGCCCTTTGCCTCTTCATTTTTACTGCTTTATTTTAAGATGTGGGGTTTTTGTTGCCAAGAGAATATAAAATAAACCCAATATAGCTCTGTTATGTAAAAGAAGCAATCATCTACAATGTAGTAGGTAGATTATAAACAAGAATGTTCTCTGTATTCCCCTTATGGATTTAACAAATGCAATACCATACTTAAAGGGATATGTAATATTGTATAAAAAGTGAATTTTATTTATATTTTTAGCTTGATGCATTTGCATGTTGATTACAAAGCGATCCCATGAATGATGACGGTAGCTCAATTACTAAAGTTGACTCAAAAATATAATTAAAAGTAATGTGCACAGTGATATAGTGATGTTTTGTGATGCACTCTAAATGATACTTTTCTATGCAATTTTAATCATACAGTGGAGACGAGTATTCATTTCATCGATCTCAGAAAGGTTTAGTCATCATGCTTGAAACTAAAACAGCATAAATAAAGCACCAGAAACCAGAGAGTGCAACACGTCTTTTGACGGATAAATGAATAGCACAAGAACAACACTTGTAATCAGAGCCCTTTCATCATGAATACCTTGAGTTAATCATTGTATTAATTGGGTATTTTATGAACGCGTGACACAAATAAGGGATGACCAGCATTAAGTTAATTAAATAGGATTTTTCTCAAGTCGGTATATATTTTTTCTCCATCATTGCCATAGTAATAATGTATTCATTTGTTCATTCATTTTGTCATTTGTTACAGTGCCTTTCACCATAATTATGGTCCCAACACGCTTTTAGTTGAACGCCCTCAGAGGGACCGGAATTTGGGAGGTGCTATTATGCGTGTGTGCATTTCAGCCATTAAATGTATGCAAGGGTGGCCAAGACCCTGCTATTCACCCATGTCTAAATGGCATTTATATGGGCAAAGCAGAGGTACACTATGGAATTAACGGGGGGATTGTGTTTAAGGAGATAGAGAGTTATGTGGGAGGCCACATTCGACTTGTTGTCATTAAAAGTAGCTTTATTCTTATGGCAGAGGTAATGTGCAATAGTGTGATTACGGGGTGTGCGGAGGTGAGCATGCACTTTCTGCTAATTTGTGATGGTGGGGTGTGCAAGAGGATACCAGGGTTGGCTGTATAAACAACAATGTTTACTTCCTGGGTTCCATCTATATAGATGGAGCAGTGATACATTTCACAGGTGATCTCACTGCTCGATCAATGTCAGATACCTAACACAATTAGACTAAATGAGAGATATGGTGGACTATATAGCCGGTCCAATAGCATATATAATATGGAATAAGGTTCACTTACATAAATTGGCTAAACGCAAGTGTGATGAACCGGGTGGAGTATTCACTGATTCCTTGGCATTTACCTTCTCCCATGAGGCCAGGCGACAGCAGTCGATATCTGATCCTGACCATGTGGGTGGATATATGAGGGAAGATCACATGGGATGAGACAACTGTCTTGGGGAGGCGGAGACTCTATCAGATGAGACATGGTACTCCCCCCTACTTTCTGAAGAAGCCCTTATAATACCCAAGTTCTTGATGGCTTGTTGTCATCCCACAAATCCCCTATATTGTAAAAGTCAGAAACTCCTTCCTTTTTGTCACTCTAGTGAAGATCCCATTTGTACCTCAGACATACACCCTTTCCTGTACCTCCTCTTCCTCCGCCACTGTGGACCTGCCACTGGCTGTCTCTCCTCCTCCTTTCTCCTCATTTTCCTTGTTCACCCCATCAATGTTTCTTGACAAGTCTGATCAATGACAGTTTCCTTAAAGTAGGTTCTTCCCTGCTCATTCCGGAACCATAAAGGACCACATTGATACCCTTGCTCCAGCCTTGGCCCATTTATGCAATCACTCCTTTGCCACTGGAACCTTCCCCCACCCCCTTAAGCACTCCCTTGTACACCCCCCTCCTAAAGAAGCCCTCTGCCAATCCTTCCTCTCCAGATAACTATCGCCCGATCTCCATCACTCTGTTCCTGGGCAAACTCTTGGAAAAGCTGGCCATCTCCTAGCTGAATCTGCACACTGAATCTGTTGGTTGTCTCCATGACCACCAGTCTGGCTTCAGAGCTGCAAGAAGTACGAAGACCTGCTCTCTAACATTGACTCTAACTATCCTCCTGTCCTCATTCTCCTTGATCTTTCTTCTGCTTTCGATACGGTCAACCATGCCATCCTGCATAATCACCTATGTAATAACTTGGGTATCACTGATCAGGCCCTGGCCGATCTCCTTTCTCACTGACTGACCCTCTCAAGTCCAACTGGAGTCCTTCCTCTATTCTATCTCTCTCTCTACTTGTGGTGTTCCCAAGGGGACTAACCTTTCTCCCTGGCTTTTCAACGTTTACCTGACACATCTTGCCCGCTGCATCACTACCTTTCTCCTTTCTGCTCCAACTTTCAATGTTATGTGGATGACACCAAGCTCTCTTTCAAGCTCCCCTCAGCTGCCTCTTCCCCTTCTTTCATACTAGACTGTCTGGTTGCAATTCAGGAATGGTGTGCCTCCAATGATCTTTGCTCTAATTCCAGAAAGATGAGATCCTCCTCATTGGAACACCAGCTCCCTCCTTTCCTTTCACTTTCTGGCTGCCCCCTGTAAGGATATTTGGCGTGTTACAGCACAGAGTACAGCACTACTGCACATGTAGCAATTTTTTTTTTGATGCAGCACCAAATGCCTATGGTGCATTGCTATATGTGTTACCAGATTAACAAGGAAAGACAGGCTATTCAGTCAAAAACGATTTTAACATATAAGATGCAAATCTATTTTTACAGTTAAAAGCACACGTGCACATTCAAAAATGCACACTATTTTTCACCTGAAATGCCTATGGTGCAAGAGACACATTTGAAAATTAATAACTAACATTACTCATAACTAACCTGACTAATGAAACTGAAGTTAACATAATCCACTAATAAAAATGTGTCTCCACTGCAGAAATAGGCCTACTCTGAAAGTGAACTTTTAAACGCACATTCATTTTTTTTCTCTGCTGCTCTGTCCACATAAATACAGGAAGCAAAAGGGCTCGAAAGAACAGGAAATCAGTTGGTTACAAAGTATTACTATAAAAATGAGCCATTGTGTAGAGAAGGAGGAGATGGCATGATTGATTCTGATTGGAACAGCGTCATAGCAAGTATCATGCTAGAGGGAGTGATCAGAGTTTTGCTGGGGGGAGTTTGAGGAGAGAGAAGGACAGTCAAGATTTGGCAGAGCTGGGAGAAGGACCTTTTTCCTGGCTGGAGCATTCCTATCTGCAAAAGCTGAGAATTCCAGGCAATGACCCCGGTTTGAGAAGGAAAGGCGCTCCTTTTCACTGGGGTTAATCTTCAAGGGAGCCACATTCAGAAAGAGAACAGCTGAAGAAAACTCGGGCTGAACAGATAAGGTAATTACATAAGTGTGGGAGCTGAGTGTGTACGAGAATATTCAGTCAGAGTAGGAAAGGAGATTCCGGTGCCTTAATCACAAGTTAATGTTGCAAATTGGGTGATTAATAAGATGAATGGTGAAAACAACTATTTGCAAGATGAAGCCAACAGACTCCTTAAAAAGTGTAAGGACTTAGAACAGCAAATGTGCATTCCCAGGTCCCAGGAGAGGCGGCAGGGTACCACATTCAATGGAGTGGAGGTGAATTCTAGCTCTGCCCAAAGAGCTAGTGCTCCAGTGACTGGGCCGGTGACTGAACTTGGTTGCAGCGCCCTTGGGGGATTTGATACTCCCATTGGGGGCAGCCACCAATCTCATACACCTGAAAACAGGAGTGAATCACAAAATAGTGCAATTCCATGCATTGCAACAAGTAGCCCCATAAAAATAATGAAATCCATTAAAGCCCTGATCAAACCATTTAAAAAGGGAGGTGAATGCTGCATTGAGGATCACTTAGAAGCGGTGCATGACATTTTTAAAGCACTCCAGATACCTAAGGAACAGTACAGACAATATTTTCATTTAACTTTAGATGCCCCGACGGCCAGCATCATAAGGGGATTAAATGAACAGCAGAATATGACATGGCTGGAGTTTGAAAAAGAAATTAGGCGTCATTTTTCTCCTTTTCAGTCATTGCAGGAGGCAAAGAAAGTCGCGTACACAATTACTGCTGGACCTAATACATCTCCTCGCCAATTTTTACAAGACTTAAAAAGAGCATTTTCTCGCTTTGATGTATCTTTTGACTCAAATTCCAATGAGTCTAAAACTGCATACTTCTATGGGCTACAGAAAGACATCATATCCCAATTGGTCCGTGAATTTGACCGTGACAAGTCCCTTGAATGGATTGTACATCAAAGCACAAAACTATATGAGGTACTCTATTGTCAGGGTAGAGAAAGTGATAAAATGAAAGATACTAGACCTAAATCTAAAGAACCCTCAGCCACAGTAATGGAAATCAGGTCAGCCAAAATGTCCCTTGAGTCTGCTCAAAGCCAAGGTAAAAATAATGTGACACCTGAACAAAGGGGTAATCAACAAAGATCGCTATTTCCTGGACCAATGTTCCAATCACATGATCCTAGTAATAGAGAGAGCTACATCAGCCCTAGGTATTTAGGGGACAGACCCCGGGTAAAATACCGGCCTGATATGGCAGGTATGAACAATAACCAGAGACAAAATCAAGATCAAAGAAATGATGGTCCCTACCAGTCATTGGGGACACAGAGCAGATTTGATCCCAGCACCATGATATATGGTAATCAGGATAGGCCCCGATATGTGGATCGATTTACTGATAATGGAAATCAACCTAGGGGCCAGTACCCACAATCTGAGAGACAGGACATGAGGCAAAACGTGAACTACAATCCACGCCAGTACAATGATTCCCCACCAGGGGACTATAATCAAAGGATGGGTGCAAACCGCTCCCCTCCACAAATGAATCAAGAGTTCAGAAACCATCCCAACCGACATCAATCACCTGAGAGGTATCAGAATAGATCCAATCAGGGGGAAAACAACCAATATCGACCTAGGCCACAGAAAGAGGATCCTAGAGAGATGGAAAGGTTCCAGTGCCTTGAGGCCCAAGTGAAAATGTTAGCTGAGCAAATAGGAAAGCTCTATACAGCGCAAAAACAACCTTCCAAAGAGGGGGCTGATGGCCAAAGCAATGACCGGGGGGCTTCCGAAAAGTGACTAAGTACTCATGATAACTGCAGTGCCAAAATGACAGATTGCTCTGATATAATTTTGCATAACGACTCTGAGATGCCTAATGGATTAAAAATGAAAGTACCAGTAAATGAAATTGTGACAGAAAGTGCAAATACTTCTAAAAAAGAGGTACGGTTTAACTTAGAGCTAAATAAAACAGTAAAGATTTGCACAAATGAAAAAGAAACATTAGGAATTCCAAAAGAACAAAGGGACAGATTTAAGAAAAATGACTCATGCATGGGGAATACCAGTGAACAGGGAGTAAGTGGGGATGCTATGGCTCCTTCCCTGGGCAAGCAAAACAATGACCAAACACAGACAGAAAAAGGAAATACTCACAAGGAGGGTACAAGTCAATCACCAGAAGAATTCTTTGAGCCACATATTTTTGAAGAGGCTGAAAGGGCTGGTATTACACTAAATGATCACAAATGCACAGAATTAAAAAATGACAAATTGCTGAATGATGTTGTTACACATGTTCAGTTGGAGGATTGTAATGTGGTCTCTGATGTTACCCAGATGGATGGGCGAACAGTGGCCACACTCCAAAAAACCTCTGATCATGGAGAAATGAATAAAATCTCTCGCGCAGAAATGGGTAAAAAGGAAGGAAAAATGTCTTTCCATTTACCAATGTGTTTAGCCAAAAGTGAAAAAGACCTGAGAAAGGTGAGCCCTGAAATCAGTAAGAATTCACATTTCTTATGTGTATTAGAGGAAGTTGAGGACAGATATTATGCACCCATCACTGTAGAAGAAAAATGCCACACCTTTGCTATGATTGACACTGGCGCACAGGCCACAATTATGTCCAAGGAGCTGGTAAAGAGTATCAATGAAGGGAGACCTCCACAGAGTCAAATCACAGTGAAGGAAAATCAAGGCCCAGTGCATAACTTTAATGGGGAGGAGGTGCCCATCATAGGTGTAACTGAGGTTGACATAAAAATAGGAAAGCACAGAATGAAACAAGAGGTATTGATCACATCTATTTGTGAAATTCCATTTCTGATGGGAACAGATTGCCTGAAAAGATTGTCTCCTCTCATAGATGGGGTGAATGGAGTGCTGTGGTCCTTAACCAAAAAACCATTGAGGCCTAAGAAACTAAAATCACAAAACAGCAATATAAATGAATGTCACACCGTTGCCAAAACAAATGATGCTGTGGAGGTATATCTCCAGAATAGCTGCATACCTAGTGTCACTGTTATATTAATGTGTCAAGACAAAATGCAGAGCGACAATGAAAAACTACCTGTACAAATATACTTGGACCCAAGGAAAAATTGGCAGACTGCCATAGATGAGCACACATTACGTTTTTATTTAAAAGAGAAAACGTGCAAACAGAATATTGCTCCTAAAACAGATTCAGAAAAACACATTACCACTCTGGCAGAAATACACATGGAAGATGAGCAACCATGGGTTCATGTTGGTATAAATGACTATTTTAAAACAATAAAAGCCACTTTAGCGCTTGGACATGAAAGGAGCTTCATTAATGAGAAATTGTTGCAAAAAATAATGGAGAGGGATGAAATCCCGAAATTTAGGATTAAAAACCAATATGTTTCTGGGTTGGACAGTCCAGACTTTGAAAACCGAATTGCAGGCAGATGCATGCTTAAAATTAGCATTGGGCAGAAAACAATTTACCATAATGTCTGGATAGTGAGTGGAGCACTAAATGAATTTTACATGGGCAATGACATCATGCACAGAATGTGTATGGTGTTAGATTTCCTTAATCAAAAAGTATGGTCACGCCTAGGTGGTCCGGCACCTGAATTTGAAGACAAAAGAAGGGCTTATCATTGTGCACAACTGGTTCCTTATGCAATCGAATTACAAATGAGGAAAGATACTATTATTCCTGCATTTACAAAACAGTTTGCAATAACACTGAAATGCAAAAATGGACAGCAGATGAAAGGCTCTGATGCATTTGTATGCCTGAATGAATCCATAAAACAGCAAGGCCTGTATTATGAATACATTCCATTGGTAGACATTGGTGAAGGATCTGTAAAAATCACGGTAAATAATAAAGGTTGTCAGGATATTCATTTAGAGGAAAACTCCCCATTAGGAATGGCCATACAAAAATCACATTATACGGCAGATTTAAATAACATGGTGATTGGGAATATTCCTGAAAAATATGTAGATGCCAAGGGCGAGTTGCCAGAACACCTGGACTCTCAGCCCAAAGGAATATTTAAAATTCATTCTGTGTATCCTTATGATTCAAATGAGACAGTGTGCTGCCATCAAGAGGATTGCATAATATTTAATTTAAATGAAAATGAAACAGAAAATCAGCCCATTGAAGTGGAAGCTGATATGCCAAAATATTTAAAAGTGGCAGCTTTACAAAAAGACACAGCCACACAGTTAGAGGAAAGCGCTGAGATTCCCTTACCAGAAGATTTTCCAGAATTTTCCAGAATGGTAGAAGAGCAGATCTCCTTAGCGGATGCATGTGAAAGCAATAAGGATAGGGACAATCTGAGGGAGATATTTATGGAGTTTAAGGATGTATTTGCAAAAGATGCTTATGATTGTGGTTTAACTGATTTACATGTGGCCACACTACCAGAAGGTTGTAGCAGAAACCCAGTGTTTGTACGCCAGTTTAGACTACCGCTGGCATGTTTAGAATCATTGGCAGAGATTATTAAAAATTTGGAATCGCGGGGAATCATCAGGCCCATTCATAGCACATCCAATACACCTATTTTAGGTGTGTTAAAGCCAAATGGTCAATGGCGGCTGTGTGCAGACTTGAGAGAGTTAAATAAAAGAGTACCAATATCTAGATGGCCACTGCCATTCATTGATCAGGGCCTAGCTCAGGTACATGGTTCAAATGTATTTACCACATTAGATCTCACCTCTGGATATTGGTGCGTGCCATTGGCAGAGGAGATACAACATTTATTTTCCTTTACATTTGACAGGACTCAATATGCCTGGCTTAGAGCTCCATTCGGGTACATCAATAGTGGGAGTGAATTTGGCATATTTTTGAGAAAGGCCATGCCGGATGCAGCGGAAAGAGGAACAATAGTTTATGTGGACGATGTCCTGATAAAAAATGAAAGCCTGAAAAGCCATTTTGATGAAATAAGACATGTACTTGGCCAATTGCAGAAAGCAGGCGCCAAAGTATCTTTGCAAAAAGCACAATGGTGCAAGAAAAAAGTAAACTTTCTAGGGCATGAAGTGACTGAACATGGGCTAAATCCACAAAAGAAGAAAATAGAGGCCATACAAAGATTAAAAGATCCTAAAAATGTGAAAGGAGTAAAAAGTTTATTAGGGATGACAGGCTATAACAGAAAGTTCATTGTAAATTATGCAGAAATCACTCAACCATTGACTAAACTGCTTAAACCGAATACTCCCTGGAAATGGGAAAAAGGGCAGACTGATGCAGTGGCTAAATTAAAGGAACGTCTTGTAAAGGCACCATGTTTAGCATACCCCATAAAGGACAGGGATTTCTTTATAGAAATAGGTTTTTCTGAACATTGTATGTCAGCAGTGTTATCACACAAACACGATTTGAATCACAAAACCATTGCATATGCAAGTAAGGCATTTTCCCAAGTTGAAATGAAATTTAATGAATGTGAAAAGGCCCTATTAACCACTGTGTGGGCGCTACAACATTTCCGCCCCATTGTTCAGGGAGAAAAGGTAATTATTGAAACAAATCATCAATCTTTGCAATTTTTAGAGAGTAAAAGAATTAGATCAGATAATCTAGCGCAATCCAGAATCACTTCATGGACGCTAGCATTACAAGGTTTTCCCGTAGAAGTGAGATATGGACAAAATAAAAAGAACCCAATTGCTCAAGGGTTAGCTGACTTACATGACTGTGCAGCTGAACAAATACCAAATGAAATGGAAGTAGAAACTAGTTTGCACGAATTTGAACAATCACCACACAAAGCTTTTGATGAAAAAACATGCAAGGACTTGCCAACTGTATATGTGGATGGTTGTGCTTTTCACATTGAAAATGACAGTAATAAACAGTTAGTGGCAGGAATAGGAAATGTCTGGTTGAAATGTGAAGGTGTCCCCAGTATAGGGATGAGGATTGGAGATAGGAGCAGTCAGGTGGCGGAATTGGCAGCCATTTATAAAGCAATTGCTACTGCAATTGATAAAAAGTTCAGTGAAATTGGTGACTGATTCTGACTATGCACGGAATAGCTTTGTGGAGTATTTGCCTGGTTGGAAAGCAAGAGGCATGGTTACATACAACAAAAAGCCACTTAAGCATGGAAAAATGATACAAGCCATAGACAAATTGGTGTCAGAGAATAAGTTAACAATATACTGGAGAAAAATTTGTGGGCATTTAAAAACACCAGGAGAGGATAAGGAGGGAAATGATAAGGCAGACCACCTGGCTAAGATTGGGGCCGTGATGGGAGAATTGCTACCTATTGATTATTTAATGGGTGAAATACAAATTGATGCAGTCACACGTTCTAAAGCACCAAAGGAGGTAGATCAACCGGTGGTGCAGTGGAGTCATGACACGCCAGACCAAGATTTGATTGAGGCACAAAAGAATGATCAAATTTTGGGAATCTATTATAATCATTTGATAGATCCCGAACAAAATCCTTTAACAGAAAATGATTGCATGGGAAAAGAAGAGTTGAGGGTGCTATTAAAGAACAAAACACGAATTAGATTACAGGATGGACTCATGATTAGAGAGTCCATAACAGGACAAATACAGTGGGTAGTACCCCTTTCATTCAGAGGACTAATGCTACACCATGCACATGATGCCATAACCGCAGGCCATAGAGGTTCACAAAAAACATTAGAAATACTAAAAGATTATGCTTACTGGCCATATATGTCCCAAGATGTGGAATTATATACTAGAGGATGTCTAGTATGCGCCCAATTTAAACCTGCTTCACCAATGCATAGAGCACCATTGATGAAAAGAGGCCTAACTCTTCCATGGTCAGATTTGCAAATAGACTATGTAGGTCCTTTAAAAAGGTCGAGCAGGGGACACCGTTATATTTTGAGTGTGGTATGTTTGATGTCGAAGTGGATTGAATGCATTCCTGCACCAGATTGTAGTGCGCAAACAGCAGCCACGTTGCTGGTGAACCATGTGTTCTCAAGGTTTGGGTTGCCACAAAGAATTGAGTCAGACAGAGGAAGTCATTTCACAAGTACTCTAATGAGTAAGGTATGGCAAATACTAGGTGTGAAAAGGAAACTACATATCGCATATCGGGCGGCGTCTTCAGGTACAGTTGAAAGAAGCAATAGGTCTGTTGTGGATATTTTAAAGAAATTTGTGGCAGAAGCAGGTTCCAGCTGGGATTTACGTTTACCGTTGGTTTTGATGGCAATCAGGTCGACTCCTGCCAAAGCAACAGGTGTTAGCCCCCATGAGGTCTTGATAGGTAGGAAAATGGTGTTACCACAACACCTACTATACAGAACACATGAGCAAACCCTTGTGAGTGCATCCACAGTTCATGAATATATTGATGAACTGAGGAGGCATTTGCAACATGCATTTGCTTTTGTGCAGAGAAATCTGGAAAGAGCTGCTGACAGTGCAAAATCTTATTATGATAAAAAGACATCAGTAAAGGAATACAGTGTAGGGGATCAGGTGTACAAGTTTCATTTTGGAAAAAGTAAACAGAAAAATTCTAAATTTCTAGCAGCCTGGCAGGGGCCATTTGGAATTATAGATAAAGTCTCTCCTGTGGTTTATAAAATTTTGAAAAATGAAGGTGAAACAGCAATAGAGCAGTTTGTCCATGTAAATCAAATCAAACCATGCCACCCCAAACATGAGATCACGCAGCTTGAGCATGTAGAAACAGATAAAGTCCCTTGAACACAAAAAGAGAAAATAAATGGGTACAATCAGGAGGCAGTGACAAAGGAGTTAAAAAGTTGATTGTTATAATAGCACATAAACACTGTAATATATGTAAAAATATATAATATAATATAAAATAAATAAATAAATAAATATATAATGGAAGCTCATGGTTGGTGTGCAGAGAGAAAATGTATTAAATATGGAATGCTGTTTTGTATGTGCTTGTTTTCTTTTAACTTGTGTTTAATTTCAGAAAAAAAAAAAACGAAATATTTTTACCAAGCATGTTTTATTTTTGGCAAAAGGGTGAAGTTAGTATTGTGCTATGTACTTAATTTGTTTATTTCTATTTGATTTAGAAAATTAACATTATTTGGTCGGAGGTTCCGGGATCAGAGGCCACGGGAGACGATGGAGTCCTGGAGTCCCCTGGATGAAGACCAAAAGATGCCTGCCTCCAGGTGGAGGTGAAGACAAGATAACCAGAATGCTAAAAAAGATGACTCCTATGGATCTAAGATTGCCAAGATGAAAGTGTACTCGAATGAACCAAATAACATCGCTGGTCGGGACATATCAGAGGCAGACAAGAGTCCTGACATATGGAGTTCCGCGTATTTATTATTTTAATTATTTATTTTAATTTGTTATATTAATTATTTGTTTTGGTTAGTTGTTTTATTTCATTGTTTTTAATTGACTTGTAAAATCTAAACTTAGAGTAATGCCACTTCCACTGAGAAGGCAAATGTAGAACATTTTGTAAACTAATGAACTCAGATGAATACTGTGTTGATTGCAACTTTTTCATTGATGCACATGAATATTCATTTTGTTGGATTGCTATATTGTGAAAAGAAGAAAAAGAACAAATTGTTTTTAGGAATTGGCTTGGATCGTAGCCAAATTCTAAAAACAAAAGGAGGGTATGTAAGGATATTTGGCGTGTTACAGCACAGAGTACAGCACTACTGCACAGGTAGCAAATGTTTTTTTTGATGCAGCACCAAATGCCTATGGTGCATTGCTATATGTGTTACCAGATTAACAAGGAAAGACAGGCTATTCAGTCAAAAACGATTTTAACATATAAGATGCAAATCTATTTTTACAGTTAAAAGCACACGTGCACATTCAAAAATGCACACTATTTTTCACCTGAAATGCCTATGGTGCAAGAGACACATTTGAAAATTAATAACTAACATTACTCATAACTAACCTGACTAATGAAACTGAAGTTAACATAATCCACTAATAAAAATGTGTCTCCACTGCAGAAATAGGCCTACTCTGAAAGTGAACTTTTAAACGCACATTCATTTTTTTTCTCTGCTGCTCTGTCCACATAAATACAGGAAGCAAAAGGGCTCGAAAGAACAGGAAATCAGTTGGTTACAAAGTATTACTATAAAAATGAGCCATTGTGTAGAGAAGGAGGAGATGGCATGATTGATTCTGATTGGAACAGCGTCATAGCAAGTATCATGCTAGAGGGAGTGATCAGAGTTTTGCTGGGGGGAGTTTGAGGAGAGAGAAGGACAGTCAAGATTTGGCAGAGCTGGGAGAAGGACCTTTTTCCTGGCTGGAGCATTCCTATCTGCAAAAGCTGAGAATTCCAGGCAATGACCCCGGTTTGAGAAGGAAAGGCGCTCCTTTTCACTGGGGTTAATCTTCAAGGGAGCCACATTCAGAAAGAGAACAGCTGAAGAAAACTCGGGCTGAACAGATAAGGTAATTACATAAGTGTGGGAGCTGAGTGTGTACGAGAATATTCAATCAGAGTAGGAAAGGAGATTCCGGTGCCTTAATCACATGTTAATGTTGCAAATTGGGTTCTGTTCTCCGCCACTCTTTTTTCAGTGTATCACAGACAATGCTGTTACTGTGCTATTTTATTTATTTCTGTAAAGAGTGAGATCGTGTTTAAATGCAACTTTTATAATACAGAAAAATATTTGAAAGCAAAAGGTGGTGTGTCTTATATTCACCAATACAGTGCTGATGATGAGGGGAGATTTTAAACAATGCAATTGTCATTTTAAGACAGATGTGTGCATGATCATATTCAGTATGGACAGTTGAGAGTGATTGTTTGTAGCATAGCTCGTTGGAGGTACATGAGCCAACGGGAAGAGGGACTCTCTGAACATAGTTCCCTACCGTATATAAGGTAGTGGAAATGACCACAAAATTACCACATATAGCTCTCTGTCGTAAATAAGTCAGTGAGATCGCCCATGGTGGCACACTAATACTGAAAATGTGGTATTCCTAAAATGTAGGTCTGAGGTCTCTCTAGTGATTACACGAAAAATATAAGCAAAGATAAGGGATTCTGGACATTGGGGCCACAAATAAAACAAGGGAAATATGCTCACCAAAATACCACCAACCACGCATACCAACCACGCATACCAAATATGCATGTCTGGGTGCTGAAATAATGCATGTCCACTGTATTATTGTTGCACATGGCCCAATCTGAATACAAGGAGTGATTATTGCTAAGTTATTTTTCGGCGGTAATAAAATATCGTCAGGCCCCAAATCCCCACAAAATACCCTACACCCCTCTGGGCCCTCTTCATGCTCCTACCTGCAAGGCTAAGAACCATGATGTCATCTTCGACCCCACCCTCTCCTTCTTTCCTCACATCTCTGACATCTCAAAGAAGTCAAACTATCAGCTGCACCCCCTTAGAGGTATTCTTCCTTTCCTCACTTTCCCCGATCAGCTCACTGTCTCCAGAGCTCTGGTCCTCTCTAGGCTGTACTACTGCAACAGCTTCCTTCTAAATCTGCCTGCCTCTACGCTCCGACCTCTACAACCTATCAAGAACAGTGCTACGAGGTTTGTCCTTGGCCCCAGTCCCAGGGATTGTATCTCTCCAGCTCTGAAATCTCTTCACTGGCTCCACGTGGCATCAAGAATCAAGTTCAATACCCTCTGCATTGCCCACAAGGCTTTCTGGGGCCTGGAACTGCACTACCTCCAACTCTCTCTTCCTAAAAATCTCCCTTCTCGAGCTCTCCACTCATCAACTTTCAACTCACTGAGAGTCAAATGTTTTTCCAAGCAGAGAGTTGGGGGCAGATCTCTCTATTTGCTGAGGCCTACCTCTGGAACAGCCTCCCTGCCTCTCTCAAACTTGAGCAGAACTAGCACAGGTTCCCGACTGCTCCATCCACAGGTCACCTGGCTACCCTCTGAACTTTCAACTCACTGAGAGTCAAATGTTTTTCGTAGCAGAGAGTTGGGGTCAGATCTCTCTTTTCGGCTGAGGCCTACGTCTGGAACAGCCTCCCTGCCTCTCTCAAACTTGAGCAGAACCACCTCAGGTTCCATCCACAGGTCACCTGGCTACCCTCTGAACTCGGGCCAGGCTCTGGCTTGTCCAGTTGCCCTTGCACTGCCTCTGAGCTCCCTCAGCACTTATTGTCTGAATCTGCAACCTACAGTCACTTCTCTCTGCACTTATGAGCCACCTGCTGGCAGCACTTGCTGAGGTACCTGAAGGTCTACCCCCCTCCACCCACTCAGCACTTATCCCCTTCCACTTCCCGGCACTTGTGCGATCTGAATGACACAAGGCCTAGTAAGATTGTTGTTTTTGTCTTTCCTCTGTTTCCCCCTCTTTGTCTTGTTGCACGTAGAAACACTTGTGTACATGTGTGTTATCAATGTCATATCATACTCCTGTTTCTGATGTTTTTCTGTCTAACACTTTGGAAAAACGTAATTTAAAACATTCAATAAAATATATGGACTGCATCTCACATAATCCCTCTTATACTGAGACGAGGAGGAGGGCAAGGAAGTTCATGCAGATCGACAAGAGCTCAAATAACAAGCAGACTATTTGTTTTGCGAACCATGAAGTGCACAGGACCCTTAAAACCAGAAGCTGTATTGTGGGAGGAGAGAGTGCAGGAGAGGATTTCAGGTCCCTGCTGGAAGCTCACCGACGTGAAGTACACAGGATTCGAGATGGCTGTCGGGGCTGGGGGAGAGACAGGGCTGATGTGCACGGAAGGTCCCAGAGGCATTGGGAGCAAAACAGAAGCTCCCAGGTGGTGGGCCATTCGAGAATATAGCAATTCCATACCCAGACCGAAGAAGCAAGCCGATCTGTAACAAGGAGCATATGGACAGCTAGAGGGATGTTCGCACACTTGAAGTTGGAGAACAGATGTGAAATCATACCACCAAGACATGAACCACATCAGGGGCACAAAGAAGAGCCAGTTTGTCCACCTCAAGTTCCTGGGGACCCTGGGGCACTCCGAAAACAGCGTCGAAATGTGAATGTAGAAAATATATGAGGCAGACAAGGCAAAGTACAAAAGCAAAGATTGTTTAAATACAAACAAGCCCCAATGCCCAAAAGGAAGAATGTTTGAATACCGGCAAGATAACGTGCAGCAGCAAAACCTGGATGAATAGCTATGCATGAAATAACAATGTGGGGGAAAGCTGGAGCAAGCTTTACCATAGCTAAATATATTAAAACACAACAAAGTTGATACAACTGTGGCATGGGACAGTGAAAATAATAAGAGGTGCTGGCAAAAGGTATACACCAGGCAGTTGACATCTGGTTAACAAATACCTGTCAGGGAAGTACACTAGGCGATCTGCAGGACCCCAGAGAAGTATTCCTGATGGAGGAACATACCAGGCAGTCCACCAACGTTGCATACAGTCTCTAGCATTGTGGCAAGATAACTGACAGGACAGTATACCAGGGGATTTACAAAGTCTGTAGAGGAAGAGCCAAGTGTCTCTACCGGAAATCCCACCCTGTCTTGCCTATATGTTGGGAACCGGAAATTGTGACAGCAAAGCACCAGTAATGATGCCTGTAACACCAAATGGCTTTAAGTCAAGGTATCCATTGAGAAAACCGTTCTTCAGGTATCCTTGGGGAGCTGAGGGCCTCTTAGGAGAGGTACCGGAAGATGTGTACAGATGAATGAAAGAGGAGATTGGTCACATCACAGGAAGCAATTTTGACAGGCCAAGAAGAGATGCAAAGAGAGAATGCGAATGGACCTTATAGAATCTGATGATGAAATAATGAGTCGAGTAAAATTTCATGTGCGGAATGAAGATTGCACATGTGAAGAACACTGAAGAAAATATAAGTTGCTTTATAACTGTACAGATGCTGCAACACAAGTAAACATAAAGGCTGGCTATACGTAATGAATAGACTGCAGGCGGTGCCACTAAACTATATATGTGTATAGAGTCTGGATGTCCCGCGTTGCATTTAAGAAAACCAGGACCTCAGTAGAAAAGGGCTGAAAGTGTGGTGCAGCAGAGAAAAGCAGCTGAAGAGGAGGAACAATCGAGAAGGCTTGTCTGGCCCAGTGTCAAGGGTTGAGGCAGCCAGGAAACTGGTTATCTATTCTAGAAGATACAATGAACATGAGAAGCAAGGCGAGCTCCTGTTGAGGTGCAATGGAAAAACTCCATGAGTGCCAAGTTGTATTCATTTAATAGTATTAAATGTGAAGAAGGAGCAAAAACATGGTCTCCTGTCACATGGGCTAGATGGAAAAAGACTTTGGGCAAGCTACATTGAGGCTGAAGATTAGAATGTGCTCACACTCCCTTCTATTCTCAGGCGCAGTGATACTTTGCAAGGCTGAGTTCAAAGACAATTTGCTAGCGAGTGGAATATTCCAGAAGGGTACAAGTGTGCCAACCAATCATAGAGGGCCACGTAGCAAAGAGCCCTGTAGTTTGAGAGCAAATGAAACATTGTGTATTTGATGACAATGAAGATGACTTTCACTAGGTGTGGGCATAGTTGTCCAACTGACTATAGAGACCCATTCATAATCATATCTGCCATAGAATGTATACCTAGATGTTCCCCGTAGACCAACTGCAATCCCAGATAGGTTTTCTTAGTTTGCCACATAGTATGATGTCAGTGATGACGAGTCTTTGCTATAAAAGTGTATTTTTTTATTCATGTATAAAATTGAGAGATATGCTGTGAGACGTCCATTGATGTCCATTGTACTCCCTGTTTTAGACAATTGATATTAAAACAGCTGTGTTTTGCCAACTTCCTGAGTAGGGCTTATTATTGGTGTAAGAGTAAACTCTGCATCTCCATCCATCCAATAAAGCGTTACCTCATTAAAAGGGCCTATTTAGTTAAGTTCATGTGGTAGCAGAGATAGGATGGTTAGACCCATAAACTAGTCAGTTATCCGTATTTCGGACAATCGGACACCCTCTGCCATCTAGCCGGAAGATTGTAAGGTTTCCTCTGGAGAGTGGCTGATATAGAATTTTTCTTACAAGAAAAATTAATATAAGTGGGACGGGCTACTCTTTGACGAAATCCCTCCTGGTTTCCACTGGGCCTTGCTGCTGGTGAAAGTGGCTGATTGGAGGAGGGGAGACAATACGGAAGGCCTTTACCTGACAAACAAATGGTGAGTAGACTGAGGGGAATGGCAAAGTAAGGGGATGGGATTGTGATAAAGTAGAAAAGTAACGGGGGGTTGTTTAAAGTATAACAAAGAGCGTTTAGCATTTAAAGTATAATGAAGAGCAATTAAAGAAAAATGAAGAGCGTTTTAAGAGCCCGGTTTCCTACCGTAAGGCAGGTCTAGAAGGAGTAATTTCAAACCCCAACGGGGGTATAAATAGGCGGCACATAAACAGGTTTATAATAGGGAATGACTCAAACTCCAATCAGAGTATTTTAGGGGATAGACAAAAAGGAGTACCATGGTATATATGTAAAAAGAGTCGACTAGTTTGGCTGTCTGTGTGTTGTGTATTGAAAGGAAAAGGTGTTGAAGAGCGACAAGAATAAGTTGTGTAAAATTGAAGTAGATATAACAAGTTATTGCCTTTTTTTTCACTTTGTATTTATTGAAACTTTTTCAATGACAACAGAAGTATCATAAAAAAACGGGACCAACACAGCCAAGTCAAGTTACAATAAGAACCCCACACCCCCCAACTCAACCAACCCACCCCCACTTCCCCCCCAACCATTGAGCTACAGAGGAATCAACAGACCAATAAAGGAAAGGTTTCGAAATTAACACAGTGCACAAGAGGAAGAGCCACAGCATCATACCAAAAAAGAAAGCGCAACAGAAATCCCTTTCAACCGGTGAAGTCTCCAAGAACAGTTATTGCCTTTTTTAGGTCATTGTCGGTGATGACCGAAAAAAGCAGGTTGAGATCATTGAGAAATAGAGGCTTTGAGCGGTGAATGTTGGAGCGTGCTCATATTTGATGTTTTTTCTGAAACATATTTGTGTGAATGACAGTCAATTGAGACTTGTCATAATGGGATATATTACTCCACTAATGCACCTGTGTAAAACACTGTCAAAACACATGCCTACACGCAAACAGTATACTGCGGAATGAGTAAAGGGCACTGCAGATCAAATGTTCATGCCATGACCACAAGGGGATTGCTGTTGAAGGCAGTATTGCAACACATGACCACATACTTGCACGCTGTGTACACAGGGAAGAAATTAGAGAAATGGTTAGCTATTTTAGAGCTCTGGAAAATCTATCAGGAGGAGCGGGATGACCCGCCGCCTGTCTGAGGAATGGATGCTTTGCCAGTGTAAGGAGGAAGGCTTCTGCTCCACTTACCTCCCCGGAAGTAAACAGCGATAGTACAGAAGATGTAGGATTGTATCACTTAAAGGAACTAAAAGCAGCGACAGGGCATAGTAATCCAATATATGAACCGCCTGCTTATAGCAGTGACAATAGTCCAGACGAGACTAGAAGAAAGGAGGAGATCTTTAAGAACTTACAGAACAAGGAGGAGAAAAGTGGACAATTGAATGTAACCACAGACCTCGAATGAGAGATTAAGAGATGGAAAGGAGAAAAGGATGAAGCTGACGAGGTAACACTCATATAGAACGAATGGATGGGTAGACAAATATTGCTCAAGCTTGGTGGGAAAAGTATTGAGGAAGTTAGGCAAAGGGGAGATCAAGATGAGCAGGACAAAAAATAAAGGGAACAAGAAAAGAGATTGAAAGAGAATGAACATAAGAGAAAGAGTAGGCAGAGGCGAGAACAGATGTATCAAGAATAACAGCAGAAGAAAGAAGAAAGGGCAGAGGAGCACAGGAAATATAATAACAGGCAGAGAGCAATCAAAGAACGAGATAGACAAGAAAGGAAGAGAGAAGAGGAGGAAGTGCAGAAATGTATGGATACAAGGATGCAAAGACAAAGGGCAGAAGAAGAGCGTTAAGCGAACGAAAGAAGGGAGGAGAAAAGACAAGAAGAGGAAAGAGTTAGATGGGAAGCGAGAAAGTGAAGAGAGTTAGATGAAGAAATGGAGTGAAAAAGGAGACAGAGGGAGAGCGATATCAATTGCATTCTGAAAGAGTTAATGGAACCGAGTCCAGTGATATCATGGGGCAATATTGAGGAGTTCCTCCCGTTACTGGCAGCAATGCCAGGGCTGTCTAGTGTAGCCCTAGAAGAGAATTTTGATATAAGGAGCATCGGAGATAGGATCGATAAAGCCTATCAAGATTTGAGAGAAAGTAGCAAATCAGGAAGCCGAGGTAAAGGAGATCAGTCCCTGATCTTCCAATCACAAAGCAAAGAAAAAGACCCATTTACAGGCCGATTCATGGAATTAATGTGCGCCGAAAATTCCTGCGCAGAGGGGCCAAAATGTGCGATTCGCAGTAAAAGTGCGAAAATCGCAGTGCAACCAGTGGGAAACCAGTGCACATTGATTCATGGAAGTATGTGCACGAGAAAAATATTGGATGTGCGCTGAAAAAGTGTGCGGCGCACAGGTCATCCAACGGCGTGTGCCACGGCCGCTGCAAAATCGCAGATAGCGCGGCGCACATCACAAAAGTAGGCGGAACACGATGCGTAACACTCTGAATGGGGAACAACGCGTGAAAATATGGGTGTCACAGGGGAAGTACAGGAGGCAAGTGCGCGGAACGCCCACACGCTCGCCTACAACTCGTATTCATGGAATCGAAAAGGTCAAACCAGCGCACGGGCAAAGACGCGCACAAGGCCAAACAAGTACACCACAAGAAAGCAGGCGGTAGCGTCCCTGCGCCTGAAATAAATGTGCGCCAAAATGTGCGCTAACAAAAAGCACCCATAGACAGCTATGATGAATGATCCATACAGTGGCTGCCTAGGACAACTGAGGTGCAAAGGGGTACCGACAAACACGGACACCCGCTGTGTGAAAAATAGCGTGTGCGTGTATTACGGGGTTCGCGGGAAGTTCCACACGCGATTGGCCTGGGCAGGTGTATTCCGGGGTGCGCGGGAAGTTCCACACGCGATTCCATCAGTGTACATGTATTATGGGTCCGCGTGAACTTCCACACGCGATACCAGCAGGGTACGTGTATTCCAGGGGTGCGCGGGTAGTCTCACACGCGATTCCATCAGGGTACGTGTATTATGGGTCCGCGTGAACTTCCACACGCGATACCAGCAGGGTACATGTATTTCGGGGTGCGCGTGAAGTTCCACACGCAATTTCAGCAGGGTACATGTACTCCGGGTGCGCGGAAAATTCCACACGCGAATCCAGCCGCCTACGTGTATTGCGGGGGTGCTGGGGAGTCCCATACGTGAATTGGCTGTGTGAGTCCTCCCAGCTGTTCCCTCTACACCCTCCACAGCCCCTGCAGGTGGCCCACACCACAGGGGACTACCCTGCACCCCTGTAGATGTCCCGCAGGCAGACCATCCACCATGGCCATGCCCCCCAGCCAACCCAGCCAACCTAGTTCCGCCACCACCCAGCACTGTAGGGCACCCTCCACCAGGCCACCACTCCTGTCCCCCTGCACCCCCAGCCCCCTGCATCCAGGGGCACCCTCCACCAGGCCCCCACTCCTGTCCCCCTTCACCCCCAACCCCCAGCACTGTGGGGCACTCTCCACCAGGCCCCCACTCATGTCCCCCTGCACCCTCACCCCCCTGCATCCAGGGGCACCCTCCACCAGACCCCCACTCATGTCCCCCTGCACCCCCACCCCCAGCACTGTAGGGCACCCTCCACCAGGCCCCCACTCCTGTCCCCCTGCACCTCCACCCCCCTGCATCCAGGGGCAACCTCCACCAGGACCCCACTCATGTCCCCTGCACCCCCACCCCCTGCATCCAGGGGCACCCTCCACCAGGCCCCCACGCATGTCCCCCTGCACCCCCACCCCCCAGCACTGTAGGGCACCCTCCACCAGGCCCCCACTCCTGTCCCCCTGCACCCCCACCCCCCTGCTTCCAGGGGCACCCTCCACCAGGCCCACACTCCTGTCCCCCTGCACCCCCACCCCCCAGCACTGTAGGGCACCCTCCACGAGGCCCCCACTCCTGTCTCCCAGCACCCTCACCCCCACCCCCAGCACTGTAGGGCACCCTCCACCAGGCCCCCACTCCTGTGCCCCTGCACCCCCACCCCCCAGCACTGTGGGGCAACCTCCACCAGGCCCCCACTCATGTCCCCCTGCACCACCACCCCCCTGCATCCAGGGGCACCCTCCACCAGGCCCCCACTCATGTCCCCCTGCGCCCCACCCCCCAGAACTGTAGGGCACCCTCCACCAGGCCCCCACTCCTGGTCCCCTGCACCCCCACCCCCCTGCATCCAGGGGCACCCTCCACCAGGGCCCCACTCCTGTCCCCCTGCACCCCCACCCCCCTGCATCCAGGGGCACCCTCCACCAGGCCCCCACTCCTGTCCCCCTGCACCCCCACCCCCCTGCATCCAGGGGCACCCTCCACCAGGCCCCCACTCCTGTCTCCCTGCACCCCCATGCCCCTGCATCCAGGGGCACCCTCCACCAGGCCACCACTCATGTCCCCCTGCACCCCCACCCCCCATAACTGTAGGGCACCCTCCACCAGGCCCCCACTCCTGTCCCCCTGCACCCCCACCCCCCCTGCATCCAGGGGCAACCTCCACCAGGCCCACACTCCTGTCCCCCTGCACCCCCACCCCCCAGCACTGTAGAGCACCCTCCACCAGGCCACCACTCCTGTCCCCCTGCACCCCCACCCCCCTGCATCCAGGGGCACCCTCCACCAGGCCCCCACTCCTGTCCCCCTGCACCCCCACCCCCCAGCACTGTGGGGCACCCTCCACCAGGCCCCCACTCATGTCCCCCTGCACCCCCACCCCCCTGCATCCAGGGGCACCCTCCACCAGGCCCCCACTCATGTCCCACTGCACCCCCACCCCCCAGCACTGTAGTGCACACTCCACCAGGCCCCCACTCCTGTCCCCCTGCACCCCCACCCCCTGCATCCAGGGGCACCCTCCACCAGGCCCCCACTCCTGTCCCCCTGGACCCCCACCCCCCTGCATCCAGGGGCACCCTCCACCAGGCCCCCACTCATGTCCAACTGCACACCCACCGCCCAGCACTGTAGGGCACCCTCCACCAGGCCCCCACTCCTGTCCCCCTGCACCCCAACCCCCTGCATCCAGGGGCACCCTCCACCAGGCCCACACTCCTGTCCGCCTGCACCCCCACCCCCCTGCATCCAGGGGCACCCTCCACCAGGCCCCCACTCATGTCCACCTGCACACCCACCGCCCAGCACTGTAGGGCACCATCCACCAGGCCCCCACTCCTGTCCCCCTGCACCTGCACCCCCACCCCCTGTATCCAGGGGCACCCTCCACCAGGCCCACACTCCTGTCGGCCTGCACCCCCACCCCCTGCATCCAGGGGCACCCTCCACCAGGCCCCCACTCATGACCCCCTGCACCCCCACCCCCAGTACTGTGGGGCACCCTCCACCAGGCCCCCACTCATGTCCCCCTGCACCCCCACCCCCCTGCATCCAGGGGCACCCTCCACCAGGCCCCCACTCATGTCCCCCTGCACCCCCATCCCCCAGCACTGTAGGGCACCCTCCACCAGGCCCCCACTCCTGTCCCCCTGCACCCCCACCCCCTGCATCCAGGGGCACCCTCCACCAGGCCCCCACTCCTGTCCCCCTGCACCCCACCCCCCTGCATCCTGGGGCACCTCCACCAGGCCCCCACTCGTGTCCCCCTGCAACCCCACCCCCATGCATCCAGGGGCACCCTCCACCAGGCCCCCACTCCTGTCCCCCTGCACCCCCACCCCCCTGCACTGTGGGGCACCCTCCACCAGGTCCCCACTCCTGTCCCCCTGCACCCCCACCCCCCTGCATCCAGGGAAACCCTCCACCAGGCCCCCACTCATGTCCCCCTGCACCCCCACCCCCCAGCACTGTAGGGCACCCTCCACCAGGCCCCCGCTCCTGTCCCCTGCACCCCCACCCCCCTGCATCCAGGGGCACCCTCCACCAGGCCCACTCTCCTGTCCCCCTGCACCCCCAACCCCCAGCACTGTAGGGCACCCTCCACCAGGCCCCCACTCCTGTCCCCCTGCACCCCCATCCCCTGCATCCAGGGGCACCCTCCACCAGGCCCACACTCCTGTCCGCCTGCACCCCCACCCCCCAGCACTGTAGGGCACCCTCCACCAGGCCCCCACTCCTGTCTTCCAGCACCCCCACCCCCAGCACTGTAGGGCACCCTCCACCAGGCCACCACTTCTGTCCCCCTGCACCCCCACCCCCCTGCATCCAGGGGCACCCTCCACCAGGCCCACACTCCTGTTCCCCTGCACCCCCACCCCCCTGCATCCAGGGGCACCCTCCACCAGGCCCCCACTCATGTCCCCCTGCACCCCCACCCCCAGTACTGTGGGGCACCCTCCACCAGGCCCCCACTCATGTCCCCCTGCACCCCCACCCCCCTGCATCCAGGGGCACCCTCCACCAGGCCCCCACTCATGTCCCCCTGCACCCCCACCCCCCAGCACTGTAGGGCACCCTCCACCAGGCCCCCACTCCTGTCCCCCTGCACCCCCACCCCCCTGCATACAGGGGCACCCTCCACCAGGACCCCAATCCTGTCCCCCTGCACCCCCACCCCCCTGCATCCTGGGGCACCCTCCACCAGGCCCCCACTCCTGTCCCCCTGCACCCCCACCCCCATGCATCCAGGGGCACCCTCCACCAGGCCCCCACTCCTGTCCCCCTGCACCCCCACCCCCCAGGACTGTGCGGCACCCTCCACCAGGTCCCCACTCCTGTCCCCCTGCACCCCCACCCCCCTGCATCCAGGGGAACCCTCCACCAGGCCCCCACTCATGTCCCCCTGCACCCCCACACCCCAGCACTGTAGGGCACCCTCCACCAGGCCCCCGCACCTGTCCCCTGCACCCCCACCCCCCTGCATCCAGGGGCACCCTCCACCAGGCCCACACTCCTGTCCCCCTGCACCCCCACCCCTCAGCACTGTAGGGCACCCTCCACCAGGCCCCCACTCCTGTCTCCCAGCACCCCCACCCCCCAGCACTGTAGGGCACCCTCCACCAGGCCACCACTCCTGTCCCCTGCACCCCCACCCCCTGCATCCAGGGGCACCCTCCACCAGGCCCACACTCCTGTCCACCCGCACCCCCACCCCTGCATCCAGGGGCACCCTCCACCAGGCCCCCACTCATGTCCCCCTGCACCTCCACCCCCCAGCACTGTGGGGCACCCTCCACCAGGCCCCCACTCATATCCCCCTGCACTCCCAGCCCCCTTTATCCAGGGGCACCCTCCACCAGGCCCCCACTAATGTCCCCCTGCACCCCCATCCCCCAGAACTGTAGGGCACCCTCCACCAGGCCCCAACTCCTGTCCCCCTGCACCCCACCCCCCTGCATCCAAGGGCACCCTCCACCTGGCCCCCACTCCTGTCCCCCTGCACCCCCACCCCCCTGCATCCAGGGGCACCCTCCACCAGGCCCCTACTCCTGTCCCCCTGCACCCCCACCCCCCAGCACTGTGGGGCACCCTACACCAGGCACCCACTCCTGTCCCCCTGCACCCCCACCCCCCTGCATCCAGGGGCACCTTCCACCAGGCCCCCACTCCTGTGTCCCTGCACCCCCACCCCCCTGCATCCAGGGGCGCCCTCCACCAGGCCCCACTCCTGCGTCCCTGCACCCCCACCCACCTGCATCCAGGGGCACCCTCCACCAGGCCCCCACTCCTGTCCCCCTACACCCCCACCCCCCTGCATCCAGGGGCACCCTCCACCAGGCCCCCACTCCTGTCCCCCTGCACCCCCACCCCCCTGCATCCATGGGCACCCTCCACCAGGCCCCCACTCCTGTCCCTCTGCACCCCCACCCCCCTGCATCCAGGGGCACCCTCCACCAGGCCCCCACTCCTGTCCCCCTACACCACCATCCCCCTGCATCCAGGGGCACCCTCCACCAGGCCCCCACTCCTGTCCCCCTGCACCCTCACCCCCCTGCATCCAGGGGCACCCTCCACCAGGGCCCCACTCCTGTCCCCCTGCACCCCCACCCCCCTGCATCCAGGGGCACCCTCCACCAGGCCCCCACTCGTGTCCCCCTGCAGCCCCACTCCCTGCATCCAGGGGCACCCTCCACCAGGCCCCCACTCGCCCCCCTGCACCTCCACCCCCCTGCATCCAGGGGCACCCTCCACCAGGCCTCTACTCATGTCTCCATGCACCCCCACCCCCCAGCCCTGCGATTTGCCTGGCAACGTGTATTCCAGGGGTGCGCGGGTAGTCTCACATGCGATTCCATCTGGGTACGTGTATTATGGGTCCGCGTGAACTTCCACACGCGATACCAGCAGGGTACGTGTATTTCGGGGTGCGCGGGAAGTTCCACATGCGAATTTGCAGGGTACGTGTATTTAGGTGTGCACGTTAAGTTCCACACGCGACTGGGCCTGTGAGAGTGGGGTACGTGTATTCCAGGGGTGGACGGGAATATTTACTCGCGACTGGGCCTGGGAGAGCGTGTTACGTGTATTCCTGGGGTGGGTGGGAAGATTTACACGGTCGCCTACAACGCTCCAAAAAATAAAAGGTCCAATCCTGAAACACGTACGCCAGCATGAAGCAGGTGCACGTCCCGCGCAGCATAAAAGAGTGTGCAAACAACAAACAAGTTCAGATGCCAGGATGAATATACCGTTCCTAGCACCAGTGGCCGTTGGATACCGCAGGAGGAGGAGAAGGATAGTCAGGGCCAGAATCTTCACACCCAGAACCAGCCTATTTGGTATGCCTGATGACCAGGTGTATGGGAGGTACAGGTTTCCACCACACATAATACTCGACCTGGTTAGTGAGTGGGAGGATGACCTCACATCACCCACCCTGTGCTCCAAAGCACTCAGCCCCCTGGAGAAGGTCCTCAATGTTCTGCACTTCTTGGCTACCGGATCATTTCAGCGCACAAGTGCCATAGTGGGGGGGATGTCACAGGCCACGCAGTCACGGTGCCTACACCAGGTGTTGGCCATCATCACTGCACGCCCATCAGTCCGCAGGCACATATACCTGCCCAGAACACCTGCAGAAAGGCAGGCTGTCAGCCAGGATTTCTACAGGGTGGCACAATTCCCCAAAGTGCTAGGTGCCATTGATTGTACCAATGTTGCTCTACGTCCCCCCAGGGCATCTGAGCACATCTATAGAAACCGCAAGCACTGGCATTCCATCAACGTCCAGGTAGTATGTGATGCCAAGGGAATCATCACCTCAGTATATACCAACTATCCAGGGTCTACCCACGACAGCTTCATTTACAGGATGTCAACCCTAAACCGGGACATGGAAGCTGGGCGGCATGGCGATGCATGGCTGCTTGGTGAGTAGAAATGCCGCAGCACATGCATGCATGACAGATACAGAGTAATGCCAATACCCCACTAATGATCCCCATCACCACCTCCCCAGGGGACAGTGCCTACCCTCTGAGCACACACATGATGACGCCAATTCGGAACCCCATCACGCCTCCCGAGGTAAGATACAACACAGCCCATATTGCAACACGGGCATAGTGGAGCGCACATTCGGAGTGCTCAAGTCACGCTTTCGCTCCCTTGACCGTTCTGGTGGGCAGCTGTTATACGCTCCCCCAGTAGTGTGCAGGATCATAGTGGCAGCATGTGTCCTGCACAATGTTGCAACACGCCGGGGCCTGGCTGTGGACATGGTGGTGCCCCCACATCGCCAACCACATGTACGCCCGCTGCGCATGGGAGGGGAAAGGGCACGGGGTGAGGCAGCCCATACGCAGCTGGTGGCTAATTACTTCACATAGAAAGCACACCCCTGTGGAGTGCACACAGCCATGGCACATACCATCTGACAATCGATGATGACTCAATCTGACAATTCTAATGAATTAAGGGACAGTCAACTGTCAGAACCATAGCAGCCTGAGGTTGTTCACCTGGAAGTGTCACAATGTGTGCATCCCTACCTACACAAACACCACCAATGCAGTGTCATCAAAAGACACACTTCCATGCAGCAAAAATGAATACCCACTTGCAAAATACAACATGAGAACAGTGCCATGTCACCCAACCCCTCCCCGGCATGGCCACACAACACACCATGGCATGTCATGCAATGTGAGAGCAAACAAATTAATCCCCACAACATGCCCCAAGTGTCACCAACTACAGTGTCCCTAATGGAAACTGGGCACACATGAAATGCTCACAGTAATGTAGGACCAACAACACACATTACCAAATACTTACCAATAATACCAATCACCTACACAACCTCCAACCTACCATAAAAATGACAAAACGGACAAAAAATTGGTAGCCTCACTACCTAATAATGCCAGCACTTCGAACACTTCCAACTATACAGTGTTAGTGCCAGGCAAGAGTGTAGGTGCAGTGCTTATAACATGGACTCTAGTTCCAAAGTAGACCACCTTGTGAAGACATGAGAAGTGGACCTGCAAATTAGGAAGATGGGATGGATGCAGAGGCACATATCAATACACCATACAGTGTACAATACAACCACAATATGCATTAGGAATGTATACACAGTATTGACGACAGACTGCCCACACATCATATGGGAGTCCAAGGTCACCGTGTAAGTCAATGTCACTTGGGCACACCCTTTGCAAGCCCATGGAAACGGGAAGCAGGAGGGGTGTGTGTCACACAAACCCAAGCATCTGACCCAAATTCAGGACAAACCTGCATGTGCCCAGCCACAATACAGCGTATGCCCACGGGAGCCACACAAGGCAACACACTGTCAAAATAATCAAGATTCAAAAATCAAAATAAATAAATAAATAAATAAAAAATAAAACATCAAAAATGGCCATGAATGGGTCCGGGGGGGATGGGGGAGGCCACCCAGGAGGTCCGAGGACAGGGTGTATGTCAGATCCCTTAGACGATCTGCTCCTTGTTGACACGTCGTGGAGTAATTAATTCTTCCTATCAATGTGATTCTCAGGGGTACAAGAGGACAGACTGAGAAACTAATTGATCGAAAGATGTGTAAATTCGTTGGAACGGCAACTGCTTCACGAATTTGAGGACATCCAGGTTACTCCAGGTCACTGCAGAGAAGTACAACTAATTACCAGCTAATATTGAACTCTCTAATAATGTTTTACAATAATCAAAAGACTAACCTGCAGAGAAACGTGGCATTAAGCAAAGAAGTTCCATACAAATTGTTCCTCAAGACTGATGAGTTCTGGAGACCACAAGAAAAAAGGTATTTAGCAAAAAGGTAACAAGAGGTACAGAGAAATGGCAAGAGAAGTGAAGGTTTCTTACCCCCGTGTTATCAGGATGTGTGAGATCCCAGGCGAGTACTTGTCCTTGTCGTCTCTCAGGAATCCACTCCAGTTTAAGGTTTGTGTCCAAATCACCAATCACCTGTCCCGACGGCACGAGGACGCCTATGGTGCCTAGGCAGTCTCTAGTCCAGCACCTCAACCTATTCCCGCCGGCACGAGGACGCCTAGAGTGCTAAGGAAGTCTCTAGTCCAGCACCTAACCTGTGCCCGCCGGCACGAGGACGCCTAAGGACAACACGGAATGAAAGGACAGTGGTACAAGAAAGAGGAGAGAAAGAAAACAAGCAAGCAAGTACAAGTCCCAGGGAGAGGAGAAAACCAGAAGAAAGTATCCGAGAGGAAGCGGTCACCAGCCTCCAAGGTCCAAAATCCACCAACACAAAATCACTGGGCAAGAATATCCTAGAACGAATCCAAGGTCAAAATTCCTAGAAACTATATGAAAGGGCAATCCGGGCGAAAAATCCAAAAGACGTAATCCGAGGTCAAAAGGTACCAGAAAATCCAAGCATAAACAAAAGCTGCTGTTAAACACGATCAGAAGCAGCGACTGGAGGGCGAGGGAGAGTTAAATACCGGACTACCGGCAGTAAGTCGATCACGTGACCCACTGCGTAATCTCCATGGTAACTTCCACGCAAAGCATCGGAAACACAGTTTCCGACGAACGCGTCTGCAGAAGGCAGTACGTGGACAAGACACCACCGCCCCCCGTCTTTCATCCGGTAAAAGCACCCGCTGCTGCCTGCGAGCGGACAAGGTAACTGGAGGGATGTTGCGAACCCGGGACCGTTTTCTGACAGTGTACACCAAAACCCACCTGTGTGGATCTTGCAAAAAAAAATCACCTCCATGGGCTCATGGCCTGCACGGCTACCCTATTGTGGGAGAATCACTGATGTCGCTCTCCTCACCCTCTGCAGCTGCATCAGGAGGTGGTGGCACTATGGGAGGCAGCCCACGCAAAGCCCTAGTCTGGTCCTCCATGGCAGCAAGCATGTGGGTGTGGAAGGTCTGGTTCTGGAGGATAATTGTGCGGAGGTCCCCATGCAACAACTCATGGGATGCCCGGACCTCCGCCCTAGTTGCCTGCATCTCAGCTGAGAGCGTACGTGTGAGCCGCTCCAGCTGCTGTTCTGTCCTCGTGTTAGCTGAAGCCTCAAGCTCAACCAGAGTTGCCCTGAGCTGACGGAGTTCCACCCTCTGGGCTTCCCTGTGGCCCTGGGACTCTATGGAAATGGCTTCCCGCAGAGTCTCCATTGCCGCCCGCCTGTCCCTGTTGGATGCCAACATGTCCTCCCTGTGTGACTGGCTAATGGAGTCTGTTGCCTGCTGTAGTTATTCAATTAGCCTTTCTTGGGGGACAATGGAAGTGTCCACCCTATCCATGGCCTGAGCGATCATCTCAGTTGATGCTGCCTGTTGGTTTGCCATACCGTATATGAATTGCTTCCATGTGGTATTGCCAGGTGGTGTACGGCCACCGCGTCGGCGGGTACCACACCTGTCTGGGGCAAGGGGAACTGCGCCTTGCTGTGCCGGCACTGCCTGAGGCTGCAGGACTGAATTCCCCCTCTGATATGCTGGCCCAGGAACAGGATCAGATGTAGTGGAGTGTGACCCTGCATCCGTAACCACCAAAGGCGGACCTACCAACACTGACATCCCAATTGAGGGTTATACCCCTGGTGCAGGTGGGTTGGACAGTACAGAATCCCTACCAGAAACACTTACCTGCGACGGCACATAGGTCTCATCATCCGAATCCAAAAATGAATAGAGCTACGGGGAGGTGCACCCAGAGACACCCCTTGAGATGACGGCCTACAGCAAGTGTGGGTTCTCACCCACCACCACACCATGTCCCTCACTGGTTCCCGGTCGGGCCTGAGACCCCTCCTGGGTCTGCACCATCTCCACAACCCCAGCAGTATCAAGTGCGTCATCCCCTGCAAAGACATGAAAGAAAAGAAATGGGAACAGGCATTAGCAACATGGAACACAATTAGGGTTGAGAAGCAAAAGAAACAGTACTTCATTGACACATGTACCACATGACTATAACCCTGCCATGCATGCACTGTCACTGCGTATGAAGGGGAGGCAAATGGCACACATTGATGACACCAAGATGGAAGACCAACAAATTTGCTGCATGCTGCCTAGCAGTGCCATCACACATTGGCCCCGTGATTGGCATGTCCAATGCACATACATAACACATGCCATCACACAGATGGCATGTACCCTAGCCATGTCACACATGTGACAATAGGACTGAGAAATGTCTAGTGAAAGTGGTGGAATGCAGAAAATCAGCCTGAATGAACACAGAATAACATGCAACTATGTTGTGGCAAGATGACAATTCAAGGGCAACTGGCGTGAGGTTGGGCTGAATGTCTACTGTTGCCAGAAGGGATACTGCAATACCCAAATCCTGGTGCGCAGAATATATTGGATGAAGCACATGGGTGACCCAAACCACTCAGGCACACACCCCCTCACCTGGCACTCAATTGCTTTGCGCTTAAGGTCATTCCAGCGCTTGTAGCAATCATTAGCTGTGCGCCTCATGAATCCAAGGGCACTTATGAGTTCCGTAATGGTCTGCCAGTGTGCCTGACGTTGTGCAGGTGTGGTCTTGCATCCTGCAGTAATCACAATTTCGCTGTCATGTGCGGACACATACTCCACAAGTGCATCAAATTCGACTTGATTGAAGCTGGGCTTCCTTGGTGGGCCGGACTGTGTAGCCATGTCTGGGGAATCAGCCTGCACTAGACGAGCACTCTTCCTCTTCCGCTTGGAAGGTGGTGGTGATACTGAGTGTTCTACGCCACTCTGGACACTAGGGGCAGGAGCCCCGGTGGACTGTGGACTAGGAGTGTGGGAATGAACACTCACCATGGGACTTGGTGCAGGCATTAGCTGAAGTGTGATGTAGTCAGGGGGAACCTCAGCAGGATGGACTAGGACCGACACTGTCCTGGCTGGGACACTCAGAGCTGGGGTGGATGGAGCCGCAGTTGCCCCTGCAGCCTCCCCACCCTGCCTACTAGGGGCAGCAGATGACATAGCTTCCCCTGATCCACATGGGCTGGTGACACCAACGTGCACCACCACACTTGGCCTAGACCTGCTGACCTGGAAGTCAGCCATGGAGTCACCTAGTGCCAGGTCTGGTGCCACAATGGGCTGGTCCAACAAGGGCTGAGCAGGGATGGTGTCAGCCAGGGGGGGGGAGCATGGGTGTCCCTGACTGGTCACCCACACATGGGGGGCTAGGGGCACCCTGCAAGTCCTGGGCACGTTCCCTACCGTATCCACCACGGCCACCTCTTGTGGCTCGCCCACCTTTGCCACCCTTACCACATGCTCACCTCCCAACTATGGCACTGATGTTGTTGTGAGTTGCAGTAAACTATTGTCCTGGGCAATTGGGGGTCAAAGGGGTAGGGTACTAGATGGAATTCGTACCTTAGTGCTCTAGCAAGGCTGTATGTGACCCCTGGGGGAAGATGATAGGTCACGCAATGCAAAGGCACCCCGAAAAAGGGAGATAATGTGCACGCAACCCCTCCTAGACCACCAAAAAACCTGCACTATGCTGTGGTACCCAGAAACACAAAAATGAACATATGCGTGTCACACGCAGCCTAGACTGACCTCTGAAGGGGTAGGCAACACACGGGGCAAGCACAGATGTCAAATACGTGCATGACTCAACGTATGCCAGGAAAAATTGTGTGATAAATACACGCGTGTGCGCGTTGGCAACACCCCCGCCAAAAGAAGAATTGTGCGCGGTATGAGGAGACAGGACAACAGGAGAAGTGAACGCTGTTTGAGGAAACAGGCCCAGGAAAAAGACAAGAAGACAAAAAGCTGTCAGAGGTAACAGGGAGTACGAACTTGGAACACTGTGAAGTAAATCGCATGTGAACTGACAAGAAGTACAGATTTCACCCACTCGCTCTCCACGAAAAGCACGTACAAGGAAATGGCGTTCTACACGTACCTTTTAAACATGCCCACACATCCAGCGTCACTTCCACGTGTACGCGCTAAGGCCCCATGCTCCAATTACACGAGCTGACACTCTGCCTTGCAGACATTGGAAGTGTAACATGCACCCGTGTACAGGGAAATGCCCGCGCACGCACGTCACAGACGCGCATACGTGCTGGTGGCCTTTGGGCCAATGAATTCGCGTACGTGTGCTGACGCGCTTACGCGGTAAGGCCCTTTCCTCGAATTACACGCAGACGTGCTGGGTTTTCACATGCCAAATCACTCCGTATCAAGCTGGCCACTCGTAAGCACACGGAAGACCACGCTCCTGCCCAGAAGGCCGAATTACTGCCCCCCAGATCCCCGAGCACGCTCCCACCTGCCATCTGCTGCTGCCTGATTGCCTGCTGCCCACATGCCCTGCCATTTGCTGCCTGCACATCAGCCAGGGGTGCTGTTGCTGTGCCCACCCCTGCTTGAACTGAAGACTCCCGACTGGGATTCCATCGATCCACAGCCCAGCCCCAGGATCCAGTTGCCCACCCACTCCTGCCTCTGGGGTTGTCATGTCGGGCACTGCAACATCTGGCACCACTGACAAGCCCCGGCCAGAGAGGCAGAGGGGCACCAGCTTCACTGCCACCAAAGTTGGTGTCCTGGTGTAGCAAGTCCTGGGGCAATATGATGTCCTCTTCGGAAGTTTGCGTGCCGATAAGGAAGGACGGACTCGGATCTGGACGGACATCGTGACTGCCATCAACACGGAGGGGGTGGCAGTCCGCGACTTCCAACATGTCAAGAAGCGCTGGGAGGACTTCAAGTCCAGGACCCTCAACAAGGCCCGGCACCTCTTGAAGGCAGCGGATGCTAAGGGGCGCCGGGGCCACTTGTCGGACGATCAGATGAGGGTCCTGGAACGCATATCCCCAGCGCTCCACGTCCAGGTCCTTGAGAGGCAGACCCGTCTGGAGTCGAGCGGTAAGTGTACATGCATCATGATTGTAAGCTGTGCGTGTGGTGATGTGCCAGTAGTGTGCAGGTTGCACATGTGTTTGTATGGGGCCAAGTATGGGTGGGGGTGTACAGGGCCGTGAGGCTAACACATGCGAGGGCTGTCATGTGTGAGACATGGATGGTGCTTGTGTGTGTAGGCTTGCATGCCAAATGCAGTTGCGTGGGCACACATGTTTGGATGAATGTGTATGTAAGTAGGCATGTTCGTGATGTCACACATGGATGTTGTTTTCAGCTGCATTTATCAGCACTGTGTACATGTGCTGAATGTCTACTGTTGCCAGAAGGGATACTGCAATACCCAAATCCTGGTGCACAGAATATATTGGATGAATCACATGGGTGACCCAAACCACTCAGGCACACACCCCCTCACCTGGCACTCAATTGCTTTGCGCTTAAGGTCATTCCAGCGCTTGTAGCAATCATTAGCTGTGCGCCTCATGAATCCAAGGGCACTTATGAGTTCCGTAATGGTCTGCCAGTGTGCCTGACGTTGTGCAGGTGTGGTCTTGCATCCTGCAGTAATCACAATTTCGCTGTCATATGCGGACACATACTCCACAAGTGCATCAAATTCGACTTGATTGAAGCTGGGCTTCCTTGGTGGGCCGGACTGTGTAGCCATGTCTGGGGAATCAGCCTGTACTAGACGAGCACTCTTCCTCTTCCGCTTGGAAGGTGGTGGTGATACTGAGTGTTCTACGCCACTTTGGACACTAGGGGCAGGAGCCCCGGTGGACTGTGGACTAGGAGTGTGGGAATGAACACTCACCATGGGACTTGGTGCAGGCATTAGCTGAAGTGTGATGTAGTCAGGGGGAACCTCAGCAGGATGGACTAGGACCGACACTGTCCTGGCTGGGACACTCAGAGCTGGGGTGGATGGAGCCGCAGTTGCCCCTGCAGCCTCCCCACCCTGCCTACTAGGGGCAGCAGATGACATAGCTGCCCCTGATCCACATGGGCTGGTGACACCAACGTGCACCGCCACACTTGGCCTAGACCTGCTGACCTGGAAGTCAGCCATGGAGTCACCCAGTGCCAGGTCTGGTGCCACAATGGGCTGGTCCAACAAGGGCTGAGCAGGGATGGTGTCAGCCAGGGGGGGGGAGCATGGGTGTCCCTGACTGGTCACCCACACATGGGGGGCTAGGTGCACCCTGCAAGTCCTGGGCACGTTCCCTACCGTATCCACCACGGCCACCTCTTGTGGCTCGCCCACCTTTGCCACCCTTACCGCATGCTCACCTCCCAACTATGGCACTGATGTTGTTGTGCATTATGGGAGTTGCAGTAAACTATTGTCCTGGGCAATTGGGGGTCAAAGGGGTAGGGTACTAGATGGAATTCGTACCTTAGTGCTCTAGCAAGGCTGTATGTGACCCCTGGGGGAAGATGATAGGTCACGCAATGCAAAGGCACCCCGAAAAAGGGAGATAATGTGCACGCAACCCCTCCTAGACCACCAAAAAACCTGCACTATGCTGTGGTACCCAGAAACACAAAAATGAACATATGCGTGTCACACGCAGCCTAGACTGACCTCTGAAGGGGTAGGCAACACACGGGGCAAGCACAGATGTCAAATACGTGCATGACTCAACGTATGCCAGGGAAAATTGTGTGATAAATACACGCGTGTGCGCGTTGGCAACACCCCCGCCAAAAGAAGAATTGTGCGCTGTATGAGGAGACAGGACAACAGGAGAAGTGAACGCTGTTTGAGGAAACAGGCCCAGGAAAAAGACAAGAAGACAAAAAGCTGTCAGAGGTAACAGGGAGTACGAACTTGGAACGCTGTGAAGTAAATCGCGTGTGAACTGACAAGAAGTACAGATTTCACCCACTCGCTCTCCACGAAAAGCACGTACAAGGAAATGGCGTTCTACACGTACCTTTTAAACATGCCCACACATCCAGCGTCGCTTCTACGTGTACGCGCTAAGGCCCCATCCTCCAATTACACGAGCTGACACTCTGACGTGCAGACATTGGAAGTGTAACATGCACCCGTGTACAGGGAAATGCCCGCGCACGCACGTCACAGACGCGCATACGTGCTGGTGGCCTTTGGGCCAATGAATTCGCGTACGTGTGCTGATGCGCTTACGCGGTAAGGCCCTTTCCTCGAATTACACGCAGACGTGCTGGGTTTTCACATGCCAAATCACTCCGTATCAAGCTGGCCACTCGTAAGCACACGGAAGACCACGCTCCTGCCCAGAAGTCCGAATTACTGCCCCCCAGATCCCCGAGCACGCTCCCACCTGCCATCTGCTACTGCCTGATTGCCTGCTGCCCACATGCCCTGCCATTTGCTGCCTGCACATCAGCCAGGGGTGCTGTTGCTGTGACCACCCCTGCTTGAACTGAAGACTCCCGACTGGGATTCCATCGATCCACAGCCCAGCCCCAGGATCCAGTTGCCCACCCACTCCTGCCTCTGGGGTTGTCATATCGGGCACTGCAACATCTGGCACCACTGACAACCCCCGGCCAGAGAGGCAGAGGGGCACCAGCTTCACTGCCACCAAAGTTGGTGTCCTGGTGTAGCAAGTCCTGGGGCAATATGATGTCCTCTTCGGAAGTTTGCGTGCCGATAAGGAAGGACGGACTCGGATCTGGACGGACATCGTGACTGCCATCAACGCGGAGGGGGTGGCAGTCCGCGACTTCCAACATGTCAAGAAGCGCTGGGAGGACTTCAAGTCCAGGACCCTCAACAAGGCCCGGCACCTCTTGAAGGCAGCGGATGCTAAGGGGCGCCGGGGCCACTTGTCGGACGATCAGATGAGGGTCCTGGAACGCATATCCCCAGCGCTCCACGTCCAGGTCCTTGAGAGGCAGACCCGTCTGGAGTCGAGCGGTAAGTGTACATGCATCATGATTGTAAGCTGTGCGTGTGGTGATGTGCCAGTAGTGTGCAGGTTGCACATGTGTTTGTATGGGGCCAAGTATGGGTGGGGGTGTACAGGGCCGTGAGGCTAACACATGCGAGGGCTGTCATGTGTGAGACATGGATGGTGCTTGTGTGTGTAGGCTTGCATGCCAAATGCAGTTGCGTGGGCACACATGTTTGGATGAATGTGTATGTAAGTAGGCATGTTCGTGATGTCACACATGGATGTTGTTTTCAGCTGCATTTATCAGCACTGTGTACATGTGCTGAATGTCTACTGTTGCCAGAAGGGATACTGCAATACCCAAATCCTGGTGCACAGAATATATTGGATGAAGCACATGGGTGACCCAAACCACTCAGGCACACACCCCCTCACCTGGCACTCAATTGCTTTGCGCTTAAGGTCATTCCAGCGCTTGTAGCAATCATTAGCTGTGCGCCTCATGAATCCAAGGGCACTTATGAGTTCCGTAATGGTCTGCCAGTGTGCCTGACGTTGTGCAGGTGTGGTCTTGCATCCTGCAGTAATCACAATTTCGCTGTCATGTGCGGACACATACTCCACAAGTGCATCAAATTCGACTTGATTGAAGCTGGGCTTCCTTGGTGGG
The DNA here is from genome assembly GCF_040938575.1 of Ambystoma mexicanum. NCBI lineage: Eukaryota > Metazoa > Chordata > Amphibia > Caudata > Ambystomatidae > Ambystoma > Ambystoma mexicanum. The sequence goes on from NC_090936.1 coordinate 1,027,080,801, forward strand.
CCGGACTGTGTAGCCATGTCTGGGGAATCAGCCTGTACTAGACGAGCACTCTTCCTCTTCCGCTTGGAAGGTGGTGGTGATACTGAGTGTTCTACGCCACTTTGGACACTAGGGGCAGGAGCCCCGGTGGACTGTGGACTAGGAGTGTGGGAATGAACACTCACCATGGGACTTGGTGCAGGCATTAGCTGAAGTGTGATGTAGTCAGGGGGAACCTCAGCAGGATGGACTAGGACCGACACTGTCCTGGCTGGGACACTCAGAGCTGGGGTGGATGGAGCCGCAGTTGCCCCTGCAGCCTCCCCACCCTGCCTACTAGGGGCAGCAGATGACATAGCTGCCCCTGATCCACATGGGCTGGTGACACCAACGTGCACCGCCACACTTGGCCTAGACCTGCTGACCTGGAAGTCAGCCATGGAGTCACCCAGTGCCAGGTCTGGTGCCACAATGGGCTGGTCCAACAAGGGCTGAGCAGGGATGGTGTCAGCCAGGGGGGGGAGCATGGGTGTCCCTGACTGGTCACCCACACATGGGGGGCTAGGGGCACCCTGCAAGTCCTGGGCACGTTCCCTACCGTATCCACCACGGCCACCTCTTGTGGCTCGCCCACCTTTGCCACCCTTACCGCATGCTCACCTCCCAACTATGGCACTGATGTTGTTGTGCATTATGGGAGTTGCAGTAAACTATTGTCCTGGGCAATTGGGGGTCAAAGGGGTAGGGTACTAGATGGAATTCGTACCTTAGTGCTCTAGCAAGGCTGTATGTGACCCCTGGGGGAAGATGATAGGTCACGCAATGCAAAGGCACCCCGAAAAAGGGAGATAATGTGCACGCAACCCCTCCTAGACCACCAAAAAACCTGCACTATGCTGTGGTACCCAGAAACACAAAAATGAACATATGCGTGTCACACGCAGTCTAGACTGACCTCTGAAGGGGTAGGCAACACACGGGGCAAGCACAGATGTCAAATACGTGCATGACTCAACGTATGCCAGGGAAAATTGTGTGATAAATACACGTGTGTGCGCGTTGGCAACACCCCCGCCAAAAGAAGAATTGTGCGCTGTATGAGGAGACAGGACAACAGGAGAAGTGAACGCTGTTTGAGGAAACAGGCCCAGGAAAAAGACAAGAAGACAAAAAGCTGTCAGAGGTAACAGGGAGTACGAACTTGGAACGCTGTGAAGTAAATCGCGTGTGAACTGACAAGAAGTACAGATTTCACCAACTCGCTCTCCACGAAAAGCACGTACAAGGAAATGGCGTTCTACACGTACCTTTTAAACATGCCCACACATCCAGCGTCACTTCTACGTGTACGCGCTAAGGCCCCATCCTCCAATTACACGAGCTGACACTCTGACGTGCAGACATTGGAAGTATAACAGGCACCCGTGTACAGGGAAATGCCTGCGCACGCACGTCACAGACGCGCATACGTGCTGGTGGCCTTTGGGCCAATGAATTCGCGTACGTGTGCTGACGCGCTTACGCGGTAAGGCCCTTTCCTCGAATTACACGCAGACGTGCTGGGTTTTCACATGCCAAATCACTCCGTATCAAGCTGGCCACTCGTAAGCACACGGAAGACCACGCTCCTGCCCAGAAGGCCGAATTACTGCCCCCCAGATCCCCGAGCACGCTCCCACCTGCCATCTGCTGCTGCCTGATTGCCTGCTGCCCACATGCCCTGCCATTTGCTGCCTGCACATCAGCCAGGGGTGCTGTTGCTGTGACCACCCCTGCTTGAACTGAAGACTCCCGACTGGGATTCCATCGATCCACAGCCCAGCCCCAGGATCCAGTTGCCCACCCACTCCTGCCTCTGGGGTTGTCATGTCGGGCACTGCAACATCTGGCACCACTGACAACCCCCGGCCAGAGAGGCAGAGGGGCACCAGCTTCACAGCCACCAAAGTTGGTGTCCTGGTGTAGCAAGTCCTGGGGCAATATGATGTCCTCTTCGGAAGTTTGCGTGCCGATAAGGAAGGACGGACTCGGATCTGGACGGACATCGTGACTGCCATCAACGCGGAGGGGGTGGCAGTCCGCGACTTCCAACATGTCAAGAAGCGCTGGGAGGACTTCAAGTCCAGGACCCTCAACAAGGCCCGACACCTCTTGAAGGCAGCGGATGCTAAGGGGCGCCGGGGCCACTTGTCGGACGATCAGATGAGGGTCCTGGAACGCATATCCCCAGCGCTCCACGTCCAGGTCCTTGAGAGGCAGACCCGTCTGGAGTCGAGCGGTAAGTGTACATGCATCATGATTGTAAGCTGTGCGTGTGGTGATGTGCCAGTAGTGTGCAGGTTGCACATGTGTTTGTATGGGGCCAAGTATGGGTGGGGGTGTACAGGGCCGTGAGGCTAACACATGCGAGGGCTGTCATGTGTGAGACATGGATGGTGCTTGTGTGTGTAGGCTTGCATGCCAAATGCAGTTGCGTGGGCACACATGTTTGGATGAATGTGTATGTAAGTAGGCATGTTCGTGATGTCACACATGGATGTTGTTTTCAGCTGCATTCATCAGCACTGTGTACATGTGCATGTGTGTGTATTTGACAAGGGTGCAACAGTGATGCAAAATGGATGCATGTGACAGCGGGATGTGGAAGCCTGATTGGCAGATATGACATGGATGCCGATCTGAACACAGCGACAGTTGGCAGAGGTGTACACATGCATGCAAGTGTGGTGGGGTGTGTACATGTGTAGTGCACTCCCTGTGTTGCATATGATGTCTGGCTCACCTTTGCCTGCTCCTGCTGTTGTATGTGTATGGATGGTGCTGGCAGTTGCGATATGGCTGTGGTATGGCTCATGTGTGCAAGTTGAAATGACATGTGTGTTGGCGATTGTGATGCCATGTCTGAGGTTTGCCAATGCCACTCATGTACAACTGGCATGTGTGTATGTGTCCATTGTACAGTGCCCTGATGCCTGTGTTTTATTTCTCCCTGTCTGCAGTGTCAACTGATGAAGAGGGCAGAGAAGGTGCTGTGGAGCACAGTGGCGGGGATCGCACCGCCAGCTGGAGACACAAGGCCTGGCTGCCCTCCCAGGTTGTGATCTCGTTGGGGAGTGAGAAGTCCGGTGCCACGTCCCAGGCCGCAGCTGCTGGGGGGAGATCCAAGAGGCGGAGGTCGGAGTTGGACTCCTCGGCAGCAGAAGGGGCAGCTGGGACCCCACAGGGCCCAACGGGGGAAGATGGCACGGAGTCATCCAGGTTGGTGGGGGGTTTGGTGGAGGAGGAGGCCGTGCAAGCAACAGAGACGGGGTCTGGAGGTGAGGATTCCACTGGTGCTAGTGGTGCAGTGCAGGACCAGAGACAGGAGGCAGCACAGGCCGCCGCAGAGGTCGGATGTCCAGCAGGGGTGGCCACATCAACGACTGCATCCCAGCCGGTGGAGAATGTGCAGGCAGCAGGAGCCAGGGCACGGGCAGAGACGCAGCAGCAGCAATGAGGTGGGAGCCATGATGTCTCGGGGCCTTCGACATCGGAGGGGCAGGCATCAGCCGGAGGGCAGGAGGACCCAGGACGGGAAGTGTCTTCCATGTGGCAGCGGTTGGGCCACGCCATAGATGCGGAGCGGCAGCGGGCGGAAGAGGCACGGCTCACGATAGTCATGGCGGAGAACTCCATGCGGAGGGCCCTGAGGCGGGCCGAGTGCCTCGAGGCAATCCTCAGGGAGTTGGAGGTGAACATGTCGATGGCCCTGCGGACCCTCGGGGCCATGGAGGAGGACCGCCTTTGGGACATTGAGCAGGAGTTCGATGATGCCCTGGCCCGGAACATCCCGAAGTGAGCCGTCGGACTGGCCCGCTGCCCTTGTAAATAATTCTGTAGTTAGTGTTAGGTTTCCTTTGGTTTTGCATTTTTTTTGGACCGTTTGGACAATGGGCCATTGAGGTTGTATCATGTAACTGCCATTTCTAAGTGGGTGGATGCAATACTCAGGTGGGTGTTTGGCATTTGGAGGCTGCCCACAAGGCCCAGGGATCTAGATTGGGATGACATGTTGGCTGGGGGACATGTGTGGGGGGCTGCTGGCAAGTGCCCCTGACTGGTGGGGGGTGGGGGTGCAGGGAGACATGAGTGGGGGCCTGGTGCAGGGTGGCCCACAGTGCTGGGGGATGGGGGTGCTGGGAGACATGAGTGGGGGCCAGGTGGAGGGTGCCCCACAGTGCTGGGGGAGTGGGGTGCAGGGGGACATGATTTGGACATGAGTGGGGGCCTGGTGGAGGGTGCCCCACAGTGCTGGAGGGTGGGGGTGCTGGGAGACATGAGTGGGGGCCTGGTGGAGGGTGGCCCACAGTGCTGGGGGTGGGGGTGCTGGGAGACATGAGTGGGGGCCTGGTGGAGGGTGCCCCACAGTGCTGGGGGGTGGGGGTGCTGGCAGACATGAGTGGGGGCCTGGTGGAAGGTGGCCCACAGTGCTGGGGGCAGGGGATGCAGGGGGAAATGAGTTGGACATGAGTGGGGGCCTGGTGGAGGGTGCCCCACAGTGCTGGGGGGTTGGGGGTGCTGGGAGAAATGAGTGGGGGCCTGGTGGAGGGTGGCCCACAGTGCTGGGGGGTGGGGGTGCTGGGAGACATGAGTTGGACATGAGTGGGGGCCCGGTGGAGGGTGCCCCGAAGTGCTGGGGGGTGGGGGTGCTGGGAGACATGAGTGGGGCCTGGTGGAGGGTGGCCCACAGTGCTGGGGGGTGGGGGTGCTGGGAGACATGAGTGGGGGCCTGGTGAAGGGCGCCCCACAGTGCTGGGTGGTGGGGGTGCTGGGAGATATGAGTGGGGGCCTGGTGGAGGGTGCCCCACAGTGCTGGGGGGTGGGGTTGCAGGGGGACATGAGTTGGACATGAGTGGGGGCCTGGTGGAGGGTGGCCCACAGTGCTGGGGGTGGGGGAGCAGGGGGACATGAGTTGGACATGAGTGGGGGCCTGGTGGAGGGTGGCCCACAGTGCTGGGGGGTGGGGGTACAGGGGGACATGAGTGGGGGCCTGGTGGACGGTGCCCCACAGTGGTGGGGGTGGGGTGCTGAGAGACATGAGTGGGGGCCTGGTGGAGGGTGGCCCACAGTGCTGGGGGGTGAGGGTGCTGGGAGACATGAGTGGGGGCCTGGTGGAGGGTGCCCCACAGTGCTGGGGGGTGGGGATGCTGGGAGACATGAGGGGGTCCTGGTGGAGGGTGGCCCACAGTGCTGGGGGGTGGGGGTGCTGGGAGACATGAGTTGGACATGAGTGGGGGCCTGGTGGAGGGTGCCCCACAGTACTGGGGGGTGGGGGTGCAGGGGGACATGAGTTGGACATGAGTGGGGGCCTGGTGGAGGGTGCCCCACAGTGCTGGGGGGTGGGGGTGCTGGGAGACATGAGTGGGGGCCTGCTGGTGGGTACCCCACAGCGCTGGGGAGTGGGGGTGCTGGGAGACATGAGTGGGGGCCTGCTGGAGGGTGGCCCACAGTGCTGGGGGGTGGGGGTGCTGGGAGGCATGAGTGGGGGCCTGGTGGAGGGTGCCCCACAGTTCTGGGTGGTGGGGGTGCTGGGAGACATGAGTGGGGGCCTGGTGGAGGGTGGCCCACAGTGCTGGGGGGTGGGGGTTCTGGGAGACATGAGTTTTACATGAGTGGGGGCCTGGTGGAGGGTGCCCCACAGTGCTGGGGGTGGGGGTGCAGGGGGACATGAGATGGACATGAGTGGGGGCCTGGTGGAGGGTGCACCACAGTGCTGGGGGGTGGGGTTGCAGGGGGACATGAGTTGGACATGAGTGGGGGCCTGGTGGAGGGTGTCCCACAGTGCTGGGGTGTGGGGGTGCAGGGGGACATGAGTTGGACATGAGTGGGGGCCTGGTGGAGGGTGGCCCACAGTGCTGGGGGGTGGGGGTACAGGGGGACATGAGTTGCACATGAGTGGGGGCCTGGTGGACGGTGCCCCACAGTGCTGGGGGGTGGGGTGCTGGGAGACATGAGTGGGGGCCTGGTGGAGGGTGGCCCATAGTCCTGGGGGGAGGGGGTGCTGGGAGACATGAGTGGGGGCCTGGTAGAGGGTGCCCCACAGTGCTGGGGGGTGGGGATACTGGGAGACATGAGTGGGGTCCTGGTGGAGGGTGGCCAACAGTGCTGGGGGGTGGGGGTGCTGGGAGACATGAGTTGGACATGAGTGGGGGCCTGGTGGATGGTGCCCCACAGTGCTGGGGGGTGGGGGTGCAGGGGGACATGAGTTGGACATGAGTGGGGGCCTGGTGGAGGGTGCCCCACAGTGCTGGGGGGTGGGGGTGCAGGGGGACATGAGTTGGACATGAGTGGGGGCCTGGTGGAGGGTGCCCCACAGTGCTGGGGGGTGGGGGTGCAGGGGGACATGAGTTGGACATGAGTGGGGGCCTGGTGGAGGCTGCCCCACAGTGCTGGGGGTGGGGGTGCTGGGAGACATGAGTGGGGGCCTGGTGGTGGGTGCCCCACAGCGCTGGGGAGTGGGGGTGCTGGGAGACATGAGTGGGGGCCTGGTGGAGGGTGCCCCACAGTGCTGGGGGGTGGGGGTGCTGGGAGACATGAGTTGGACATGAGTGGGGGCCTGGTGGAGGGTGCCCCACAGTGCTGGGGGGTGGGGGTGCAGGGGGACATGAGTTGGACATGAGTGGGGGCCTGGTGGAGGGTGCCCCACAGTGCTGGGGGGGGGTGCAGGGGGACATGAGTTGGACATGAGTGGGGGCCTGGTGGAGGGTGCCCCACAGTGCTGGGGGGTGGGGGTGCAGGGGGACATGAGTTGGACATGAGTGGGGGCCTGGTGGAGGGTGCCCCATAGTGCTGGGGGGTGGGGGTGCAGGGGGACATGAGTTGGACATGAGTGGGGGCCTGGTGGAGGGTGCCCCACAGCGCTGGGGGTGCTGGGAGACATGAGTGGGGGCCTGGTGGAGGTTGCCCCACAGTGCTTTGGGGTGGGGGTGCTGGGAGACATGAGTGGGGGCCTGGTGGAGGGTGCCCCACAGTGCTGGGGGATGGGGGTGCAGGGGGACATGAATAGGGGCCTGGTGGAAGGTGGCCCACAGTGCTAGAGGGTGGGGGTGCAGGGGGACATGAGTGGGGGCCTGGTGGAGGGTACCCCTGGATGCTGGGGGTTGGGGGTGCAGGAGGCATGCATTGGTGGTCAGTAGTGCAAGGTGACATGTGGGTTGGCTGGGGGGCATGGGCATGGTGGATGGGCTGCCTGCGGGACATGTGCAGGGTAGTCCCCTGTGGTGTGGGCCGCCCACAGGGGCCGTGGAGGGTGTCAAGTGAACAGCTGGGCTGCTGGATTCGCGTGTGGAATTTCCCTTGCACCTTGGAATACACATACCCTGCTGAAATTGCGTGTGAAACTTCACGTGCAACCCGCTGGGGAGTGGGGGTGCTGGGAGACATGAGTGGGGGCCTGGTGGAGGGTGCCCCACAGTGCTTTGGGGTGGGGGTGCTGGGAGACATGAGTGGGGGCCTGGTGGAGGGTGCCCCACAGTGCTGGGGGATGGGGTTGCAGGGGGACATGAATAGGGGCCTGGTGGAAGATGGCCCACAGTGCTAGAGGGTGGGGGTGCAGGGGGACATGAGTGGGGGCCTGGTGGAGGGTACCCCTGGATGCTGGGGGTTGGGGGTGCAGGAGGCATGCATTGGTGGTCAGTAGTGCAAGGTGACATGTGGGTTGGCTGGGGGGCATGGTGGATGGGCTGCCTGCGGGACATGTGCAGGGTAGTCCCCTGTGGTGTGGGCCGCCCACAGGGGCCGTGGAGGGTGTCGAGTGAACAGCTGGGCTGCTGGATTCGCGTGTGGAATTTCCCTTGCACCTTGGAATACACGTACCCTGCTGAAATTGCGTGTGAAACTTCACGTGCAACCCGAAATACACGCACCACGGACAATCGTGTGTGGAACTTCCCGCGCACCCCGAAATACACGTGCCCAGGGCAATCGCGTGTGGAACTTCCCGCACACCTTGGAATACATGTACCCTGCCGAATTCACGTGTGGAAGTTCACGCCTACCCATAATACACATACCCTGATGAATTTGCGTGTCAGACTATATGCGCAACCATGATATACACATAGACAGGCAAATCGCACTGCTGGGGGTGGGGGTGCAGGGGGACATGAATTGGACATGTGTGGGGGCCTGCTGGCAGGTGCCCCACAGTGCTGGGGAGTGAGGGTGCTGGGAGACATGCGTTGTTGATCAGTAGTGCAAGGTGACATGTGGCTTGGCTGGGGGGCATGGCCATGGTGGATGGGCTGCCTGCGGGACATGAGCAGGGGTGCAGGGTAGTCCCCTGTGGTGTGGGCTGGCGGCGTGTAGAGGGAACACCTGGGAGGACCCACACGGCCAATTCACGTGTAGGGCTCCCCGCGTACCCCTGAAATACAGGTACCCTGATGTAATTGCGTGTGATACTTCCCGCGCACCCCTGAAATACACGTACCCTGCTGATTTTACGTGTGATACTTCCCTCGCACCCCTGGAATACACGTGCCCTGATGGAATCGGGTGTGTTACTTCACGCGCACCCCTGATGCACACGTACCCAGGACAATCACGTGTGAAACTTCCCGCGAACCACTGAAATACACGTTCCCCGCTTGGCGTTTGCTGTTTTGCAGCCCTGTGAACTGGTCCAGGGTTAGCGCAGCCCTTTGCGATGAATTGGGAATTTTGATGGCTTTTCCTTGCGCGAGGGCGTTCTTGGGGGTGTAACTGGCGCTGCTGCAGGGTCGCTGCGCCAATCTGCGCCACGGCTGGTTTTGGAGGCTGAAATCCATGAATACGCTGTGCGATGAAATGGATTTTATTGCACGCGGCTGGCGCAGGGTATCGCACAGGGACACTGTGCGCCAGCCGCGTGCGCCACTTTTGTGCGAAATTCTATGAATTACCCTGTTAGTCTTGAGCATAGAGCCTTGTCCTTAGACAGGCTGACTTTAGACAAAGGTGAAGGGGATGAGAGCCATACTAGCTGTGGTCTAGATATGTCAGACAAAGAGAGAGAAACCTTCCGTGGGGAAGAGGGAGGAGGTGCATGCAGTCCCGAGGGATGTCTGCAGACAGAGAAGGAAGTGAGATGGTCTAATTTAGAGCAACCAAAGGATAGGACACCAGATCCTGTAGCATATCCAGAGCATCCTAGAGGATGATCGCCTAGCGAGAAAGAAGAGTCAGCGCCATATGTGAGCAGTTTCTGGTCATTCAGGCAGAAGGCTATCAGGAACCAATGTCCCCACTATTGATAGGCAGACGATGGGAGCCGATTGAGGTTTGGGATTCACACAGTTCCCTTTATTGGAGAAAGGAGGGGCCAGACGACAGTATATTCCATGGTCACAAATGGATACAGATAATTTGAGGTGTAAACTTCCCAGTTTAATGGCGGGTGTGGGAAAATGGATTTATGAGCTAGAGAACATGACAGGGAACATACTTTAGCAATAGGAGACATTAAGGCTCTCCGAGCAGCCATTCTCGGAGAAAGGGCTTATGATATTTGGACAAGAGCAGCTTATTCAAGAGCAGATGTCTAAAGAGCCCTTAGGGTGCAGTATCCTGACACGTCAGACATGGGTGCAATTATGTCATGTAAGATGAAAGATGACGAAGATTTGCTTGCTTACATTAAAAGTATTCAGTACCGTAGGACTCTTGAAATGCAGGAACGTGGGAAAAACATATTTTACTACATTTTATGTCAGGGCTTGCCAGAACAAGTACATAGACAGCTCAAGGAATCAGTGGGAATGGAAGCCAAGCCATGGGCAGAAATACAGTTGACCATAGTGTTTCACTGTTGGCTGTTACAGGAGAAAAATAGAAAGCAGGAAGATGCTAGAAAACTTGAGGAAGTTAGTTCAGAAGAAATTGTCAAAATATGCCACAGAAGGGGAGATATTGACAAGTGGAGAAGGATTGGGAATTCAGTAAGCAGTGGGTACATTGCAGGTGAATAATCACTGCCACATGCATCATGGAGGGAATTGGTTTGTACAATGAGACAGAGGAATGGGCTACATAGGAAGGGGGGGTTCAAACCAAGGTGGTTTACAGAATATGCAGAATGATAATCAGAATGTGCAAGCAGTATTTAACCAAGGGGGACAAATAAGAAGAATTCCTCCTGTATGTTAGACATGTGGGATGACAGAGCACATTGTGCACATATGTGGAAACCAAGGGTATATACAGAATGGGGAATTCTCAAGAGGGAGGACAGCTTATCCTCCAGCATATATCTCACAAGCTAGGGACAGGTGCAACCAAGATCAGACAGTATATGAAGAACAGGTGCCGCAAATGCAGCAGGCATTGCAAGCATCATTGAATCCACTATAAGGGCAGTCACAGCACGCACCCATGCAGATACAGCAGAATGCAAACACAAGACAGTTGGGGACACCTAGAGCAGGGGGTGTCACTGTGGTGGGAGGAAGTCCTTTCACAAGTACAGGGATATGCATGTATCCATAATAGGACTGCTCACAGGGCGAATTGATGTTTTCAGTACTATCAGTGACACCAGACCCACAAGAGGAACCAAAGGTTGATGGGACGATAGGAAGCAAATCTTTTTCTTTTTTAGTAGACACTGGGGCTACTCGTTCATGTATACCAGAGCGAAAATACCCAATGTCGGGAAATGCCATGAATTCTCAAAGATTCTCTGGAGCTACGAGTCAAGTTCCTTTTACTGATGAATTACCAGTCTCTTTAGGAGAGTGTGACATGTCTGTTCCATTGTATTCACGTCAGACACCAGTTAAAATTCTAGGACGAGATTTAATTACAAAGCTTAATATGATTTACTGATGAAGGCATATAGTGTGCTCTACTACAGCGATACATCATATGAATGTGGGTGCGTATGAAATTGGCATTTACAGGGCAAATGGCTGTGCGGGGAATGCCACTGGAACCAGAAGTCTTTCTTTATGGGGTACTCATTGTGTTAACATGGCTACCGTCTTAGTCAGAAAGATTATGAGAATACTTGATGAATTCTTGTTCAGGCCACACATACCTATGGACAAACAGGGAGGACAGACTTTTCCCCTAGAGTTAAATGCACTCATAGTGCAAAGGGAAATGGCCATGCTTGAAGGAACAGATGGCGAGGACAGGCCATGGAGAACAATGATTGCCATTGGGGAAGAGTATAGACTCAGTGACATCACTGATGAATACATGTTTAGAGATGATTCGTCAGACGGTGAAGTAATATTCAAGATGATTATTATGTATTGGATCAGATTAGAGAAAAGAGAAATCCCCCAGCGAATGGTAATAGTGCGGCAGCATCCATCATTTTTTGATGAAGATTTGGAAAAAGTACCAAACTCTTTATGGACTACAGGTCCTTCTGACGTAGGCCTATTGAAAGGGGTAGGGGAGGTTAAGATAAAGTTGAAGCCAGGAGTAATTTTACCTCGAGCAAGACAATACCCAATGTCTCGAGAGGTGAATTAGGGTATTTTTAAGACTATTTCAGCCCCGATGGAACAAGGTATTTTAGTGAGGTCAGAGTCACTGTGCAATACCACGGTGTATCCTATTAAGAAATTAATAGGGGGGTTGTGGAGATTCATACAACCCCCTGCACGGTGAAAGATTGCAGAAAACGGTGGGATGACCTACGTCTCCAGGTGAGAAACAAACTAGCAGCAAACCGCAGGGAGGCCATGGCTACAGGCGGCGTGGACCACAGACCCACCAAATTGATGCGATGGGAAGAGACGTGCAGCACCATGATCAACATGGAATCCATTGAGAGCATTGGAGAAATTGAGACAGGTGTGCCGTCATCGGGAGATGGAGGTGAGTGTCCCCACAAACCCCAGATAACCAAAGCCTGACGTAGCACAACAGATGTGAAAGTGAACCAAGCCAATTCATGGGCCATCATACACACATATACAGATCCATGTCCAGATGGTGCCCAAAATCCTGGCACAATGAAATGCATGCTGCATGCCAATCTCATAAACAACAGACACCCAACACACAGGGATCAATCACATGTCCCACATCATGTAAACTGCAATACAACAGTATGCCACCTAGTACACATCAGTACAGAATGGAGAGCCCACGGCGTATGCCAAAATGCCCCCATTGAAAGTACCCTGTGTGTCACACCTACAAGAATGCAATGCATGAAACATGAAATACTGAACAGCACAAAATCATGCATCCTGTATGAAACAGCATCACTGACGCCCTGCATCTCTTGTTCCCTCACAAGCACAGACACAGAAAATGAAAGCCAGGACCCTGCCACAAGGCCCTCGACATCCTCAAAGGGATCCAGGGCCAGACAAGAAGGGACTCTGGGGCAGCACCAATGCCCAGAGCGCAACCCAGGGCAACAGTACAGACCAGGCCAGCAGAGGAGGACACTATACCAGCCGACGACACTGCCACTACAGAGTCGGAAACACTTGCAGAGGCAGAGGGTGATGGAGCGCAGTCTGCTGCTTCCAGTTCCATAGAGGAGGTAGCAGCCATTGCCCCCCTCAGTGACGTGGAAGGCCACGCTGAGGAATTTGCTGACATGGACAACAACATCCATATAGTATGTCCGCATACACCCAGTCCCCAGCCCACCCCCTGCACTCCACCCAGGACACACCAGTATGCCCCATGCCAGAGCTTGCCATATTAATGGCCATTCCACATCTGTCCACCACTTCAGAGGGCAGTCCAGCATTGGGCCACGCTGCCACTGCACCATCCACCTCCACAGCCCCCACAGACATGGAGGGTCGAGGCCCAGCAGGACAGTCTGATTGAGCTGGTCTGCCAGTATGTGGTGGAGGGGGAAATAACCCGCTGTGAAATCCGGGAGGCAAAAGCGGCTTCCATCAGTACCATTAATGCCAACACCATAGTGATCAGAGACAGCTTAGCTGCGGTTACTCAGGTCCTTTGCAGGATTGCAGAGACAATGCAGCAGCAACGAACTGCGCCGGTGGTTGCACACCCATCAACCTCCACCCCATCCACCACACCTGCCAGCTCAACTCCATCAAGTCCTGTGTGCATGACCAGGTGCAGCACATGCCAAATGGACATGCTGCCCCAAGACCCGAAGAGAGGCCGGAAGTAGCAGGACCACCCTGCAAGTGCTAACTGCCACCTTGCAAAACTCACGAATGGCACAATGTGTGTGGGATGACAATGGGTGAGGGGGGAGGTGGTGTTGGGGTGTTTGGGGTATTGGGGTATTGGGGGGTATGGGGTGTTTGGGGTGTTGGGGGTGTGGGGAGGCTTGAGTGTGAGGTGAAGGGTTCTAGCAATATATTGTTAATTTTTCCAATACACCCGTTGCATTAAAAATCATATCATGACTGGACATTGTTCATTACGTGTGTGTTTATTCAATTCATGACAGCGCACCGTGCCCAACTCCCCACACACCCTGTGTCCATTTCCACACAATCCCTGTGCCAAGTGTAGTGCTGAAACAGACCCATCAGAAATCCCTGTGGTTCAGAAGAAATCGTCAATCAGTGATTGACGCACAACACGGCCATCCTGTGCATCGCGAACTGGCAGAGGTGCTGCTCCTCCTCCATCATCATCATCATCCTCCTCACCAGGTGCATGCAGGTCAATGTCAGGTGGCATTGGTATGTTTCTCCGGATGCACATGTTGTGCAGCATGGCAGAGACCATGGTGATCTTTGCCACCTTCTGAGGCCCATACAGTAGTGTTCCACCAGACTTGCCGAGACAGTGGAATCGTGCCTTCAACAGGCCAAAGGTCGACTCGATCACAACACGGGTACGGGTATGAACCTGATTATACTCCTCTTCATGCCTGTTCTGCAGGTTCCTTACAGGGGTAAGTAGCCACGGCTTCAAGGGATAGCCACCATCACCTGCATGGGGGCATAATGAGGTATGTGTTAGTCGACATCAGACCTGACACCTTTGTAACCACTAACATTGATGCAACTATTCAGTGTTCACATGCACATGCCCTGGATTCATGCACGCAGGTTCATTTGATGCAATGTGTACTGTCGCGGGGAAATTCTGCCGGGGTCGGCCGGGCCGTCCGTAGACCTCCGGGCAGGGAGGCCCCAACTCCTCCCGTATATCCCAAAAGAGATAGAGTATGAGACACACGCAAGAAGCAAGGTGACTCTGCTGTTTATTAGACAAAACGGCAGAGATGGGTCAAGGATCGTACGCGTCCGTCCTGACACACACACAATCGTGGGGCTCGCAGGCCCTTTTTACCTTAGTATGACGCGCTACTTGCGTCACCTTACAAAGTTTGGCAAAAAACCTATTTCCACTCTGGATTGGTTACTCGAGTGGTAGGGTTAGTATAGCATATATATAGAGAACGGTGTTAGTGGTTGAGGGATAGTCAGGTGATATACTTGGGCTGTCCCTTCAATTTGATACATGAAAATTGTTACATGGAGACCTCTGAGGATTGGTCAATGTTAATGGCGTCAGTGATAAGAGCCCCATGTTCTGATTGGTCCGCTCGCGAGCCTCCCAGTCTGAGACTATCGCTGTTCCCAGCTCGCGGTGCACCTGTCATTTGCAACAATGTTTTACTATGGGTAGGTGTAAACAATGTGAGGATTTATTCATATGTTGGGAGGTCGACTACTCCCACTGCTGCAGATGTCCAATGAGTCTTTTAATTGTATCTGCCTGTGTCTTGAAACGTGGGATTCAGGCGTCTCCTTCCTCCTGGGCTTGGCATCCTGTCAGGTTTGGCTTTGTCACGTGAGGTGGGACCGTGTTTGAGGCAAAAATCAGCACAATTAATATTGTTTTTCCCACTGTGTGCCTGGTTTATCTTGCAGGTGCGACCTTGGCATCGGCTTGCGGCGTGCGAGATTGCAACATCGTGCCCTTGGCGGTGTGCTTTCGCCGGGCTCATTCTGCAGGGTCAGCAACCGAGCTCTGCTCATTCAATGTTCATGGAAGCTTTTGCTTGCGGCCTACTTGGGCCTGGTGCATAGGTGGAACCGTTTGATGCAGAGCGCTTTAGGTTTCGGTATCATATTGCTCTATCCTCAGTATCGTGTCTCCGTTATATTCTTCATTATCGTACATGGTTCTTAGAAGAAGCGTGAGCAAGCCTTTTTAGATAAGTTCATTATGCGTCTTGCGTTTCTGCATTTTGAGAGCCTATGTGGAAAATAATAAAGATGCACGTCCGTGGGTATGTCTGTCGCCTACGTCATAGCACTGAGTATGTTCTTCGTGTGGATTGGTGTGGGAGTGTCCGGTGTGCATGTTTGCACAGGTGTGCTGACCGTTGGCTAGGTTGTCATGGCATCTCTAACGACGTGTAGGTTTAGTCGATTTGATCCATGCCGCAGGTGTCGGCATGGACAGGGCGGGCTGCTGGGCAGGTAGGTGGGCACATCCGTATGTTCCTGTACCAGGGTATTTGGTCGTCTGGTAGATAGGCAAACTCCTCTCGTGGCGGGTGTCTAGGCCGTGATCCTCTAGGCCAAGCGCGAGAGGGGAAGGGCGGGAGCCTGTTCTTCCATTCTCCCACTTCAGTCCCCCCTCTGGTCGACTTGTCGACCACAAACATATCCTTTTCTTTATCTCCTCTTACTCTCCATATTTTAGTTATTCCTCCCAAATGTCCATAGTGGTTAACATGGTCTTGAAATGACCAATACATATATGCACAGGTTCCTCCAGGAGTGCAGTATACCCATTTCCCTATGTAGCTCCTTGGGTTTCTTGGGTTTTCGAGCTTAACAGATGGTGGGTCCAGGTGGTTGGTGATGATCTGGTTGCGCAACTTCTCTCTCTCTTTTATGATTGTGCCTGTGTGTCTGCCGTCATCTGTTGGCATCAAGAGGTGCATACCAACCATTTCGATCATCTCATCTGTGGTGCGTGCCTTCCGGGCCTTCCAAAATCTTATTATGATCAGTGTAGCTCCAGCCAAAATAGTACATCCAACTATAATCTTCAGTCCATCTGACAGCCAAGATGGCATCCATGACCATAATATTGAAAACCAGCTCTCATCCTTTTTCACACCTTTACTTTCATCCATCATTTTTGAGTGCATCTGGGCCAATTGTGATACTGCTTCCGTGAGTGTACCATTGTCAGCATCGTTAGCAGGAATGAATGTACAGCATGATTGTCCTATCTTTGCGCAAACTCCTCCTTCCATTGCTGTGAGGAGGTCCAGTACATATCTGTTCTGTAGTGCAACCATTCTTACTGCTCGCAATTCCTCTTTTATTGCGTTGAATCCATTTACTGTAGAGTTAATTGTCATCATTAGTTCCCACCTAGTTATCTGGAGCCATTTTGCGTTTGCGTAGGCCTGCAGTCCAGGATGTATTATTGAGGAGAAGAACATAGCTGCTCTGCTGAATAGTCTATGTTCCGGCGGAATTGAGGTGAGTGCTGTTTCCGACCTTCCCCATAGGTAATTTCCTGTCAGAGGTTCTCCTTGTCTTTTCTTTCTATTCAGGACAGTATTATTGCCGTCGGTTTTGCTCTCTGGCCCCTTCGGAGGTTGTACAGATCTCTTCTTCCTTTTGTTCCCTTCATCCATTTTGGGGAAGTTCGCCATATTGACATGTTTCTGGGGTACCACTAGTGATGGTACATTAACGTGCACCATTGTGCATATACCATTCCACAGAGGGGGCAGTGTGTGGTATGCCTTTTTTCCACAGGCCCAGTAATGGTCCATTACTACTGCTGTTCCTGCTCCCCCCTCAGGTAACTCCATCACGCTTTCACAGTTGGTGTTGTATCCTACGTCCACCTCCCCTTTATGTTGGTAGCATACCTTAGGCGCAGTTAGCGGCAGTATTGTTATTGGGTCTTCATCCTTCTCCATCCACGTGAGCATGGGTACGTACTTGACCCAAGTCATCCAACATCTATGGTTGTGTCCATCAATAGTTGAAATATTTTCTCTTGTTACCATGTTGCTGCCAACCACTCCTATGTCCCATTTGTTGTTCATGTACACCTTCCCTGTTATTATCATCAGTGGTCTTTCCCAACATCCGTTTTTACCAGGGACTTCAGTGGCGTACCAATCACATGGTAGGTACTGTAGTGTTACTTTCTTTGTTTCTCCTTTTTCAGGACCACTTGTTATGTATCTGAATCCTTCAGCATGTAAACTGCTCTTGTGGTAACTCAAATAAGTCTTGAGGAAATTGTTTTCATATGGATATGTATCTCGTGTTTTCCACACAAGTTGCACCACTGTCCCTTGAAATCTTCCTTTCGTCTGGAACAGTGCCAGGTATATTATACATCGTGCTATTTTTTCATCTATCTCCGTGGCAACAAATGTTCGAGAAGCGCTCATGGCGTATGGGATTAATGAGCAAACGTAGCAGCTGTCTTCTGTTGTCTGTTTACCTATGTGGGTCATGTGTTGGTACCATATGTTGTTTGAGATGTGTGCTGAATCTTGTATGTAGTTGTCAATACCTTTATTATCTGAGTATGTGCTGCGTTTAACTCTATTTTCCTTGTGTGGGATTTTACTAGTATCACCCGACGTAACACCTGTTGCAGCTGGGGGTGGGGGTGCATTAGGTTTGGGTACAGCAATAATATCGATAGCATAGCTGTACTGCCATTCAGAGGCAGCAAAGAACCCGGTGATCATTAAAATCCCTATCAATTTTATTACAGATGCTAATTTCACCGCCATTTTGCTCTTACCTTGCTGCAGCTTATTCTTGCGACGTTACAGTTGCCCGCCTGAAAATTCTTAATATGCTTGTTATTAGTGTTAGTTGTCGTTTTTAAGCTCTTCCTATCAAGTAGTCATTCAGTGCCCAGGCGAAGAGCTGTTCCCACGCCAATCTAAGCGATCTGTCTCTTAGGGCAGGCAAGTATGGTTGGAGGTGGGGCATTGAATGTTCTATGGCCAAGAGGAATGCTGTGTAGTAGACACGTACCCTCCTTCTTTTCAGGTACGTTGGCCTTTTTATTTCATATACAAATTGGTGTGACAATTCTTCCAGGTAATTATCGTCTGAGGGTACCATCTACTCCTGGGCAGTGAATTGGTTAGTTATCTACTTTCTTAGTAGTACAATAATACGCTGTACCTGCATGTGCGAGAGAAAAGAAAGAGAACATTCAGGTGTTTACATGTGTATATGTGCAAGACAATGTCCTTCAGTTCAGTTATTACTACAGTGGGTAGGGGGTCAATGGGCGGAAGGTTTGGGGCTCAACTGGCGGAAGTCTCTTTACTCTTTAATCGTGTAACCATGGGGTGGGCGGTATGGGGATCACCCTTTTCTTTTCTAGTAGTTGTCTCTGGGGAATCTGAGGGGTGCGAGGGTATGGGGACACTTAGGCCGTTAGTTGTGGTAGAAGTTTCTTCCTCCGTTGGTGACGCTGTTGTTATTCTTCCAGTGGCCCTATCGGTGGCGCTTGGGCGGGTCTGGAGTTTGTAGATCTTTACGTCGTGTAGGTGGTTCCAGGCACGTTTGTCATGTAGCTTTACTGCTCTCGTTGATACCTCCTCTACCAGATGGGGCCAGTGAAGCGTGGGCTGTTCCACTTTCTGTTGAAATTGCGAAGTAGTACGTGGTCAACTTTAGCAACTTTGCACAGTCTTTCCTTTTCCAATTCTTTATCCGCGTCTTCTTGTTTATCGCTGTTAGACCCGCCCCGCGTGCGCTCGAGCTGTTGAGACACAAACACTACACTAGTAATCAAAGAAGACACATATTGGTACGTTTCATCACCAAGGACATTTGCAGTACTCTCGTAGTCGGTAAATGCTCTTGATGTTGGCATTAGGGGAAGGCGCATTTGACGTCCGGTAACCACCTCGTGAGGGGTGAGGTGGTGGTCGGAACCTGGTCTATTCCTTAGCTCAAATAGGGCTAGTGGAAGGCAATACAACAAACTCTTCTTTGTTGTTTGCTGTATTTTTGCAATTGCCTCCTTTAATAGGCCATTCAGGCGTTCACATAACCGTTGGCCTGTGGGTGGTATGCACATGCAAATTTATGCTTGATGTTCAGTAAGGATGTGATGTGCTGGAACATTTCGTTTGCGAAACGTGGGCCATTATCTGACCGCAGTACCTCGCACACTCCCCACCTGGGGAAGACCTCCCTCACTAGGAATTTAGCTGCTCTGAATGCATCTGGGTGTGAACAGGGCCCTGCTTCAATCCACCTCGAGAATGGGCATACTACTACAATCATATACCTATTCCCTTGACATACGTTGATCATATCAACATAGTCAATATGGAGATGTCGGAAGGGTCCCTCTGGCCGGGGTATAGTAGCTCTTATCACCTTCAGAGAGTGACCGGCCGTAAACTGTTGACATGTGAGACAATTGTTGATAAAATTTGACACATGAGAATTTAACTCGGGGCAGAACCAGTCTTCCCTAATTCGTGCTGCAATTACTTCCTTGCCTGTGTGGGCTGGGTGGTGTAGTTGGCTCAGGGCGGTGTTCAATAGTGCCAGTGGTATTACAATCTTTCCAGTGTCAGCCTGGCGCCATAGTGCGTCAGTTGGTGACATTGTGCATCCTCTTTTTACCCATATTTCTTTTTCTGCCATTGGTGCAGCCGCTTGTAGCTCCATTATCTGTGTGGCTGGAGATGGGTGTACCCTTCTCTTATCAACATCTCCTTAGCCATTCCCCTCCCTCTCCCTCTCTTTGACTCTGGGGGGATCCATATCTCACCAAAATATGCAGCATACTTTGCATGTGCGTCTGCTGCTGCATTCCCTTTTGAAATGTGGTCTTCACCATTTGTGTGTGCGGTGCATTTGACCAAAGCTAATTCTTGGGGGTCATTTATTGCTTCAATTAGTTCAGCCAATAGGAGGGCATGTTGCACTGAAGTGCCATCAGCTCTCCTAAGCCCTCTTCTTCTCCATTTCGACAGCCCTGAGTGGACAGTGGACGTAACATATGCGCTGTCGGAATATATGGTCACTCGTTTGTCAAAGCTTTCCTTCAACGCCAAGATTAGTGCAATTAATTCTGCTGCTTGAGCGGAATAATGCTGTGGTAGTTGTACACATTTCATTGCCACACACACCGGTACCTCCATCATTTTTACCACTGCTGCCCCAGTCCTCCTTATACCATCCCTTTGGTCGATAGTTGATGACCCATCAATGAACAGGAGCTCACCTCCCTCTAGTGCGTTTTCTTCAATCCTTCTAGTACATGAATACATTTCAGTTATTTGCGTACAATCGTGGGCATAATCTCCTTCCTCAATTACTTCTGCTAGGAACCTTGCGGGGTTGACCGTGCTACATCTAACAATTGATAGTTCAGCTCTGGATAAGATGATCTCATAACCTGATGCCCTTTGCGTGGTTAGGGTGGACTTAGGTTTATTCAATATTGCAAATAGTGCATGTTCCACAAACAGTGTAGTTGGGCACCCCATGGTGATTGCTGATGCTTTCTCTACCGCAAAAGCAGCTGCGGCGAGACCTTGTTCGCAAGGGAAATGACCTAACATCACAGGATCTAAGTGGCCGCTGTAAAATGCTACTGGTTTGTAGCCCATGCTTGTTTTTTGAGCCAACACTGCTTTCATTACTGCTGAGTCGCAATGTGAAAATATAAAGAATTGTCGCTCATAGTCTGGGGTTGCCAGTACCGGAGCAGTTGATATCGCATCTTTCAGTTCATCAAAAGCCTCTTTCATTTCCGTTGTCCACCCCAACTTTTCTCCCCTTTATTAGCTTCCTTTATCGCCTCAAGCAGGGGTCCTATGTATGAGCTGTAATCAAATACCCATGCTCTACAGTAGTTGCACAGACCCAGGAACTGCTGCAGTTCCCTCACTGTTTGTGGCACTGGCGTTTTTGAAATGGCCTGTGCCCTTTGTGGTGCAATCTTTCTTCCATGTTGGGATATGAGCTGACCAATGTAAAGTACCTGTTCTTGACAGTACTGTAACTTTTCCATGTCTACCTTGTAACCTTTTTCAGCCAATATTGTCAGCATCTTTAATGAGTCCTCTCTGCATGTTCTTTCGTTTGTACTGCAAATTATTATGTCGTCGACATACTGCAACACTGTGCTTTCCACTTCAATGTTACCCAAATCCATCTGTATTACTCTGTTGAAGATTGAGGGTGATTCGCAGTACCCTTGTGGCAATCTGGTGTGTTTCCACTTTGTGTTTCTTGTCAGATCTTGTGAGTCTGGGTGCAATGGTATTGAGAAAAAAGCATTTTTAAGGTCGATCACTGTAAATCGTGATGCTTCTGCTGGAATGCCACACAATATTGTGGCCGGGTTTGCGGCTATGGGGTATTCTGCTTCTACTATGTTGTTCAAGGGCCTGAGATCCTGTATGAAGCGCCAAGACCCCCCTCTAGCCTTGCGCACTGGGTATACAGCCGTGTTACATGGTGATTCTGAGGGGACCAATATGCCATTATCTATAAGGGCCGTTATGGTTTCATATATGCCCTCATCTGCCTCTTTTGATAGTGGGTATTGTTTCACTCTGGGGAGTATTGCAACTTTTTTCAATTTTATCCTTACTCCCCCTATACTTTTTATGCACCCCACGTCATAGGGGCTAGTAGTCCATAATGATGTGGGACTTGTCATATCCTCCTCAAAGAAGGGAACCGGGGTGGATGTGGGTGCCTCAAGTGCCATTGCAATTTTCTGTGCCACTTGTTTGTACGCCACTCTTAGCCATATTTCCACACTCATCATAAACACCATTTCGCCTTCCTCCTTTTCTTCTGAGAACAGCTCCTCATCTGACACCTTGGTGAGTCTACATCCTTCTGCTAGTGCTATCACTGCCCTCCATGCTCTTCCTTCTCTGTCTTGGGCATGTACAGCAATGTAATCAGCTGTTGCTATAATGCTCTCAATGTCCACTGGAAGCACCTTTCCTTCTGGTTCATTGACTGGTGTTTCTGGTCTGAACAAATAGGCTGCTGGCCTCCTCCAGATCTTTCCCTCTATCCCTGGCATCCATGCAAATGCCATGTCTGTCCCGTACTGGAAGAGTTCGCCATCTACTGGCTCAGCCCTAATCACTGTCTGTCCGCAGTATGCTTGCATAATCTGTCGTGCTGTGAGCATGTTAATTCCTGGAGTAGAGCAAATTATGCCGTCCTCCGTAAAGGAGATCGTCATATTCAACCTGTTCATGATGTCTCTCCCCAGTATATTTACTGGTGAGGCACTATAATATAAAAGTGGGACTGACATGTTCTAATCTCCTATGGATAAGGGAATGTTATCAGTAAAAGGAACCAACCCTCTAGCCCCAGAAAATCCTTGGGTGTTCATGGCTTCGCCCGACATCTTAAATTTACCTTCCCTTATGCGAGACCGGGTCGCCCCGGTGTCAACCAGGAATGATAATGTTTTGTCACCTATCGTTACCTCTATGCATGGTTCCTCCGCACTATTAGGTGTTACCGACAGGATGGGACACACCAAGGCCGTCTGTGGGCTGTCCTATTGAGGGTACAACGATTGACCATTTCCTGTGTAAGGGTTGTGTCCCAGGACCGTCACCCTACCCAGTTGTGTTTGTTGTGCTTGGGGTTGTTGTGTTATCGCTACCTGTTGTTGTGGCAGTGAATGTCTGTGGCTGTTGTTGTGTTATTAGTTGTTGCTGTTAATTTCCCTGTTGCAACGTCTGCTGTTGCTGTATGCCCTGCTGTTCCTGTGTGGGCCTTGGTTGTCCCTGTTCACTCCATGATGGTGTTCCTGGTCTTACTCTACACGTGCGTGACATGTGCCCTACTAATCCACAACTCCAACACACCGGTGGTTCCCTACTCTGCCATGGAAAGCTTCCTGTGTTGTCCTGGTATACTGGTTGCCCGGTGGGGTAGGAATTTCTAAGTCCTCCCACCTGCTGTTGTGTGTTATATCCGTATCCTCTCTCTCTCATAATTCCTCCTCTTCCCCTGTTGTAATTATAATACCCAGCTCCTGGCATTGAGTATCCTCCTCTCATGTTGGTCGTGTATGGTTGGAGTGGCGGCACCTGTTGTGTTATAGTCTGTGAGGGTGGTATTTGGGAGGGATCTTGTGCAGCCACTACTTGTGTGGGGCTTTGGGTCATTGTTGTAGGTGTAGTTATTAGTGCCCCTTCCATTGTGTATTTAGTAAGTTTTTTCTGTACTAGCTTAGCCTCTTCCGTTTTCCTGTCCTCTTCCTTTTGTTTCATTTTTCCTTGCCATGTCCTGCAATGATGCACTATCGTCAGTTGTATTTCTGGCCATGCTTTTGCTTCCATTCCCACTACTTTCTTCAGTTGTTTCTGAACTCCTTCTGGGAGCCCTTGTACTAGTATATGATAAAATATTGCTGGTGTTTTGTCCCATTGTTCTCTAGTTTCCATGCGCCACTTCTCTTGGATTTCCTGGATATAATCAACAGGATCTTCGTTCTCACGCATCTTGCGTGAGGTAATTGCTCCTATGTCTGATGTGTCTGGGTACTGTACCCTCAGTGCCTGCCATAGTGCATGTCTGCAGTTTACGAATGGTGCCCCATCGTGCGATGTGTTTGCTATTGTTACCCCAGGCAATCCCGCTCTCTTCCAAATGTCATCCGCTGCATCCCCTAATATCGATATTAGAAGGCCCTTTACATCTCCCACTGCCAGTTTCTGTCCTGCGGTGTGTTTTTCCATTTCATATATCCATTTACCCGCACCTCCACTTAATGATGGGAGCCTGCACTTTATATTCTCTTTGGCTGTATGCTTCCAAGGGACGTACTGTGGTCTAACCCCTCCCCTCTCCAGAAGTGGCATTAAGTTGTGTCTCGTTTTACCCCTTGGGTTCCATAAAATCGAATCCTCACACCCCTCCTCTTCTTCCCTCTCTCCTACATCGTCAATTTCGTCCGTATTTCCCCTGCTCGTAACTCTTTCTTCTCCATCTTTTCCCCTTCTTCCATCATTTCCTGTATTTAATGTGGGCGTGTGTATTCGTCCTTCCTGCCTGCGTCTAGGGAGGTCTCTAAGCCGACCTGCATAGGGTGTCAGTTCGTTTGTGAAGGGCGCAAGTTTGATTGTACGTAATGAGCGTGAGGTGGTTGAGCATGTAGGGTGGGATGGGAGAGGGTGTGATGGTGACGGTGTGGCTTCATGTGTCTGTCTTTCCGCTATTCCTTGCTCTTCCTCCTCACTTCTCTCCAGTTCATCCTTTCTCCTACAGATCCATGGTGAGTCTGTATTGGTCTGGGTGGTGTATAGTTTATCTAGGCTTTCCCTTTCACTGTTTCTTCCTTCCTTCTCCATTCCTTCTTCTTCCTCACTACAAAAGTCATTCATAAACGGCAGCCCCCACTCTGTCTTTTTCCCCTTGATTGTTACTGTTTTTAAGTCTATTAGGTCCGGTTCTCCCTTTTCTCCTTTACCAACCGCTCCCCTTTGCGCTGATGTTGTTGCTACTTCTTTGTCTCTATATACATACCCCCTTACTTCACTCTCCCTTCTCCTATCTTCTCTTTCCCCTTCATTTCTCTCCTCCATCTCTCTACCAATTCCCTCCCTTTTCCTTTTTAATTCCTCCATTACTTCACTACTCACCTTTTCCAATATCCTTTCATCCTCTTTCTTCTTTTCCCATCTCACCCTCTCCCTTTCCAATATACTCTCTATCACCCTCCCTTCTTCGTATTTCTTAGTCGTTTCTGATAGTAATCTCTTCTTCCACATTGCCATTTCTTTTTCTTTCTCTTCTTCTTCCCTTTTCCTCTCTCGTAGCACTGCTCTTGATACCCTTTCTGCTGCTGCTTTTACCCTATCAGCTTCTCTCCTTTACTCCTCAGTTCGTTCCCTTATTTTTTCCAATTCGTTCTTACCTTCTTTTCTTTCCCTCGCTCTCTCTCTTTCCTCCCTCTCGAGCTGTTTGATCAGTTCATTCTGCTCATCCCTTAACTCTGCTAGTCGTTCCTCCAAAATCTCTTCCTTTTGTCGTAGCAGCTCTTCCCCTCTCATTCCACTCTCCCTGGTATTATCCTCGTCTATTTTCCTTACTACCTCCTTCTCTTCTCCTGTTAATGAACCTCGTAATTTTAATAATATCTGCGCGGCTACCCACTCATCATGTCCTATTTCCACAGTTTGTTCTTCTCCAGTCCTCCCCTCCCCTGCTGGCATCTTCCTATGAGCCACATATGGTGGCGGGCTGTAGGCCGGGTTCGAGTACCCCTCAGCCGCCCTCAACTGTCCTCTTTCTATTTCTCCTAATTCTCTTAAAGGGTACAACCCCCCTCCCTCTGTTTTCACTACCTTTGCTAGGGGTATATCGTTGCTCTGTTCCTTTTTTATTTCATTTTCTTTTGAGTTATTATTCTTTTCTCCTCCCTCTTGTCCGTTCCCCGTGTTCTTTGGGTCTTCACTCCCCTTTTTCCCATTCTCTCCTTCCTCCTTAATCTCTTTTCCTTCCGGTATTTCCCCCAAAGTGAACATTCCATTTGGTCCTGGTCGGGACCCCTGGAACATCCTCCATAAGTTAAACACCTCCACGTGGTGTGTCAACTTCTTCCCTTTGTATGTATTATGCAGATGGTTTAATAGTGAATGTTGGGTATATGGATCGAAGCTACCATTAGGCTGCCATGGTGTTATCATTTTGTTGTCTGTCCCCTGTGTCCATTCTATGCAATACTTGATCAGATTCTCCCTATGGGGTGACAGTGTTGTGCATATGTGTTGTAGTGGGGTAGTGAGTGTGTTCCCCCACCCTCCCGATCCTGTCCCGTATGACATAGTAGCGCTTCACTTGTTATTCTTCCCCTATTTGGTAGATATTATCTTACTAACACTTACAATACACAGCCTTATACCTTTACCTGGCCCCGTAAGTTTGGGGACTTGCGATAGTCCGCTAAGGAAAATTATTAAAATATAGTATTTACATTTGTATATTTTCTTCTTTCTTTCTTCCTTTACACAACACCCTTACGGCCCCCTGCGGCCGAGGCGCATGTAGCCCCCTGCGGCTGCGTACCCCTTGTGACGTTCTTATACAGTCGTCCTATTTTCATTTGCTCCTCCTCCTTCTTCTACACTTGCCGTGGCCGGCGTTCTCCGTGCGCAGCCACATCCCCCGTTTCGCCTTTCCCCGATCAACTCATTACCGTTTATCTCCGTTCCCACTCCCTTACCACAGTTCTCTTCCCCACCACTCTCAGAAAGAAAGATGCCTTGTGCTCGGGATATCCTATGAAAGCCCTACTGGTGACGTCACCGATCTCTTCGAACTACTGGTAAGTTCTTCATATATTCTTTAAGTCCAAAATACACTTGCAATCTACCCCCGTTAGTCCTCACAGCTGTCTTCCTGTCACTCCTGGAACAAGGTAATCAATAATATAATCGACTGCGCACACTGTGTCGCCTCGCGTGTGATACGCCCCTCGACAGGAGGGCTTAACCAGCCAATTATCTTCCGTATTGGGCAACTAACTAGCTACCGCCTACAGGGAAACGTCATCTACCTATCGAGTTTCTTGCACGAACAATAGGGATCCTCATCTACTCATTGATCAATAAATGCCAAATCGTAGGAAACCACACACACGCACCCTTACACGTAGTCGCGACCTAGGCCAATCAGTGTCTACGAGCGGCCGCACGTGATGTTTTCGTGCTCCACCTCCCTCTCTCGCGTAACGTAGCCGACTGCTCTCGCACTCGTTCGGCTACCATTCATTTCATTGCCTACACTAAATTGTCAAACCTTCACCGCGCACCTGTACAACACCTCCCACCTCCCGTATTTAATTCCTCCCCCCTCCCTCACAATTTCACATTGCTTGTTGTGCGTGGCATGCTCACCAAGTTCTCTTGATGCGGGGCCGCTCGACTGCGTGCACCCCTCCAAGCGGCTCGCCACCTCCCCTCGTCTGGACCACTTCTGGACACTCGCCAACCGCGGGCGGGATACTTCTCAACCGGCTCCCGAAGGCCAATATCCGGATTGCGCTGTCCGGTCTTCTCGCAGTTCCGCGATGGTCCTGTAGTCCTCAGAAGGGGGCAACGGCAGAGGGGGCCGCGCCGCCGGGCCTTCTCGCAACGGGAGTACCTGGAAAAAAATAAAAATAAAAAAGCAGATCTTAAACAGATCTCAGCAGTGCCTCCAACTTGTCGGGGGGAAATTCTGCCGGGGTCGGCCGGGCCGTCCGTAGACCTCCGGGCAGGGAGGCCCCAACTCCTCCCGTATATCCCAAAAGAGATAGAGTATGAGACACACGCAAGAAGCAAGGTGACTCTGCTGTTTCGCCTTTCCCTGATCAACTCATTACCGTTTATCTCCGTTCCCACTCCATTACCACAGTTCTCTTCCCCACCACTCTCAGAAAGAAAGATGCCTTGTGCTCGGGATATCCTATGAAAGCCCTACTGGTGACGTCACCGATCTCTTCGAACTACTGGTAAGTTCTTCATATATTCTTTAAGTCCAAAATACACTTGCAATCTACCCCCGTTAGTCCTCACAGCTGTCTTCCTGTCACTCCTGGAACAAGGTAATCAATAATATAATCGACTGCGCACGCTGTGGCGCCTCGCGTGTGATACGCCCCTCGACAGGAGGGCTTAACCAATATCCGGATTGCGCTGTCCGGTCTTCTCGCAGTTCCGCGATGGTCCTGTAGTCCTCAGAAGGGGGCAACGGCAGAGGGGGCCGCGCCGCCGGGCCTTCTCGCAACGGGAGTACCTGGAAAAAAATAAAAATAAAAAAGCAGATCTTAAACAGATCTCAGCAGTGCCTCCAACTTGTCGGGGGGAAATTCTGCCGGGGTCGGCCGGGCCGTCGGTAGACCTCCGGGCAGGGAGGCCCCAACTCCTCCCGTATATCCCAAAAGAGATAGAGTATGAGACACACGCAAGAAGCAAGGTGACTCTGCTGTTTCTTAGACAAAACGGCAGGGATGGGTCAAGGATCGTACGCGTCCGTCCTGACACACACACAATCGTGGGGCTCGCAGGCCCTTTTTACCTTAGTATGACGCGCTACTTGCGTCACCTTACAAAGTTTAGCAAAAAACCTATTTCCACTCTGGATTGGTTACTCGAGTGGTAGGGTTAGTATAGCATACATATAGAGAATGGTGTTAGTGGTTGAGGGTTAGTCAGGTGATATACTTGGGCTGTCCCTTCAATTTGATACATGAAAATTGTTACATGGAGACCTCTGAGGATTGGTCAATGTTACTGGCGTCAGTGATAAGAGCCCCATGTTCTGATTGGTCTGCTCGCGAGCCTCCCAGTCTGAGACTATCGCTGTTCCCAGCTCGCGGTGCACCTGTCATTTGCAACAATGTTTTACTATGGGTAGGTGTAAACAATGTGAGGATTTATTCATATATTGGGAGGTCGACTACTCCCACTGCTGCAGATGTCCAATGAGTCTTTTAATTGTATCTGCCTGTGTCTTGAAACGTGGGATTCAGGCGTCTCCTTCCTCCTGGGCTTGGCATCCTGTCAGGTTTGGCTTCGTCACGTGAGGTGGGACCGTGTTTGAGTCAAAATTCAGCACAATTAATATTGTTTTTCCCACTGTGTGCCTGGTTTATCTTGCAGGTGCGACCTTGGCATCGGCTTGCGGTGTGCGAGATTGCAACATCGTGCCCTTGGCGGTGTGCTTTTGCCGGGCTCATTCTGCAGGGTCAGCAACCGAGCTCTTGCTCATTCAATGTTCATGGAAGCTTTTGCTTGCGGCCTACTTGGGCCTGGTGCATAGGTGGAACCGTTTGATGCAGAGCGCTTTAGGTTACGGTATCATATTGCTCTATCGTCAGTATCGTGTCTCCGTTATATTCTTCATTATGGTACATGGTTCTTAGAAGAAGCGTGAGCAAGCCTTTTTAGATAAGTTCATTATGCGTCTTGCGTTTCTGCATTTTGAGAGCCTATGTGGAAAATAATAAAGATGCACGTCCGTGGGTATGTCTGTCGCCTACGTCATAGCACTGAGTATGTTCTTCGTGTGGATTGGTGTGGGAGTGTCCGGTGTGCATGTTTGCACAAGTGTGCTGGCCGTTGGCTAGGTCGTCATGGCATCTCTAACGACGTGTAGGTTTAGTCGAGTTGATCCATGCCGCAGGTGTCGGCATGGACAGGGCGGGCTGCTGGGCAGGTAGGTGGGCACATCCGTATGTTCCTGTACCAGGGTATTTGGTCGTCTGGTAGATAGGCAAACTCCTCTCGTGGCGGGTGTCTAGGCCGTGATCCTCTAGGCCAAGCGCGAGACGGGAAGGGGGGGAGCCTGTTCTTCCATTCTCCCACTTCAGTGCGGTAATATGTTCTGCTGGTGTGGATTGTGTTGTCCAGCTGATGCAGGGCGTTCACTTGCATGCTGATGCAGATGTACTGTGGATGTGGAACAATGTTAAAACACCCATGTTGGTGATGTGTGCTATTTATTCCCAATAGCGGCATTGCCACAGGTGTAATCATGTTCTGTCATCCATCGCTTGACATTGCCATGGTGGCCTGCTTGTACGTCTGGTATATTGTCATTGCTGTGCAGCATTGGTGTTATGTATGGCATTGATGTGTCACGTTCAGGTTTGGATGTTCAGGGCTACAGTGTTTCGCTGTATGTGCATTGTCCACTCACCCCCAATCTCACCCAGGTAGAGTATGCATCCCCCCAATCTCACCCAGGTGGAGTATGTGTCCCCCCAATCTCACCCAGGTGGAGTATGCATCCCCCCCATTCTCACCCAGGTGGAGTATGCGTCCCCCCAATCTCACCCAGGTAGAGTATGCGTTCCCCCCTGTCTCACCCCCCCCACTGCACTGCCATTGGCCTGTCAGGCAATTTACCAAGCAGCCAGGCACGTCGTCCAGCATGTTGCTCCATGTAGCGGGGTAGCCTGGAGTTCCACAACACCATAGCATCATGTGTGGATCCGGGATATCGGGCATAACAATGTGTGATGATCTTGCTGGAGTCAAATGTCATCTGAACATTGATGGAGTGGTATTGGTTACGATTGCGGTACACCGCCTCTATGGCATGTGGGATGAAAAATTCTACATGGGTGCAGTGGAGGGCACCAACACAATTGGGCATGCCTGCCTGTGCGTGGTAGCCAACTTTAGTGTCAGCAAGCTCCTGACCAGTCCGTGGTAGGTATACATGGCTGCTTGCATACTTCAGGAGTGCATCCAGCACTTGGCTCAGCATGCGTAAAAAGAGAGGTTGTGATATGCCATGCAGCTGGCCCACTGTGTGCTGGTAGGTGCCTGTGGCCAGGAAGTGGAGCACAGGCACTATCTTCAGTACAGGGGGGATGGCAGTGCGGATTCCTATCAGGCTGACAATGTTGTTGTGTATCATGTCCAATATGTTGGTGATGATGGCCCGGTCCAACCGGTACTGGGTGTGGATTTACTCAGGGGTTAGGTTGAATGGACTTGCTCTGATGCGAGGGATTGGTGGCTGCCTACTTGGTACCACTGCCTGCACTGGTGGGACTTGCTGGGCCTCAAACCCTCCTTCTCTTCCTGCGTCTCCTCTGTGCTGCCTGTTGTTGTTGTTGTAGTTGTAGTTGTAGTTGTTGTTGCTGGTGTAGCAGTACAGGCATGTCCTCCAGCCCCAGGATTGCAACAGCTAGTGGGATCATTTTGGTGTGGGAAGGGGTGTGGTGTGTGGGTGTGCTCCTTTTCTACTGGGACAGGCTCAATTGACTCCGCCTGTGGTGATTGTGTGCACCTGTGGCAGTTGGCTACACTGCAGGTTGCTCTTTATGGGTGTCCATGATGTCTGTATTGTCGTCATCATGCAGGCCCTATTTACCGCCTTCGGGATGCTGGTAAGTGCATGCCCACATAACTTGTGATGCCATCCTGTTAGCGGCATCCCAATATTTCTGCCGCAAAGGGGCGCGTTTATGCACGCATGCCGGTAGGAAGGGGCACGGTACGGGCGGTGGCGGTATTGCCGCGTTGTGGGCTTGTAATGGCCCAGACCCATTAGCGATGCTGGTAATACCATTCCGCCTTCCTTTTTTCATTACTTCCATGCTCGTAATGAGGCCCCTTATGTCATTTACATTTTGTCAAACTAGACTGAAAAGCACTCGTTTGCCCCAAGGGTACTTTGAGTCTCCATCCATTTTTAATAGCGTCCTCCAGATGGACCTAGGCAATATTGATTTGAAAAGTGTTGTGATAGTATGTAGATGATATTTTGGTTTGTAGTATGACAGAAGATGAGTGTAGACAAGACTTGATTCAGTTAATTACTATCCTGGCAGACAAGGGATATAAGGTAGACAAAGAGAAGCTGTGATATTGTCAAAAAGAAGTGTTGTATAAAGGCCAGTTCATCTCACATGAGGGAAAGAGGGTCACACCTCAGAGAGCTGAGGCGATCATGAAAAGAGCAAAACCGCACACAGTAAAATTATTGCAACCGTTTTTGGGATTATGCAACTGCATTAGAGCATGGGTGTTTGATTATAGTTTGTACATAAGACCCCTTTTGCAGGCTGTAAAGAAAGCACAAGTGGATAAGGAAAAAATAGAAGGGACTGAGGAAATGAAAAGGAGGAAGGGTTTCAAGAGTTGAAGAAAGCAATTTGTACAGCCCCAGTTTTAGGAATTCACAATTATGAAGAGGAGTTCTTTTTTATTTTAACACATGAATGGGACAGTCATGAAAGCAGTGCTTACACAGAGAACTACACTGGTGGCATATTATAGTGGGATTCTGGATCCAGTTATGATAGGGCACTTGCGAACAGTTGCTGGCAGCAGCCAGGTTCACAATTGAGAAGTCTACCATGATTGCGATGGGGTGTTCTATGACAATATTTGTGGAGCATGCTTTGTTTGCCATTTTGGAAAAACCTAAGGATACATTGACATCTCTGAGAGTTTCTGCGTATGAGTGGTTATATTGAATCCAGCAATCAAAATAGTCAGGTGTAAAATAGTGAACCCTGCCATATTTGTAGCTTAGCCTGTGGCAGAGAGTGAGCATGTGCATGATTGCGCAAACTACAAAGAATTTTACGATGACATCCTGAGCATAAAGGAAAATGCGTTAGCAGAGGGGGAGATTCTCTTTATTGATGGTTCTTCAAAAATTGATCAAACTAGTGGGGAAAGGCATTCTGGCTCAGCTGTGGTGAGACACAGAGCCCGAGCAAGACTACCATCTCACTTTTTAGCATAAGCAGCAGAATTGGTGGTGCTTATTGTCGCACTCGAAAATCATGCAGGGCAGGAAGTGAAGGCGTACATTGACTCCGCCTATGTGACTTCAACCGTGCACGCAGGGCTTGCACATTGGAAAAGGAGGGGCTACCTCCGAGCGGATGGCACTCCAGTGCAACAGGCAGCATTATTGGACAGGCTTATTAAGGCACTGTAACTCCCAGTAGCCATTGCAATAGTGAAATGTGCAGCCCATACTAAGCAAAGTGACTGTATTTATCGCGGGAACGAAACCGCAGACGTAGAGTCCAAAAGGGTTGCATATTCACCAGATATTTCAAGTTTTGATACTCCAGATGTAAAGGAAAAGGTAGTCACAATCATGATAGTAAATGAAAGGTTTAATCATTTATCGAGAACACAGTTGATAGACCTTCAGGGCAGGGCACTGCAAGAAAAGCAAGAGTTATTGAAATAAAGGTGGTGTTCTTTGTCCCACTCTGAAGCATTATTTTGGCAAAACAGCACTTGAAAGCCAGTGATGTCAGTAGCATTGTTAAAGGTTGCACTTGAACAGCTGCACTAAACCTGTGCATGTAACTAGGCAAAGCCTCCCAGCAGCTATTGCGGAGGACTGGTTTGTACTGAACCTGTTATAACACCTTGCATTTTTATAGTAAATTACATTGTATGTCAAAAGTATACCGCTTGGCATATACTGCGAATGATCAGAGGAGTGATTCATTGAACAAACAATCCTTTTCAGCATTTACATATTGATTATGTTGACATGCTACAAGTATATAGTGGATACAGGTACATGATAGTGGTGGTGTGCCCTTTTCAAGGTGGATCGAAGCAGGTCCTTTTAAGCACCCTGATGCCCCTTGTGCAGCAAAGTTTTTAGTCTGTGAAGTCTTTCCCAGATGGGGAGTGTGTGAGGTGCTGAGATCTGAAAAGAATTGACCCCATTTTGTTAATGAGGTATTTGAACACGTTAGTTTATGATTGAACATTAAGCATAGGTTTTCTTTGCTTATCACCTGCAAGCAAATGGCATATGTGAGAGACCCAATTGTCTCCTTAAAGAGAGAAATGCAAAACTCAATTTGACACTGATGAATGGATTGCTGTATTGCCTGCCCAGGCAATATATGCATTAAGGAATTAGCCTGGGTCGGACCACCATCTCACACCCCATGAACTAGTGACAGAGAGGCAAATGAGAATGCCTTTGGCTCCCCCATCGAAGAGCAGAAGTGATGCCCAGAAGACTGCAGAAATGTTAGGAAATTAGTTATGTACTTATTTGACATGTTTGACCACCAGTATCTATGTCATTTCAGATCAACTCAAACGCCATGTCTCAGGACACAGATGAAGACCATTCATCAACCAGATCTTCAGAACTACTGCCTGTACCTAGACTTTTTATAGGCGATCCAGTCCTAATACGGAATTTCACCAGGAAGTGGCACAAGCCACGGTTTAGTGGTCAGTACTTGTTATAAAACATTACTCCCTCAGCAGTGAAAGTCCAAGGGAGACACGCTTGGATTCATTTGAGCAACGTAAAGCCATATACTTGTGATACTGACGCACCCCCAACTATCGATTCAGAAGCAAGACAAGGAAAAGAAGCTCAGCATGTGCAGACCTGACCGATGACGAGGAAGAAGGATGCTAAGGTTGCTGATTAAATAAATGCAAGTTTGTATTTGGACTGTGGCTCGCCCCTGACACTCTTTATAGATATTATAGCAAGAGTGCAAGCTCAGTTCTTCAGTCACAGGAACCTTCTGAATTGGACTTTAGAAAGTGTTGACGTACTATAAATATTCCAAACCTAGAGTTTGAATTTGAT
This sequence comes from Ambystoma mexicanum, assembly GCF_040938575.1. Taxonomy (NCBI): domain Eukaryota; kingdom Metazoa; phylum Chordata; class Amphibia; order Caudata; family Ambystomatidae; genus Ambystoma; species Ambystoma mexicanum. The sequence continues at coordinate 1,027,114,832 of NC_090936.1, forward strand.
GACTGGAAACGTGAGCAGTTTCCGGACTCATTTCTCACTGAGTTTCTGTTTGGCTAAATCACTGGTCCTGACAGTTGTCGATGCCTATAAGCTCCTTCTCGCTGTTTTTGTTTTCATTCTTCGTGCTTATCCTGCTCTTGTTGGGTGCAGTGTTAACATACGCACATTTATGCATGACCATAAAAATGGCCCTGCAATCAGGAGGCTGCTTTTGGCGATAGTTCAACAGATCCTGCAGTTACCTGACCATTTAACAGATTTGCCTGATAAAAAAGTGTTTTTCCTTCCTTAAAGCAGTGTACAAGCACAATGAGGACCGTTGAACATGGCACAGTTTTGGAAAGTGAGCAAACCCAACGACGTGTGGCGAATCATAATTAGTGGGGATTCAAATATTGGTGCATACTATATGCATGCTCAGCATTTACTATAGCTTTCCTGATTCTTTTGGTTCATACTGTTTATTTCATTGGTTCAGGCAAGGTAGAAATCCCTTTGATTCTTCCCAATCCAGTGACTCAATCAGACTGAAAGACCAAGACCATTTGTGATTTTCCCCACACCAGTAGCTCATGTAAGGTTGCCTTTTGCTAAATCAAATGTATCAATGATCTCGCCTGTAGGGAGGACCATTACTGATATGCTTCTTGAATACTATGCTAGCACCAGCTTTGCAAAAGCGAAACACAGTAGAAACACAGAAGAAGTAGAGACACAGAGGAAGATGATAATGGGATAAACACATATTTAGATAGTACATGCACACCTGGGTAAAAACATGTGGTATCAGCACATGAAAAAGGTGGGAGTGAGGACATTTTAAGAACGCTGCTACATTTGTGCTCTCATGCCTTATGCCATGAATGCAGCCCAAACTTTCATTGCTAAAGGAATCCCAGAGTATGATGCCAGATGTCTCGTTCACCTTGCAACATGCATGACAAGAGGCCAGTTTCAAGGGAATTGGGCCACTCTACGATGGTGATCGAGGTGGTCGTTCCCATTCCAAGATGATTATATCAAGACTACACAAGTGGAAAAAGAGCCTACAGGGAAAAACAAGATGTTTACATATTCAGGGTCAAGACAGGATGACGTGGTTGTAGAGGAAATGAAGAGAATGGACTGCCCTGACAAGGAAGAAAGGCCTTGGGCACCTGGATGCTGGGAACAAACTTGGATGTTAGTCTACGGACGAGTGAGAACAAAGAAAGGATGGGAAGAGGATCTGATGTCCTGTCCGTCTCACATATTGAATTCAGAATACGTGTGAGAAGTACACAAGGTGAATGATGAGTGTTTAAAGTCATGGGTCAAACATGCACAATTTCTGACATGGGTAGAAGATGAAACAGGTCCAATGACGGTGATCCCATTGATAAATGTGACTTTGTGCTTCCAGAGAAAAAGGGAAAAGGTACATGGGAGCTACAGTAGGGTGCAAGACTGCAGTTGATGTCTCTAAAATGGGAGCAGGGACAGCCCTCCTGATGGATCGATACTGGGCCTATGGATCTAGAGCCTATATGAAGTTGCCCAAGGATTGGGGAGGAACATACTCCATAGTACTTGTTCATGCTCCAGCGTTGGTGATTCCAATGAGTCACCTGAACATTAGAGAATTTCCAAAAGCAGATGCTCACATGAGGAAGAGGAGATCAGTTGGCTTTCTTAATCAAAGAAAAAGGGATAATTACTTTTCAGCTAAGTCCATAGAAGCCTTTGATTCTATTCCATATGAACACAGGTTGTTCAATCAAACTGGTGCCATATTCATGACTATCTTTATGCCAGGGATCCAGACAATGGGCCTCATTAGGACCCAGGCGGATTTCGCGGTGCTAAATGCACCGCGAAGCACGGCGGAAAGCCGTCGATAGCGCCATGGGGGTTGGCGGATTTACCGCCCCATTCCGACCTCGGCGGAGCGGTAAATCCCCAATCCCCATTCTGCCCTTCCCCATTCCCATTCTTGCCCCATAGGGTATAATGGGAGTGGGGAAGGAGTTAATTACGCCACCGTAAAATACGGTGGCGTAATTAACAACGAGGTCCCGTAGCGCCATGGTTTTCTCCGCCTGGTAAAACCAGGCGGAGAAAACCTCCATGGCGCTAAGGGAACTCGTAGTACGGCGGACGGGTCCGCCGCGATTAGCGCTGGCGGAAACCCACTCCGCCTGGGTCCTAATGAGGCCCAATGGCAAATGTGAAGTGGTTGCAAATCACTCGCTGGGAGCTCCTGCAGATGATCAACACTACCATAAAGGGATTCAAAGCTATCAAAGAACAATTGAGAGCCATAAGATTGATGACCCTCCAGAACAGATATGTCCTGGACATGATTACAGCCATGGATGGTGGTGTTTTTGCCAAAATTGGAGAATCTTGTTGCACACTCATAACTTCTCACTATGAAGAGAATGGGACCTTGACAGAGGCCATAACACTGCTAACGAACTTGTATACCAAGATGGAAGATGAACTGGAAGATATTACCAATGACAGTTGGTTTGCATCAATATCCTCATGGGTTGAACAATGGATGGCCAACATTTTCAAGTTTCTTGGAGCACTATTGGTAATGATCGTGTTTGGATTCTGTGTGATCAGAACAATAATCACACAGTGCAAGAAGACAGCAAATAAAGCAGTAGGAATGAAGATCATGATCAATGTTGAGTCTGGGTTTGATCCCAAGGAGCTGACAGATGAAGAAATCAGAAAATATATAGCAGCAAGCATTCTAGCACCTGAACAGATGAAAAAATCAGAAAATATATTGCAGGAAGCACTCTAGCACCTGAGTCTGACCAGCCGTCCTTAGCGGGACCCCTTAAGGGACCATGGAACTAATATTAGCTCCTTCCTCATTCCCATTGAGCCCTATGGGGGCTCAAATGGGAATGGGGAATGGATTTCTGAATGGGGACTTACCGGATCCTCCAAGGTTGGAATGACCCGGTAAGTCCCCATTCAGAGACACCGGACCCAGGTCCGGGTTTGGAGGCAGCCATGGTGCTAATAGCACTATGGCTGCCTCCAAACTCGGAATGACCCCCAAGGTATCCATTGAGAAAACTGTTCTTCATGTATCCAGGGAGAGCTGACAGCCTCTTAGGAGAGGTCCCGGAAGAAGTGTAAAGATAAATCAAATAGCAGATTGGTGATGTCACATGAAGCAAAGACAACGTGCCAAGAGGAAATGCCAAGAGAGAAGGCGAATGTACCTTATAGAATCTAATCATGAAATAAAGATTTGAGTATCATTTCATGTGCGGAATGAAGACTTCACATGCGGAGAACACTGAAGAAAATATAACTTGCTTTATAACTGTACAGATGTTGCAACGCAAGTAGACTAAGTGACCATGAAGGCTGGCTAGACGTAGTGAATAGACTGCAGGCGGTGCTGCCAATATATATATATATATGTATAGAATCTGGATGTTCCACGTCACATTTTAGCAAACAAGGACCTCAGTAGCAAAAGGTATGAAAGTGTGGCGCAGCAGAGAAGAGCAGCTGAAGATGGAAGAAGAATCGAGAAGGCTTGTCTGGCCCAGTGTCAAGGGTTGAGGCAGCCAAGAAATTGGTTATCTATTCGAGGAGATACAATGAACGTGAGAAGCAAGGCGAGCTCCTGTTGAGATGCAATGGAAAAACACTATGAGTGCCAAGTTTTATTCATTTAATAGTATTAAATATGAAGAAGAAGCTAAAACACGGTCTCCTGTCACATAGGGTAGATGGAAATAGACTTTAGGCAAGCTACATCGAGACTGAAGATAAGAACGAGCTCATGCACCCTTCTATTCTCAGGCACAATGATACTTTGTAAGGTCGAGTTCAAAGACAATTCGAATGGCAGACAGTAGGAGTGATGATGGATGATGGGCTAATTGGGTGGAGATTCATGGTGAAGTCCACCAACAAGCACCTGGGGTACCAGCTTATGTGCTGCATACATGTGGAATATTTCAGAAGGGTACAAGCGTGCCAAACAATTATAGAGGGCCACGTAACAAAAAACCCTATATTGAGAGCCAATGAAATGGTGTGTATTTGATGACAATGAAGATGACTTGCACTAGGGGTGGGCATAGCTGTCCGCCTGGCTATAGAGACCTAATCATAATCCTATCCCCATAGAAAGTATACCTAGATGTTCCCTGAAGACCAAACACAATCCCAGATAACTTTTCTTAGTTTGCCGCGTAGTATGAGGTCAATGATGATGAGTTTTTGCTATATTAGTGTATTTTTTCATGTATAATGTTGAGAGATAATCTGTGAGCCGTCCGTTGATTTCTGTTGTACTCCCTGTTTTAGACAATTGATATTTAAACATCTATGTTTTGCCAATTTCCTGCGTCTGTCTTATTATTGGTTTAAGAGTAAATTCTGCATCCCCATCCATTCAATAAAGTGTTTCCTCATTAAAAGGGCCTACGGGTTCATGTCCATTAAAATAAGTCCTCACAAGCAACTACACCAGGTATTTTGAAACTGTATAAAAACTTAAACAATGTGGGAAGATACATGGAAGGGTGTAGGCCAGGGGATCTGAGTAGCCCACAAGAGGATTCCTTGGCCGAGGAGTATACCAGGCAATCCACCAAAGCTGTAAAGAAAAGTCTAAAACTGTGGGAAGATACCTAGCAGGGTTGTGCACCAGGGGACCTGGCAGTGGTGTATTCCTTGAGGTCCACCCAAGATTATAGAGGAAAGTTTAACCACGTTACAAAATACCTAGCAGGGAAGTATACCAGGGAAATTAAGAAGCATGTGAAAGAATTCCTGGTTGGTAGGCACTTGGAGTTATTGAAAGATGTTTAACACAGGGACAAGATACCTGGCAGGGGAGAATGCCAGGAGAACTGAAGAGCTCACAAGAGGATTCCTGGTAATGGAATGCACCAGACAACCTGCTAAAGCACAAGAAAAGTTAAAGAAAGCTCATTGTGGAACTCATTATATGAATAAGAACGTTTGTGAATCTAGTAACTTCTTGAATCCTGTACAAAGAAAGCAAATAATTGTTGGGTGTCAGGGAACGTAGTGTTTGAACAAGAACTCCCTTAATCTAGTATAAAGATCCAAGCAATTGTTCAGAAGAGACACTTTTGCCATCCTACCTAAATATCCAGGGGAAAGGAAGTAACCTCTGTATCAAGGGTTTCACCTTCGAAAACATTTTCTGTTGGATTCATTGTTGTACAGAGACACTTTGTGATACCAAGAAACTGTTTTCGAAAGAGACACTCGTACCATGCTAAATAAATATCCACGGGAATGGAACCACCCTCTGGATCCAAGGATTTCTCCTTGGAAAACACTATGAATGTATCCTTATGTTTTGGTTATAAACACTTTTTATTAAACGTAACTCAGAGACATTACCTTGCACCCTTTAGTTGCTTGAACCTAGTGCAAAGGTCATATTAGATTTCTTTGGGATGGGGTTAGAGAAGTGTTTATCCATCCCATGTCTGTTTAATATAAATGTCTGACCCCTCACACAAGGCAAGGCTACCATATACAATTAGGCTAAACGCGAGATATGGCTGACTAACATAAATGGGCTAAAAGCAAGTTAAGCCAAAATGACATTATTTTTAGTAAAATATGTTTTTAATGTATTTTAGTTGTGAATTACAACTTTTTAAATACCAGCATTTTTAAACTTTAAAACAACATATTCACATATTAACATTCTTTTAACTTTAAAAAAACGTATCGTCGCAAAATTAAGACCATTTTAGCAATTTGGATAGTAGGTCGACATCTAAAATTTCCATATTTGAGAAAAGAAAAGAGACAAAATAATAACAGTGTAGCTTTAGATGTAGCATTCCACTTTCTCCATGACGCTAACAGATTGAACTGACACTTTTAGTGTTAGGTTTAGATGTTTAGTTTCTCTAAATAATTTTATTTGTTGTTATTGTTGCTAAATTTAAAGATATGTGATGAACATTAAAAATAATTCCCCACATTTGTTGTGGGATGAGTATTGGGTTCTCTCCAAAAAATCAAAGAAAATAATCGCAGTTTAGTGCATTTAAATGTCCACATTCAACCAACAAATGTTTCAATGTCTCTGGATGTTTAGGTATATTACAAAAACGACACATGGGATTTAGATTTGCTCTGGCTCTCGTTCTTTTGTTGGCCAGAGATCAAAGCGTAGCCGCATATTGTCAGCACGGTACTGTTGATCAGGCAATTTCACCAGGTTTATCAGTACTGTGTTTAATTATTTTTCCATAAACAAACCCGTGGTGAATATCTTATATTTATGATATATACATATATGATAGGTTATTTATAACACACTTAATACCGAGAGGTTTCTAAGCGTGGACCCAGGGATCGAACCTGTGGTGCTCCTGTGGCTTTTAAGGTGAACACGTTGCCCCTGAGCTATCCTCCCTGACCCTTATTTGGTGCATTCTTTGCAGGTGTCCTTCCAATCAGTGTACCAAAGTTTTAATGTGGCTGTTGCTGGATTTGTGATTAGAAGTTCTGGGTCTATATCCACTCTATTCATTGTTGTGATACATGCTTGTTTCCAAGCCGTTAGTGGTTTATTGCCACCCATAATAAACTGTAGCACTTGTATTAACGACGCTGAATGTAACTCTTTCCTTAAGCATTTGCTACATAGCATCAATGCATTCCATGCAACGATTGACTTCATTTAAATTAATCCCAATTCGTAGTGCACTATTTGAATCATGAAAGATTTGGCAATTGGGAGTAAGTTCTTCCAGAAAACTCCCTTGAGGTAATTCCAATCTGGCTGACTTTCTGGAATCTTTGTATGCCCCCCATAGGGTACTACTGTGGTCACTTTACCTTTTTAAAACATTTTTATTGGTAAATATGAAAATGTGTCATCTTTCCTATGGACTATTTTAGCTTGTGATTATACGGATTGAGTTTTATAATTTAGGTCCATTTTATACAGTAACTCTGATCAAGCATCATTAACTATTTGGCCTAGGTATTTGTATTGGTGTATTGTATTGGTTTACAAACTCTATATTTAATGTGAAGGTTAGTAGCAGTTGTATTATAGTCAAAGCAATTCACTGTTTTAAGCCTTTCTAAATTCACCCTCTATTTCTTTTTAACATTTCTAATATTTTGATCAAAGGAATATTTATGTTTATATGATGATCCCAGGACAGTTTTAGGACATTCAACAAAGACAGCCAATGCTTGAATATATTCTGGTGTAGATTTCATAACTAAGGCAGCATCGGCATGTTTAATCCTTTCGGTAAGACAATTTAACTTTGGAACAGTCTATTTAATTCTGTTTTGGCCTTGCGAAAGTTGAAACTGATGATTATAATATTGACATGGTAATGTGTGTGATTTCACCCAGGTGGTCTCCAAAATATTATGATCACTTTCTGTGGTTGTTACAACTTTGAAATTAGCCACTGCTGATATAGCTTCTGAAGATACAACGACATAAACCAATATTGCAGTGGAATTGACTCTTTTTTTCCATGTGGTGTGGGATGGCATGTCATCATTGACAGTCCCATTCAATATGGTGAGATTACGCTTTTACATTAAGTTTAGCCACCTTTTTGCTTTTAGTTTTGCAAGGTTATTCTTTTGGCTAAAACACGATATGTTGAGGTCTACCACTAGTGTATATTTCTTTTTCAAGTGCCACTAGGTCTAACATTTGGGTTACATGATCAAAAAATGAATCGTCTTTCAGTAACGCCGAATTCCAATACAAATTTAAAATGGCAGTGAGGGGGTTTCAGGGGGCAGAGCACATTTCGCAAATTGAGTTTGAGTAGTTAAATATACGGATGTGACGTGGCCCATGGAGTTAAACTTCCTTTTGCTTCTACTTTGAAGGCGATCAGTAGACCTGCCATTTGTCTACCTCGAGTCTGTTTAATAGAAATCCATGCAATTTCATAGTTTGGCCATATGAGCTGTGCAGTAAGCCATGTTTCTTGGAGTATAATGAAATGCTAGCTTGCCAGATGACAAATTGTGTCTGTAGACATAAGATGGGTAAACCCTTTGGCATTCCACACTGCCATCTTGATGGGCTGAGGAATTTCATTTACTTGGCATTACTGATTTGAATTATGCTTTGTATCGTTAAGTGGATTTCTGAGACATGCCCAAGAGGTCTGTTGTTCTACATGGTTGTTATCGGTGTAGACTGTTCGGGTTAATTGGCAACTAATACCCTCGCAATTTATAATTATTTGATTTGTTTTATTTGACTTAGTTGATCTTTTATTCTCAGATTTCCAAGTGACATCTTGTCTGTCTGATTATACATGCAGCTTTTGGATTGATCTAGTAGCATCCCTTTGGTTCAGAATTGTCAATATAAAGCCTTTCTCTGCTAGGGTGTTTCTTTCTCTCCAGATCGTTTCTTTCACTATTTATGATGGTACGGTAAGGCTAACAGAGGGAATTTTACGCAATCTCTGGAAGTGGACTGCATCTATGACCCTAGAGTCTACTGTTTTTATATTCTGTATCTTCTTGAAAGCAGTTAGAATGTTTTTTCTATTAAGAAATGGATCACCACTATTACACTATTAGTCTAAAGATGTGATATGGCTGACTAACACAAATGGGCTAAAGGAAAGTTAAGGCTAACTTACACAATTAGGCTAAATCCAAGAGATGGATACCTTTAAAAAAGGGCTAAAATCAAGTTAAGGCTACCATGCTCATTTAGGCTAAATACAGAAAGAGAGAGGCTAACTTACACAAGTAGGCTAAATGCAGAAGGAGGCTAAATTACACAAATATGCTAAATGCAGAAGGAGTCTAAATTGCACAAATAAGCTAAATGCGGAAAGATGCTAATTTACACAATTATCCTGAATGTGAGATATGGCTTCCTTAAACAAAATGGTTAAATTCAAGGTAAGGCTACTTTGCATATTTATGCTAACGGCAAGATATGGCTGACTACCATGATTGGTCTAAAAGCAAGGTAAGGCTAATTTACACATTTAGGATAAATGTGACTTATGGCTATCTTAAAGAAAATGGCTAAAGCGAGGTAAGGCTTCCTTGCCCATTTAGGCTAAATGTGAGATATTGCTATCGTTAGAAAAAAGGGCTAAACACAAGGTAAGGCCACCTTACACAAACAGGCTATATGCATGAGGAGTCTAAATTACACAAATAAGCTCAATCCAGAAGGAGGCTAATTTACACAATTAGGCTACATATGAGATATGGCTACCTTAAACAAAACTGATACACTCAAGGTAAAGCTACCTTGCCCATTTAGACTACACGCAAGAAATGGCTGACTAACACAAATGGAATAAAAGCAAGGTAAGTCTACCTCATTCAATTAGGCTAAATGCAGAAAGAGGCTAACTTACACAAATAGGCTAAATGCAGAAGGAGGCTAAATTACACAGATAAGCTGAATGCAGAGGGAGGTTAACTTACACAATTAGGCTAAATGTGACATATGGCTACCTTAAACAAAAGAGCTAAAAGCAAGGTAAGGCTACCTTGCCCATTTAGGCTACATGTGAGATATGGCTAAATAACACAAATTGACTAAATGCAGATGAAGGCTAACTTATACAATGAGGCTAAATGCAGAAGGAGGCTACATTACACACATAAGCTAAATACAGAAGGAGGCTAACTTACACAACTATGATAAATGCCTGTACCTATTTGATGTAAGGTAATGGAAGCTCTGGGGTACTTACCCTATCAGTCACTGCTGGTTGACTGTGGCAGGCGTCCCAGGCAAATACGAGCAAACATGGAGTGGAGCTCCTTAGTCAGAAGAAGCCCTTTGCCTTGTGGTCCATAGATGAGGGTCACCCAGGCAAGGCAGTCAAGGGTCCTGCGGTGAAGAGAGTGGCTAAGGCTATCTGGAGCCTATTGGAGGTGAGGGGAGGATGGAAGAGGGAGGCACCAACACAGGGGAGTGAAAATCAGGAAATAGCGCAGGTTAGGTCAACAGAGAGAAGAAAAAGAAAAAAGGAAAAGAAAAGCAGATAAAGGTATGAAAAACAGGATGGATGGAAGGGCAGATAGGGCACTCACCTGTAATGGAGAGGTAGCAGCAGGGCCCTTTTACAAGGGTCCTCTGCAGGTCTGAATGCCACTCAGCAAGGTAGTTGGAGCTAAGGCTGCCTGGAACCTTTTGCAGGCGAGGGGAGTTGGGAAGAAGGGGGGAACAACACCGGGGGGGGCAGCAAGAAATAGAGCAGGTCGGGTCAACAGAGAGAAGAAAAGGAGAAAAGGAGAAAGAAGGAGAAAAGCAGTATAAAGTAAAGTAAAGAAAAACAAGATGTATGGAGGTGGCAAGTGAGGGCACACACCTGTAACAGAGTGGCAGCCAGGCCCTCTGAAGGTCTTAAATAATACTACTTTTAATAATAGTAATAATAGTAGTAATACTATTAATATTAATAATAATAACATATAAAATTGTGTTTTGTGCTTAGAACTAAGCAACACAGGCTTGTGACATCATATGACTAATGAAAGGAACGACTCTTCTCTTCCAGTTGGGATGTATTTCAACCACAGAAGGTGAAAGGCTGCACCATAAACCTTTGCATTCAAATCTGTGACTTGCAAGTATGCACACATCTAGCATTTATGGACCTCACATTAGCTCTTGGTTTTGTTAATCTGTCAAAACGGTGGTCAATATTGCAGGACATGTGTGATAACCCACCGCTGGTGAGTATTTTGGTGTATCTGCATTCATATACCATGGCCTATAAAAGACATTGGTGACTGAAGTCTCACAATCCTGTTGCATTAGTGAAGGTATCCTCCAGGTGAGTGGTCTGTTACTGCTTTTATTCAATGCATATACCAATTCCCTTCAAAACCCCATTGACAGTGCTTCCAGTGACATACCAAGAGTGAAAGACAGACATATAGCATCTCTCAGGTATGCAGATGCCTTGGTCCTGATAGTGTGCACCACACCTTTCTTGAAAAAAAAGATTACATATTGTACACAATATATGATAGACCTTGACTTGGCAGCAAATGTCAAAACAATCACATACTTCAATAGTCTTGAGATCTAAGTAAATGTAAAGATATAATGGCAAGAAGGCCGAACAAAGCATACATTCTGATGGTCTGTGCCTGAAGTTGAACCATATATGGTCATGAGATGACTCTCATGGTAACATTGCGGGGAAAATGAAACAATTTAATGGGACAAATTTTAAATTCACCCAAAACCTCTCCACCCGCTAATGCAACCCTTGAAATCTACAAATCCAAAATGGTTGTTATTTCCAGGTACGGGGCAGGTGTCTGGGGTTACAAGAAATTACATTGACTTCAACAGATACAAGAAAGTTTCCTCTCCATGTTACTGGATAGTCGAACCTCTACCTGCATATACATTATACTCAGAGAAGTTGGACTTCCATATCTGTATGATACACTAAGCACACAGCTGCTGGCATTGTGGGTAATTCTTTGGAAGAATAGCACAACTACACCAATGCACCTAACATTAGAGGATCTAGTGGAAAAAGATTGCAAGCCAACATTCCCTTGCCTGATTAACATTCGGTCTAAAACGGAAACACTCGGGCATGAGAATTGCTATACTACCACAACTTAATAACAGAGAATGGAGGGCACGACATTTGGACACGTTTTTTTATGAAATACACATGGAAGAAGTGACTGTGGATAATACATCAACAGTGAAATTGTATTTACCTATTGCTGCAGTTATTGGGATCATGGAATATTTAATACAAGTTCTGGCTGGATCTCACATATCCATTTTAACATCTTTTCGGTTTGGCTGCTCATTCTCACAGGAAGGTGGGGAAAGAAGGAAGCTAATAGAAAGAGATGTCACTGTGGAATCAGCGATTTATAGACAGTGGCACATGTGCTTTTGTCTTGCCCTGTATATGAAGAACATATGAAGAGGAAGTGTCGAGTATCGTCCCCACTCCAATTTGCCCCCCTCCCATTGTCTATTGAGTTCATACAAAAGTATCTGACGTATGAAGAACAGTTGAATCAGCAAGGAGCAGCATATGGGCTCTGCCCAGTACCTATCAGCATGACAGCACCTATTAATATAACGACACATAAGAAAGCCTGGACAGTAAGGTATCCATTAAAAAAAGCCATACCTGCATTCTAAACTACTGACACCTAAGAAAACCTGGACAGTAAGGCATCCATTAAAAAACCCATACCTGCATTCTAAAAAATATGATGGTTGTTTGGATAAAATACCTGAAAAAGCAAAGAAGATAATGAAGGAAGATGAATGATCGTGTCATAATAAATCGGACTGACTCACATATAGAAGATATAATGACCTGAGAATACTGATAAGAGACGAAATATAGAGAAGATACCATGTATAAGTGACACCTTGAGCCCAAGGTGAAGAAGTTGATGTCAAGATGAAGAAACTTATGCCACATACATACATGATGAAGATATTTAGTTTGTTTTAACGTGTACAGATGGAAGTAACTGCAAGAGGAAAAGAAATTGTGAAGCTTGCTTATGCTAAATAGTCAATAGATTTCAGCAAGCACCAACATTTACAAGTATATGCCTCAAGAAGCACTTTATGTATGGATGCAAGTCTACTACGCATATGAACAAAATTGAACAAAGGTTACTAAAGGCCTCAAATGGAGTGTGTCGTAGAAAGAAAATCGAGAATCAAGACAGAACAAAACTCAGGTCAGGATGACCATGCCAAGAAGCAAAGGTTTTATCTTGCTGGAATAAGCCAGCATTGGGTACAATTAAGGAGAGAATAGAACAGAGGATCCTGTTCAGAAAGGTCAAGATAAGCCACAGACATCAGAGAACTGGTAGACTTAAATCATACATACAAAAAGACACTGAGAAAAGCTGATTTCACGGTGTCCAGTCACATGACAAAGGCAGTCTGGAAGGGTCAAACTTTCACACCTACGCATGGATCCCCGCCAAGGCGATACTCCTTAGATGTTCTCAGAGCACAGAGCAGACTTAAGGACAAACTACAAAGAAGTAATTGACACATGACTACGGAGGTGATGATTGTAGCAACATTGGTGGGAAGCTGGGGTGTAGACAAGTTTCTCTGCACCTGGATGTTCTTTCTGCGTGCTGCTAGACATAGGTAGAAAAGTATGAGTGGGGTTGATGCCAACCCAATCATAGCGGACCATGTAATCTAGGGTCCTATAGTGAGTAGAGCCAATGAGACGTTGTACTTTTAGTGGCATTCATAGTGGCCATTTTGAAGGGAGGCCTTAGTTGCCCCACCTGACATTGATTATCCAATCCCCTCTCCCCATTACCATATACAGATATAGTACCTGTGTTAAGTTAACTTCCTATAACCCATCACATTGCATGTTAGGTTTTTAAGGTTGCCACGTAGAATGATGATAGTACGTGAGTCGGTTGTACGTCATCAATGATGAATTTTTGCTATAAATATTGTGTTTTTTCTGAAAGTAAAGAGAGCTAGAAGATCGAGTGATTGCTGATGTTCGTTGTACTCCCCGTTTTTTGAACTTGTCATTAAACAAACTCACTTTGACAAACTATTGAGTTGCCTTAATTATTTGATTCATGCATATGAATCTGCATCCCCATCTATCTCGAGGGTACTGCTGTTTGGAGATCATACAGCTCACTTAGATGAGGTGTAACTATACCTATCCTTAAGAACAAAGGGATGATGCAATAGAGAGTTGATTTTGTATACATACAGGACCTGATTTACAAAGCGTTTTCCTATGGGATATCCCTAGTGGAAAATGTATTTGTAAATCAGGACAACTGTGTTAACACGATCCATGCACATATTTCACAACAGGGAAGTTCTTCACCCAAGTTATTCAGCTCGAAATAAATATTTAAAACTGATAGATCAGCTGATAAATGTTCGACACTTTACACTTTGTTAAAAAGCCATGTCGACGCATAATGTATATTAATGTGGGTAAAAGTTTCCATCAATTCTTTTGGAAAACACGTTTCTGAACTCTTTTAATATTATGTATATGCTTTAATTTCATCAATGGGCTTTTTATATAGTTGTACGTTTTTGATGTACTTTGATGGAGTTGTTTCTAATCTGAAATTAGGTGTTGATGATGATGTTGGATACATGTAACACTGCAACACATAATCAAAGCTTCCAATTCAAAGGATATGTGAACGCAAGGTGTCCATGCACATACTTTGCAAGGGGACCGTTCAAATGCTACAGGGAGAGTGCAAGTTCCTACGCTAAATGAATTCAGAGTAGTGTCCCATTCACACTTAAGCTAACATGCATATGCTTTTTCCTGTGCATGAGCAATTAGGGCAGCTGTGTTTCCAAGGGTGCCCATGAGAACATGTTTGTATTCTGGATTCTAATACTACCATCTAACACAACTCTACATAATTGATTACCCATGCAATAAATATTTTAGAATGCTTTGGTGAGAAACATTTACCATGCTGTGCAAAGGTGCACGTTGGCTTAGTACGTAGTAAATGATAAAGCGGCTAGAAAACAGATGGGATGGAGCAGGATTAACTGGCAGTAACATTACTACTCTATGTGAACATCAAATATTAACCCAGGATCCCTCCAATAAAAAGATGTTCCACCCTTGCATCAAACAATTTAACGGACATGGCTCAGGAAAATAACCTCTTGAGTACATTACTAATGTTCATGACGGCTGAAGCAATAACCACAGTGCTAACTTTAGGCACCATTGACAAAACATACATGTAACCTTCTGAGAACGTTTGGTACATTTATCTACATATTTAGTTTAGATATTTAGCAAAGGGATGCCAGGAAGAAGAATACAATGACAGCCGGAAAGTCAGACAACATGTTCACTGAATAGTGGAGACGGTACCATGTGTTATCAACAACATTTTATTTGTGGGGACCCCTCCCCCCAAGCCCTCTGTTTACCCATAATTCTTACCCCACCCCAACGACCCCACTACCCGTTTAAACCCCTTACACTACCCCCATATAGTGTAAACTAAAGGGCTCCTGGCAATTTCCTGATCCATACAGGTAGGAAAATAGATAGTAAATTCAAAAATGATTGGGGTGTACTCGAATACATGTAGATTCCAATAACCATAGAGATTTTGAATATATTTACCAGTGAGTTAGTTGAAAGTGAATTTTAGACAGTATGTTACAAACATCATCACAGTGGTAGACATACACAAACAATGGTGTAAGCCTAAATGTTCACAGGACAAGGAAAGTTGATATTAAGGACAAAGAATGTAAATGAAGATGTAAAGACACAGTTTTTTCATGCAAATGTTATAGGGAATATGTGAGTCCCATTTCGTCTATTGGGTGCCATAGGTAATGTCATTGGCTGAACCAAACAGCTATTTGAACAGTATTGACACTCACCACTGTGTAAAAGAGTCGACACGGTTGTGTTCCAGCCAGTTGTAGCAGTTGGAGATGCTATGAATGAGGCGGCCTTCATCAGGACTAAAAGACAATTGTTGGGAACTCAACGAATGATAGTTTCTCTGTGAAATGATCAGAAAATGGTTCTGTGAGTGAAAAAGGAGTCTGTATTTGGGTGTGTATTACATAGTTTTTAAGAAGCTTTCACTGCTCAGGCTAAAACTTAAAATACCCAATGTAGGGCTTACTGTGCTGGTGTGACTGGGCACGGCTGTAAAGGAGTCGACTACCACTTGTATGTAGGGGAGCCGGCAAGGCTGATGTGAGAATTCAAACAAACACCTTGCACATGGTAATCTGCCAGAATGGAAAGAGGAAAAGAAGTTGGTGGGCCGATAGACAGGTCTAACAGGGCAAACAGCGACATCACGGGTGATCAGAGGGGCTAGGGGTATGCAGCAGTAACACAGGGGAACGGACGGGGTGGGGAACCAGGGGTTTGGGGGCTCAGTTTCAAGACAGGAACCAGAGGGTCTGAGCAAACAATTAAACACATAGCGACATTGCAAGGCAGGGGGTACAAGCAACTAGTCGGGGGACCAAAGGGGTAGGGGGGCACACAGGTACATAGTGACATCACGGGACCAATGGGGTAGGGCGTACACAGCGACAGCATGGGGGACCTGTTGGGTGTCCTGACCCACGTTTGAGCTATCATGCTGCAACATTTGGTGCTGTGGGCTTAGAAAATCCAAGATGGCCAAAAAGCCCACATGTACGCCAGAATAGGAAAACTGTGCAGTACTGGCATGGAAAACATCATGATGGCCAGAACTTCCCAAAAAATGCACAGGGAAATGCATGAAGAATAGGCTGCCACCCATTTTTGCCTATGTTGTGAGCACAGGAGGGCACTGCCTAAAACCACCATTGGGCTACCCACACAGTAGCCTGAAACCATTGGGAATGGCAATGCTGATTGCCAAAAGCAACCTAGAACTGTGGGGAATTCATTTTCTTAAATCCCAAAAATGGTTGCATTACCAGTGCTCACCACTATCAGAAAGCCGGCGTTTTAAAACCACCAGACTTTTGTGTAAAACTGAACAAATGAAACAAAACCAGACCAAGGAAAGACTTGCTAAGAGGTGGATACAATGTAAAACTATATTCTGAAATGACTTGAAGGAAGTAATTATTTAATGTATATGTAAAAATCGTAAGTGATTTAAACTGGGAACAAAAAATTGACATGTAGCTAAAAACTGGCTTAAAGAGATTCCAATTCTGCCTGACATCTACCCCCACAGGAGTTAAAATCTGCTCAGCCACTCTTCCCCTTGCCAAAAGGAGTTGTCACCTCTCTGATTAGATTAGGGGTGGAGCAGCTACAGGGAGTTGAACAAAGGCCTGTCCTGGACTCAGGCAAATGTTATATTGGGGGCGTCGTAAAAGTGGCTTCCTCTTGGCAGAAACGGGGAGGGGCAGCCCCCTCTGAGGACCGGCTGAGCTTAAAGAAAGTGGATAGACTGGTTTCTCCACCATGTGACCTGGGAAGACACACCCCTGTTGGCCAGAATATGATTTTAAGAAAGATGTATAACTCATGGTGCGGACTTGTCAAAATTATCTAAATTATACCATAATTCTTGTGATTTTTCTGCCCACATTTTAAGAGGTTTTAGGACCCGGTGGTATGATCTGGGGGTTTACGAGTGGAAAAGAGGTTGTTACTCTAAATGTATGCAGGTTAAAAATCTGACACTTCATCAATTAATGTCCATACTCCTTGCGCACATGTGTGTAAATTTGGGTAAATGTCCGATATTGCAAAACCAGTTAAAAAGCGCAAAATGTTGCCATTTCTGAATGCAAGCCCCCAGGAAGAGCAGAGTTTGAACAGAGTATACCTCATGTGATATGTGATGGGTGCATGTAATTTTAAACAACTGCGTATCTGTGCAATATGTATTTGGGTCAAATATAGATTTTTGTGGAAACTGACCAGGGGAGGATCCTCTGACCCATAAAACCTACAGCATCACTCTGACTCACATTTCCTTCCCCCAATCATGGGAGAGGGGAGAATTGGGTCAATGACAAGTAGAGAGGGGCAGGCTTAGCTAGGCCCAGGCACACACCCATTTTCAAAACACATAAAAAGAGACTGCTGGGACAGGAAGAGACATTCAATTCCACTTGCTGTGGAGCATGCTGACTGACGACTTCACATCCAGAGATCCTACACTTAGACTTCCAAGCTAAACAGAGACTACAGAACTTTGAACCAAGAAGGCCCACTGCAAGCAAAAGTATTTGTCAGCAGGCCCAAAATCATTTGCAGACTATTCACAGCCGGGCTGAGCTGTTGATTCTGGCCTGAAACCCTGCGCCAGAAAGATCCAGAAGCAGTGCTGTACCCAGAGAAAGCAGAGCAGTATCCAAAACCAGAGGCCAGAGATCCAGAGTGACCCAGACCTCTGTGAGCAGAACCAGAGAGCTGACCCAGATCACTGTGAAGTGCCGAGACCAGAACCAGAGTCCAGTCCAATACCTGACCAGATCCGTGGCGAGGCCTATTTAAAAAATATATTGTGAGTACCTAGCAGAACTGTGCAGAACCAATCTCTTAATTAAAATAATCTAATCCAAACTATTTTAATCTAACCAGAACGGCCTCCTAGAAGTTGTCACTTGTTATTTTGTAAAGCTGCACCACTGTCACTTGTCAATTCTGAAGCTGCAAGCTGTCACCTGTCATTTTGAGTTTACTTTAAATCTGAAAAACTACCTTTATTTAATCGTCCGTATCTCTGGAACCGTTTGGGCTAGGAACTTGGTTTAACTTTCCTCTGAAAGCTTAGAATCTTACCTTTCCAACAAGCCTAGAAACGACTTCCTTATACTTTTTCCACAATCACGATTCACGCACTTGTGAATTTTACCGCGATTTGCGATTTGGTTAAAAATCCAGCCACGTGTAACCATCAGCAGTCATTTCTTTACTTGCTAAAAATTTGTTTGCCTCTTAATCACCATCTCTGAATCATTGCTAAAGTGAGCCTGCACTCATCCCTAGTATCTCTAACTCACCCTGAACCTCCTAAAGGGAAGTAAAAGCATTTTCAGCATATTTCTCACTTCATTGCCACCACATTCAAAGCACTTGGGCCTGTGTTTTAAAACTCATACCGGTTTTCTCTAAGCTTGCTGGGGGGGGAACTGAATTTCGTATTGTATTTGATTGCATTCCTGAGAACTGTGTGCTCCTCTTTCCATCTACTTCCATGTCTTACATTGCATAGGGGAGGGGGTGAATTGCCACCAGGGGAAAAGTGAACATATGATATCTTGTGAAACCATATTAGTTAGTTCTGTACTGCATTTTCATTCAACATTGCATCCATTTGAAATCATAAAAGTATTTTTGATACTTGATCCATCCTATACTAACTCCTCATTGATTGTAAAGAAGTGTGCTAGTGCCAGAATACCCATTGTTGATCAACATCATATGTCTAAGTGTACTATCAGATATTAATTTATTATAAAGTGTGATATATATATATTGTTTAAATTCTCAAATAAACCTTTTAAACTTGCAAAACAGAACTACTTCTTGGCTCAGTGGGGTCAGGGGGATTCCAAGAGAGGGGTGTTATATAGGGGTAGTCATCCAGAACTCATGAACTGGACATAAAGATATATCAATAAGGGTTTCCATCCAGTATCCCAGACTAGGCATTGACTTAGCTGTAGTGTTGAATTGAATCTTCTTGCAGACCAAAGGGGCTGGGGGCATACAGCAACATCATGTGGACCAGAGGGGCATGGGTGCACACAGTGATATCACCTGTAATGGAGGGGCAGCAGAATATAACGACATTAAGTGAGTTTGAGGGGAACGGGGGCACCAGTGATAACACAAGGAATCAGAGGGCTGGGGGTACTTGGCGACATTGCAGGGGCAAGAAGCATGCTTGAGGTGTGCAGGGAGTTGACAGAGGCTTTGTTGTGGGTCTAGTATGGTGGAGAGGCAGCAAGGGTACTGGCAGGGATAGGTGAATATTAGTCTGGAGATGGAATTGAGTGGAGTTATGATCTAAGGAGATCATTATTCTGCATTTCAGGCATTCGGTTGCGTAATAGCCGAATTATTGAGCGTAATCATAGATGACATTGTTGGGAGTTTAAGTGAGCGTTAGTCATCGGGTTAATATGGTTTCAATCCTTCAGAAGCTCATTACTGGAATTAAGGAAAGGGCCACGTTTTTGGAGCTTTGCAGAATGTCATATAGTCTTGGGTGTGTCGAATATGTGGGGGAAGCAAGTTCCACAGAGTCTGGGCCAAGGTTGAGAAGGCAGATCCTCTGATCCTGACAGAGTTAGAGGTTAGAATCACTAAAAGGAGGGCAGTGCTTGATCTTAGGGAGCGGGATGGGAGGTAAGGTTTTATCTTTTCTTGCTGGTATAAATTTCCGGTCTTGTGCACTGCACGGTGAGTGATGCACAGGATCCTGAAAATTACCCTTCGTCTGACTGTGAGCCAGTGGATGGTTTGGAGAGCTGGAGAAATGTGGTCTCTCGGACCCAGTGCAAGGAGCAGTTTAGCAGCAGCATTTTGCGCTCTTTGGAGTTTTTTAAGATGGTATTCCGGGGCTCTTAGGTATAGGGAGTTGACATGGTCCAGTCTCGACCTCAAAATAGACATATCTGCAGCAAGTCTGCTTGCGAAGTAGAGGTAGGGAAAGATGCATCTGTGAAGTTTGAGATGGTAGTGATAACATTTTGACACATTGTTGATCTGACGGGAGAGGGTTAGGCCAGAGTCCATGGTGCAGCCAAGGATTTTTACTGTGTCGAGGGGGATGGGGAGGACCCAGGGACGGGGGAAATGGGAGTGGATGGGGTAGAAGCGTAGTGTTGCTGCACACCATGATATCGGTTTTAGTGAGGTTTAAGAGGGGGTGGTTTATTTTCATCCATCGGTCAATGTCTTGAAGATAGGCTTCACGGTTGGGCTGGGAGTTGGTGCCATATTTGGGAACTGTTAGGATGATTTGGGTATCATCAGCCTAGTTGTAGTACAAGATGTTGTGCAAGCGGATGATTCCTGGATGGGTGGTCATATAAGGGTTGAACAGGAGAGCGGATAGGCATGCGCCTTGCGGTACTGTAATGTTTACCGTACTAGCGGTTGAGACAAATGGGGAGAGGAGGGTTATTTTTTTCCTGTTGCTGAGGAAGGATCCACTTGAGAGCAGTGCCACAGGTTCATAGGGGGTGGAGGCGGTCAATGAGGATTGATTGGTTAACTGTGTCAAATGCTGCAGATAGGTCGAGGAGAAACATCCTTCAGAGTCTGCAGTGACCTTAAGATCATCCCAGATAGAGGTCAGAGTAGTTTCAGTTCCATGTTGTGGTCTGAAGTCTGATTCTGCAGGGTCAAGGAGGTTGTTTGCTTCTACAAAGGGGTTGAGCTGGGAGTATGTTGTTTACTCGATGAGTTTTGCAAGGAATCTGGTGTTTGAGATCGGTCTGCAGTTTTTGAGGTCAAGGGGGTCGAGGGATGGCTTTTTAAGAAGAGGCTTGACATGTGCAATTTTTAAGGCATCCGGAAAGATGCCAGTCGTGAGGTAGTCATTCAGCATGGCTCTTGCATGTTCTCCTGCGCAGGTAGACGAGAATACATCTTTTAGGATAGACTCAAGGCAGGAATCGAGGGGGGACCCAGATGGTTTGCTGGCAGATAGTAGGTCAAGAAACTTGTCCCTGGAGATGGGTTTGAAGGAGTCGAAGGTGGGGGGGTTGGAGTTCAGGGTGATGGGGTGAGGGGGAGTTGCTGGATTGGTCGGTTGAGGGGGAGAGGAGGGACAGTTTGTTGTTAAGGGAGGTCGTCTTGTCAAGAGCGGTGGTGTAAAAGTGTAGGGATAGGGAGTCACAGATTCATTGAGATGGGGTGGATTGGGTGGAGGTGCAAGTGGGTTTGATGAATTCAGATATGATTCTGTGGAGGTCTTTGAGGTCTTTGCTGTGGTTGCCGCAGTTGGGAATTTGTTGTAATAAGCTTTTTTGTCCTTTCAGATTTTATCTTTTTAGTTACGATGGTGCAAGGCGAACATGGACATAAACATTTGTTATAAAACAGATGCCCTTTTTTTCTCACAAAAATGGCAAGCACACTTGAATAATTAGAGGAGAACTTCCCAAAAGATGAAACGAGTGACCATAACATCTCCAATGGTATACAATAGATATTTTAATGTCAACAAATAATGTTTTTTGTACATACTTTAATAAAATATTGATTTCTATTTCTCTTACAGTATGTAGTTTTCATGAAGAAACCACTCCTTAGTAGCCAGTCCAATAGCACAGCGAGTAGAGCGCTCACTTTGACATCTGTGCAGAGCCTGCTGATGCAGGTTCAAGTCCCGGCAGCGCCAAACTCAGCCTTTCATCCTTCCGAGGTCGATAAATGAGCACCACGCACCATGGGTAATAATAAGCAGCGTTCAGATGCCTGAGAGTTTGTAGCGCTATAGAAATACTAAATTATTATTACTCATTCACATTCCCAAGAATCAGAAAGAAAAGTCCTATCCCCAAATGTAAATACTGAAATCAGGAACTTGCCAAAAAGTTGGATGAATTAAGTAATGATTTTAAGGAACTTTTACAATACATCAAAAATCATGTGATTAAATGTTTCCCTATCCTTGTCCTTCTTGCACCTGTCTCCCTCGTCCCCAACAATCATCCCCATCAAATTCTGATCATTTTAATCAAAGACGATTTGATGAAACCTCACTCCCTTCCTTCCCTCATGATTATTGTACAGGCATTCCTATTTCTCCCATTTATGTTTCCCATTGATACCCCATCCCTTTCTTGAATAAATATATATTTTGTACTAAAAATGTTATATTTATTGTTGTGTGGTAGTCTCTTGTTTTATTTTAAAAATCCCATTATGAGTCCACGGACTACGCGACTGTCTGCACTCAAAATGGAAGTGCCCCTGTACAGGCGCAATGTCTGGAAATTTCCTTTTTTGTGTGATGCACTTTTAATTAGTCTGTTGACACTGTGCCTGTTATAGGGACACCCAGCGCATGTGCCTTGTGATTCCAGCCTGAGGATGTCCGGGGACGGACCTTGCAGATGTCCAGGGACGTCATCATTTGACCACACCCGTGTAGCATGATGGGGTGTCCGCGAATGATGTCTGTGGCTGTAGACAGTCCAACAGTGCTTTTCCACTCAATCTAGGGTTTTTCCAGCAGAAACGTTACCCTTGCAAAGCCCCAGACCCGGTCTATGTTGATCTGGCACCTTTTAAACAACTTTTCAAGGCCTTTTTGCAACTCAGTTGTCCCTGGACAATACGACTGTCCACAGGCTGTTCTTCTAAAGGGACCCACCCATTACCTTTCCTCACCTTCAATCTGGATATCCAGGGGAGAGCATCTTGCAGGGCCTGCTTTGCAGAACTTTCTTTGTGGACAGTGGGCAGCATCATGGCATCTGCTATGGCCACCTCTGCTCCCCAACCACCCCCACCACCATCACCAGCTGGTGGGCCTGGACAGGGGAACAGGCACAATGATGTCGAGGAGGCTCAAGAGGAAGACAAAGATGAGGTAGTGCTCTCCTCCAGCACCCGGAGTGAGTGCTAGGTGTAGCGGTTCTTTATAACCATGGGTGGGGTCCCGAAGGTGAAGGCTGCCCATGTTGAATGCATTCGCTGTGGAATGAAACTCTGTCATGGACAACAGGGCGCTACTACTTCGGGGATTAGTAAGTGATTCCAGATGGTTACTAAAACATATTACCCATGTGCCCATATACCTTTGAGAAAAAAGACAAGTAGCCGTTTTCTCAATTTTTCAATGTAAATGGATTTAATTGTTCTTTTCTTCAAATAAGAGTGCCCTCTGTGATTACACGTGTTTCGATGGATCCACCGCTTTCTCAAATCAGGGCTAATTGTAGTTCTCCACTCGAGCTCGAGAGGACGGATTAGCACGAGATTTGATTTAGGAAGGCTGGGATTTAACCCATGACTGGACACACATGACAGAAAGTATAATTGTGGAATCACTTACTAATCAACGGAGTTGAGGAGCCAGATACTCAGAGGTTAACCCTCCATGCGACCGGACACAAGGAAACAATGAAACACTAATTCAAAAGGGCGCAGAGATCCAACCTAAGGAATACCCACCCTGAAAGGTTCCTCACCTTTTGTTAAACACCACTACTTCGGGACCACAGCAAGGCGCCACCACATCCGTTCTAACCACCCATTTTCTTTCTCAGGGAGGAGCAGGCTATCTTCCCCTGCGCCTTCTTCTTCTCCTACTCCTGCCAGCACACAGGGTACTCCTGTCGGTCAGAGGATCCCACCAGCAGCCTCGCAGGCCATACGGGATGCTGTGGATCCCAACCTTTTGAGGATCACAGTGTGCTGCATGTACTGCGACACACCGCTCTGCAGGCGGGAACAGTTTCACAGTGCTCTTGAGGTGCTTGTCAAAGATCATGAGAAACAGTGACCTGTCCACCTCTCCCTCCATCTCTGTGGTTGGTGCCCCTTCCCCACCTTAACTTCCCTCTCCTGAAAATAAAACTAAAAAAGCCACACAAAAAATACAAAACCAAAAAAACACAGCAAAAAACGGTTCCTTTAGGAGCCACCTTTTTTTTTTATTGTTTAATCAAAATAAGATTTTACAATACATTGTTGCTTGAGCATTTCATCAGGCGAACACAACAGAAAAAGTCTTTGACAATGCTTTGACAAGGCTTTGACAATAGTGGCAGGGTCCAACTGAATGCATTGGGTTTTGAGAATATTTAACTATTAAGTGACCACTTTTGTCATTTAGTAGATTGTTCTCGATGTGTTCAATCATTTTGGCCATTGCAATTTGCCATGCAGTTTTCTCGCCTCCTATCAACCGACACCAGCATGTGTCCTCCTCGGCCAAGATGTCAAAGCCTGCCATACGTGATAGATATTGTTGTCTGATGGCGCTGGTGGCTGAGCAGAGCATAATCAGATGTCTTAGGGTCTATTTTGGTGGATAGGGATCATTTTTAAAAAAACGGCAGCTATTAGTTAGTGCCTGGCCTGGAATGTAGTGGATCTCATTCATTTTGCATAGGTTCAGACGTGCTCGCCGAATTAAATTTCGTGCCTGTCTGCTTGAACATTGTTTGACATAACTTTTCAACTCGTTTCTTTTTAGCGTGTTGCTTGGTAGATGGAGACTAAGTTTCAGCTTTGCAGCATTGTCTATTGTGGAAGCCCAATCATTGTCTTTTATTTCACTTAAGATTTTACATGGATTTCTGATGAGTTCTTCATCATTTGATGTGATGTTATTTAGGACCACTTGATTTTCATTTTGCCAGGCTTTTAACATATCACAATTTCCAGTGTCCATTTCGAATTTCAGCAACCTAAAAACCTTGTTGCTGTGGGCCATTCTACACTTCCTGTATAGCATAATAGAATTACAGGTCACTGTACATTCTAATGATTGCAGACTTAATTCTCATCTGATGGCTGCCCCTGGTGTGGAATTCAGTAGGTGCAACACTTTGCGCCAGAAGAGTGCTTCCAACTTGGACGATAGTTGTCTTGGTATCGTGGGCATTGCTTCCACGCCGTATATTACTGTAGGTTCCACCTTTATTTTGTAGAAATATATTGTGGGTATTAAGGAAAATGTTCTAAATTTGTCATCGATGACTTTAGCTTGTGCGGCCAATTTTTTAATCTTTGAGTATAGTTCCAGTTGCATGGCGATTTCTTTTCTTGAGCTGTCCATGATCCCTCCAAGATATTTTAATTTTGTAACAATCTCAATGTTGGTTTCGCCCAGATGCCACTTAAAATTGCTTTTTTGTTTTTTCTCGCAATTTTGGAGAATCATGACCTTCGTTTTACTCGTGTTGATTTCAAGGTAATTTTTTGTGGCGTATGCTTGAAGGGAACTGAGTTTCAGTTGGAGCCCAATTTCTGTCTGGTCAAATATTGTCAGGTCATCCGCAAACAAGAGATGACCAATCTGTGATGAACCCAGTTTTGGCGTAAAGGCCCTGATTGTTTCTTCTATGCTTTGAATGTCACCAATGTAGGTAAGGAAGAGTGCTGATGGCAGCAGGCACCCTTGTTTTACTCCTCGTGCGCTGTGAATCTCATCTGATAGCGCGCCTTCTCGGTTCAATCGTACTCTCAGAGTGGTGCTGTGATGTAACGCTTGAATAGGGGCTAATATGGCTTCTGGACAGTTTCAGGCTTTTAGTTTGTCCCATAGCAGCTGTCTCTCCACACGATCAAAAGCTTGGGTAAAGTCAATGTAGACTTCAAACAGATGGCATTTGTTCTGAAAGGTTTTGGCTTTTAGCATGCTACATGCCAGAATGTTACATGTTGTGCCTGCATTTTTCTTAAAACCAGCCTGGAAGGGATTGTTGCATTTGGCTGTAGCTGCCCATGATTGAAATCTGGTCATGAGTAGTGAGGCATATACCTTGCCCATCACATCAAGTAAGGCAATCGGTCGGAAGTTCACCGGATCTGTTAGATTGCCTTTCTTGTAGATCGGAATTATGACCGCTTTGGTCCATGGTTGAGGAATGGATTGTGTTTCAGCGCATCGGCGGAAGATGGCACTCATCAAGCTGGACCATTCTTCAGGATGGCTTTTCAGCTCTGCATTAGATATGCCGTCTGGGCCAGGAGCTCTAGAATTTTTCAGTTTTTTGATGGGGTCAAGAATGTATTCTTCCTTTTCTAACTTGATCCATTTTGCAGTGTTGCATTGTTGCTCTTGCGACGGCAGGCTGACAGCTGAGCAGAATACTTTTTCAAAGTGCTTTTCCCAGGTATCTTGACTGATGTTATTTAAAATTTGGTTGCTTAGCGTTTTGTCTGTATCACGTATTAATGTCCAAAAGTCTCTGCTATTGTTGGTAATGAGGGCTTTGGTTATTTGTTCGGCGTCTGCCTGTTTCAGTTTATGTCTTTGGAATCTAACCCAATCTTTGTACCTTTTTTTATGTCTTTGATGTTGTCAAACACGTCTGTGTATGAGATCTTACGAGCAGTTTGTAACGCTCTTCTGTATTCTCGCCTTTTCTCGACTAGTTCTTTGTTATAGACATGTTTGGTGATTATTTTTGTTGCAAGCCCAATTCCCCTTTTTTGTTGGATATGCGGGATCAGTAAAGGTTGATAGTCGGTGGCGTTGGTGGCTGCTGAGTATGCATTTGCATTATACTTGGTAGTCACTTTGATGATATCTGCAGCATTTATTCTTACTCTTATGCCCTGCGCAGTGGGCTCAATATGTGTCGAGAATTTCATGCTTTTTCTACTTTTTAGATTCCAGGCAGTTTCGAGCAAATTGTGGTCACTCGATGTTGTGCGACGCACCTTGAAGAATTTGGTAATGTGTAATAGTGGCTGTGATCGATAGTTGTAGCCGTGGGTGGGCGTTCCCACGTTGATATTCTGTCTGCTTCTGGGAATGCATCATCAAGGTTGTATAGCCCATGTGATTTGCTGAACTTTAGCCATTCTTTGCCTCGTTGTGCAGGCGCCTGCTGGGCTGTCGTTGCTTTCTTTGGCTCCTTGCAGATGGCATTTAAGTCTCCACACATTAGTATGGGTGTAACAGGATATTCAATCGTGGCTACTACAAGCAGGTCTTCACATAATTCAATGAATCTTGTTGCAGTAGTTGTTGCTGGGTTCCAATACAGGTTGACTATGATAACATGGTTTGGTTCCAGTTTCGGATTTGCCATGCCTTGCCAAGAGACTAACACTGCTAGCATCAATTGATTTTCCATAAGTGTTTTTTCTAATAAGGCTCCAGATCCATTGCGGCACGCTGTCATCAAGCCTAAGGTTGGTAGTCCTTTGCTTCCCCTAGCTGCTGGGGGCAAGATTATTTGATATCCTTCCATCATTGGTGTATGCTGGAGCCAAGTTTCCTGTAGGCAACTGATGTTAAATTCCCATAGATTGGGCCCACCAAGAGCCGTCAGATGGGAATGTCCTCGGGTGTTCCAGGAGCAAAGGGTGATTTCAGTTGCGTCTTCCTTGCTCGTGTCGCCTGCCGCAGAGCCAACCTTCAGGGATGGCTATTTCTTACGGTGTGTGGTAAGTGCTTTAGGCAGCCAAGCCCATAGCCCTGTTTTATTGCTAAGAGGTGTATCCTTTTTGTTTTGTGAGATCTTGGGTGCCGCTGTTATTTGCATAGTTGTCCTTTTCGTTGACCTTGGGATATTATCTGAACGTTGTTCTTTTGTTTCTCGGCTTCTCTCTCTTGATTTAGAGTGTACTTGTTTGTTTACAGATGTGTGATGCTCTCTCTAGCCTTTACTGTTGCGGACCTTCTGATGATGTGAGTTTGAATCGTCCACTTATTTTGGACCATGATTGTTCTGGTATTTAACCTCTGAAGATTTATACCGAGGTTCCCTGTGTACTGATTTGGCATGTTTGTCTCTAGTTCCATTTTCCTGTCTGCGTAATGAGGCATCCGGGCTTTCATGAACCTTGTTAACCGGTGAGTCTCCAATATGAAATCCACAGCTGTAGATGTTGTGCTTGTATTTTAGAATCTTTTTGTACACCGTGTTGGAATTCAGGTGGAGCAGGGTAGCTGCACCAGATGGATTGTGCCATGGTTCCACAATTTTTATGTCTGCCAAATGTATGTTTTGTAATTTCTCAATTTGGCTTAATATGGCCATGACAGATCGTCTGTTTAGAATGACATTGTCAATGTTGCACTTTCTCTGTGTCATCCTTATTATCCACTTGTAACTCGTTTTTCTTTTGAGTGTGCTGTGCCGGTCTTTTACTATTTGCCCTCGAACGTTGTTGTCCACACGGGTTCTCCTACTGGGTTCATTTTTTTCCGTTTTGGCTGATCATGGGTATTGATCTCTGTTATGATGGTTTTTCAATATTGTTCTGTCGTGTTTCTCATTTTGGTCACCATGAGGGGTTAAACGTGCGTCTTGATGTGAAATTTGTGATTTCTCTTGTTTTGGAGGGTGGTCACTTGGTTGCTGGTCTGAAGCTTCTCTCCCCCTCCTAAATGTCTTTTCTTGGTTAGTTTCGATAATGCTTTTGTTTTGTTTCCCGTATTTAGTTTCTTTGTCAGGCTTCTTCGTCGTGATGTTTACTTCTCTATGCCGCATGGCAGACTTGGTGATTTGAAAGTGTTGTGTCACGCGATTGCGTTTTTCCTCTAAGGTTTGAAAATTGCGATCCTTTTGGGCTTTATTGTTGTCACTTATGATTGTGGATGCTTCATTGTGAGTATGTTGTCTACATTCTCTGACTTGACTAACTTGCTCCGGTGTTACTATTGAGTTTGGGTCATCGCCGGGGTAGACGCTGAGATTCATTAATGTATCTGCCGTATCTTAACATTCAGAGAGGTATCTTGCCGCTGAATGTCTACTTGCGTTGTCTCTTATATTTAACTCATTCTCTCTTGCAGATACTGCATTACCCGTGGATGCCTTTTGATTTTTTCTACAGGCGAGGATGTTGCTCCCGATGGTTGCCCTCTGCTTGAGGTGTCATGATTGGAGCTATTTTTTTGAGATACGTTGTTGTGTTTTTGAGATACAGTGTTGTTATTTGTGGTTACTGCCGCAGGTCTCGCACCCAATTTTTCCTTGCATTTGGTTGGTTCAAAAATTGCGTACGTTGATTCTCCTATTCCAGCATCGATTTGAGTGTTTACAGATTCCTTGTTTAGGACCAACATCACCTTGGCTACCTGATTTTGTTTCTGCAAAGGCAGCTTGGAGATGTGGTTACGTTGGTCAGTTAGAGCTTGGAATTGTTGTAGTATCCATTGTGCTCTTTTCTGCTGTTAAATTGATGACTGTCTTGGTCTGTGTTCCAACTTCCTTTGAATCGTGAGCCACCTTTCAGAGTTAAAAAATAAAAGTAAGAAAAAAAGTCACAGGCCCTTGTGCAGCCGCATAGTCCGCAGACAGCATGGTAGTTCACAGACATGTACACAAATCAAGATGTTTTACATTAAAAAATGGCTGTTTCTTGAAATAACTTTTTTTGTGATTTTGGTTTTTATATTTATTTTAAATCTTGGTTTTACAAACTGTACTAAGAAAACATTTAATTAATTTTTATTATTTCTTCTCACTTTCACAAAACCTGTTTCAAAGCATTTTAGGAATGTTTTCTACAAAAATCGTATTACCCACATCAGGTAGATGGACTCCATCTCACCGAATAATGTTGCTCCTATCAAATTTAGACCCTGATTCATGGATTATTTGCGCCAAAAAGCACAGGATTTGTGTGCCATTCTGCCCGCAAATCCCTGTTTAACAAATGGGGATTTGCGGGCAGAATGGCGCACAAATACTGTTTTTTTTGTCACAAATAATACATGAATCGGGGCGTTAATGTTCTCATTGTGAAATTATGTCATGCCAACATCGCAAACAAAAGCACACACAGCTTTATAGATGTTGCGTCTTGAGTTTTCCAATTGCGTACCAAATGAACTCAAACGCATCCTTATCTGTGTCTGCGCAATGCGTGAATAAAATATTTTGGAATCAGGGAACATTTCCTACAACTTTCCCAACGTCTGCTTCATTGCAAAGAAATTTCAGTCACGCTCCCCAAACTGTTCCCACCACAATGAATGAAATTAAGGTCTGCATCCTTCAATTGAACCATATTTGGAAAAAATTGGAGCAAGTCATGACACACACTCCATACCTGAACGCTTCCAATTCAGGGAATCCCAGATTTTTGGCTATTACACTGTAGAGGAGGAGCCAAGTACCTCTACCGGAAGTCCCACCCCCATTGTGCCTATATGTTGGCAGCCGGAAATTGTGACATGCACAAAGCCAATAATGGTACCTATACTGTGAAGAGTTCTTGAAACAAGGTATTCGTTGAGAAAACCCTATATGTATGCGCAAAGAAATGACGGTCTTCTGAAAGAAGTTCCGGATGAAGTTTGAAGATAAATGAAAGAGAAGAATGGTGATGTCACAATGAAGCAGAAATGACACACCTAGAAGAGATGCCAATGCCGAAAGTGTGTAGACCTTATAGAATCTGATGACGAAGTAAAGAATTGAGCAACATTTATGTGGGGAATGAAGATTGCACGTGCCAAGAAGCACTGGAGAAAATGCAAAGCCATTTCATAAATGTACAGATACAGTAACGCAAGTAGACAAATTAATCATAAGGCTAGCTATACTTAATGAATAGACTGCAGGTGGTGCCACCAGTATATATAGGAGTGTATAGAATCTGGATGTTCCACAATGCATTTTAACAACCTTGGACCCCGTGAATGAAACGACTGGAAGTGTGGTGCAGCAGTATAGAACAGCTAAAAGCGAAGGAAGAATTGAGAAGGCTTATCTGGCCCAGTGTCAAGAGTAGGGCTGCCAAGAGCCTGGTTTATACTCGTGAAGATACAATGAACATGAGAAGCGAGCCGAGCTCCTGTTTGAGGTGTAATGGAAAAACACTAGAACTGCCAGGTTTTCTTCATTTAATAGTATTACATGCAACAAAGGAGCTCAAAATGTGGTCCCTAGTCACATGGTCAGATGAAAATATACTTTGGGGCGAGCTAGACCGAGACAAGAAGATAAGGACATGCCTTCACTCCCTTTTATTCTCAGTCAGAGTGAGCCTTTGCAAGGCCTAGTTCAAACGCATGAATTGAATGGCAGACCGCAAGAGTGATGGTGGATGTTGGGCTAATAAGGTGGAGAGGCTTAATCAGGCCAACCCCCCAACACCTGGGTACCAGCTTGCGTGATGCTAGTGAGTGGAATATTCCAGAAGTGTACAGGCATGATAACCAATTGTAGAGGGACACATTGCAAGGAGCCTTATAGTTTGAGAAGCCAATAGAATTCTTGTATTTTCATGACACGGAGGATGACTTGCACTTGGGGTGGGCTTAGTTGTACACCTGACCTTAGAGACCCAATCATGATCCTCGTCCTTATAGAAAATATATTTAGATGTTCCCTTTAAGCCTATTACATCCCCGAATAGGTTTTCTTATTTTGCCACTTAGTAGGAAGTCACTTATGACAAATGTTTAGTATGAAGTTGTGTTTTTTCATGTACAACTTTGAGAAACTCTTGGGTGAGAATGCTGTACAGCATCCGTTGATGCCCTTTATACTCCCTGTTTTAACAAGTGTAATTAAAACAGCCGTGTTTTTCCAAACTGCCTGAGTCGGTCTGTTTATTGATGTATGAGTAAGATCTGCATCCCAATCCATCTCAAATACTGTTATCTCATCTTAAAGAACCTCAGACTTCACTTGGTAGCAGGACATGATATTTAAAAAGACACATCGACCAGTAGGCTTTTAGAATTTTGGAACATCAGGTGTCATCCACAATTTAGCTGGAGGATCGTGAGCCTTCCTGTGGAGAGCTGACAATATAGAACTCTTGCAAGAAAAGATGATACAGTTGGGACAGGACCCTTTTTTCACAAAATCCCTCATGGTTTCCGCAGGCACTGAGCAGACCAAAGGCAACTGTGGCTGATTGGAGGAGGAGACAATCCCGAAGGTCAGGAGCTGAAAGGCAAATGGTGAGTAGATTGAGGGGACTGGTAAAATAAGGGAATGGGGATTGTGGTATAAGTATAAGGTAATAAGGGTTGGTTAATATATGACGAGGAATGTCAAAAAGGAGCCCAGAGTCCTACGCTCACGGAGCTTTTAGAAGGTTTCATTTCAAACCCCAAGGGGTACTTAGGAGGCACATAGACAGGTCTATGAGAGGAAATGATTCAAACTCCAGTCTGAGTATTTAGGGGCTAAGAGAAAAGGAATGTCATGACAAGATATATGTGAAGTTGATTAGTCTGTTTTGTTTGTGTATTATGAAATTGAAGAAAGGTGTTGAGGAACGTCAAAAGTAAAATTGTGAGGTTAAAGAAGAAAAAGTTATTATCTATCATTTTAGTCATGGTCGGTGCCAACTGAACAGGTAGATTGGAGCGCACTCATATTTGTTATTTTTCTGAAACATATTTTGTGTAAAGCAACAGTAAGTATTAACAGTCAATTGAGACTTGTCACAATGGGGGATGTTACTCCACTGATGCACCTCTGCAAAACACTGCCAAAACACACACCCAAGCACAAACAGTACAGTGCAGAATGCATCAAGGGTACAGCAGATAACATTTTCATGCCATGGCCACAAGAGGGATTGCTGTCAAAAGTGGTTTTGCAACACATGACCACATACTTGCACGCTGCGTACACAGGGGAGTAATTGGAGAAAAGGCTAGCTAGTATAGAGCTCTGGAAAATGCACCAGGAGGAACGAAAAGATCCACCTCCTTAGGACTGGATGCTTAATCAGCACAGGGAGGAAGGTGCCAAGCCTTCTGCTCCCCTTACCTCACCCAAAGTAAATGGCGATAGTGCAAAATATGAAGGATTGTATCCATTAAGGGAATTAAAGGCAGTGACAGGATATAGTAATCCGGTACATGAACCGCCTCCTTACAGCAGTGATGATAGTTCAGAAAAGGCTAAAGGAAAAGAGGCGATAGAGGTCTTACATGACAAAGATCTTGAAAGACAAAGAGGCGAAACAAAGTGAATGACCAAATGTGACCCTAGATATGGAATGGGAGACAAAGAGATGGAAAGGAGAAAAAGATAGAGGATACGAGGGTATGTTTGTAAAGAACAAATGGCTGGGTGGACAGATATTGCTCAAGCTCGATGGGAAGAGTATCGAGGAAGTGGGGCAAGGGGAAGATCAAGACGAACAGGGTAGAAAAGACAGGGAATGAGAGAAACGATTGAAAGAGGATGAGCATAAAAGGAAGAGTAGACAAAGACGAGAGTAGATGTATCAGGAGGAGCAGTTAAGAAAGGAAGAAAGTGCAGATGAACAAAGGAAGTATGGCAACAGGCAGCAAGCAATCGAAGAACGAGATAGGCTAAAAAAGAAGAGAGAAGACGAAGAAGCTCAGAGATTACGGGATAAAAGAATGCAAATAGAAAGGGAAGAGGAAGTGCATAGACCAAACGAAAGAGGAGAAGAGAGTGGAAAAGAAGAGGAAAGGGTTAGATGGGAAGCAAAGAAACATAGGGAATTAGATGAAGAAATGATGAGAAAAAGGAGACATAAGGCACTCAATATTGATCACATTGAGAAAGAGCTGATGGAACCGAGTCCATTAATAAAATGGGGCGACGCAGAGGAGTTTCTCTCATCGCAGCGAGTAATGCCAGGACCATCAGGGTAAACCTAGATGGAAATTTCGAGAAAGGAAGCATCGGAGATAGGATTGATAAAGCTTATCAGGAGATGAGGACAAAAGGTGAATCGGGAAGCAGAGGAAAAGGAGATCGATCTATAGTTGCCCAGTCACAAGGCAAAGAAGGAAGCCTGTTTAGTATCTATAATAGAGTCTGACTTTAAATAAGGATGAGAACAATGAAAGCCATACGAGTTGGGGACTAAATATGTCAGACGAAGACAGAGAAACCTTCCGTTGGGAGGAGGGAGAAAGTGCATGCGATCCCGAGGGATGTTTGCAGACAGACAAGGAAGTGAGGTGGTTGCATCTAGAGCAACTTAAAGATAGGACGCCAGATTCCATGGCGCACCCAGAGTGACCTGAAGGACAATCACCTAGTGAGAGGGGGGAATCACCACCATATGTGAACAGGTTGAGGTAATTGCCAGGTAGAAGGCAATCAGGAACCATTATCCACACTATGGATAAGCGGACGATGGGAGCCAATTGCAGATTTGGGTTCACGCTGTTCCCATTATTGGAGAAAGGAGGGGCCAGACCTCTGTATATCGACTGCCCCCAGATGGACAAGGATAATTTAAGATGTAAACTCCTTAGTTTAACGGCGAGTGTGGGAAAATGGATTTATGAGTTAGAAAAAAATGACAGGATGAAATACTATAGCCATAGGGGACATTAAAGGTCTCCTAGCAGCTATTTTTGGGGAAAGGGTTGATGACATTTGTACGAGAGCAAGTTACTGAAGTGTCACAGCACAGAACACAACTCACGACGGAGCACCATTTATTTTTTTATTTTTTCAATTTTATTAGTTTATCCAAACCTTTAAAAAAAGACAAAACAAATTACATCACACTCCATCTTACATCTACGTCAAATAGTTTCCATTAATTTTTTAAAACTAGGTGTCCATTGTCCTTTTACAGTTGAGACACTCTAAGAATCTTGCTCTGAGTACCATTTAATAATTGCAGAGCAGATGTTTGGCGAGCACTCAGGGTGCAGTATCCTGATACGTCATATATGGGTGCAAATATGGCAGGTAAAATGAAAGATGACTAAGATCTACTTGCTTCCATTCCAAGCATGCAGGAACAATGGAAACACGAGAGTCGTGGGGGAAATCAGTGCCAGTATTTTACCACAATTTGTGTCAGGGATTGCCAGAGCAGGTACAGAGACAGCTCAAGAAACTAGTGGGAATGGAAGTGAAGCCATGGGCAGAGATACAATTGACTATCGCACATCACTGCGATTGTTACAAGAGAAAAATAATAAGAAGGAAGATGCTAGAAAACCTGAGGAAGCTAAGCTAGTTCAGAATACATTTTCAAATTACACCATAGAAAGGGCAGTACCGACATGCAGAGAAGGGCTGGGAATGCAGCAAGCAGTAGGTACACCACAGGAGAATAGTCAATGCCAAACATATCAAGGAGGGACTGGGTTCACGCCACGAGGCAGAGGAATGGGTTTTAGAGGAAGAGGTGGTTTCCAGAATGATCAGGGTGGGTTTCAAAATAACCAAGGCGGGTTTCAGAATTTGCAGAATAATAACCAAAATGTTCAAGGAGGTTTTAATCAAGGGGGGGCTTGTCAGAAGAGCCCCTTCTATATGTTGGACATGTGGCATGACAGGACAGATTGCACTAACATGTGGTAGCCAAGGGTATGTAAAAAATGGCCAATTCTTAAGAGGGGCGACAGCTTATTCTTTAGCATATAGCTCACAAAATAGGGATGGGGCTGCCCAAGATCAGACAGTGTATCAAGCATAAGTGCTGCAAATGCAACAGGCTTTGCAACTACAGTAAGCACCATTGAATCCGCTGCAAGGGCAGTCACAGCACACACTCAAGCTGATACAGCAGAGTGTAAACACAGGGCAGTTATTGAAACCTAGAGTAAGGGGTTTCACTGTCATTGGAGGAAGTCCTTTTACAGGTACAGGGATAAGCATGTACCCACAATAGGACAGCTCACAGGGTAACTTGATGTGTTCAGTACTATCAGTATCACCAAGCCCCCAAGAGGAACCAAGGGTTGATGTTACCATAGGAGGCAAATCTTTTTCTTTTTTAGTAGATACTGGGGCAACTTGCTCATGTATACGAGAGGAAAAATATCTGTTATCGGGAAATGGCATGAATGCTCAGGGCTTCTCTGGAGCTACAAGTAGAGTTGCTTTTACTGATAAATTACTAGTATCTATTGGAGAGTGTGATATGTCTGTTTCATTATTGTACTCAAGGCAGACACTGGTTAATATTCTGGGCAGAGATTTAATGACGAAATTAAATATGACAATTTCTTTTACTGATCAAGGCATCAGTGTGTTGCACTCCAGGGATATATTGTTTAAACATGGGCAAATTTATTATGGCATTT
Source organism: Ambystoma mexicanum (assembly GCF_040938575.1). Classification (NCBI taxonomy): domain Eukaryota; kingdom Metazoa; phylum Chordata; class Amphibia; order Caudata; family Ambystomatidae; genus Ambystoma; species Ambystoma mexicanum. The sequence continues at coordinate 1,027,151,012 of NC_090936.1, forward strand.
ACAAGGCAAATGGCTCTACAAGGAATGCATGTTTGCATATGTTTAAAGATGATCCATCAGATGATGAAGTAGTATTCGAGATGAGTATTACATATTGGATCAGAATAGAGAGATGGGAAATCCCACAGCGAATGGTGATTGCATGGCACCACCCAACATTTTTTGATAAGGACATGGAAAAAGTGTCAACCTCTTTATGGACTATAGGCCCCTATGACATAGGTCTATTGAGGGGGGTGGGAGAAGATAAGATTAAGCTTAAACCAGGGGCAATTTTACCTCGAGCAAGGCAGTACCTTGCAGAGACTATATCAGCCATGATGGAACAGGGTATCTTAGTGACGTCAGAGTCACTGTGTAATACTGCTGTGTATCATGTGAAAAAATTGAAAGGGGGGTTGTGGAGATTAATTCAGTAAATGAGGCCAATTAACCAGATTGTAGAGGCAGAGTTTCCTTTAGTTTCGAATCCTGCAACATTTGTATGTAGTATCCCCACAGAGCCATGATATTTCACAGTGATTGACTTGAGAAATGTGTTTTTCTCAATCACGTTGCATAAGGACTCCCAAAACCTTACATCATTCACATTTCGTCAGACTAAGCTAAAGAGTACTTTTTTGCCCCAGGGGTATTGTGAGTCCCCATCAATCTTTAACAGAATCCTGCAGATGGACCTAAGTAATATTGATTTGCAAAGTGTTGTGCTGCAATACGTAGATGAAAATTTAGTTTGTAGCACGACAGAAGATGAGTGCAGACAAGATTTGATTCAGGTAATGACTGTCCTAGCAGACAAGGGATATAAAGTAGACAAGGAAAAACTGCAATATTGCCAGGAGGAGGTGTTGTACATAGGCCAATTAATCTCACATGAGGGAAAGAAAGTCATACCTGCAAGAGCTGAAGCGATTATGAAAATACAAAAACAGCACATGATAAAGCTAATGCAGCAGTTTCTGGGATTGTGCAACTATGTTAGAGCATGGGTATTTGATTCTAGTTCATACACGAGACCCCTTTTGCAGGCTTTAAAGCATGCCCAAGTGAACAAGGAAAACATAGAATGGACTGTGGAAATGGAGGGAGGGTTTGAAGAATGGAAAAGAGCAATTTGTACTGCTCCAGTTTTATGCATTCACAATTATTCTGAGGAGTTCTTCCTGTTTTTGTACACAAATGGAACAGTTATGGCAGTGGTGCTTACACAGAGGACTACACTAGGGTACACACCTCTGGCATATTATAGTGGGATTCTAGATCCAGTTATGAGAGCACACTTTCCATGTGAACAATCACTGTCAGCAGCCACATTCGCCATTGAGAAATCTACAAGCATTGTGCTGGGGGTTTTTCCATGACTTCATTTATTGAGCATGCTTTGTTTGCTGTTTTGGAGAAACCTAAAGGTACACTGACATCTCAGAGTGCTTCTGCATATGACCCAGCGATCAAAATAGGTGTAAAATAGTGAACCATGCCACGTTTGTAGCCATACCTGTGACAGCAGACGAACAAGTGTATGATTGATCCAATTACGAAGAGTTTTATGATGAGATACCAAGGGTAAAGAAGACTGCTCTATCGGGGAGGTTCTCTTTATTGACAAGTCTTCAAAGATTGATCAAACTGATGGGGAAATGTATTCAGGTTCAGCTGTGGTAAGGCACAGAGCTAATGGGGAATTTGAAGTGGTAGCAAGTGCAAGACTACCGTCTCACTTTTTGGCACAAGCTCAGAATTGGTGGCACTTATTGTTGTGCTTGAGAAACACACAGGGCAGGAAGTAACAGAGTACAGTGACTCCACCTACATGATGTCAACCGTGCATGCAGGGCTAGCATGTTGGAAAATGAGGGGCTACCTCCGATTGGACGGCACTCCAGTGCAGCACCCAGCATTATTGGAAAAGCATATTAAGTCAATGCAACTCACAGTAGCCATTGCAATAGTTAAATGTGTAGCACATATGAAGAGAACTGATTTTATTTCACGCTGGAACTAAGCCACAGACGAAGAGGCCAAAAGGGTTTCATATTCACCAGATATTTTAGGTTTTGATACTCCAGATATGAAAGAAAAAGTGGTCACAATTATGTTAGTAAATGAAGGGTTTAATCATTTGTGCAGAACACAGTTGATGGAAGTTTAAGGTAGCGCTCCACAGAAAGAGCAACGATTTGGGAAACAGAGGGGTTGTTCTCTATCCCGTCTGAAGCATTGTGGTGACAGGACAGCACTGGAAAGCCGGTGATGCCTGTAGCCTTATTAAGGGTAGCACTTGAAAAGCTGCACTACCCCGCACATTTAACTAGGGAAATTGTCGCAGCTGCTAATATGGAGGACTGCTTCATACCAAATTTGTTAGAACACATTGGGCCTCATTATAAGTTTGCTGGTCTTGGAACTACGGTACCAGTAAGCTGGCAGTCAGAGTGGCACCCACGAGCACAGCATGATGGATGCACTGGCACCGTTCATAATGGTGCTGGTGCATCTGACTTCCCCTAGGGCTCAAATGGGAATGGGGAAGAATCTATCCTGGTGCCCAGGAATGGGCAAATAGCGGATCCGGAAAGGCCATAATGACCCGGTAATTGCCCATTTCTGGGTGCCGGGAAAAATAAATTACCAGCGGCAGACATGCCTGCATTGCAGGCACGGCTACCGCCAGCCTCGTAATGAGGCACATTGCCTTTTATGTAGTAATTGCATTGTATGTCAAAGGTTTGCCACTGGGCACACACTGCGAACAATCAGAGGAGTAATTCCTCAACCAAATGGTCCTTTTCAGCATTTACATATTGACTATGTTGATATGCTACAAGTATGTAGTAGATATAGGTAAATGATAGTGATGGTGTGCCCCTTTTCAAGATGGATTGAAACTGGTCCATGTACACACCCTGATGCACTGAAAAGTTTTTAGTCCAAGAAGTGATTCCTAGATGGGGAGTATGTGAAGTGCTGAGATCCAACAATGAGCCCCATTTTGTTTATGACGTATTGCTTAGCATACAACACACATTTTCTTATGCTTATAACCTGCAAGCGAATGGAATATGTGAGAGACTCAACAGTCTTCTCAAAGAATGAATCGCTAAACTCAAATTGACATTGAAGAAGGGCTGGCTGTATTGCCTGCCCCTTGCATTATATGCATTAAGGAATCATCCTGCGTCAGACCACAGCCTCACACCCTGTGAGTTAGTTACAAGAAGGCGAATGAGAACGCTCTTGTCACCTCCATCGAGGAGTAGAAGTAATGTCCAGACAACTGCAGAATTGCTAGGAAATGAGCTACATGTGTATTTGACACGTATGACCGCTACTATCTCTTGTCATTTCAGATCAACTCAAGCGTAAGAGGTTCCTGTCTCAGGACACAGATGAAGACCATTCAGCAACCGGATGTATGAAACTACTATTTATACCCAAGTTATTTGTTGGACACCCAGTTCTAGTACGTAACTTCACAAGGAAATGGCGCAAGCGCCATTTTAGTGAACCATACATCATCGAAAATGTCACTCCCTCAGCAGTAAAAGTCCAAGAAAAGCATGCCTGGATCAACCTGGGTGACGTGAAGCCATATGCTGGTGACACCGATACACCCCACCCGTATTCAGAAGCACGACAAGAAGAAGCAGTTCTCCACATGCAGACTCGATCAATGACGTGAGAGAAGAAAGCTAAGATTGCTGATTAAATAAATGCAAGTGTACTGGACTGTGGCTGATCCCAAACACTCTTCATATATATTTCAGCAGGTGTTGGACCACAGGAATCATTTTAATTGGACTTTAGAAAGAGCTGGTGTGCAAAAAATGCCAGATCTTGATTTCATATTCGACGACTGGAAAAGGGAGCAGTTCCATGATTCATTCCTCACAGAGTTTCTCTTTGACTAGATTCATAGTCCTATCTGATGTTGATATCCATAGACTCATTCTCGCTGTCTTTTTTTTTTATACTCCAAGCTTACCCTGCTCTTGATGGGCATAGCACTGACATACATACTTTTGTGCAGGATCCTAAAAATGGTCCTGCGATTAGAAGATTGCTTGCAGCAATAATCGAGCACATTTGGTACCTACCTGAGCATCTAACAAGGCTGCCTGATTAAAATTGTGTTTTTCCTTCGTTAAAAACAAGTACACAGGCACAGTATGGACCGATGAGAATTATACAATTCCAGAAAGTGAACAAACTCAACAACTTGTGGACAGACACCAGTGTTGGGGTCTCATGTATTGGCGCATAATGTATGTGTGCACAGCATCTATCATTGTTTTTCTGTTTTTGCTAATACACACTACTTACCTTGCTGGTCCCAGAAAGGTAGAAGTCCCTTTGATTCTCCCCACTCCAGTGACCTACGGAGAGTTAGATTTTGCAAGGAGACCAAGGCCATATGTGATTACCCTACGCTAGTGACATATGCAAGGTCACCTATTTCTCTGACAAGTGTCCCTATGATTCCCTCTGTATGAAGGATGATGACTGATATACTCCATCAGAATTATGCACACATTCTCTTGGCAGGAAAGAGACCCAAGAGGAGTGCAATGGAAGATGATTATGAGTTAAATAATTATCTAGATAGTATAGCACATTTGGGGAACAACATGTGGTATCAACACATGAAGGAGGTAGGAAAACGAAGCTCTGAGTAAGATTGCTATGTATGTGCTCTCCTACCTTATGCTATGGGTAAGTCCAAGATATTGATAGCTATAGAAATAGATGTCTAAACAGCTCATTGCCTGACTCACCTTGCACTCGGCCATACAACAGTTCAATTTCAGGGTCAAACAGCATCCTTGGTATGGGTGACAGGATGGTCAGCACCAGAAGAAGATGATTATGTTCAAGATTTAAAGACAAGAGCAAGAGCACACACCAGAGATGATGTGATAAGATATGAGCTGCTGCAATGAAGGAAGCAGGAATCAGTTGGGAGATAAATAAGAAACTCAATTGCAAAGGGAAAACTGATGAAGAAATATGAAGATGCAAGGAGAGAGGACAGATGCTGCTCTGGGGATGAGTACTTTCTCCAGATGGCTGGGAGGAAGGTATAGTCATATGTAGAGCTGTGGCAGTAACAGGACATAACAAACCGTTATAGACCATGTTGAAAAAGGATGCAAACCTCTATGGCTGAAGCTTGCAAAGTTGCTGACATGGGTCGAAGACAAAGGGGGCCCATTGTAGATACTGCCGCTGGCTAGTGCAGAACTATGCTTCAGAAACAATGGCACAAGAAAAGTTTGAGAGAATCTGCAGTGCGGTTGAATCTTTGATGTACCACAAATGAAGGATGGAACAGTAGTGCTAATGGACCACTACTGGGCCTGCGGATCCAGAGCATACATGAAACTTCCCAGAGATTGGGGAGGACAATGTTCTATAGTAATTATTCATGTTCCAGCATTGATGATACCAAAGAGTCACCTGAACAAATTTCCAAAGGCAGATGCTCACTTAAGAATGAGGAGGTCGGTTGGATACCTGAATCGAAAAAAGAGAGCAAACTACATCTCAGCTAAATCGATAGAAACTTTCAATGACATTCCATATGAACACAGGTTGTTCAGCCAGACTGCAGCGATATTCACGACAATCTTTATGCCAGGGATCCAGATGATTGCAAATGCCAGATGGTTACATATAACCTGATGGGGGCTCCGGCAGGCGATCAACGCTACCATAAAGGGATTCGATGCCATCAAGGAAGAGCTGAGAACCATTAGACTGATGACTCTTCACAATAGATATGTCTTGGATATGATTACAGCTATGGATGGTGGTATTTGTGCCAAAATCGGAGAATCATGTTGCACATTCATACCTTCTCACGATGAAGAGAATAGGACCTTGAAAGAGGCCATAACAATAATCACAGACGTACATGTTCAGTTGGAAGACGAAGTGGAAGACATTGCTGATGACAGTTGATTCGCATCAATCTTCTAATGGGTTCCACAATGGATGGTGAATATCTTCAAGTTTCTTGGAGCCTTGTTGGTGATGTTCATGTTTGGATTCTGTGTGATCAGAATACTAATCACACAGTGCAAGAAGACAGCAAAGAAAGCAACAGGAACAAAGATTATGATTGATGTTGAGTATGGGTTTGGACCTAAAGAGCTGACAGATGAAGGAATTGGAGAGTATGGGCCTCACTATGAGGTTGGAGGTAGCCATGGTGCTATTAGAACCATGGCTACCCCTTACCGTATTCCGGGTCCGGGTTGTCAGAATAGGGACGTACCGGGTCATTCCAACCTTGGAGGACCCGGTAAGTCTCCATTCTGAAAACCATTCCCCATTCCCATTCGAGCCCCATAGGACTCAATGGGAATGGGGAAAGAGCTAATAACGGGCCCGCAAATAGCGGGCCCGTTATTAGCTCCATGGGGCCTCATTACAAGGTTGGAGGTAGCCATGGCACCATTAGCGCCATGGCTGCCTCCAAAATCGTGCTGACTCCGGTCTGGTGGATGCAGCAATTACCGGTCCATTCTGAGGTCAGAGAGACCGGTAATTCCCCATTCACCAGAGCCATTCCCCATTCCCATTTGAGCCCTCATAGGGCTCAAATGGGAAGGGGGAAGGCAGCAATAACGGTACCGCAAATTGCGGTACCGTTATTTACCCCGGTATCCCTTTGCGGGTCCCATCCTTAACTCCTGGTAAAACCAGGCATTAGGGAAGGACCCGTAAAGGGAACTCGTAGTAGGGTGGTAAGGGATTACCTGCACCCGTGCCCTTACCAGTGCCGGTAATCCCTTTCCGCCCATCTTGTAATGAGTCCCATGGTCCCTTAGCGGCTCCTGCTAAGGGCGGCTGGTAAAACCAGCTGGCCTTAGTGGGACCCGCTAAGGGATCTGGGAATACGGAGTGCCGGTAACCCTTTACCTCCAACCTCGTAATGAGGCCCTATGTAAAAGCAAGTATTCATGCACCTGAGGGTACAAAGTTCCTGTATCCAAAGAACCACTAGAAGTATGTGGGAAGATGGGTCTACTGTAGCCCGAATGGACAATGTAGTCTTATGACCTGGAGTGTTGTTGAACATGTGAAAAAAGCAGGATGCCAGAAGGGAGTGATAAAGATATGGGGCCTCATTCTGAGGTTGGTGGTAGTCATGGCGCTATGTCGGTCAAGTGGCACAGCGAGTAGAGCGCTCGCTTTGACACCCGTGCAGAGCCTGTTAACGCAGGTTCGAATCCCGGCGGGGCCAAACTCAGCCTTTCATCCTTCCGAGGTCGATAAATGAGCACCACACACCGTGGGTAATAATAAGCAGCGCTCGGATACCTGAGGGTTTGTAGCGCTATATAAAAGCCTAATTATTATTATGTGCACCATGACTGCCACAAATAACGTGTCCTGCACTGGTCTAGTTCAATGGGGACTTACCGGTGTAGTCCGACCTTTGCAGGACCGGTAAGTCCCCATTGAAAATGCCATTCCCAATTCCCATTTGAGCCCCCATAGAGCTCAATGGGAATGGGGAGGGCGCAAATAACAAGCTTGCATATGTCAAGTCTGTTATTTGCGGCCTAGTCCCTTAACAGGTCCCGTCCATAACGCCAGGTCAGACCAGGCGTTAAAGGAGAGACCCGCTAAGGGAGCTTGTAGTAGGGTGCTAAGGGATTACCGGCACCGATCTCCTTACCGGTGCCCGTTATCCCTTACCGCCCAGCTTGGAATGAGGGCCATGGACTCCAAAGGAGCACTTCTTCAGAAAATGGTTTCTAGATTTGAATACTGAGGGGAGAGAGGTTGATAAATTAACCAGAGGGGTTAGTGTAGAGGAGGAGTCAAGTACCTCTACCGAAGTCCTGCCCCCATTCTGCCTATATGTTGGCAGAACGAAATTGTGACATGGGCAACGCCAATAATGGTACCTATAATACGAAAAGTACTTGAAACAAGGTCCATTGAGAAAACCGTATATGTATCCACGAAGAAATGACAGTCTTCTGAAGGAAGTTCTGGAAGAAGTTTGAAGATAAATGAAAGAGAAGACTGGTGACGTCACAATGAAGCAGAAATGACGTACCTAGAAGAGATGGCAATGAAGAAAGAATATAGACCTTATAGAATGTGATGATGAAGCAACTGAGCAACATTGATGTGCAGAATTAAGATTGCACGTTCTAAGAAGCACTGGAGAAAATTCAAAGCCATTTCATAAATGTACAGATGCAGTAATGCAAGTAGACAAAGTAATCATAAGGCTGGCTATACGTAGTGAATAGACTGCAGGTGGTACCGCCAGTATATATATAAATATATAAGTTACTGTTTCCATAGGAAGAGCACTTTTTGGGCGGCTTATAACTCTGCTCCCCCTGGACGAATCCTCACCAAACTTTGCAAAAAAAGTATATGGGCCACTATGAATTTTTGCAAAGTTTGGAGATGTTTGGTGCAGGGGGGCAAAAGTTACAGGGGGGTCCCAAAACGTCTTTTTTTCCCATAGACTGAATGGGGGAAAAACTTTGCGCACAGGTCAAGCCGCTGAATGGATTTTGACGAAATCTGCGGCATGTATAGGGGCTTGGTCCAGAAAGCGTGCTTTTGTAAATTTGGTGACCATCTGTGCAGTATTTTTCCTTATAATTATCAAAAAGTAGGTCTGGAAAAATTTGTGATATCTATATCCGCTCCGCGGTCACACTTCCCTGTTCGGTCCACGAACAAGATACCGATTGGCTAAAGGGCTGGTGTCCTGACCGCGGACATGCGACATCTCAGCCCATTGGCTGCTGCGAGACGTGCTCTGCGCCAGATTGTTTTGATGCACCCGACATCTTGGATCTGCCGAAAGTGGAGCAACAACCAGTGTACACATGCTCTATTGATGAAACTCTTTTGCTGTGTCACAGAGCATTGGGAAAGGTTCAGACAGTAAGACATGGGTGATCAATGCATTTGTTCTGGGGGTCAGTCTTCATGATGTAATTTATATGGACACCTTGTACGCACAGTATATGTGGGGTGTAATAACGATAGCACTTCAGTCCATGCAGTGGACAGGAAACTTGTAACTGTTGAAAGCACACGCGTAGTGGTAGGCAACATTGAAATTGACAACATGCCGTGAATGCATTATTTTTTCCGAAGGCTATTATTATATTCATTAGTACGCCGCCATGGGTGTCACATGCTACAGTGGTTGTGGCCACGGCCTAGAGTCTTGGATACATGGCCGTCGGCCGAATGCCTTACTTCCAGGACTGTAGGCCCTGGCCACAACCACCACCGCAAATGCCACCCATGCATACACCTGTAGTCTTGCCTTTTGATTGGCAAGTTGTGGGGAGTGCATGCAGTGTTGGGTGCATGGCCAAAGGCCATGCACCCAAGAACAAAGTGATAAGTACTAGATGTGGAAGCCACTGCACACCCATCCCAAGTAAGATGTACGGACATACAGATAGGAGTGAAGCCTCTGGCCAGAAGCATTGAAGGATAACACACCTATAGAATAACCCCCACTACCACTCATCACTGAGATGGTTGTGGGGAGACCCAGCACTCTTGGGTGCATGGCGGAAGGCCATGCACCCAATAATACACTTATACCTTCTTAATGACGTATGTTCTATGGCGTCCTTGTACGCACAGAAAATGATGGGTTGTTACAGTTGTAAGGACACGTGTGATGTTAGGGAACATTGAAATTGACACCATGCCATATTTGCTATAGTTTTTCCTATGATTATTGAATTCATCAGTATGCCGCCATGGGTGGCACATGCTACGGTGGTTGTGGCCAGGGCCTAGAGTCTTGGATGCATGGCCATCGGCTGAAGGCCGAAGGCCTTACTTACAAAACTCTAGGCCCTGAACACAACCACCGTAGCATGTGCCACCCATGCATACACCCGTAGTATTGCGTTTCGATTGGCAAGTTGTGTGGAGTGATCTTCTTAATGACGTATGTTGAATGGCCGCCTTGTATGCACAGAAAATGAGGGGTCCAAAAAGGCCAGTATTTCAGCCCGTCCAGTGCCCGGGGAAGTTGTTACAGTTGTAAGGACATGTGCGGTTTAGGGAATATTGAAATTGACACTATGCCATAATTGCTATACTTTTTCCTAAATTGTTACATTTGTAAGGGCACATGTGGTGTTAGGGAATATTGAAAATGACACCATGCCGTAATTGCTATATATTTTCCTAAGGTTATTGAATTCATCAGTACACCGCCATGGTTGGCACATCCTAAGGAGGTTGTGGCCAGGGCCTAGAGTCTTGGATGCATGGCTGTCGGCCGAAGGCCGAAGGCCTTACTTCCAAAACTTTAGGCCCTGGCCACAACCACCGTAGCATGTGCCACCCATGCATACACCCGTAGTATTGCGTTTCCATTGGCAAGTAGTGGGGAGTGCGTCCAGTCTTGGGTACATGGCCGAAGTCCATGCACCCAAGAACAAAGTTATAAGTACTAGACGTGCAAGCCACTGCACACCCATCCCATGTAAGATCTATGGACATACAGCTAGGAGTGAAGCCTCTGGCCAGAAGCACTGCAGGATATCACACCTATGGAAAAACCCCACAACCACACATCACTGAGGTGTTTGTGGAGAGACCCTGCACTCTTGGGTGCATTGTCAAAGCCCATGCACCCAAGACTGAAGTCATAAGCAGTGGAGTTACAAGTCAATATGGGTGTGGTGTAATGCACTAGTTGTGTTGACACCCTAGTATCTTATCTTCATGGCTTCAGAAGATGGTCCGAAAAGGAAATTTATAAGTAGCTACTTTGCAAGGACCATGGTTTTGATATGCAGCGATGGTTGTGTATAGGCACTATACTCCTTGTACCTGGGTCGTAAGGCGTAGGTGGTAGGTTACTCACCGAAGATGTAAGGGCCAGCCTACAGGCACTGCAGCATATTAGTACCATAGATTAGATGTGTAGATTCCCATGTGTAGAAAATGACTGCCAATATACTTACTCCTTACTAAGTTCCATATCCACATACATTTTTAAGTGTCTATCGTACTTGGCGGAAGTATCACTTTTTCCATTTCTGTGGTAAAAGAAAAAGGTGTGTTAGTGTTTGCATTTTTAAAAAATTTACTACATTGCATAATAGACAGTTAACCTTTTTTTTACCCTCATATTTAGTTTACAAACCAGTGTACTGTGCGTTGCGCTCAGTTTCTGTGTTTGCTTTTCTAATCCTTGGGTCTGGGGAAAAAAAATCCTTGGCGGATTAAAAAAAAACCTTTGTTTCCTATGGTACTAACTACTTCCTTGTTTCCTTTGAGTTTTTCCTTCATCTTTCTGATCAATGCTATGTTTGTTGTCTTCCTGCCTATTTTTAACAACAGTTATATACCTGTAGGCGTATTCTACCTGTGCATTTGTTTCCAATGATCTGTGATAATCATTTGTGTCATTCTTCCATCCTCTTGGATAGTTAGATACCTGTGGGCATATTCTAACTGTTTCCAGTCTTTCACATAATTTGGTGACAATCTTGAAGTACACATTTCGTAAAGTTTGGCTTTAAGAACATTAAATACACATTTGTTAGGTTAGCTGGAAATCTCTGCTTTACAGTAATGGTGCTATCATTACATTCGAACAATCCACAATTCTTTTTAATGTATGCAGTGCTGTGACCTGCATTGGTTGTAGCTCCTGCGTGGTAGATTATACCTACTGTTGTAAAGGTTTTCTTTCCAAGTGACACTTGACTGTGTGTGAATCCAGTCAGTTTGCAGTTGTTTTTGGTGTCATCTGCATTATAACGTAGAAGCATAAGTATTATGTAGGCACTATGTGATTGTATCAGCAATGTGGAGCGATTGTCTGAATTGCAAATACTACATAATCTGCCATGGTTTGCATTTTGTACAAGTTGCTGAAATGGAATGCTCTCACAATTTGGTATGGAAACATGCACAAATCACTCATTTCTGATTTCTTCCTGTATCATTTTGCTACGGAGAGTGCATGTATGTTTCCACATGTACGAAATTTGGACGATTTCATTTACAGGTATGCTTTTGTTTTCCAATACTAATAGTATGTACATTAGAAATTCTTGTGGGTATTCTTGTGAGTTCATAGTGAATCTCACCATTCCAGCACAGTTGTCCAATTGTTGCCTTACTCCATGAGCACTGTATGTGTTGTCAGGATTGCTTGTTGCATTTCTATGCAGCACTAACATTTGCAAACACACTTGGTCTGTACTGTGCAGGTAAATATTGTTAACAATTGGTGGCAATTGAAATAGAATATTCATTGCTAAATTTGCATAGCAACTTACCCCACTTTCATTTGCAAATTTGAATGGCCCCGCAGGTTCTGTATCTAAGTGCATTTTTTGGTTTTTCTGTTGCTTCTTTGCCGACGTCCCTGGTTTACATTCCCTACTAAGTTGTTCTATGTTTGCAGCAATTGATGAAACTTAAGCTTCTTTTGTTTTCTTTGCGGAATTTGCTGTTGAATTCTGTTGCATTTCTGTTTCATTTACTTTTCTTTTACAGCTTTTTACTTTATCTGGAACAGGGTATTGTTTCATATGAGGGGTGTACAGTGAACGCAATCTATTGTATTCTAGATTGCAAGGAATGTCAACTTTGACTTTACTAGAATCAAAGTTTATTAGCAATAGACCGTCAAGTGTACATAAGCATGATAATGCTACATAGCTCATGCCTTCCTTAAAGACTGTGTTTCCTATATCTATAAATGCTTTGTCTAAGGTAAGACCTTGGGATTTATGAATGGTTACTGCATATGCAATAGTTAGAGAAAATTGCTCTCTACCTACATACATGTCTTCGAAGAGAAGGAATCGAGCAATTGAACGCCCTATCCTTTTCACTTCTGAAACTTAATCAAAACGAACATTTACAAACTGAATGTTGCTATCACGTGGGTCTGATTAAAAGCCAACAACTGTGCACACTGCTCCATTAACTAGCCCTTGCTCTATGTCAAGGTTACGTTTAAGCATTACTCTACAATGTAAGGATAATTTCAATATTTTCTCCAACCCAGCTGTGTTGGAGATTGAATTTTCTAAACTATTTAGTCGTGTTGTGGCTTGCTCACACATGGGTACTATCATACCATGTACGTCTAGTTTGTCTGTGGCGCTAATTTCTATTATTGGTTGGATTTCTTTCTTTAACATTGTTTCATTGAATTTGAAACAGCTTGCGAGAGTTGGCATTAAGGCCATACAATTGACATCTTTGTGCGCTATTTGTTCCATAACATCAGTTGCAGATGCATTATCGCCATAAAGTGCATGTATATGCCAGTTTTTTGATACAACTTGTGCTTCTTGCGATAATACACCAACTCTAATACTTTTTAAGATGTTGGCATAAGTGAGATCTGCAGATTGCTGCATGTTCTTAGTTAATTCTCTGTACTGGAAATGTTGTCAAAGGTTAACATTACCTATGCTACCAACAGTTTTCCGGCAGAGTTTGTGGCCTAAGGTTTTAAAAATCGGTTCACCTTTCACTGGTGTCAATTATAGAAGATCTCCGAAAACGATAATATGTTTCCCTGCAACAAGTTCTTTGTTGTTATTTTTAAGTACTTCTCGCAATCTGACATCAATCAAAGCCAACATTAGGTTGGAGACCATGCTCACTTCATCTATTAGTAGCATTTTCATTTGTTTCAATACTCTACGTCATTCCATTGCAGCTTCTGCAGAAAGTTTGTAGTAGTTTAATTTATTTTGATGCTCTACTGGAAGCAGTAGTAATTGGTGTAAAGTGTCACCACCTATGTTGTAGGCAGCTAAACCTGTGGGGGCTGTGACAACAGCTGACAGTTTATTGTTTGTCAATTGTTGAAGGAACTTGCTGATGATTTTGATTAAGAATGTTTTCCCTGATCCAGCTTCACCACTGACGTACAGCAGTATAGGTTTGTAATTTTGGCAGGTACATTCTTTATTTTCGTGTTGCACACCATGTACAATTTGTTTTGTTACATCTTCACAAATGGTGCGCTGATCGTTGTTAAATTTTGCTTGTTGTACAGTTAAGTCTTCTGTATCTTCTTGATACTGATACATGGTGTTTTCTACTTCTGCCATAGCTATTTCAGCCTCATTAGCTATTAGTGGTTGTCCTAGTGGTCGTGACTTCCTGTTACAGAAGGTTGACTACTATCGGAAGAGTCCTTATCTAGTTGGGCCTGAAGTTCTTCTTCCTGTTGCTGCTCATTGTGTAACATTGTTTTGTACTGCGTAAAGTTCATATCGGTGATAGTGCTTTCATTTGCTTTGAAAGAATCTTTGTAGCAGTCATAGTTATCTAGTATGCCTTCCTCTTTTCTCCATGGTTTGAAAAGTTGTAACAGAGACATAGAGACATGTAATATAGTTCTTTCTATTGAGGAGTTTTTAATGACAATTTTACATGATTATTTAAGCTTTGCTTAGTAAGTTTCACTAAGCTACCTTCACAATCGGTTACTCTATATCTACGTTTGCTTTCATCGTGTTTTACATTATTTTTGCATGCAAAGTTTTGAGCTATGCGGCAAAGACACATGCTTTCTAGAGTGCTACTCCTGTTCGGATAGTATGTGTCTAGTAAATAGTTTTTTAGAATGTCTTGGCTGTTGGGATCATTTCTGGTAATTGTTTCTATGTCCTCATATGATGTTAGCACTCTTTTTCTAGATTTTGCAGGACCAAGACTGAGGCATACTATGTTGTCTGATTTTCCAAACAAAGCAGTGCCGGTTAAATGATCTGCTGCTTCATAGGCCCCACATTCTCTATGAGAGAACATTTTTATGCCTAGGCTGTACAACCTCTGTGATAATGTTTTGTCTGATGCTAGGTCATCCCAGAGGTCTTGAAGCTGTTTTCTTTTTTTTTTTGCTTTTGTTAAGTAGGCTGTAACATATCGTGCAGCAGCAGTAGAATTGTCTGCAATGTACTGCACATCTATGTTTGCATTCCATAAGAGGGAAATAATTGCATTCTAATCATTGATATATTTTCATTCTTCTTTTCTTTTTATGTAATACGTGTTTTTAGGTGATTTACCTTTAACACTATGTCGAACTGAAGACATGAAGTTGTTTACTTCACCTGTTTCTGTAACTGGTCTAGGGAAACCAAAGCGGCATTTGGTATAGTATTTACCTTTGCTTTTGTATTTGCGGTGCCAATTTTTGCCACATTTGTGTCTTTGAAATTGTAAAATCTGCCCATGCAGCTCACTATGTGTCTGTTTTGAAGGGATTTCACATGTGAAATATTTTTGGATAAACTGCAAAACAGTGCTATCACTGTCATGCCCAAATGTCGGTGCACCTTTGATCCATAATGTGAACATGTGGTGCTCCTCTCACTTGATATTCTTTTCTCCAAAAGAAGTGCTGCACTTTTCCAAGGGGAAGAACAGTTTTATTGCAAATAAAGTGTAGCATGGCAATGAAACAATGATGGAAATATCTTGAGACATTAACTGGATCTAGAGAACAGAGTTCTCCAGGTGTTAATATATCTATGTTGTTTCTGTTGCTGTTTGCTATGTGTAGGAACTCATGTAAATCTTCCCATGCATATTCTGCACAACTTAGCGTAACAAACCAAGTCGGTGGTCCAAGATTTCTGATCATGCAACACATGTCTCTGTGCCATCTGAACCAGTATTCCTTTGTACGACGCATGTTTGCAAACAAATGTTTTATACTTGATTGTAAAACCTCATCTTTTTCCTGTATTTTTTGTATTAATGACATAGCTGACATATTTTGAAAATGGGATCCAGATTTAAGAATGTGTGCAACTCCATAACATAGTGTTGCTAATTCACTTTCATAGAGTAGGTGGAATATGTATTCCATATTTTGTCTAAATCTGGGATCTTGCGAATTCATTCGTAATGAGCGGTATTCTGATGCCCCAATCTGAGTGGGTCTATCATCATATCTTCCACCTTTGCCAGTAGGAAATAACAGTGGTAAAGCACGTGCTTCTATACTTTTTCCCAAATACTCATTGGTAACCCTTTGGTTTGTCGCATTTGGTAAATTTCTAGTGCATCATCTATGCTTTCATTGGAATGAAATGGATGAGTTGTGTAATGGTCCAATAGAGTGGATACTGTAGCTGATCCAGAAGTTTGAATTGTGCAGTTTCTGATGGCTCTTGAATTATTTCAGTTGTTTCCCTTAAGCTTTCATCAATATTTAGTTCCTTGTAGTACTCATTATTATCTTTTAGATATTGCAATGCTTGTATAACTTTGTGTAAGTCCACTAATTGTTGCCAAATGTTTTTGTCCTTTGTTGGTACTCCATTTACCAAGACTATTAAAGAATGCTGTATTTAACGTTCCACTCCTTAAGTGTGTACATTTTCCGTTAGATAATGGCAAATAAACTATTTAGCCATGAATGCCTTTGACCAATTCAGAGGAAGGTAATTTTGCTGTTTTTGGATGAAGGCTTATGATTGGTTGAAATGGGTGAACTGTTTGAATTATTATGCTCTCATACAAATTGAGCTGTCGCAGGATTTTTGATAATGGAAACAATTCCAAATTTGTAATAACACATGAAGGAGTGTGGTTGTTGTCTAATTTTGCAGTACAGTAACTGCAACATATTAGGCGTTCAGTTAGTTCATATTTGTTTTCAGCTAAAAGGTACAAAGCTAATTCAAACCATTTAGAGTTTTCATTGTCTTGTATTTTGTATGCTATGTCCACATTGTTTGTGTTCCTTTTGTAAAACGTTCTGCGGCAACACACACATACACATGGTTTGGTACTTCAGCCTATGACCTTTTACATTTTACTATTTATTTTCTGTATGTGTGTAATAGAAGGTTGCTATGTGCAGAATTGTTGCCACTATGTTCCAAAACTGTTGCATTTTGTAAGTGGCTCTCACTTCCAAAATACTTTTTCTGAATATGGTCAATTTCTTCTTGTAAGTATCCTATCCTTTTCACTTCTGAAACTTAATCAAAACGAACATTTACAAACTGAATGTTGCTATCACGTGGGTCTGATTAAAAGCCAACAACTGTGCACACTGCTCCATTAACTAGCCCTTGCTCTATGTCAAGGTTACGTTTAAGCATTACTCTACAATGTAAGGATAATTTCAATATTTTCTCCAACCCAGCTGTGTTGGAGATTGAATTTTCTAAACTATTTAGTCGTGTTGTGGCTTGCTCACACATGGGTACTATCAGACCATGTACGTCTAGTTTGTCTGTGGCGCTAATTTCTATTATTGGTTGGATTTCTTTCTTTAACATTGTTTCATTGAATTTGAAACAGCTTGCAAGAGTTGGCATTAAGGCCATACAATTGACATCTTTGTGCGCTATTTGTTCCATAACATCAGTTGCAGATGCATTATCGCCATAAAGTGCATGTATATGCCAGTTTTTTGATACAACTTGTGCTTCTTGCGATAATACACCAACTCTAATACTTTTTAAGATGTTGGCATAAGTGAGATCTGCAGATTGCTGCATTTTCTTAGTTAATTCTCTGTACTGGAAATGTTGTCAAAGGTTAACATTACCTATGCTACCAACAGTTTTCCGGCAGAGTTTGTGGCCTAAGGTTTTAAAAATCGGTTCACCTTTCACTGGTGTCCATTATAGAAGATCTCCGAAAACGATAATATGTTTCCCTGCCACAAGTTCTTTGTTGTTATTTTTAAGTACTTCTTGCAATCTGACATCAATCAAAGCCAACATTAGGTTGGAGACCATGCTCACTTCATCTATTAGTAGCATTTTCATTTGTTTCAATACTCTACGTCATTCCATTGCAGCTTCTGCAGAAAGTTTGTAGTAGTTTAATTTATTTTGATGCTCTACTGGAAGCAGTAGTAATTGGTGTAAAGTGACACCACCTATGTTGTAGGCAGCTAAACCTGTGGGGGCTGTTACAACAGCTGACAGTTTATTGTTTGTCAATTGTTGAAGGAACTTGCTGATGATTTTGATTAAGAATGTTTTCCCTGATCCAGCTTCACCACTGACGTACAGCAGTATAGGTTTGTAATTTTGGCAGGTACATTCTTTATTTTCGTGTTGCACACCATGTACAATTTGTTTTGTTACATCTTCAAAAATGGTGCTCTGATCGTTGTTAAATTTTGCTTGTTGTACAGTTAAGTCTTCTGTATCTTCTTGATACTGATACATGGTGTTTTCTACTTCTGCCATAGCTATTTCAGCCTCATTAGCTATTAGTGGTTGTCCTAGTGGTCTTGACTTCCTGTTACAGAAGGTTGACTACTATCGGAAGAGTCCTTATCTAGTTGGGCCTGAAGTTCTTCTTCCTGTTGCTGCTCATTGTGTAACATTGTTTTGTACTGCGTAAAGTTCATATCGGTGATAGTGCTTTCATTTGCTTTGAAAGAATCTTTGTAGCATTCATAGTTATCTAGTATGTCTTCCTCTTTTCTCCATGGTTTGAAAAGTTGTAACAGAGACATAGAGACATGTAATATAGTTCTTTCTATTGAGGAGTTTTTAATGACAATTTTACATGATTATTTAAGCTTCGCTTAGTAAGTTTCACTAAGCTACCTTCACAATCGGTTACTCTATATCTACGTTTGCTTTCATCGTGTTTTACATTATTTTTGCATGCAAAGTTTTGAGCTATGCGGCAAAGACACATGCTTTCTAGAGTGCTACTCCTGTTCGGATAGTATGTGTCCAGTAAATAGTTTTTTAGAATGTCTTGGCTGTTGGGATCATTTCTGGTAATTGTTTCTATGTCCTCATATGATGTTAGCACTCTTTTTCTAGATTTTGCAGGACCAAGACTGAGGCATACTATGTTGTCTGATTTTCCAAACAAAGCAGTGCCGGTTAAATGATCTGCTGCTTCATAGGCCCCACATTCTCTATGAGAGAACATTTTTATGCCTAGGCTGTACAACTTCTGTGATAATGTTTTGTCTGATGCTAGGTCATCCCAGAGGTCTTGAAGCTGTTTTCTTTTTTTTTTTGCTTTTGTTAAGTAGGCTGTAACATATCGTGCAGCAGCAGTAGAATTGTCTGCAATGTACTGCACATCTATGTTTGCATTCCATAAGAGGGAAATAATTGCATTCTAATCATTGATATATTTTCATTCTTCTTTTCTTTTTATGTAATACGTGTTTTTAGGTGATTTACCTTTAACACTATGTCGAACTGAAGACATGAAGTTGTTTACTTCACCTGTTTCTGTAACTGGTCTAGGGAAACCAAAGCGGCATTTGGTATAGTATTTACCTTTGCTTTTGTATTTGCGGTGACAATTTTTGCCACATTTGTGTCTTTGAAATTGTAAAATCTGCCCATGCAGCTCACTATGTGTCTGTTTTGAAGGGATTTCACATGTGAAATATTTTTGGATAAACTGCAAAACAGTGCTATCACTGTCATGCCCAAATGTCGGTGCACCTTTGATCCATTATGTGAACATGTGGTGCTCCTCTCACTTGATATTCTTTTCTCCAAAAGAAGTGCTGCACTTTTCCAAGGGGAAGAACAGTTTTATTGCAAATAAAGTGTAGCATGGCAATGAAACAATGATGGAAATATCTTGAGACATTAACTGGATCTAGAGAACAAAGTTCTCCAGGTGTTAATATATCTATGTTGTTTCTGTTGCTGTTTGCTATGTGTAGGAACTCATGTAAATCTTCCCATGCATATTCTGCACAACTTAGCGTAACAAACCAAGTCGGTGGTCCAAGATTTCTGATCATGCAACACATGTCTCTGTGCCATCTGAACCAGTATTCCTTTGTACGACGCATGTTTGCAAACAAATGTTTTATACTTGATTGTAAAACCTCATCTTTTTCCTGTATTTTTTGTATTAATGACATAGCTGACATATTTTGAAAATGGGATCCAGATTTAAGAATGTGTGCAACTCCATAACATAGTGTTGCTAATTCACTTTCATAGAGTAGGTGGAATATGTCGTCCATATTTTGTCTAAATCTGGGATCTTGCGAATTCATTCGTAATGAGCGGTATTCTGATGCCCCAATCTGAGTGGGTCTATCATCATATCTTCCACCTTTGCCAGTAGGAAATAATAGTGGTAAAGCACGTGCTTCTATACTTTTTCCCAAATACTCATTGGTAACCCTTTGGTTTGTCGCATTTGGTAAATTTCTAGTGCATCATCTATGCTTTCATTGGAATGCAATGGATGAGTTGTGTAATGGTCCAATAGAGTGGATACTGTAGCTGATCCAGAAGTTTGAATTGTGCAGTTTCTGATGGCTCTTGAATTATTTCAGTTGTTTCCCTTAAGCTTTCATCAATATTTAGTTCCTTGTAGTACTCATTATTATCTTTTAGATATTGCAATGCTTGTCTAACTTTGTGTAAGTCCACTAATTGATGCCAAATGTTTTTGTCCTTTGTTGGTACTCCATTTACCAAGACTATTAAAGAATGCTGTATTTAACGTTCCACTTCTTAAGTGTGTACATTTTCCGTTAGATAATGGCAAATAAACTATTTAGCCATGAATGCCTTTGACCAATTCAGAGGAAGGTAATTTTGCTGTTTTTGGATGAAGACTTATAATTGGTTGAAATGGGTGAACTGTTTGAATTATTATGCTCTCATACAAATTGAGCTGTTGCAGGATTTTTGATAATGGAAACAATTCCAAATTTGTAATAACACATGAAGGAGTGTGGTTGTTTTCTAATTTTGCAGTACAGTAACTGCAACATATTAGGCGTTCAGTTAGTTCATATTTGTTTTCAGCTAAAAGGTACAAAGCTAATTCAAACCATTTAGAGTTTTCATTGTCTTGTATTTTGTATGCTATGTCCACATTGTTTGTGTTCCTTTTGTAAAACGTTCTGCGGCAACACACACATACACATGGTTTGGTACTTCAGCCTATGACCTTTTACATTTTACTATTTATTTTCTGTATGTGTGTAATAGAAGGTTGCTATGTGCAGAATTGTTGCCACTATGTTCCAAAACTGTTGCATTTTGTAAGTGGCTCTCACTTCCAAAATACTTTTTCTGAATATGGTCAATTTCTTCTTGTAAGTATCCTATCCTTTTCACTTCTGAAACTTAATCAAAACGAACATTTACAAACTGAATGTTGCTATCACGTGGGTCTGATTAAAAGCCAACAACTGTGCACACTGCTCCATTAACTAGCCCTTGCTCTATGTCAAGGTTACGTTTAAGCATTACTCTACAATGTAAGGATAATTTCAATATTTTCTCCAACCCAGCTGTGTTGGAGATTGAATTTTCTAAACTATTTAGTCGTGTTGTGGCTTGCTCACACATGGGTACTATCATACCATGTACGTCTAGTTTGTCTGTGGCGCTAATTTCTATTATTGGTTGGATTTCTTTCTTTAACATTGTTTCATTGAATTTGAAACAGCTTGCAAGAGTTGGCATTAAGGCCATACAATTGACATCTTTGTGCGCTATTTGTTCCATAACATCAGTTGCAGATGCATTATCGCCATAAAGTGCATGTATATGCCAGTTTTTTGATACAACTTGTGCTTCTTGCGATAATACACCAACTCTAATACTTTTTAAGTTGTTGGCATAAGTGAGATCTGCAGATTGCTGCATGTTCTTAGTTAATTCTCTGTACTGGAAATGTTGTCAAAGGTTAACATTACCTATGCTACCAACAGTTTTCTGGCAGAGTTTGTGGCCTAAGGTTTTAAAAATCGGTTCACCTTTCACTGGTGTCAATTATAGAAGATCTCCGAAAACGATAATATGTTTCCCTGCCACAAGTTCTTTGTTGTTATTTTTAAGTACTTCTTGCAATCTGACATCAATCAAAGCCAACATTAGGTTGGAGACCATGCTCACTTCATCTATTAGTAGCATTTTCATTTGTTTCAATACTCTACGTCATTCCATTGCAGCTTCTGCAGAAAGTTTGTAGTAGTTTAATTTATTTTGATGCTCTACTGGAAGCAGTAGTAATTGGTGTAAAGTGACACCACCTATGTTGTAGGCAGCTAAACCTGTGGGGGCTGTTACAACAGCTGACAGTTTATTGTTTGTCAATTGTTGAAGGAACTTGCTGATGATTTTGATTAAGAATGTTTTCCCTGATCCAGCTTCACCACTGACGTACAGCAGTATAGGTTTTTAATTTTGGCAGGTACATTCTTTATTTTCGTGTTGCACACCATGTACAATTTGTTTTGTTACATCTTCAAAAATGGTGCTCTGATCGTTGTTAAATTTTGCTTGTTGTACAGTTAAGTCTTCTGTATCTTCTTGATACTGATACATGGTGTTTTCTACTTCTGCCATAGCTATTTCAGCCTCATTAGCTATTAGTGGTTGTCCTAGTGGTCTTGACTTCCTGTTACAGAAGGTTGACTACTATCGGAAGAGTCCTTATCTAGTTGGGCCTGAAGTTCTTCTTCCTGTTGCTGCTCATTGTGTAACATTGTTTTGTACTGCGTAAAGTTCATATCGGTGATAGTGCTTTCATTTGCTTTGAAAGAATCTTTGTAGCAGTCATAGTTATCTAGTATGTCTTCCTCTTTTCTCCATGGTTTGAAAAGTTGTAACAGAGACATAGAGACATGTAATATAGTTCTTTCTATTGAGGAGTTTTTAATGACAATTTTACATGATTATTTAAGCTTCGCTTAGTAAGTTTCACTAAGCTACCTTCACAATCGGTTACTCTATATCTACGTTTGCTTTCATCGTGTTTTACATTATTTTTGCATGCAAAGTTTTGAGCTATGCGGCAAAGACACATGCTTTCTAGAGTGCTACTCCTGTTCGGATAGTATGTGTCCAGTAAATAGTTTTTTAGAATGTCTTGGCTGTTGGGATCATTTCTGGTAATTGTTTCTATGTCCTCATATGATGTTAGCACTCTTTTTCTAGATTTTGCAGGACCA
The DNA here is from genome assembly GCF_040938575.1 of Ambystoma mexicanum. Lineage (NCBI taxonomy): Eukaryota > Metazoa > Chordata > Amphibia > Caudata > Ambystomatidae > Ambystoma > Ambystoma mexicanum. Next base: position 1,027,173,957 of record NC_090936.1, read on the forward strand.
AGACTGAGGCATACTATGTTGTCTGATTTTCCAAACAAAGCAGTGCCGGTTAAATGATCTGCTGCTTCATAGGCCCCACATTCTCTATGAGAGAACATTTTTATGCCTAGGCTGTACAACTTCTGTGATAATGTTTTGTCTGATGCTAGGTCATCCCAGAGGTCTTGAAGCTGTTTTCTTTTTTTTTTTGCTTTTGTTAAGTAGGCTGTAACATATCGTGCAGCAGCAGTAGAATTGTCTGCAATGTACTGCACATCTATGTTTGCATTCCATAAGAGGGAAATAATTGCATTCTAATCATTGATATATTTTCATTCTTCTTTTCTTTTTATGTAATACGTGTTTTTAGGTGATTTACCTTTAACACTATGTCGAACTGAAGACATGAAGTTGTTTACTTCACCTGTTTCTGTAACTGGTCTAGGGAAACCAAAGCGGCATTTGGTATAGTATTTACCTTTGCTTTTGTATTTGCGGTGCCAATTTTTGCCACATTTGTGTCTTTGAAATTGTAAAATCTGCCCATGCAGCTCACTATGTGTCTGTTTTGAAGGGATTTCACATGTGAAATATTTTTGGATAAACTGCAAAACAGTGCTATCACTGTCATGCCCAAATGTCGGTGCATCTTTGATCCATAATGTGAACATGTGGTGCTCCTCTCACTTGATATTCTTTTCTCCAAAAGAAGTGCTGCACTTTTCCAAGGGGAAGAACAGTTTTATTGCAAATAAAGTGTAGCATGGCAATGAAACAATGATGGAAATATCTTGAGACATTAACTGGATCTAGAGAACAGAGTTCTCCAGGTGTTAATATATCTATGTTGTTTCTGTTGCTGTTTGCTATGTGTAGGAACTCATGTAAATCTTCCCATGCATATTCTGCACAACTTAGCGTAACAAACCAAGTCGGTGGTCCAAGATTTCTGATCATGCAACACATGTCTCTGTGCCATCTGAACCAGTATTCCTTTGTACGACGCATGTTTGCAAACAAATGTTTTATACTTGATTGTAAAACCTCATCTTTTTCCTGTATTTTTTGTATTAATGACATAGCTGACATATTTTGAAAATGGGATCCAGATTTAAGAATGTGTGCAACTCCATAACATAGTGTTGCTAATTCACTTTCATAGAGTAGGTGGAATATGTATTCCATATTTTGTCTAAATCTGGGATCTTGCGAATTCATTCGTAATGAGCGGTATTCTGATGCCCCAATCTGAGTGGGTCTATCATCATATCTTCCACCTTTGCCAGTAGGAAATAACAGTGGTAAAGCACGTGCTTCTATACTTTTTCCCAAATACTCATTGGTAACCCTTTGGTTTGTCGCATTTGGTAAATTTCTAGTGCATCATCTATGCTTTCATTGGAATGCAATGGATGAGTTGTGTAATGGTCCAATAGAGTGGATACTGTAGCTGATCCAGAAGTTTGAATTGTGCAGTTTCTGATGGCTCTTGAATTATTTCAGTTGTTTCCCTTAAGCTTTCATCAATATTTAGTTCCTTGTAGTACTCATTATTATCTTTTAGATATTGCAATGCTTGTCTAACTTTGTGTAAGTCCACTAATTGTTGCCAAATGTTTTTGTCCTTTGTTGGTACTCCATTTACCAAGACTATTAAAGAATGCTGTATTTAACGTTCCACTCCTTAAGTGTGTACATTTTCCGTTAGATAATGGCAAATAAACTATTTAGCCATGAATGCCTTTGACCAATTCAGAGGAAGGTAATTTTGCTGTTTTTGGATGAAGGCTTATGATTGGTTGAAATGGGTGAACTGTTTGAATTATTATGCTCTCATACAAATTGAGCTGTCGCAGGATTTTTGATAATGGAAACAATTCCAAATTTGTAATAACACATGAAGGAGTGTGGTTGTTGTCTAATTTTGCAGTACAGTAACTGCAACATATTAGGCGTTCAGTTAGTTCATATTTGTTTTCAGCTAAAAGGTACAACGCTAATTCAAACCATTTAGAGTTTTCATTGTCTTGTATTTTGTATGCTATGTCCACATTGTTTGTGTTCCTTTTGTAAAACGTTCTGCGGCAACACACACATACACATGGTTTGGTACTTCAGCCTATGACCTTTTACATTTTACTATTTATTTTCTGTTTGTGTGTAATAGAAGGTTGCTATGTGCAGAATTGTTGCCACTATGTTCCAAAACTGTTGCATTTTGTAAGTGGCTCTCACTTCCAAAATACTTTTTCTGAATATGGTCAATTTCTTCTTGTAAGTATCCTATCCTTTTCACTTCTGAAACTTAATCAAAACGAACATTTACAAACTGAATGTTGCTATCACGTGGGTCTGATTAAAAGCCAACAACTGTGCACACTGCTCCATTAACTAGCCCTTGCTCTATGTCAAGGTTACGTTTAAGCATTACTCTACAATGTAAGGATAATTTCAATATTTTCTCCAACCCAGCTGTGTTGGAGATTGAATTTTCTAAACTATTTAGTCGTGTTGTGGCTTGCTCACACATGGGTACTATCAGACCATGTACGTCTAGTTTGTCTGTGGCGCTAATTTCTATTATTGGTTGGATTTCTTTCTTTAACATTGTTTCATTGAATTTGAAACAGCTTGCAAGAGTTGGCATTAAGGCCATACAATTGACATCTTTGTGCGCTATTTGTTCCATAACATCAGTTGCAGATGCATTATCGCCATAAAGTGCATGTATATGCCAGTTTTTTGATACAACTTGTGCTTCTTGCGATAATACACCAACTCTAATACTTTTTAAGATGTTGGCATAAGTGAGATCTGCAGATTGCTGCATGTTCTTAGTTAATTCTCTGTACTGGAAATGTTGTCAAAGGTTAACATTACCTATGCTACCAACAGTTTTCCGGCAGAGTTTGTGGCCTAAGGTTTTAAAAATCGGTTCACCTTTCACTGGTGTCAATTATAGAAGATCTCCGAAAACGATAATATGTTTCCCTGCCACAAGTTCTTTGTTGTTATTTTTAAGTACTTCTTGCAATCTGACATCAATCAAAGCCAACATTAGGTTGGAGACCATGCTCACTTCATCTATTAGTAGCATTTTCATTTGTTTCAATACTCTACGTCATTCCATTGCAGCTTCTGCAGAAAGTTTGTAGTAGTTTAATTTATTTTGATGCTCTACTGGAAGCAGTAGTAATTGGTGTAAAGTGACACCACCTATGTTGTAGGCAGCTAAACCTGTGGGGGCTGTTACAACAGCTGACAGTTTATTGTTTGTCAATTGTTGAAGGAACTTGCTGATGATTTTGATTAAGAATGTTTTCCCTGATCCAGCTTCACCACTGACGTACAGCAGTATAGGTTTGTAATTTTGGCAGGTACATTCTTTATTTTCGTGTTGCACACCATGTACAATTTGTTTTGTTACATCTTCAAAAATGGTGCTCTGATCGTTGTTAAATTTTGCTTGTTGTACAGTTAAGTCTTCTGTATCTTCTTGATACTGATACATGGTGTTTTCTACTTCTGCCATAGCTATTTCAGCCTCATTAGCTATTAGTGGTTGTCCTAGTGGTCTTGACTTCCTGTTACAGAAGGTTGACTACTATCGGAAGAGTCCTTATCTAGTTGGGCCTGAAGTTCTTCTTCCTGTTGCTGCTCATTGTGTAACATTGTTTTGTACTGCGTAAAGTTCATATCGGTGATAGTGCTTTCATTTGCTTTGAAAGAATCTTTGTAGCAGTCATAGTTATCTAGTATGTCTTCCTCTTTTCTCCATGGTTTGAAAAGTTGTAACAGAGACATAGAGACATGTAATATAGTTCTTTCTATTGAGGAGTTTTTAATGACAATTTTACATGATTATTTAAGCTTCGCTTAGTAAGTTTCACTAAGCTACCTTCACAATCGGTTACTCTATATCTACGTTTGCTTTCATCGTGTTTTACATTATTTTTGCATGCAAAGTTTTGAGCTATGCGGCAAAGACACATGCTTTCTAGAGTGCTACTCCTGTTCGGATAGTATGTGTCCAGTAAATAGTTTTTTAGAATGTCTTGGCTGTTGGGATCATTTCTGGTAATTGTTTCTATGTCCTCATATGATGTTAGCACTCTTTTTCTAGATTTTGCAGGACCAAGACTGAGGCATACTATGTTGTCTGATTTTCCAAACAAAGCAGTGCCGGTTAAATGATCTGCTGCTTCATAGGCCCCACATTCTCTATGAGAGAACATTTTTATGCCTAGGCTGTACAACTTCTGTGATAATGTTTTGTCTGATGCTAGGTCATCCCAGAGGTCTTGAAGCTGTTTTCTTTTTTTTTTTGCTTTTGTTAAGTAGGCTGTAACATATCGTGCAGCAGCAGTAGAATTGTCTGCAATGTACTGCACATCTATGTTTGCATTCCATAAGAGGGAAATAATTGCATTCTAATCATTGATATATTTTCATTCTTCTTTTCTTTTTATGTAATACGTGTTTTTAGGTGATTTACCTTTAACACTATGTCGAACTGAAGACATGAAGTTGTTTACTTCACCTGTTTCTGTAACTGGTCTAGGGAAACCAAAGCGGCATTTGGTATAGTATTTACCTTTGCTTTTGTATTTGCGGTGACAATTTTTGCCACATTTGTGTCTTTGAAATTGTAAAATCTGCCCATGCAGCTCACTATGTGTCTGTTTTGAAGGGATTTCACATGTGAAATATTTTTGGATAAACTGCAAAACAGTGCTATCACTGTCATGCCCAAATGTCGGTGCACCTTTGATCCATTATGTGAACATGTGGTGCTCCTCTCACTTGATATTCTTTTCTCCAAAAGAAGTGCTGCACTTTTCCAAGGGGAAGAACAGTTTTATTGCAAATAAAGTGTAGCATGGCAATGAAACAATGATGGAAATATCTTGAGACATTAACTGGATCTAGAGAACAAAGTTCTCCAGGTGTTAATATATCTATGTTGTTTCTGTTGCTGTTTGCTATGTGTAGGAACTCATGTAAATCTTCCCATGCATATTCTGCACAACTTAGCGTAACAAACCAAGTCGATGGTCCAAGATTTCTGATCATGCAACACATGTCTCTGTGCCATCTGAACCAGTATTCCTTTGTACGACGCATGTTTGCAAACAAATGTTTTATACTTGATTGTAAAACCTCATCTTTTTCCTGTATTTTTTGTATTAATGACATAGCTGACATATTTTGAAAATGGGATCCAGATTTAAGAATGTGTGCAACTCCATAACATAGTGTTGCTAATTCACTTTCATAGAGTAGGTGGAATATGTCGTCCATATTTTGTCTAAATCTGGGATCTTGCGAATTCATTCGTAATGAGCGGTATTCTGATGCCCCAATCTGAGTGGGTCTATCATCATATCTTCCACCTTTGCCAGTAGGAAATAATAGTGGTAAAGCACGTGCTTCTATACTTTTTCCCAAATACTCATTGGTAACGCTTTGGTTTGTCGCATTTGGTAAATTTCTAGTGCATCATCTATGCTTTCATTGGAATGCAATGGATGAGTTGTGTAATGGTCCAATAGAGTGGATACTGTAGCTGATCCAGAAGTTTGAATTGTGCAGTTTCTGATGGCTCTTGAATTATTTCAGTTGTTTCCCTTAAGCTTTCATCAATATTTAGTTCCTTGTAGTACTCATTATTATCTTTTAGATATTGCAATGCTTGTCTAACTTTGTGTAAGTCCACTAATTGTTGCCAAATGTTTTTGTCCTTTGTTGGTACTCCATTTACCAAGACTATTAAAGAATGCTGTATTTAACGTTCCACTTCTTAAGTGTGTACATTTTCCGTTAGATAATGGCAAATAAACTATTTAGCCATGAATGCCTTTGACCAATTCAGAGGAAGGTAATTTTGCTGTTTTTGGATGAAGGCTTATAATTGGTTGAAATGGGTGAACTGTTTGAATTATTATGCTCTCATACAAATTGAGCTGTTGCAGGATTTTTGATAATGGAAACAATTCCAAATTTGTAATAACACATGAAGGAGTGTGGTTGTTGTCTAATTTTGCAGTACAGTAACTGCAACATATTAGGCGTTCAGTTAGTTCATATTTGTTTTCAGCTAAAAGGTACAAAGCTAATTCAAACCATTTAGAGTTTTCATTGTCTTGTATTTTGTATGCTATGTCCACATTGTTTGTGTTCCTTTTGTAAAACGTTCTGCGGCAACACACACATACACATGGTTTGGTACTTCAGCCTATGACCTTTTACATTTTACTATTTATTTTCTGTATGTGTGTAATAGAAGGTTGCTATGTGCAGAATTGTTGCCACTATGTTCTAAAACTGTTGCATTTTGTAAGTGGCTCTCACTTCCAAAATACTTTTTCTGAATATGGTCAATTTCTTCTTGTAAGTATTTGGGTGTACCACGCAGAAGAGTGGTATTTACATTGCCTAATTCTGAAGCTGGACTTTTTCCATAGTATGTTTCATACACTAAATTTCTTACATTGGAATGATGTATTGATATTCTTTTCATATCATGCAAGGTACTTTTGCAAATAGGCCCAGAAATGCAAGCTAATGAATGTCCTTTTAGTCCTGTGTCTTTCCGCACTGGACAAATATCCATATTTTGCAGCACTTTCATTTTACTTTTGTCTTTACCTTTTACATATTGATTGAGGTACTGATGTAAAGATTTGAAAGCTTTGTTTGGAATGGTATACATTGATGTGCACGTCCATTTGTATCCTGGATGGTGTGGTTCTGCTGAATCGAGAGGTAATTCTGAGTTTACAGGGGATAGTTTTGAAAGCAGTGTTTCTTGTTCCATGATGGTAGTATTGATTTTCTCATACCCTCGTCCACTGCTATGGATTGCAATAGTGTTTGTTTGATTTTGTTTGTATGCTTCTACATTAAAATATGGCTCTGTGGTTGTTGTGTGACTCCATTCTCCACCACAAACATGTAAGGAATTGTTGAGTTTCTTTTGTAGTTTGGTACTTAGTTTTGTTATTGCTTTCATCCTATTTAACACTAATATGAACAACCTCCTTTTGAGAAGGATTGCACTGTCCACAAGAGCTTGTAGGATTAACTTTCTACGGTAGGTTTTAAGGGGTGAGGATGATTTCGGGCCTCTTCTTAGTAGATTCTGCAGGACTCTGTGACGAAACATTTTTGCTAAAATACGTTTTTTTACTATGGGTTCTACTACACTATCAGAATTATTATGAACATTGTTAGCTGTACTGGTAGCCGTTTTTTGATAACATTTTTGTGTTTTGTGACACTTTTTGATGGAGGAGGTACAGTTTCGGCAGTTGAGACTTCCTTTATTTTGTTAACCAACTGCATTAGCTGTTTTGTACCAACATTCTCTACAAACTCTACAACAGGTGGATGCTTACATTGGGCACCTTTATTTGTATTTGCTCTACTTTTGCGTTCCTTTCTACGGAGTTGCTTTTTGGTAGGCATTCTTTGGTGTCTGTTGAAAAAAAAGTATGCTTTGGTCGTTGTCCAATGTATGTGTGCAGTGTGCATATGTGCATGAGTCTGATGTGATTAAAAAAAAACAAAATCAATTACTTTGCGTGTTTGGAGCAATGATGATACTGCACATCTTAATTGTGCTTCTTTCTTAAGAGCATTCAACTTTCATATTTCAATCCAGTGCACGTGTACATTTCACTTCACTCTGTGCAGTCTTTGCATGGTACTTGCAAAATGGTACTTGAAAATCCTTCAAAATAGATAAAACATTTAAGGGTCTGGAAATGCCTTGTTGTTTACAAGGTGTACTATGCATAGGAGAGAGGTTTGTAAGCTGTAGGGCATAGTACTAGATGGGGAAACATTTTGTACTTGTAAATTAAAAGCACGATGCTGAAAAATCGGGAGACCCTCAGAAGGAAATGTCACCACCGCAATCGGGAGCGATTACTATTCTCATACGATCACATTGAAAGTAGCATTACTGTAGGCCATACAGAGTACACAACTCCAACATTTTCACATACAAAATTGAGTTCAGCCCTAAATAGGCATGCTTGCAACGTATGTGCAGTTTATGCGGAAGACAATAGGCAGTCGTGCGGTTTGTGAATGACAAATCAGAAATCTTGCACTTAAAAGGGGGAGTGTTGTTATGTATTCCCTATGCACATTTAGCGGCATTATTTTGTCTAAATTAAATCATAAGGGTTCCACATATTCTCTGATTAAAATATACATACCTGTATTCTATACTCATGCATGTGCACATGCATGGAGCTGTACGTAGAAAAGCACAATACTTGCACAGTAGGTTGGGAAGTAGGTGCTTTGCAATGATATGCGACTTCCGTTCAGAATCATCGACTGTAATTTTGCAGTGCGCAATGTTGATGATGGAGTTAAAATTAGCAATGTTCAATGTAATTGGTGGATGATTGTGCGATTGCTTAGTTGTGTCCAATGAGGGACACGCTTTGGTACAGCTGTAGAAAGGGTGGAAGAACTGAGTAAGAGTTAGATGCCACACGTAGGCAATGCTTGTCCGCTGGTAGGGCATGTCACATACGGGTTTCTACAGCAAATCCTGCATGGCACAGCGACTGTAGGCATCAGCCAATCAGATGTTCACATTACTCTTTTGTGTTGAAAGATGGTGCGCACAATAAAGACGGCAGAGGTGGAGAGGGTCAGGGTTTTGGTGGTTGGAGACATTTTTGTACAAGGCTTACAACACTATGCCGAGAGTAGGCATGTGGCACACCATTTCGATGTGAGAGGAGTGGAGGTGGTGTGGAGCACTGACACTGATGCGAATGCTGCGGCAATTCTGCAACTTTCTAGAGACATGCGTACAATGACCACTCCTCATCTGGTAATTTTGCACTGCGGTGCTTTCCATTTGGGATACGTGAGTTCACGTACGTTGTTGGCAGATTTGGTACAGTTGGTTAAAGCACTCATGACCATCTTTCCAACAACGAAAGTAATTTTTTCTGTTTTACTCCATAAAGTACAATGGAACAACAATTCTGTTTTCTGTCCAGATCAAAGCATCGGGAGGTATATCATCAATTGCGGCATGCGTGCATTAATGCTACGAGCTGGTATGTTTTTTTTGCAGCCACGATAACATTGCTTAAAGCAATGGGGATTACTTTGAAGGAGATGGTGTTGCGCTATCTTCTTTGGGAAATGAGATGTTCTTTTGGAACATAAGGCTTGCTTTAGAGAAGGTTCTGTAATGTTTGCAGGAGTAAAGCAAGGACAAAAAATACAAAGAAATACATAAAATACCAGATGTCTGTACGGTATCTGGCCAAAATTTAAAAAAAAACATCTCTTTTCAGAGCCTACCTTAAAGGGGAAAAAGGGAAATAGTATTTTAATGTACCGTGGTCACGCTCTGATCCTGTACATGTTCGCGAACATGGCGGTATTTTGCAGCCAGCACATATTACCAACGGGGATTCAGGTTGGAGACGCATCTAAATGAGAATGAGCAGAGCTAGGGATTGGTCCATAAAGTTCAGTAGGTTTGTTCTGACCGTCTTCTCCCACACAGGAGACCACACAGCCATGGATTTCCATGCTCGAAAACAGATTATCTGGATTTTGGGAGACTCATGGATACATTGGTTGAAGGTGCATGCAGAAAGCTGCAGTTTATCTGCAGATCTCGGATTTCCTCATGTGGAAGTGAACCGCGATGGAGTGCGTGGCATAAGATGGCTGGATTTGGTACCTCTCTGTGTTACTTTACTGACAGAGCGTCCTCCTGAAATACTGATCATTCATTGCGGAGGAAACAGTTTAGGCCATGTATCTGGAATTTCTTTGCAATTTGCAATGAAGGAAGGACTTGTGAAGCTCATGTACATGTTTCCAAATTTTCAAATACTTTTTTCCCGTATTGCACAAAGACAAATATGGCTGTGATCTTCTGCGTTTGGTCGACAAATATAGAAAGTGAGACACAATGTCAATAAGGCTGTGTGTGCCTTTTTAAGAGATGTTGGCATGTCCTCTTTGCACAATGAAAACATTTTGTTTCGCAGCACTTTCATTTTCCGCAGAAATGGAGTCCACCTTACATATGCTGGCAATCAGATTTTTCTTTGCAATGTACAAAATGCATTGCAACCTCTTTTGCAATCAAACTAACCTATCTGACAATCCGTTTTCACCAATCCACAGTTTTTGACCCACACAACACACCACCGAAAGGTTCTTTTCAGAGGCGCCACTTACTGCCAGCGTAAACTTCATTGGGGTTGCTCCGCTTGCACCCTCCCTTTTTTCCCCTATGACTGTCCACAAACTTTTTCAGAACTCCACGGGGGTCTACGACTGTCATTTCCTAGTTCTATTTTTATACTGAGAAAGGCGGCTCTGAAAAGAGCCTTTTCTCTCATTTTTGTTGTTTTTATGTTTATTGCTTAACAGCACACGGTACACTAGGAGAAGAGGACAAAGGAGGGTAAGGAAGGGACACCAGCCACAGGGATAAGAAAGGGCAAGAATGTTATAGGGTGAGCTTTACTTAGGTAAGGAGCAGTTCTTCTGGTGCTCTGTGACTGCAGCCTCAAAAGCACTTCGAAAACTCTCCCCCCTGCAGATTACCGCGTCACAATACGTGCACACTACTCTCACCTTTGAAAGGTAAGGGTCAACAGCATTGAGAATGGCTTGTAAGGCAGCTGGAGGGAGGCGCTCTCCCACAGGAGTCTCTCTTGTGGTGGGAGGATCGGACACTGAGGATGCTGTGGAGGAACTCAATTGACTACGCTCTTCACATGGCACCACCTTGCGAATGTCCGCAGTGTGGAACAAAGTGAGGTGTCGCTTCATGGTTGTCATACCAAAACTGTACGCACCAGATCTCCCGCAACTCAGCACCATCTTGCACCGGTTCACACGTGCTTTTGGTACATTACCATAAACGGAAAACAGCCGCCACACCCATGACTCCCGCCGAGTGCTCCTAGTGCGGAGTTCCTCCACTTCACCACTTCATTCTCTTCCTCCTCTTCTTCCTCGCTCTCTACATCCTCACCCATATATCTCTCTGCAGGCCCTTGGGGAGGTGGTGGTAGTGGCGGGTTTGGGGGTATGTGCAGAAGCTAATGACCCAACAGCAGCCATGGAAGCCATACCGATTAGTTTCCTTTTGCTCGCTACAGCAGTAAAGGCAGTACACCTCAATCTGCTATAGCTACAAGGACAATGAAGATGCGCTCGGGGGTGTGGTCATTTGTAGTGGTGGTGGGGTGTCCCTCATGACCGTCTTCATCCCTGCAAAGCGGTACAAAAATTTTACACAGCAAGTCCTGAGGACAGCTATTGTCTGGGATATGTGAAATTACATTTTTACCCTCTACATTACTTTGCCTTCTGTCTACAAGTTCTTTTGTACTGTTGCGGAAGCACACCAACCACGCAAATTAGTCCCCACGCTTTATGTGGGTGCGGTCACATGATGACATCCTCAACACATCCGCGCCAGTAATGGAAGTCCCCTGGACAGCAAATGCAGAGTATCAAAGGTCAGCAAGCGCACAAGTGTCCAACAGAGAGTGTTTGGGTTCTCAAAGTAATTCAAAGTGTGAAACAAGTGAGACAGCCAGTTACGGACAGGCGCAATGTTACTTACGTTTATTACGCATGCTATGTTCATTGTACGGACAGTTCCAGTGTCCTTAAGACAACTCCATTTTGTTTGCCTACGAACTTGCCGGCCACCGTGCCTGTTCTACGGACAGCACCATTTTGGCTGCGCCCGATACGGACAGCTATACTGTCCTTCACACACTCCCATTTTGCTCATTTACACCCATTCCGGATATCTGGTGTGTTCTACGAACATGTATCATCTCGTTTCCAAGCGGTACGGCGAGGTATAATTTCCTTTGGATACCCCTTTCTGTTTATGTACGCACAATTTCAACATGATGCAGTCAAACATCAAATCCATCTTACTTGACATTACTAAGGGTAGGTGTACTGCCTTTACAGCACCCACATTCCATTCCTTGCAACAGCAATGACATTTGTGATGTCATCTTTGATGTCCTGGGTGTTAGTGTTAGCAGTGCACAGTGGTGCGGCCAGTTATGGTTGCTTAGTTTACCATAACTGGCATATTTCAGGGGTTTTCCGGTTTTACTTGGAACCATAACGTCCCTTTAACAACGTTTTTCACTGAATTTCATAGGTTTTTAGTAGCGCAATTTAACAATAATAACTCTGACTTTATGTACAAGTAACATAGAACATACTGAATCCCCTCTACTGAATTTGATGTCCGCGAACTCTTTTAATGTCCGGACAACATCACCACTACCCAAAAAGTCTAGGGGGTTATATCATAACATATGAACATTTTACAAATTCACAAACCAGCACACATAAACATTATATGTGGTAATTAATAAGAATTGTAATCCATATATATAACACACTAACCATTCATTTAAATACAATATGTTCTAAAATGGAATATACCAAAAGAAGAAACATAGGCTTCCAACATGATTACCTCACAGAAACTCCACAACTAAGAGCAACAGCAGATCTACAGACCACACAGAACATACCTTTCCTGAAATAGTAAGTGTACTGCATTTTACTCATATATTTGTAAACTTTCTGTATTAGATACAAAAAAAATGATATTATGTTTTCTTTTTTTCTCACAGAAATGTCTAGTACTCTGGAGAGGCTAGAGGAGCATTTCCCACGTGAGGAAATGTCAGAAGATAGTGAATCTAATGGTAGACACTTTACTAAATAAACCAATTAATTAATATTATTTTATATACATTTAACATATATTTGTTTTGTACAGACCATACAAAAATTGAAAATACTAAAGAAAAAGCAGTATTGGATAATACTCTTCAGCACATAGAAGAAAATATGGACCTACTCTTGGCAAATTTTAATAATTTAAAAAGCTTTGTGGAGGATCACTTCAAACAAACAACTACATACCATTGTCCCACATGTACCTGTCCCTCTCACAATATACCAGTGAATTATCCCCAAACCCTCTCCATGAACCAAAACATTTTGATGAGACTTCCATCCCTTTTTCACCTCATATAAACCCTATTGAAACCCCCAATTGTCCTGTTTTTGTTTCAGTTTCTGCCTCAACCTTCTCTGTCATAAATTGAACATACATGTAAAATAAAGTAAAATTATTATATTGTGTCCTAATTCATTTCTTGTTTTTTTAAAAAAAATCAGTTGAGGTGTCCGCGGACAGCGCAGATGTCTGGAATGTCCATGAAGAAACGAAAATGGAGGTGTCCTAAGAACACTATATCTGTCCGTACTGTTCGCTAGCAAGTTTAAACTGTTCTAAGAACACACGCGGTGTCCTGAAATGATTGTAAAGAAACAAAATGCGGGTGTCCTGAGGACGCTATGCCTGTCCATATTGTTTGCAGGCAAGTTGAAACTGTTCTAAGAACACAAGCTGTGTCCTGAAATGTCTGTCAATGGACGAAATGGGGGTGTCCTGAGGACGCTGTCCGTATTCTTCGATGGCAAGATGAAAGTGTTCTTAGAACACATTATGTGTCCTAAAATGTTCGCAAATAAACGAAATGGGGTGTCCTGAGGATGCTATGCCTGTCTGTACTGTTTGTAGGCAGGTTGAAACTGTTCTAATTGCGAACACTGTTCGTGTCCCCAATCAATTAAAAACGACATTTTCAAGTAATCTGCAATATTTTCCAATAAAAACTCACCATAGAACAAGTCCCACATAGTAATCCTGAGTTTCTACATACTTTTGTGACTTTTTAAACCCTTTTTTCTGTTTGATCTGTCTGCGGACAGCGCGCATGTCCGCGAACCGCACATAAGCACCCCTATAAAAGACCACGCCCTAGAGCTCATTCTCATTGTTTTTCTGGCTATCCTACAGAGCACAGCGAATTTTGCTGCCAATTTGCAGATTTTCAATACCAAGCTGATGGCTTCCATGGCTCCACTCATGCCACCTGGTACTGCATATGCCTCAGCACCACCCCCACCCCCTCCACCACCCCCACCTCCCCAAGGGCCTGAAGAGGGGAACAGGAGTGAGGATGCACAGGAAGATGAAGAGGATGACGAAAATGAGGTAGTGGAAGTCCCTACTACCAGCACTCTGCGTGAGTCTTGGGTGTGGCGGTTATTTACCATTCGTGGTAATGTTCCTAAGGCGCGTGCAAAGCAAGTCACCTGCAACGAGTGCAAAATGGTACTCAGTCGTGGGAGGCATGGTTCATACAGCTTTGGGGCAACTACCATGAAGCAACACCTAAATTCATTCCACTCGGGGGCCATTCGCTAGGTTGTACCTTGTAGGAGCGTAGCAGGTTGACTTGTCTACTTCATCCTCCGTTTCCGATCCTGTCACCACAAGGAACACTCCTGTGGGACTGCGTATTCCTCGAGCTGCCTCACAGGCCATATGCAATGCTGATGACCCTTACCTTTCGAGGGTCACAGTTGTGTGTGTGTACTGCAACACAGTACTGTGCAGGGGGGAGAGACTTCGTAGTGCTTTGAGGCTATCGTCTCAGAGCATGAGAAGTTCTGCTCACAACGCAAGTAAAACCCACTCTACATCTTCCTCTCTCAGCTGACCCTTTCTTATCCCCGTGGTTGGTGTCCCCCCTTACCCTCCTTTCCCCTCCTCTCCTAGTGTGTCTTGTATAAAAAAAAATATATAAAACAACAAAAATAAAAAAAGCCTCTTTTCAGAGCCGCCTTTCACAGTTAAAAAATAGAATTGAAAATAAATGAAGCAGGTCCCTGTGTATTTTTAAGAAGACTGTGGACAGTCCACGGACATCCAAAAATGTTGGGGTGCTACCCTATCATAACCATTGCAGTTTTATCTGGGAGGAAGTGATGGCTCTGAAAAAAGCCTTTGGGTGGTGTTTGTTTGTGTTTGAAAAGTTTGAAATGCTCAACACCTACTATAAAATGGATGCTGTAATTCCAAAAAAGGTCGCCATGCATTTTGTACATTTCTCAAAAAAATCTGATTGCCAGCATAAGTAAGATGGACTCCATCTCTGCGAAAAATGTATGTACTACGTAACTAATATTTTCATTGTGAAAAGAGGACATGCCAAAATCTCTTAGAAAGGCACAAACAGCCTTATTGACATTGTGCCTTGCTTTCTCCATTTGTAGACCAAATGAAGAAGAACAAAGCCACATTTGTCTCTGCGCAATCCATGAAAAAGGTTTGTGAGAATTTGGAACCATGTCCATGACCTTCCCAAGTCCTTCTTTCATTGCAAATTGCAAAGAAATTCCAGACACATGTCCTAAACTGTTCCCTCCACAATGAATTACAGTTATGTCTGGATGTTGGTCTGTCTCCAAAGAAGCACAGAGAGGTAGCAAGTCCAACCACTTCATTCCACGTACTCCATGCCAGTGTACTTCCACATGTGGGAATCCAAGATCTACAGCTACTCCACAGCTTTCTGCATGCACCTTCAACCAATGTATCCACGAGTATCCCAAAATCCAAACAATCTGTTTTCTGAAACACACAGCCATAGCTATCTGTTCTTCTCTCAGCAAAAAGAGTATCTGGGAAACTCTCTCCTGGCACAACACACCCACTAACCTTTCCTGACCAATCCCTTTCTCTGCTCATTCTCATTTGCATGGCTCCCCAACCCAAAAATCCCCCGATGTATCACCTGATGTCCGCGGACTACCGGTATGTCCGCGGACATATCGTAACATGGAAAGTCCTTCTACCATTTCCTTTTCACTTTCTGTGCCATTCCCTCATTGGATATAGCTAAGAAGTCACATGAACATCCACCTATCACATCCAAGACCTCTACATCTAACTACATCATCATAGATCTGCACTTTAAACATACTGTTAATCTCTCTGAATACAAGTGTCATATCGTTGGAAAGTACCTTCTACCAGAAATACTGTACAAGTCTCCACGATTTCTACTTGCAGCTGCATGCATATCCATATGCATGAACACAAACTACAGGTATGCATATGTTCTATATAGTACATGTACAATTTTTATAGATTCATATAAACAGATTAACTGACTTTTAGCTTGTATAATCTATAAAATTAATTTACCGTCATTTTTTCCATCTCCTAAAATCACCTGTCACTTCCAAACCTATCTGCTATTTAATTTCTCTTTACACACACATTTTTAAAGAATGCTGAACTAACATATTTAAAGTACAATATGAAGAGTTAACATACTCAAACAAAATTGCATGCACACAGTATGTTAAAAAATCAAACAACAATACAGTTTATGCATTAAGAACATATGATATGTATTCAACTGGTGCGACGCATTTTATGTGAATAAGATAGTTTTCATGATTTTGAGGAAGGCGCTGAGGGTCAATGTCAATTAAAAAAATCAATGTCTAAATTAAAAACAATGCTATATACTAACAAAATTCCTTATTTGTTTCCTTTACAATTGTAGTGAAGACCATCCTCCTGAAAAGTAGCAGCCGAATTTGAAGTACAAAGAACAACTAAGAAGAAACCTGCTCATTTCAGAAAGAAAGTTGAATACCACCATATTATTTGTACTAATATTCAAACACACTGTAAAGTTAATTCATGCTATTTCTGTGTCTAAAAATGGAGATTGTGCACCATTCTGTCTACAAATCCCCATTTCTTAAACAGAGATTTACAGGCAGAATGACGCACAATTTCTTATTTCTCGACACACAAATAACCCAACACAACCCCTAGAATTTTTATATTATAGAACAAACAACTGTTTTAATTGTATACCATTAGATTTGCTGTTTCTACTTCTCCACACCACCAGCTTACTTTCTACTATAATCTGAACCCCAATTTAGTAGCACATAAATACAAGAATACCCATCCCTACTAGTTGTAGTTCCCAATGCACAATCACACACCATTACATACATCTTTATCTTCTTACTCAAACACTCATGCAAACAGCACACATACATTCCAGAACCCCCCAACCCATATCTTCTTTATTTTTTTCAACAGACCCTAAAGAATGCCTACCAAAAATCAGGTCCATAGAAAGCAACGCAGAAGCAGAGCAAATGAAAATAAAAGTGTCCAAAACAAGCATCCATCTCTAGCAGAATTTGTAAAAAAAGGTAAAACAAAACAGCTAATACAGTCATTTAGCGAAACAAAACAAGCTTCAAGTACAGAAACTTTGCCACCTCTATCAAAATGTAAAACGAACCTCAAAACAATTAACAAAAAATCAGCTGCCACTACAGATAAAACTGCTCCTACAAATCTTGATATAGTGCAAACTAAGCATACCAAAAAAAGTATTTTAGCAAAAATGTTCCATCACAGAGTCCTTCAAAAACAGGAGAGAAATCAAACTCAACCCTTAAAACCTATCGTAGGAAATTAATCTTAGAAACGTTGATAGACAGTGCAATCCTTCTCAAAAGAAAGTTATTTATTTTAGTGTTAAACAAAATGAAACCACAAACAAAACTAATGATTAAATTACAAAAAGGACTTCTCAATAAACGAAATGTCAACAGAAATAACTTCTTAAATATCTGTGGAGGTGAATGGAGTCACACTACGAGCACAGAACCATACTTTAATGAAGAAGCATACAAACAAAAGCAAACAAATACAATTGCCATACATAGCAGTGGACGAGGTTATGAAAAAGTTAATAATACCATAATGGACCACGAAATACTGCTTACAAAAATATCCCCAGAAAACTTAGAATTACCTCTCCATTCAAC
Source organism: Ambystoma mexicanum (assembly GCF_040938575.1). Taxonomy (NCBI): domain Eukaryota; kingdom Metazoa; phylum Chordata; class Amphibia; order Caudata; family Ambystomatidae; genus Ambystoma; species Ambystoma mexicanum. The sequence continues at coordinate 1,027,191,711 of NC_090936.1, forward strand.
TGAATCAGAACGTCTAGTATACAAATGGCAATGCACGTCAATGTATAACATTCCCAAAGAATCTTTCAAGTCTTTACACCAATTCCTCAATCAATATTTGAAAGGCAAAGACAAAATCAAAATTAAACTACTGCAAAATATGGATACCTGTCCAGTGCGCAAGTACACAGGACTACAGGGACATTCATTGGCCTGCATTTCAGGACCTACTTACAAAACCACCTTCCATTGTAACAAAATGATATCGACACATCATTCAACTATAAGAAATCTAGTCTATAAACTGTATTGTGCTAAAGGTCCTGCTTTAGCACTAGTCAATTTAAATAACATGATTCTAATGGTACAGCAAAAGACCTACTTGAAGAAATCGACTATATCCAGAAATAATATTTTGGAAGTGAAAGCCACTTACAGAATGAAATAGCTTTACAACAAATTAGCAACAATTGTATGCATGGCAACCTTCTACTACACACATACAAAAAAGAAATACTGAAATTTAAAAGTACATCTGCTGAAATACCAAACCATGTGTGTGTATGTTACCGTAGAACTTTTTATAAAAGTAACACAAAAAAGGTAAACCTAACATACAAAATAGAAGACAATGAAGATTCAAAATGGTTTGAATTAAATCTCGACCTTATAGCAGAAAACAAATACGAAATAACTGACCCAATAGTTTGCAGTTACTGCACTACAAAACTTGACAACAACCAAACTCCTTCACGTGCTATCACAAATAATTTGGAATTATTTCCACTCCCAAAACCGCTACAACAACTGAATTTATACAAAAGCATCATAATTCAAACAGTGCACCCATTTCAAGCAATAATACGCATTCAACCAAAAACAGCAAAATTACCTCCCTCTGAATTAGTGAAAGGTATTCGGGGAAAAGTAATGTATTTACCATTAGATCTAAAAGAAAATGTGCACACTCTAGGAGTGCAACATCCAATGGAGCAATCTTTAATTATTTTAGTAAATGGTGTACCTACAAAAGACAAAAAAAAATTGGCAACAACTGTTAGATTTACATAAAGTTAGACAAGCCTTGCAATATCTAAAAGACAATAATGAATACTACAAAGACATTAATATTCAAGAAAACTTGAAGGATACCACTGAAATAATTCAAGAGACACAAGAAGCTGGTCAATTTGAGCTCCTAGATCCTGCTACAATATCCAATACTTTAGACCATTATACAATTCACCCATTGCTCTCTAATGACACCATAGAAGATGCACTAGAAATATACCAAATGTGTCAAACAAAAGGATCAACAATCAGCATATGTGAAAAAAGTATAGAAGCACGTGCTTTTCCTCTACTTTTTCCTACTGGCAAAGGAGGAAGGTACAATGATAGACCTATTCAAATAACAGCATCAGAATATCGCGCATTACGGATGTATTCTGAAGATCCCAGATTAAGACAAAATGTGGAATACATATTAAACCTACTCTGTGAAAGTGAACTAGCAACTTTATGTTACGGAGTTGCACACACATTAAAATCAGGATCCCACTTTCAAAATATGTCAGCTGCACAATTATTACAAAAAGTGCAACAAAAAGATGAGATTTTACAATCAAATATTACAAATATATTAGCAAATATGCGTGGTACTAAAGAATACTGGTTGCAACATCATGGAAGGCATGAGCTACGTAGCATTGTCACGCTTACGTACACTTGACAGTCTATTTCTAATCAACATTGATGCAAGTAAAGTAAACGCTGATATTCCTTGCATTTCAGAATACAATAGACTTCGTTCACTATACACCCCCCATCTAAAACATATTCTATTCCACAAAAAGTAAAATGTTCTAAAAGAAAACTAAATCAAACAGAAATGCAACAGGATGTCACTGCAAATCCTCCAAAGGGATTAAAAGAAACTAATACTTCATCAAGTACCACAATCAAAAAAGAACCTATTAGGGGAAGTAAACCAGGTACTTCTTCAAAGAAGGAAGACAAACTCCAAAAAAAGCACTCAGATACAGAACTACCTGCTCCATTTAAACTTTCAAATGTAATTGGTGTAAGTTGCTATGCAAATGTAGCAATGAATATTCTATTTCAATTGCCACCAATAGTTGACAACATTTACTTACAGAGTACAGACCAATTGTGTTTGCAAATGTTGGTACTTCATAGAAACGCAACAAACAATCTTGGCAACACGTATAGTGTTTAAGGAATAAAACAACAATTGGATTACTGTGCTGAAATGGTGAAATTCACTACAAACTCACAGGAAGATCCACAAGAATTTCTAATGTACTTACTACAAGTACTGGAAAACAAAACATACCTATAAATGAAATCTTCTAGATTTCATACATGTGGAAACATACATGCACTCTGTGCAACAATATGACACAAGAACAAATCCCCAATGAGCGCTTTGTGTATGTATCAATACCTAATTGTGAATCCGTTCCATTTCAGCAACTTGTTCAAAATGCAAACCATGGTAGATTATGTACTACCTGCAATTCGGATAATCGCTCCACCTTACTAATACAAAAACATAGTAAATACGTAATACTAATGCTTCAACACTTCAAGCTCCAGAAAGCTTTGAAATAGTTGGGATACTGTTTTGCCGGTACGGATTCTGTTACTCTGTTTAAAAATCAACTCAGGGTGAAAGCCGAGGTGGCACTAAGGCAGATGCGAATGCAGGAAAGAAAGTTTGGAGGATTCACAATGAAACCTATTAGGGAGTTTTACTTAAAGAAAGTCGTCCCAAGGATCACTTCTGGGTTAGAAATCTTTCCAACAGATATTACTGACTTTCTGAAAACTTTAGAGGGATTAATATGGAGTGGGCTTTTATTTTTTTTACCTAATTGCATCCCGATGGAAGTTCTGAGGTATGAACTGGGTTTGTTGTCTCTTCATTCGGTAGTTGCTATTAAGAAGCTCATGTTATGGAGAAAATGTAAGTTATCCGGGATTAATAATTTCTATGCAGAAGCAGGTTTAGATCTTACATGTCCATTTATGATCTCTTTAAATAACGATATGGAAAAGATGATGACAGAAATAGGAATTGCTAAGTGTACTGTAATGACTATCCTTAACAAGTGTAAACTAATTGTAAACGGAATGGATTGGTCTATGACTAAGAGCAAAGTACTAGAGTCTAAATTGTATAAGGATGCCCACTCTTTTTGGGAATTCTTGCCGGTTATGGAGATGTACCTGACAAAATTTCCATCAAAGATTTTAAGAAACTCATATATGAGATTTAGATTGAATGTCATGCATATTCATTTTATACTTAACACAAGAAATCCATTGGATGAAAAAAAATGGTGTAGATTCTGCCATGAGTTTGAAATGGATGAGACATTAGAACATATAATGCTAAGATGTCCTGCGCTGTTCAAACAACGAACAGAATATTTTTCAGATCTATTTGAAAATTGCTAATGAATGGATCTGAAATATATTTGGTACAGAATGAAAAATGGATATTCAACTATTTTGATTATTCGTGTAATTTCCTTTTTAAAAATAATATGTGAACTAAGTTAGATCTATGCCTTGGTTTTTGATATTCTGTTTACCTTTTGTTCTTCTTTCTTTTTTATATTTGAATGAAATGTTTATATATCGAATTTGAAATTCTGTTATGTACTTTAAAGAAATGTTTATATATCGAATGTGAAATGTTCTATTGTTTTTATAGTCTGTTTTCTGTGAATATTTTTGTAAAGGTTTGTGATAAACCATGAACAAAATAAACAAATAAAAAAAAATACTAATGCTTCTACGTTACAATGCAGATGGTACCAAAAACAACTGCAAGCTGACTGGATTCACACATGGTCAAGTATCACTTGGTAAGATAACCTTCACAACAATAGGTATAATCTACCACACAGGAGCCACAACCAATGCAGGTCACTATACTGCATATATTAAAAAAGAAATGTGGATGGTTTGAATGTAATGATAGTACCATTACTCTAAAGCAGAGATTACCTGCAAATCTTACAAACGCTTATTTAATATTCTTAAAACCAAAATGTATTAACTAAACTGTACTTAAACATTAACTAAACTTCTATTAGAAAACTATAAACTGTTACAATATGCCAACAGCTATATAACTGCCCCAAGGTTCTACAACAACTAAACAGATAAATGAATACCACTAAATTATATCAATAAATAAACAGTTAGAATACGCCAACTGGTATCTAACTACCCTAAGATTTTCAATAACCAAACAGATAAATCAATACCACTATATTATAACAAAAAATAGACAGTCAGAATACAGTCAGAATACGCCAACTGGTATCTAACTACCCCAAAACTTTACAATATCCAAACAGATAAATCAATACCACTTCATTATAACAACAAATAGACTGTTAGAATATGTCAACAGGTATCTAATTTCTCCAAAAATCTGCAACAAGCCAAAATATAGAGCATTAGACAGAAACAACAAGTGAACACTGAAAACTAACAAGCAAATAGACTGTAGCATAACAAAAAAAGTTTTTTTTTTAATCCAACATGGATTTTTTTTTTCTCCCACAGACCCAATGATTTTAGCAACAATCACAGAAACTGAGCAAATTGCACAGTACACTGGTTTGTAATCTACTAAATATGAGGGTAAAAAAAAAATGTTGATTATTCAATGTTATAAGTCGTTCCAAAATACCAATACTAACATGATCTTTTCTTTTATCACAGAAATAAACAAGAAATACATGTACTCCAGTTACTAAACCAAACAGTAAGTATATTATATTAAGTACAACCATCACAGCAAATCACACCCATAGTGACATTTAACTTTGCTGCCTATAAATTTGATCTTGTCCATGCACCCAAGACTATAGGCCCTGCCCACAACCACCACAGCATATCACACCCATAGTGGCTTATAACTTTGTTGCTTATAAATTTGTTCTTGGATCCCGAAGTTATTAGCCACTATGGATGTGATATGCTGTGGTGGTTGTGGCCAGGGCATAGAGTCTTGGGTGCATGGCCATATGTCCATGCTCCTAAGACTCTATGCCCTGGCCACAACCACTGCAGCATATCACACCCATAGAGTCAAACATGTTAACTATGCCATATGGACACTTTTAATGTCCATGGACATCATAAGTGTTCTTAGACACTTTAAACTTGCCTACGAACAGTACGGACAGACATCGCATCCTCAGGACACCCTCATTTAGTTTATTTACGAACATCCCAGGACACATAATGTGTTCTAAGAACACTTTGAACATGCTTGCGAACATGTGCTCTTAGAACAATTTGAACTTGCTTGAGAACAGAACGGACAGGCATACCGTCCTCAGGACACCCCCATTTTATTTATTGACGAACATCCCAGGACACATGATGTGTTCTTAGAACAGATTCAACTTGCCTGCGAACAAAACAAACAGGCTTACTGTCCTCAGAACACACCCATTTCGTTTATTTTCGAACATTTCAGGACACTGCCAGTGTTCTTAGAACACTTTCATCTTGCTTGCGAACAATACATACCGGCGTAGTGTCCTCAGAACACCCCCATTTCGTTTATTTAGAAAATTTCAGAACATCCACGTTGTCCGCAGACATAGCGAACACAACAGGGGGTCTACCACCTAAATAAATACAACATTTAACCCATCTCTTACTCCCCCACCCTCTCCAAACACTTTTACACACCAACACACTCTACTAAATAGTATTTTTCCACCAAGTTTCACCGCGCTGTCCGCGAATCCAAGATGGCAGGCGTTCCCGAAAATCTGACGTGCTTCATGCTCGCTCTTCACCATCCAATCAACGAACACGTTGCATGTCCGCGAACATGACGCAAGCCGGTTGACCAATCAGGACACTGTCCGCGGAGCACACAGGGAAATGTGTCCGCAGACCGAACATATATATCACTAATTTTTTGTAACCTACTTTTTGGTCATTTAAAAAGAAACTACTGGACGGATTTTCACCAAATTTTCAAAAGCACAATTTCGTGACCAAGCCGCTGCTCCTGGTCTACATTTGGTGAAAATCTGTCCAGCGGTTTGGCCTGTAGGTGTGAGCAAAGTTTTTTCTCCATTCAGTCTATGGGAAAAAAATAAGTTTTGGGACCCCCCTATAACTTTACCCCCCCTGGACCAAACCTCACCAAACTTTGCAAATAAATTCAGAGTGACCCATATACTTTTTTGTCCAAGGGGAGAGAAGTTATAAGCCACCCAAAAAGGGCTCTTCCTATGGAAACAACAACTTAACCATAACTACACAGCCACTACCGTGGCTGTTTGATATCTGTGTGTGTGTGTGTGTGTGTGTGTGTGTGTGTTTGTGTGTGTGTGTGTGTGTGTGTGTGTGTGTGTGTATAGAATCTGGATGTTCCATGATGCATTTTAGCAAACTTGGACCCAGTGAATGAAAGCGCTGGAATTGTGGCGCAGCAGAATAGAACAGCTAACGGCGAAGGAAGATTCAAAAACGCTTGTCTGGCCCAGTGTCAAGAGTCAGGGCCATCATGAGCCTGGTTATCTACTTGTGAGTATACAATGAATGTGAGAAGCAAGCTGAGATCCTGTTTGAGGTGTAATGAAAAACCCTAGAACTACCGGTTTTCAAGTTTTCTTGTATTTATATTTGTATTTATTTATTTGTAAAGTGCAGCCAAGCCCTGGGGCATCTGGGTGCTGAACTTACATGTTAGACAGGCATGGAAATACTAGAAATATCACAGTTTACACAGGCATTAATATACAGGCAATAAAAACGATTAAAATATATGGTACAAAAATGCAGGGATATATTTTACAATTTGAAACATATATATATATATGTCCTGGGTGTTAGTCTTTGCAGTGCACGGTGGTGGCGCGAGTTATGGTTGCTTAGCTTACCATAACTGGCGAATTTCAAGGGTTTTTCGGTTTTACTTGGAACCATAACGTCCCTTTGACAAAGTTTTTTCACTGAATTTCATAGGTTTTTAGTAGCGCAACTTAACCATAACGTCCCTGCAACAAAGTTTTTTCATTGAATTTCAGAGGTTTTTATTAGTGCAACTTAACCATAACGTCCCTGTAACATTTTTTTTACTACATTTTAAAGGTTTTTATTAGTGCAACGTCACCATAACATCCTTTTCAATAGATGAAGACCACTAACATCTTATGTCCTCAAAGTGGGAACGCCGGGTGGTAAAAAAAAAAGATTTTCCTTCCTAAACCGGGACGCCTGCGGCATCCCGGTGTAGGAAGGTAAATCTTTTACGAAGATGGCCACCATGGAAAGGGAAGGCGGGGTGTATAAAGAACACAACAGGGCATGAGCGGGGGGGTGGGGGGAACAGGGGAGACACATGGGCATGAGCGGGGGGTGAGAGGGAACAGGGTACAAACGGGGCATGAGCAGGGGGTGGGGGGAAAAGGAAGGAAACACGGGGCATGAGCGGTGGTGGGGGGAACACGAGAGAGACACAGGGCATGAGCAGTGGGTGGGGAGGAACATGAGGGAGACACGGGGTATGAGCGGGGGGTGGGGAGGAACACGAGGGAGACACGGGGCATGAGCAGGAGGGTACAGGGCACACACGGGACATGAGCGGGGGTGGGGGGAAAGGAGAAAGACAAAGGGCATGAGTGGGGGTGGGGGAACACGAGGGAGACACGGGGCATGAGCGGGGGTGGTGGGTAACACAGGGCATGAACGGGGGGTGGGGGCAACAGGAGAGAGACACGGGACATGAGCGGGTGGGGGAACAGGAGACAGACACGGGGCATGAGCGGGGGGCAACAGGAGACAGGCACGGGGCATGAGCGGAGGGTGGGGGGTACAGGAGACAGACACGGGGCATGAGCGGGTGGGGGGAACAGGAGACAGACACAGGGCATGAGCGGGTGGGGGGAACAGGAGACAGACACGGGGCATGAGCGGGGGGGTGGGGGCAACAGGAGATAGACACGGGGCATGAGCGGAGGTGGGGAGAGACACACAGGGCATGAGCGGGGGGCGGGCGGGAGGGGGAGAGACACACGGGGCATTAGCGGGGGGTGGGCGGGAGGGGGAGAGACACACAGGGCATGAGCGGGGGTGGGGGGGAGGGAGAGAGATGACACACAGGGCATGAGCGGGGGGTGGGGGGAAGGGGGAGAGACACACGGGGGGTGGGTGGGAGGGGGAGAGACACACGGGGCATGAGCGGGGGTGGGCGGGGGGAGAGACACACAGGGCATGAGCGGGGGCTTGGGCGGGAGGGGGAGAGACACACGGGGCATGAGCGGGGGGTGGGCCACCGGTGGGGGGAGAGACAAAAGGGGCATGAGCGGGGGGTGGGCGGCAGGTGGGGAGAGACACACAGGACAGAGCAGGGGGTGGGCGGCGGGTCGGGTGGGGAGAGACACACAGACATGAGCAGGGGTGGGCAGCGGGTGGGGAGAGACACACGGACATGAGCGGGGGATGGGCGGGAGGGGAGAGACACACGGATATGAGCGGGGGTGGGCAGGAGGGGAGAGACACACGAACATGAGCGGGGGGTGGGCGAGAGGGGAGAGACACACGGACACGAGCAGGGGGTGGGAGAGACACATGGGGGGTGGGAGAGACACACGGACATGAGCGGGGGGTGGGCAGGTATGACCGAGACAAGCGGGGCATGAGCGGGGGGTGGGCGGGAGGGTGAGAGACACACGGACATGAGCGGGGGGTAGGCGGGAGGGAGAAAGACCCACGGACATGAGCGGGGGGTGGGCAGGAGGGAGAAAGACACACGGGGCATGAGCGGGGGGTGGGCGGGAGGGGGAGAGACACACGGGGCATGAGCGGGGGTGGGCCGCGGGTGGGGAGTGACACAGGGGGCATGAGCGGGGGGTGGGCAGCAGGTGGGGAGAGACACACAGGACAGAGCGGGGGGTGGTTGGTGGGTCGGGTGGGGAGAGACACACGGACGTGTGCGGGGGATGGGCGGCGGGTGGGGAGAGACACACGGACATGAGCGGGGGGTGGGCAGCGGGTGGGGAGAGACACACGGACATGATGGGCGGGAGGGGAGAGACACACGGACATGAGCGGGGGGTGGGAGGGAGGGGAGAGACACACAGACATGAGCGGGGGATGGGCGTGTGGGAGAGACAAATGGGGCACAAGCGGGGCATGAGCGGGGGTGGGCGGGAGGGAGAAAGACACACAGACATGAGCAGGGGGTAGGTGGGAGGGAGAAAGACACATGGACATGAGCGGGGGGTGGGGGGAAGGGGAGAGAGACACACGGGGCATGAGTTGGGGTGGGGGGAGGGAGAGAGACCCACGGGGCATGAGCAGGGGGTGGGGGGAGGGAGAGAGACACAAGGGGCATGAGCGGGGGGTGGGGGAAGGGAGAGAGACACACGGGGCAAGAGCTGGGGTGGGGGAAGGGGAGAGAGACACACAGGGCATGAGCGGGGGTGGAGGGGAGGGAAAGATACACACGGGGCATGAGCAGGGGTTGGGGAGGGAGAGAGACACATGGGGCATGAGCGGGCTGTGGGTAGGAGGGGGAGAGACACACGGGGCTTGAGCGGGGGGTGGGCGGGAGTGGGAGAGACACACGGGGCATGAGCGGGGGGTGGGCGGTTGGGGGAGAGACACAACACAGGGCATGAGCGGGGGTTGGGGGGAGGGAGAGAGATGACACACAGGGCATGAGCGGGGGTGGGGGGAAGGGGGAGAGACACATGGGGCATGAGCGGGGGGTGGGTGGGAGGGGGAGAGACACACAGGGCATGAGCGGGGGGTGGGCGGGGTGAGAGACACACAGGGCATGAGTGGGGGGTGGGCGGGAGGGGGAGAGACACACGGGGCATGAGCGGGGGGTGGGCCACCGGTGGGGGGAGAGACACAGGGGGCATGAGCGGCGGGTGGGCGGCAGGTGGGGAGAGACACACAGGACAGAGCGGGGGGTGGACGGCGGGTCGGGAGGGGAGAGACACACAGACATGAGCGGGGGTGGGCAGCGGGTGGGGAGAGACACACGGACATGAGCGGGGGATGGGCGGGAGGGGAGAGACACACGGACATGAGCGGGGGGTGGGCAGGAGGGGAGAGACACACGAACATGAGCGGGGGGTGGGTGAGAGGGGAGAGACACACGGACACGAGCAGGGGGTGGGAGAGACACATGGGGGGTGGGAGAGATACACGGACATGAGCGGGGGGTGGGCGGGTGTGACCGAGACAAGCGGGGCATGAGCGGGGGGTGGGCGGGAGGGAGAAAGACACACGGACATGAGAGGGGGTGGGCAGGAGGGAGAAAGACACACGGGGCATGAGCGGGGGGTGGGCGGGAGGTGGAGAGACACACGGGGCATGAGCGGGGGTGGGCCGCGGGTGGGGAGAGACACAGGGGGCATGAGCGGGGGGTGGGCAGCAGGTGGGGAGAGACACACAGGACAGAGCGGGGGGTGGTTGGTGGGTCGGGTGGGGAGAGACACACGGACATGTGCGGGGGGTGGGCGGCAGGTGGGGAGAAACACACGGACATGAGCGGGGGGTGGGCAGCGGGTGGGGAGAGACACACGGACATGAGCGGGGGGTGGGCAGGAGGGGAGAGACACACGAACATGAGCGGGGGCTGGGTGAGAGGGGAGAGACACACGGACACGAGCAGGGGGTGGGAGAGACACATGGGGGGTGGGAGAGATACACGGACATGAGCGGGGGGTGGGCGGGTGTGACCGAGACAAGCGGGGCATGAGCGGGGGGTGGGCGGGAGGGAGAAAGACACACGGACATGAGCGGGGGGTAGGCGGGAGGGAGAAAGACACACGGACATGAGAGGGGGGTGGGCAGGAGGGAGAAAGACACACGGGGCATGAGCGGGGGGTGGGCGGGAGGTGGAGAGACACACGGGGCATGAGCGGGGGTGGGCCGCGGGTGGGGAGAGACACAGGGGGCATGAGCGGGGGGTGGGCAGCAGGTGGGGAGAGACACACAGGACAGAGCGGGGGGTGGTTGGTGGGTCGGGTGGGGAGAGACACACGGACATGTGCGGGGGGTGGGCGGCAGGTGGGGAGAAACACACGGACATGAGCGGGGGGTGGGCAGCGGGTGGGGAGAGACACACGGACATGAGCGGGGGATGGGCGGGAGGGGAGAGGCACACCACGGACATGAGCCGGGGGTGGGCGGGAGGGGAGAGACACACGAACATGAACGGGGGTGGGAGGGGAGAGACACACAGACATGAGCGGGGGATGGGAGGGTGGGAGAGACAAATGGGGCACAAGCGGGGCATCAGCGGGGTTGGGCGGGAGGGAGAAAGACACACGGACATGAGCAGGGGGTAGGCGGGAGTGAGAAAGACACACGGACATGAGCGGGGGGTGGGCAGGAGGGAGAAAGACACACGGACATGAGCGGGGGGTGGGTGGGCGGTCGAAAGACACACGGCGCTTGTGTGCAGGCAGCAGATCCCGCTCCTCGGCCCTTCACTGGCCACTGTGGTGTAAATCCGTAAAGCAGTTTGGGCTGTAGGCATGAGCAAAGTTTTTTCCCATTATGTCTATGGGAAAAAAAAACGTTTAGGGACCCCCCTATAACTTTGCCCCCCCTGGACGAATCCTCACCAAACTTTGCAAGATAATTCAGTGTGACCCAAATACTTTTTTTTGCAAAGTTTGGTGAGGATTCGTCCAGGGAGAGCGAAGTTATAAGCCGCCCAAAAAGTGCTCATCCTATGGAAACTGCAACTAATATATATATATATATATATATATATATATATATATATATATACGGTGATACAGTGATTGGGCAAGCAGCTTACGTGATGTCCGCGGACATCTGACGTGCTCTCTCATTGGATGCGGTGAAAGCGTGCAGTGCGTCTGCCTTCAGAGACTCCCGCCATCTTAGTTCCTCGCCGCCTGCACAGTAAGTCTTGTGTCTGTCTCCTGTTCCTCCCACCCCGCTCATGCCCCGTGTGTCCTTCTTGTCCGCCCACCCCCACTCATGCTCCGTGTATCCCCTGTTCCTCCAGCCCCCCGCTCACGCCATCGGCACACGGTGGCCAGCGGAGGGCCGAGGAGCAGGATCTGCCACCTGCACACGAACGCCGTGTGTCTTTCTCCCCCCACCCACCCCCTGCTCATGCCCCGTGTGTCTCTCTCCCTCCCCCACCCCTGCTCATACCTCGTGTGTCTCTCTCCCTTTCCCCCACCCCCCGCTCATGCCCCGTGTGTCTCTCTCCCTCCCCCCACCCCCCACTCATGCCCAGTGTGTCTCTCTCCCCTTCCCCCCACCCCCCCTCATGCCCCGTGTGTCTCTCTCCCTTCCCCCACCCCAACTCATGCCCCGTGTGTCTCTTGCCCTCCCCCCACCCCCAATCATGCCCCGTGTGTCTCTCCCCCTCCCGCTCACCCCCCGCTCATGCCCCGTGTCTCTCTCCCCTTCCCCCCACCCCCCACTTACGCCCTGTGTGTCTCTCTCACGCCCCCACACCCCCGCTCAAGCCCCGTGTGTCTCTCTCCCTCCCCCCACCCCGCTCATGCCCCGTGTGTCTCTCTCCATCCCCTCCACTCCGGCTCATGCCCCATGTCTCTCTCCCCTCCCCCCACCCCCGCTCATGCCCCGTGTGTCTCTCTCCCTCCCCCCACCCCCGCTCATGCCCCGTGTGTCTCCCTCACTCACCCCCACCCCCGCTCATGCCCCGTGTGTCTCTCAACTTCCCGCCCACCTCCCGCTCATGCCCCGTGTGTCTCTCCGCCTCCCGCCCACCCCCGCTCATGCCCCGTGTGTCTCTCTCTCCTTCCCCCCACCCCCTGCTCATGCCCCGTGTGTCTCTCTCCCTCCCACCCACCTCCCGCTCATGCCCCGTGTGTCTCTCTCCCTCCCCCACCCCCGCTCATGTCCCGTGTGTCTCTCTCCCCTTCCCCCCACCGCCGCTCATGCCCCGTGTCTGTCTCCTGTTCTACCCACCCCCCGCTCATGCCCTGTGTCTGTGCCCTGTTCCCCCCACCCCTGTTCATGCCCCGTGTCAATCTCCTGTTGCCCCCCAACCCTGCTCATGCTCATGCCCCGTGTCTGTCTCCTGTTCCCCCACCTGCTCATGCCCCGTGTCTGTCTCCTGTTCCCCCACCCGCTCATGCCCGTGTCTCTCTCTTGTTGCCCCCCACTGCCCTGCTCATGCCCCGTGTCTGTCTCCTGTTCTCCCCACCCTCCGCTCATGCCCCGTCTCTGTCTCCTGTTGCCCCCCCGCTCATGCCCTGTGTCTGTTCTCCCTACCCCCTGCTCATGCCCCGTGTCTGTGTCCTGTTCCCCCCACCCCCCGGTCATGCCCCATGTCTATCTCCTGTTGCCCCCCACCCCCCCGCTCATGCTCATGCCCCGTGTGTGTCTCCTGGTCCCCCCACCCGCTCATGCCCTGTGTCTTTTTTCTGTTTCCCCCACCCCTCGCTCATGCCCCGTGTCTGTTTCCTGTTCCCCCACCCCCCGCTCATGCCCCGTGTCTGTCTCCTGTTCCCCCCACCCGCTCATGCCCTGTGTCTGTTTCCTGTTTCCCCCACCCCTCGCTCATGCCCCGTGTCTGTCTACCTGTTCCCCCATCCCCCGCTCATTTCCCGTGTCTGTCTCCTGTTCTCCCCACCCCACGCTCATGCCCCGTGTCTGTCTCCTTTTCCTCCCAACCCCCGCTCATGCCCCGTGTCTGTCTCCTGTTGCCCCCCACACCCCCTCATGCCCCGTGTCTGTTCTCCTCACCCCCTGCTCATGCCCCGTGTCTGTTGTTCCCCCCACCCCCGCTCATGCCCTGTGTCTTTCTCCTGTTCCCCCACCCCACGCTCATTCCCCGTGTCTGTCTCCTGTTCCCCCACCCCCCGCTCATGCCCCGTGTCTGTCTCCTGTTCGCCCCACCCATGCTCATGCCCCGTCTCTGTCTCTTGTTTTTCCCACCCCCCGCTCATGCCCCATGTCTGTCTCCTGTTGCCCCCCACCCCCTGCTCATGCCCCGTGTCTCTCTCCTGTTGCCCCTCACCCCCCACTCATGCCCTGTGTTTGTCTCCTGTACCCCCTCACCCCCCGCTCATGCCCCGTGTCTGTCTCCAGTTCCCCCACCCGCTCATGCCCCGTGTCTCTCTCCTGTTGCCCCCCCGCTCATGCCCCGTGTCTGTCTCCTGTTCCCCCACCCGCTGATGCCCCGTTTCTCTCTCCTGTTGCCCCCACCCGCACTCATGCCCCGTGTCTGTCTCCTGTACCCCCCACCCCCGCTCATGCCCCGTGTCTCTCTCCTGTTGCCCGCCACTCCCTGCTCATGCCCCATGTCTGTCTCCTGTACCCCCCCACCCCACGCTCATGCCCCGTGTCTCTCTCCTGTTGCCCCCCACCCCCTAATCATACCTCGTGACTGTCTTCTGTTCCCCCATCCCCCACTCATGCCCCATGTCTGTCTCCTGTTCTCCCCACCCCCCGCTCATGCTCCCTGTCTGTCTCCTGTTGCCCCCACCCATGCCCCGTGTCTGTCTCCTGTACCCCCCACTCCGCGCTCATACCCTGTGTCTCTCTGCTATTGCCCTCCACCCCCCCGCTCATGCCCCGTGTCTGTCTCTTGTTGCCCCCACCCCCCGTTCATGCCCGTGTCTGTCTCCTGTTCTCCCCACCCCCGCGCTCATGCCCGTGTCTGTCTCCTGTTCTCCCCACCCCCGCCCATGCCCAGTGTCTCTCTCCTGTTGGCCCCACCCCCCGCTCATGCCCCGTGTCTGTCTCCTGTTGCCCCCCACATCCCGCTCATGCCCCGTGTCTCCCTCGTGTTCCCCCCACCCCCGCGCTGATGCCCCATGATTCCCTCATGTTACCCCCACACCCCCCCGCTCATGCCCCGTGTCTCCCTCGTGTTCCCCCATCCCCCGCTTATGCTCCTTGTCTCTCTCCTTTCCCTCCACCCCCGCTCATGTCCCGTGTGCGCCCTGTACCCGCCAGCTCATGCCCCGTTTCTCCCTCGTGTTCCTCCCCACCCCCCGCTCATACCCCATGTCTCCCTCATGTTCCTCCCCCCCGCTGCTCATGCCCTGTGTCTCTCTCGTGTTCCCCCACCACCGCTCATGCCCCGTGTTTCCTTCCTTTTCCCCCCTCCCCCTGCTCATGCCCAATTTGTACCCTGTTCCCTCTCACCCCCCGCTCATGCCCATGTGTCTCCCCTGTTTCCCCCACCCCCCGCTCATGCCCTGTTGTGTTCTTTATACACCCTGCCTTCCCTTTCCATGGTGGCCATCTTGGTAAAAGATTTTCCTTCCTACACCGGGATGCCACAGGCGACCCGGTGTAAGAAGGAAAACCTTTTTGTTTTTTTTACCACCCGGCGTTCCCACTTTGAGGACATAAGATGTTAGTGGTCTTCATCTATTGATAAGGATGTTATGGTGAAGTTGCACTAATAAAAATAAAAACCTTTAAACTTTAGTAAAAAAAAAATGTTACAGGGACGTTATGGTTAAGTTGCACTAATAAAAACCTATGAAATTCAATGAAAAAACTTTGTAAAAGGGACGTTATGGTTAAGTTGCGCTACTAAAAACCTATGAAATTCAGTGAAAAAACTTTGTTAAAGGGACATTATGGTTAAGTTGCGCTACTAAAAACCTATGGAATTCAGTGAAAAAACGTTATCAAAGGGACGTTATGGTTCCAAGTAAAACCGAAAAACCCTTGAAATTCGCCAGTTATGGTAAGCTAAGCAACCATAACTCGCGCCACCACCGTGCACTGCTAAGACTAACACCCAGGACATCAAAGATGACATCACAAATGTCATTGATGACATCACTGATGACATCACATGTCTGGCTCACTCTTTTTTCTTTTGCTGACATATCTAGGCCACATGATTTTCTTCAGTAACAGTCAGAAACTAAATATTGTATTTTATTTGTAGACGTATTCTTCAAGTAGGTTCTTACAGTAATTCCCTTAGAGTCCAGTCACATCATATGAAACATATGCATACGGGAAGCCACAAGCTTGAAAGACAGCATTCCTTTTTGTGCATACAGATAATCAATGGACTTATGAGCACTTTCTGATAGTTCTGTTGTTTTTTTTTAAGGCTGTACTTTCCCTGCATATGGTCATATTTGTATACATTGTACTCACACTACTTTCCTTAGGGTCCAATTGCATCAAGTGATACATATACCTCGGGTAAATAGCAGCTTTGAAACAGAGCAATCATTTATTTGCATGAAAATAATCAGTTAAATTATTAATTGTTTCTGCTACTACTTGTGCTTTTTTGCTAACTTCACTTTCCCTGTATATACCCATATTGGTATGTTTTCTTGTGTCTTTGTGTTTTGTCAATAGTAGTGCAATTATGTAATACATGGGTTTTATTAGCTACTTATTACATATTTCACAGTACACAAAAATCTATTAAGAAAACAATTATCATTTCATTATTCAACATATTAACATTACAAATATTATACCTTCATCTTGTACACTGCAAACAATGTTATGTTTCTGTATGAGTAGCTTAGTATACTAGATAGAACCCCATAATAGAATGCTATTTATATCAATGCATCGTTCAATGCACTAATTAGGGTATGATATTTATTGCAATGATCCTTGACACTCATTTCGCAAAATTATAATAAGAATCCCTTGTACACATATTTCATGAAAAGTACATACACATTTGCAGGGTAATTCATAGAATTTTGCAGAAAAATGTCGCAAGCGGCTGGCGCAGAGTGTCCGCGTTCGAATGACTGCGCCAGGCACGTGCGCTAAAACCGATTTCCGCGCACAGCGTATTCATGGATTTCAGGCTTCCAAACCAGCCGTGGCGCAGAGAATCGCAGCGACCCTACAGCAGCGCCAGTAACGCCCCCAAGAACGCCCTCGCGCAAGGAAAAGCCATCAAAATCACTAAATCATCGCAAAGGGCTGCGCCAACCCTGGACCAGTTCAGCGGGCTGGCAAACAGCAAACGCCAAGCGGGGAACGTGTATTGCAGGGGTGCGCGGGAAGTTCCACACGCGACTGGCCCCGTGCAAGAAGGGTACGTGTATTTCAGGGGTGCGCGGGAAGTTCCACACGCGATTCCAGCAGGGTACGTGTATTTCAGGGGTGCGCGGGAAGTTCCACACGCAATTTCAGCAGGGTACGTGTATTTCAGGGGTGCGCGGGAAGTTCCACACGCGATTTCAGCAGGGTACGTGCATTTCAGGGGTGAGCGGGAAGTTCCACACGCGAATGGGCCAGTGCGAGCAGGGTACGTGTATTCCATGGGTGCCTGGGAAGTTCCACACGCGATTCCATCAGGGCACGTGTATTTCAGGGGTGCGCGGGAAGTTCCACACGCGATTGTCCCAGTGCGAGCAGGGTCCGTGTATTTCAGGGGTGCGCGGGAAGTTCCACACGCGATTGTCCCAGTGCGAGCAGGGTACGTGTATTTCAGGGGTGCGCGGGAAGTTCCACACGCGATTGTCCCAGTGCGAACAGGGTACGTGTATTTCAGGGGTGCGCGGGAAGTTCCACACGCGATTGTCCCAGTGCGAGCAGGGTACGTGTATTCCATGGGTGCGCGGGAAGTTCCACACGCGATTCCATCAGGGTACGTGTATTTCAGGGGTGCGCGGGAAGTTCCACACGCGATTGTCCCAGTGCGAGCAGGGTACGTGTATTTAAGGGGTGCGCGGGAAGTTCCACACGCGATTGTCCCAGTGCGAGCAGGGTACGTGTATTTCAGGGCTGCGCGGGAAGTTCCACACGCGATTGTCCCAGTGCGAGCAGGGTACTGAAGTGGGAGAATGGAAGACCAGGCTCCCGTCCTTCACCTCTCGCGCTTGGCCTAAAGGGTCACGACCCAGACACCCGCCACGAGAAGAGTTTGTCCATTTACCAGACGACCAGATACCCTGGTACAGGAACATACGGATGTGTCCATCTGCCTGCCCAGCAGCCCGCACTGGCCATGCCGACACCTGCGGCACGGACCAACTAGACTAAAATCTACACGTCGCTAGAGATGCCATGACGACCTAGACAACGGTAAGCACACCTGTGCAAATATACACACTGGACATTCCCGCACCAATCTACACGAAGAATATACTCAGTGCTATGACGTAGGCGACAGGCATACTCACGGACGTGCATCTTTATTATTTTTACATAGGCTTTCAGAATGCAGAAACGCAAGACGCGTCATGAACTCATCTACAAGGCTTGCTCACGCTTCTCTTAAAACCAGTTACCACCATGAGAAATATAATGGAGACACGATACTGGTCGTGGAACTATATGCTACTATAACCCAAAGCACCTGTGCACCAGACGGACCCACTTATACACCAGGCCTAAGTAGGCCTCAAACAAGAGCTCCCGTGGACATTAACAAAACAAGAGTCAGGTTGCTGATCCTGCAGAATGAGCCCGGCGAAGCAACCAGCCAAGGTCGCAATGTTGCAAACCCACATTCCAAGAGCAAATCATCAAGGGCACGATGTTGCAACCTTGCACGCCGCACACCAACGTTAAAGTCACACCTGCAAATTAAACCAGACACACAGTGGAAAAACAATATTAATTGTGCAGAATTCTGCCTCAAACACGGTCCCACCTCACGTGACCAAGCCGAACCTGACGAGATGCCAAGCCCAGGAGAGAAGAGGCGTCTGGATCCCTCGCTACGAGACACAGGCAGATACACTTGAAAGGCTCAATGGACATTTGCGACAGTGGGAGCGGTCAGCCTTCCAGCTATGAATAAATCCTCACATTGTCTGCACGTACCCATAGTGAAACATTGTTGCAAATTGCAGGTACACCGAGAGCTGGGAACAGCGGTGGTCCCAGGCTGGGAAGCTCACGGGCGCACCAATCAGAACATGGGGCTCTTATCACTGACGCCAGTAATATTAACCAATCCTTAGGAGTCTTCATGTAACAATTCTCATGTATCTAATTGTAGGGACAGCCCAGATATATCACCTGACTAACCCTCGACCACTAACATTGTTCTCTATACGTGTGCTATACTAACCCTACCACTCGAGCAACCAATTAAGAGTGGCGATAGGTTTTTTGTTAACTTTCTAGAGTGACGCAAGTAACGCGTCATAATACAGTAAAAAGGGCCTGCGAGCCCCACGATTGTGTGTGTGTCAGGACGGACGCGTACGCTCCTTGACCCATCCCTGCCGTTTTGTCTAATAAACAGCAGAGTCACCTTGCTTCTTGCGTGTGTCTCATACTCTATCTCATCTGGGATATACGGGAGGAGTTGGGGCCTCCCTGCCCGGAGGTCTGCGGACGGCCCGGCCGACCCCGGCAGAATTTCCCCCCGACAAGTTGGAGGCTCCAGTGAGATCTGTTTAAGGTCCACATTTTTATTTTTTACTTTTTCCAGGCACTCCTGTTGCGAGGAGGCCCGGCGGCGCGGCCCCCTCTGCCGTTGCCCCCTTCTGAGGACTACAGGACCATCGCGGAGCTGCGAGAAGGCCGGACAACGCAATCCGGATATTGGCCCTCGGGAGCCGGTTGAGAAGTATCCCGCCCGCGGTTGGCGAGTGTGTCCAGACGTGGTCCAGACGAGGGGAGGTGGCGAGCCGCTTGGAGGGGTGCACGCAGTCGAGCGGCCCTGCATCGAGAGAACTTGGTGAGCATGACACGCACAACAAGCAATGTGAAATTGTGAGGGAGGGGGGAGGAAGTAAATAAGGGAAGAGGGAGGTGTTGCACAGGTGCGCGAAGGGTTAACAACTTAGTGTTGCCAATGGAATGAATTGTAGCGAAACGAGTGCGAGAGCAGTCGGTTACGTCACGCGAAAGAGGGGGGCGGAGCACGAAAACATCACGTGCGGCCGCTCGTAGACACTGATTGGCCTAAGTCGCGACTACGTGTAAGGGTGGGTGTGTGTGGTTTCCTACGATTTGGCATTTATTGATCAATGAGTAGATGAGGATCCCTATTGTTCGAGCAAGAAACTCGATAGGTAGATGACGTTTCCCTGTAGGCGGTAGCTAGTTAGTTGCCCAATACGGAAGATAATTGGCTGGTTAAGCCCTCCTGTTGAGGGGCGTATCACACGCGAGGCGACGCAGCGTGCGCAGTCCGATTATATTATTGATTTGATTACCTTGTTCCAGGAGTGACAGGAAGACAGCTGTAGGGTTAACGGGGGTAGATTGCAAGCGTATTTTGAATTTAAAAGACATATGAAGAATGTACCAGTAGCTCGAAGAGATCGGTGACGTCACCAGTAGGGCTTTAATAGGATAAAGCGAGCACAAGGAACCGTGGTTTTGAGAGTGGTGGGGAAGAGAAATATGATAAGGGAGCGGACACGGAGATAAAGGGTAAACGAGTGGATTGGGGAAAGGAGAAGGGGAGAGGGGCGTGGCTGCGCACGGAGAACGCCGGCCATGGCAAGTGTAAAAGGGGGAGGAGAACGGGGAAACAGGACGACTGTATAAGGGCGTCGTAAGGGGTACGCAGCCACAGGGGGCTGCGTGCGCTTCAGCCGCAGGGGGCCGTAAGGGTGTCGTATAAAGAAAGAAAGATAGAAGGGAATATACAAGTGTAAAACCTCATATATTTTTTTATTTTTTTATTTTTTATTTTTTATAATTTTGTCAAAGGATTGTCGTAAGTCCCCACACTTACGGGGCCAGGTAAACAATATAAGGTTGTATATTGTAAACTGCTAGTGAGGGGAAGGGTAACAAGTGGAGCGCCACTATGTCATACGGGACAGGGTCGGGAGGGTGGGGGAACACCCTCACTACCCCACTACAACACATATGCACCACACTGCCACCCCATAGGGAGAAATTAATTAAGTACAGCATAGAATGGACCCAGGGGACGGATAACAAAATGTTAACACCATGGCCGCCTAATGGTAGCTTCGATCCATATGCCCAACATTCACTGCTAAACCATCTGCACAATACATACAAGGGGAAGAAGTTGGCAAACCATGTGGAGGTGTTTAACTTATGGAGGATGTTCCAGGGGTCCCGACCAGGACCAAATGGAATGTTCACTATGGGGGAAACACCGGAAGAAAAAGAGATTAAGAAAGAAGGAGAGGATGGGAAAAAGGGGAGTGAAAGCACAAAGAATACGGGATACGGAAGAGAGGGAGGAGAAAAGGTTGATAAATCAGATGACATAAAAAAGGAACCAAGCAACGAGATAGCCATAACACCAGGAGTGAAAACAGAGGGAGGGGGGTTGTACCCTTTAAGAGAATTAGGAGAAATAGAAGGAGGACAGTTAAGGGCGGCCGAAGGATACTCTAACCCGGCATACAGCCCTCCACCATATGTGGCTCATAGGAAGATGCCAGTGGGGGAGGGGAGGATTGGAGAGGAGCAGACTGTAGAGATAGGAAATGATGAGTGGGTAGCTGCACAGATATTATTAAAATTACGAGGTTCACTACCTGGAGAAGAGAGGGAGGTAGTAAAGAGAACAGACGAGAATAGTGCCAGAGAGAGTGAAATGAGGGGGGAGGAGCTATTACGGCAAAAGGAAGAGATTTTGGAGGAAAGATTAGCAAAGCTAAGGGATGAGCAGAATGAATTGATCAAACAGCTCGAGAGGGAGGAAAGAGAGAGAGTGAGGAAAAGGAAAGAAGGTAAGAACGAATTGGAAAAATTAAGGGAACGAAATGAGGAGCAAAGGAGAGAAGCTGAAAGGGTAAAAGCAGCAGCAGACAGGGTATCAAGAGTAGTGCTGAGAGAGAAGAAGAAGGAAGAAGAAGAAAAAGAAAAGGAAATGGCAATATGGAAGAGGAGGGTACTATCAGAGACAGCTAAGAAATATGAAGAGGGGAAGGTAATAGAGAGTATAGTAGAAAGAGAAAGGGTGAAATGGGAAAGGAAGAAAGAGGATGAAAGAATATTGGAACAGATGAGCAATGAAGTGATGGAGGAATTGAAAAGGAAAAGGGAGGAAAATAGTAGGGAGATGGAGGAGAGAAGTGAAGGGGGAAGAGAAGAGAGGAGTAGGGAGAGTGAAAAATGGGGGGATGTATATAGAAGTAGAGAAGTAGCGACAACATCAGCACTAGGAGGAGCAGTTGGTAACGAAGAAAAAGGAGACATAGACCTACTAGACTTACAAACAGTAACAATAAAAGGGAAAAAGACAGAGTGGGGGATGCCATTTATGAATGATTTTTGCAGTGAGGAGGAAGAAGGAGTGGAGAGGGAAGGAAGAAAAAGTGAAAGGGAAAGCTTAGATAAGCTATACCTCACTCGAACGAACATAGACTCGCCATGGATCAGTAGGAGAAAGGAGGAGCTGGAGAGAAGTGAGGAGGGAGAGCAAGGACTAGTGGAAAGACAAACCCATGAAACCACCCCATCCCCATCTCCATCACGCCCTCCCCCATCGCACCCTACATGCTCAACCACCTCGCTGCGCAGAATAAAGCTTGCGCCCTTCATGGACGAACTAACACCCTATGCATGTCGGCTTAGAGACCTCCCTAGTCGCAGGCAGGACAGACGAATAAACATGCCCACATTAAATACAGGAAATGACGGAAGGAGGGGAAAGGATGGAGAAGAAGGAGTTAGGAGCAGGGGTAATAAGGACGAAATTGAAGAGGTAAAAGAAACGGAAGAAGAGGAGGGGTGTGAGGACTCGATACTATGGAACGTAAAGGGTGACACAAGACACAACTTAATGCCACTGTTGGAGAGAGGAGGGGTTAGACCACAGTACGTCCCTTGGAAGCATACGGATAAAGAAAATATAAAATGTAGGCTTCCATCACTAAGTGGAGGTGCGGGTAAGTGGATATATGAAATGGAAAAACACACCGCAGGACAGAAACTAGCAGTAGGAGATGTAAAGGGCCTGTTAATATCAATATTAGGGGATAGAGCGGATGACATTTGGAAGAGAGTGGGATTCCATGGGGTAACAATAACAAACACATCGCATGATGGGGCACCATTTGCAAACTGCAGACATGCGCTACGGCAGGCACTGAGAGTACAGTACCCAGACACATCAGACATAGGAGCAATTACTTCCCGTAAGATGCGTGAGAATGAGGATCCTGTTGATTATATCCAGGATATCCAAGAGAAGTGGCGCATGGAAACTAGAGAACAATGGGATAAAACACCAGCAATATTTTATCATATACTAGTACAAGGGCTCCCAGAAGGAGTTCAGAAACAACTAAAGAAAGTAGTGGGAATGGAAGCAAAACCATGGCCAGAAATACAACTAACTATAGTACATCACTGCAGGACATGGCAAGGAAAAATGAAACAAAAGGAAGAGGACAGGAAAACAGAAGAGGCTAAACTAGTACAGAAAAAACTTACTAAATACACAATGGAAGGGGCACTAATAACTACGCCCACACCAATGGCCCAAAGCCCCACACAAGTAGTGGCTGCACAAGATCCCGCCCAAATAGCACCTTCACAGACTATAACACAACAAGTGCCGCCACTGCAATTACACGCACCAAACATAGGAGGAGGGTACCCAATGCAAGGAGCTGGGTATTATGGTTATAACAGGGGGAGAGGAGGATTTATGAGAGGGAGAGGATACGGATATAACACCCAACAGCAGGTGGGAGGACTTAGAAATTCCTACCCCACAGGGCAACCAGTATACCAGGACAACACAGGGGGCTTCCCATGGCAAAGCAGGGAACCACCCGTGTGTTGGAGTTGTGGATTATTAGGACACATGTCACGCACGTGTAGGGTCAGGCCAGGAACACCAGCATGGAATGAACAGGTACAACCTAGGACCTCACAAGAACAACAGGGCATACAACAACAGCAGACGTTGCAACAAGGAAGTGAACCACAACAACAAATAACACAACAACAGCCACTGCCACAACAACAAATAACACAACAACAGCCACAAACTTATTCACTGCCACAACAACAAGTAGCGATAACACAACAACCCCAAACACAACAAACGCAATTGGGTAGGGTGACGGTCTTGGGACACAACCCTTACACAGGGAATGGCCAATCATTGTACCCCCAATAGGACAGCCCACAGACGGCCTTGGTGTGTCCCATCCTGTCAGTAACACCTAATAGTGCGGAGGAGCCACGCATAGAGGTAACGATAGGTGACAAAAAATTATCATTCCTTTTTGACACCGGGGCAACCCGGTCTTGCATAAGGGAAGGTAAATTTAAGATGTCAGGCGAAGCCATGAACACCTAAGGATTCTCTGGGGCTAAAGGGTTGGTTCCCTTTACTGATAACGTTCCCTTATCTATTGGAGATTATGATCTGTCAGTTCTACTTTTATATTATAGTGCCTCGCCAGTAAATATACTGGGGAGGGACATAATGAACAGGTTGAATATGACGATCTCCTTTACAGAGGATGGCATAATTTGCTCTACTCCAGGGATTAACATGCTCGCAGCACGACAGATTATGCAAGCATACTGTGGACAGACAGCGATTAGGGCGGAGCCAGTAGATGGCGAGCTATTCCAGTATGGAACAGACATGGCATTTGCATGGATGCCACGGATAGAAGGAAAAATATGGAGGAGGCCAGCAGCTTATCTGTTCCGACCAGAAACACCTGTTAATGAACCAGAAGGAAAGGTGATTGTAATGGACATTGAGAACATTATTGCAACAGCTGATTATATTGCTGTGCACGCCCAAGATAAAGAAGGGAGAGCCTGGAGGGCAGTGATAGCACTAGCAGAAGGATGTAGGCTGACCCAGGTGTCAGATGAGGAGCTGTTCTCAGAAGGAAAGGAGGAAGGTGAAATGGTGCTCATGATGAGTGTAGAAATATGGCTAAGAGTGGCTCACAAACAAGTAGCACAGAAAATTGCAATGGCACTTGAGGCACCCGCATGCACCCCAGTCCCTTTCTTTAAGGAGGATATGTCAAAGGTGCCCAAATCATTGTGGACTATTAGCCCTTATGACGTGGGATGCATAAAAAGCATAGGGGGAGTAAGGATAAAATTGAAAAAAGGTGCCATACTACCAAGAGTGAAACAGTACCCACTGTCAAAAGAGGCAGATGAAGGCATATATGAAACCATAACGGCCCTTATAAACAATGGCATATTGGTCCCCTCAGAATCACCATGTAACACGGCTGTGTACCCAGTGCGCAAGGCTAAAGGGGGGTCTTGGCGCTTCATACAGGACCTCAGGCCCTTGATCAACATAGTAGAAGAAGAGTATCCAGTAACAGCAAACTCGGCCACAATATTGTGTGGCATTCCAGCGGAAGCATCACGATTTACAGTGATCGACCTTAAAAATGCTTTTTTCTCAATACCATTACACCCAGACTCACAAGATTTGACAAGCTTCACTTACCGAAATACAAAGTGGAAACATACCAGATTGCCACAGGGATATTGCGAATCACCCTCAATTTTCAATAGAGTAATACAGATGGATTTGGGTAACGTTGAAGTGGAAAGCACAGTGTTACAATATGTGGATGACATAATAATTTGCAGTACAAACGAAAGTAAATGCAGAGAGGACTCCTTAAAGATGTTGACGATATTGGCTGAAAAAGGGTACAAGGTAGACATGGAAAAGATACAATACTGTCAGGAACAGGTACTTTACATTGGCCAACTGATATCCCAACATGGAAGAAAGATTGCACCACAAAGAGCACAGGCCATTTCAAGCACTCCAATGCCACAGACTGTGAGAGAACTGCAGCAATTCCTGGGGCTGTGCAACTACTGTAGAGCATGGGTATTTGATTACAGTTCATACATAGGACCCCTGCTTGAGGGTTTGAGGGAAGCTAATAAAGGGGAGAAAAAGTTGGGGTGGACTATGGAAATGAGGGAGGCCTTTGATGAATTGAAAGATGCGATATCAACTGCTCCAGTACTGGCATCCCCAGACTATGAGCGACGATTTTTTATATTTTCACACTGCGACTCAGCAGTGATGAAAGCAGTACTGGCCCAAAAAACGAGCATGGGCTATAAACCAGTAGCATTTTACAGCGGTCACTTAGACCCTGTGATGTTAGGTCACTTCCCTTGCGAACAAGGTCTCGCTGCAGCTGCTTTTGCAGTGGAAAAAGCATCAGCAATAACCATGGGGTGTCCAACTACACTGTTTGTGGAACATGCACTATTTGCAATATTGAATAAACCTAAGTCCACCCTAACCACGCAGAGGGCATCAGGTTATGAGATCATTTTGTCTAGAGCTGAACTAGCAATTGTTAGATGTACTCCGACAGTGCATATGTTACATCCACTGTCCACTCAGGGCTATCAAAATGGAGAAGAAGAGGGTTTAGGAGAGCTGATGGCACTCCAGTACAACATGCCCTCTTATTGGCTGAACTAATTGAAGTAATAAATGACCCCCAAGAATTAGCCCTAGTAAAATGCACCGCACACACCAATGGTGAAGACCACCTCTCAAAAGGGAATGCAGCAGCAGACGCACATGCGAAATATGCTGCATACTTTGGTGAGATATGGAACCCCACAGAATCACAGAGAGGGAGAGGGAGGGGAATGGCTAAGGAGATGTTAATAAGAGAAGGGTACACCCATCTCCCAGCCACGCAGATTATGGAGCTACAAGCGGCTGCACCAATGGCCGAAAAAGAAATATGGGTAAAAAGAGGATGTACAATGTCACCAACCGACGCACTATGGCGCCAGGGTGGCACTGGAAAAGTTGTAATACCATTGGCACTTTTAAACACCGCCCTGAGCCAATTACATCACCCAGCCCATACAGGCAAGGAAATAATTGCAGCACGAATTAGAGAAGATTGGTTCTGCCCCGAGTTAAATTCTCATGTGTCGAATTTTATCAGCAATTGTCTCACATGTCAACAATTTATGGCCGGTCATACCCTAAAAGTGATAAGAGGTACTATACCCCGGCCAGAGGGACCTTTTCGGCACCTTCACATTGACTATGTTGATATGATCAACATATGTCAAGGTAATAGGTATATGATTGTAATAGTATGCCCATTCTCTAGGTGGATTGAAGCAGGGCCCTGTTCACACCCAGATGCATTTAGAGCAGCCAAATTCCTAGTAAGGGAGGTCTTCCCCAGGTGGGGAGTGTGCGAGGTGTTAAGGTCAGACAATGGCCCGCATTTTGCAAACGAAATGTTCCAGCATATCACATCCTTGCTGAGCATAAAACACAAATTCGCATGTGCATACCACCCACAGGCTAACGGTGTATGTGAACGCCTGAATGGCCTATTAAAGGAGGCAATTGCAAAAATACAACAAACAACAAAGAAAAGCTGGTTGTATTGCCTTCCATTAGCCCTATTTGAATTAAGATTTAGGCCAGGGTCCGACCACCACCTGACCCCTCACGAGGTGGTTACCGGACGTCAAATGCGCCTTCCCCTAACGCCAACGTCAAGGGCATTCACTGATCACGAAAGTTCAGCGAGTGTGTTAGGTGATGAAATGTACCAATATGTGTCTTCTTTGATTACTAGTGTTGTGTTTGTGTCTCAACAGCTCGAGCGCACACGGGCGGGTCTACCAGCAATCAAGAAGAAGGTGCTAATACAGAATTGGAAAAGGAGAACCTGTGCAAACTTGCTAAAGGTGACCACGTGCTACTTCGCAATTTCAATAGGAAGTGGAACGATAAGAGATTTACTGGCCCCCATCTGGTAGAGGACGTATCAACAAGAGCAGTAAAACTAAAGGACAAGCGTGCCTGGAACCACCTACATGATGTAAAGATCTACAAATTGCAGACCCGCCCCAGCGCCAACGACAGGTCCATTGGAAGAACAGCAACAACATCCCCGACAGCGGAAGGAAGTTCTACCACAGACAACGACCCAATTGTTCCCTTACCGTGTCACCACCCAGCTTCCCCGGATACAATAACTGACAAAGAAAGAGGTGATCCCCATACTGCCCACCCCATGGTCACACGCTCAAAGAGTAAAAATACTCCCGCCAACTGAGCCCAAACCCCCCGCCCATTGACCCCCAAATATAGTAATAACTGAACTGAAGGACATTACCTGCACAAGTACACATGTAAACACGTGAATGTTCTCTTTTTCTTTTCTCTCGCACATACAGGAACTGCGTATTATTGTATTGTTAAGAAAATAGCTAACTAACAAGTTCACTGCCCAGGCGTAGATGGTACTCCCAGACGATAATTACCCAGAAGAATTGTCACACCAATTTGTATACGAAATAAAAAGGCCAACGTACCTAAAAAGGAGAAGGGTACGTGTCTACTACACAGCATTCCTCTTGGCCATAGAATATTCCATGCCCCACCTCTGCCCATACTTGCCGGTCCTAAGAGATAGATCACTTAGAGTAGCTTGGGAACAGCTCTTCGCCTGGGCACTGAATGACTATTTGATAGGGAGAGCTTAAAGGAAACAACTAACATTTAATAACAAGCATTTTGAGAATTTTTAGGCGGGCAACTTTAACGTCGCAAGAATACGCTGCCAGGACTGCAGCAAGGTAAGAGCAAAATGCCGGTGAAATTAGCATATGTAATAAAAATAATAGGGATTTTGATGATCACCGGGTTCTTGGCTGCCTCTGTATGGCAGTACAGCTATGCTATTAATTTTATTGCTGCACCCAAACCTAATACACCCCCGTCCCCTGCTGCAACAGGTGTTACGTCAGGTGATAGTAGTAACATTGCACCCAAGCAAAATAGAGTTAAACGCAGCACATACTCAGACAATAAAGGTATTGATAATTATATACAAGATTCAGCACATGTCTCAAACAACATATGGTACCAACACATGACCCGCATTGGTAAGCAGACAACTGAGGACAGCTGCTACGTTTGCTCATTAATACCATACGCCATGAGTGCTTCACGAACATTTGTTGCCACAGAAATAGATGAAAAGACAGCACAATGCATAATACACTTGGCACTGTTCCAAACTAAAGGAAGATTTCAAGGGACAGTGGTGCATATGACATGGAAAACACGAGACTCATACCCATATGAAAACAACTTCCTCAAGACCTATTTGAGTTACCACAAGAGCAGTTTACATGCTCAAGCATTCAGATACATAACAAGTGGTCCTGCAAAAGGAGAAACAAAGAAAGTAACACTGCAGTATCTACCATGTGATTGGTACGCCACTGAAGTTCCGGGTAAACAAGGATGTTGGGAGAGGCCGCTGGTGACGATAACGGGGAAGGTGTACCTGGACAACAGCTGGGAGATAGGAGTGATTGGCAGCAACATGGTAACAAAAGAAACTATCTCAACTATCGAGGCACACAACCACCAATGTTGGACGACGTGGATCAAGTATGTACCAATGCTCACGTGGGTAGAAACGGATGAAGACCCAATAACAATACTACCGCTGACTGCGCCCAAGGTATGCTACCAGCATAAAGGAGTGGTGGACGTAGGATATAACACCAACTGTGCAAGTGTGATGGAGTTACCTGAGGGGGGAGCAGGAACAGCAGTAATAATGGACCATTATTGGGCCTGTGGAGAAAAGGCATACCATACACTGCCTCCCCTGTGGAATGGTGTGTGCACAATGGTGCACGTCAATGTACCATCACTAGTGGTAGCCAAGAAGCATGTCAATGTGGCGAACTTTCCCAAAATGGATGAAGGGGACAAGAGAAAAAAGAGATCTGCACCACTTCAGGAGGAGCAAGGGAACAGGACCAACAGCAATGATACTGTACTAAATAGAAGGAAAAGACAAGGAGAACCACTGACAGGAAATTACCTATGGGGAAGGTCGGAAACGGCATTAACTTCAATACCGCCAGAACACAGACTATTCAGCAGAGCAGCAATGTTCTTCTCCTCAATAATACACCCGGGACTGCAGGCTTACGCAAACGCAAAATGGCTCCAAATAACTAGATGGGAACTAATGATGACCATCAATTCTACAGTAAATGGGTTTAACGCAATAAAAGAAGAGCTGCGAGCTATAAGGATGGTAGCACTCCAGAACAGATATGTATTGGACCTTCTCACAGCAATGGAAGGAGGAGTTTGTGCAAAGATAGGACAATCATGCTGCACGTTCATACCTGCCAACGATGCTGACAATGGTACACTGACAGAAGCAGTTTCACAATTGGCCCAGATGCACTCCAAAATGATGGATGAAAGTAACGGTGTAAACAAGGATAAGAGCTGGTTTTCACTATTATGGTCGTGGATGCCATCCTGGCTGTCAGATGGACTGAAAATAATAGTGGGTTGTACTATTTTGGCTGAAGCTACGCTGATCATAATTAGATTTTGGAAGGCCCGGAAGGCACGTACCACTGACGAGTTGCTCGAAATGGTGGGAATGCACCCCTTGATGCCAGCAGATGACGGCCAACATACAGGAGTGATAATACAGGAGAGGGAGAAGTTGCGCAACCAAATCATCACCAACCATCTAGACCCACCATCAGTGAAGATCGAGAACCCAAGAAACCCCAGTAGCTACATAGGGAAATGGGTGTACTGTACTCCTGGAGGAACCTGTGAATATATGTATTGGTCATTCGAAGACCATGTAAACCACTATGGACATCTAGGAGGAATAACTAAGATATGGCGAGTAAGAGGAGATAACGAGAAGGATATGTTTGTGGTCGACAAGTCGACCAGAGGGGGGACTGAAGTGGGAGAATGGAAGACCAGGCTCCCGTCCTTCACCTCTCGCGCTTGGCCTAAAGGGTCACGACCCAGACACCCGCCAAGAGAAGAGTTTGTCCATTTACCAGACGACCAGATACCCTGGTACAGGAACATACGGATGTGTCCATCTGCCTGCCCAGCAGCCCGCACTGGCCATGCCGACACCTGCGGCACGGACCAACTAGACTAAAATCTACACATCGCTAGAGATGCCATGACGACCTAGACAACGGTAAGCACACCTGTGCAAATATACACACTGGACATTCCCGCACCAATCTACACGAAGAATATACTCAGTGCTATGACGTAGGTGACAGGCATACTCACGGACGTGCATCTTTATTATTTTTACATAGGCTTTCAGAATGCAGAAACGCAAGACGCGTCATGAACTCATCTACAAGGCTTGCTCACGCTTCTCTTAAAACCAGTTACCACCATGAGAAATATAATGGAGACACGATACTGGTCGTGGAACTATATGCTACTATAACCCAAAGCACCTGTGCACCAGACGGACCCACTTATACACCAGGCCTAAGTAGGCCTCAAACAAGAGCTCCCGTGGACATTAACAAAACAAGAGTCAGGTTGCTGATCCTGCAGAATGAGCCCGGCGAAGCAACCAGCCAAGGTCGCAATGTTGCAAACCCACATTCCAAGAGCAAATCATCAAGGGCACGATGTTGCAACCTTGCACGCCGCACACCAACGTTAAAGTCACACCTGCAAATTAAACCAGACACACAGTGGAAAAACAATATTAATTGTGCAGAATTCTGCCTCAAACACGGTCCCACCTCACGTGACCAAGCCGAACCTGACGAGATGCCAAGCCCAGGAGAGAAGAGGCGTCTGGATCCCTCGCTACGAGACACAGGCAGATACACTTGAAAGGCTCAATGGACATTTGCGACAGTGGGAGCGGTCAGCCTTCCAGCTATGAATAAATCCTCACATTGTCTGCACGTACCCATAGTGAAACATTGTTGCAAATTGCAGGTACACCGAGAGCTGGGAACAGCGGTGGTCCCAGGCTGGGAAGCTCACGGGCGCACCAATCAGAACATGGGGCTCTTATCACTGACGCCAGTAATATTAACCAATCCTTAGGAGTCTTCATGTAACAATTCTCATGTATCTAATTGTAGGGACAGCCCAGATATATCACCTGACTAACCCTCGACCACTAACATTGTTCTCTATACGTGTGCTATACTAACCCTACCACTCGAGCAACCAATTAAGAGTGGCGATAGGTTTTTTGTTAACTTTCTAAAGTGACGCAAGTAACGCGTCATAATACAGTAAAAAGGGCCTGCGAGCCCCACGATTGTGTGTGTGTCAGGACGGACGCGTACGCTCCTTGACCCATCCCTGCCGTTTTGTCTAATAAACAGCAGAGTCACCTTGCTTCTTGCGTGTGTCTCATACTCTATCTCATCTGGGATATACGGGAGGAGTTGGGGCCTCCCTGCCCGGAGGTCTGCGGACGGCCCGGCCGACCCCGGCAGAATTTCCCCCCGACAAGTTGGAGGCTCCAGTGAGATCTGTTTAAGGTCCACATTTTTATTTTTTACTTTTTCCAGGCACTCCTGTTGCGAGAAGGCCCGGCGGCGTGGCCCCCTCTGCCGTTGCCCCCTTCTGAGGACTACAGGACCATCGCGGAGCTGCGAGAAGGCCGGACAACGCAATCCGGATATTGGCCCTCGGGAGCCGGTTGAGAAGTATCCCGCCCGCGGTTGGCGAGTGTGTCCAGACGTGGTCCAGACGAGGGGAGGTGGCGAGCCGCTTGGAGGGGTGCACGCAGTCGAGCGGCCCTGCATCGAGAGAACTTGGTGAGCATGACACGCACAACAAGCAATGTGAAATTGTGAGGGAGGGGGGAGGAAGTAAATAAGGGAAGAGGGAGGTGTTGCACAGGTGCCCGAAGGGTTAACAACTTAGTGTTGCCAATGGAATGAATGGTAGCGAAACGAGTGCGAGAGCAGTCGGTTACGTCACGCGAAAGAGGGGGGCGGAGCACGAAAACATCACGTGCGGCCGCTCGTAGACACTGATTGGCCTAAGTCGCGACTACGTGTAAGGGTGGGTGTGTGTGGTTTCCTACGATTTGGCATTTATTGATCAATGAGTAGATGAGGATCCCTATTGTTCGAGCAAGAAACTCGATAGGTAGATGACGTTTCCCTGTAGGCGGTAGCTAATTAGTTGCCCAATACGGAAGATAATTGGCTGGTTAAGCCCTCCTGTTGAGGGGCGTATCACACGCGAGGCGACGCAGCGTGCGCAGTCCGATTATATTATTGATTTGATTACCTTGTTCCAGGAGTGACAGGAAGACAGCTGTAGGGTTAACGGGGGTAGATTGCAAGCGTATTTTGAATTTAAAAAACATATGAAGAATGTACCAGTAGCTCGAAGAGATCGGTGACGTCACCAGTAGGGCTTTAATAGGATATCGCGAGCACAAGGAACCGTGGTTTTGAGAGTGGTGGGGAAGAGAAATATGATAAGGGAGCGGACACGGAGATAAAGGGTAAACGAGTGGATTGGGGAAAGGAGAAGGGGAGAGGGGCGTGGCTGCGCACGGAGAACGCCGGCCATGGCAAGTGTAAAAGGGGGAGGAGAACGGGGAAACAGGACGACTGTATAAGGGCGTCGTAAGGGGTACGCAGCCACAGGGGGCTGCGTGCGCTTCAGCCGCAGGGGGCCGTAAGGGTGTCGTATAAAGAAAGAAAGATAGAAGGGAATATACAAGTGTAAAACCTCATATATTTTTTTATTTTTTTATTTTTTATTTTTTATAATTTTGTCAAAGGATTGTCGTAAGTCCCCACACTTACGGGGCCAGGTAAACAATATAAGGTTGTATATTGTAAACTGCTAGTGAGGGGAAGGGTAACAAGTGGAGCGCCACTATGTCATATGGGACAGGGTCGGGAGGGTGGGGGAACACCCTCACTACCCCACTACAACACATATGCACCACACTGCCACCCCATAGGGAGAAATTAATTAAGTACAGCATAGAATGGACCCAGGGGACGGATAACAAAATGTTAACACCATGGCCGCCTAATGGTAGCTTCGATCAATATGCCCAACATTCACTGCTAAACCATCTGCACAATACATACAAGGGGAAGAAGTTGGCAAACCATGTGGAGGTGTTTAACTTATGGAGGATGTTCCAGGGGTCCCGACCAGGACCAAATGGAATGTTCACTATGGGGGAAACACCGGAAGAAAAAGAGATTAAGAAAGAAGGAGAGGATGGGAAAAAGGGGAGTGAAAGCACAAAGAATACGGGATACGGAAGAGAGGGAGGAGAAAAGGTTGATAAATCAGATGACATAAAAAAGGAACCAAGCAACGAGATAGCCATAACACCAGGAGTGAAAACAGAGGGAGGGGGGTTGTACCCTTTAAGAGAATTAGGAGAAATAGAAGGAGGACAGTTAAGGGCGGCCGAAGGATACTCTAACCCGGCATACAGCCCTCCACCATATGTGGCTCATAGGAAGATGCCAGTGGGGGAGGGGAGGATTGGAGAGGAGCAGACTGTAGTGATAGGAAATGATGAGTGGGTAGCTGCACAGATATTATTAAAATTACGAGGTTCACTACCTGGAGAAGAGAGGGAGGTAGTAAAGAGAACAGACGAGAATAGTGCCAGAGAGAGTGAAATGAGGGGGGAGGAGCTATTACGGCAAAAGGAAGAGATTTTGGAGGAAAGATTAGCAAAGCTAAGGGATGAGCAGAATGAATTGATCAAACAGCTCGAGAGGGAGGAAAGAGAGAGAGTGAGGAAAAGGAAAGAAGGTAAGAACGAATTGGAAAAATTAAGGGAACGAAATGAGGAGCAAAGGAGAGAAGCTGAAAGGGTAAAAGCAGCAGCAGACAGGGTATCAAGAGTAGTGCTGAGAGAGAAGAAGAAGGAAGAAGAAGAAAAAGAAAAGGAAATGGCAATATGGAAGAGGAGGGTACTATCAGAGACAGCTAAGAAATATGAAGAGGGGAAGGTAATAGAGAGTATAGTAGAAAGAGAAAGGGTGAAATGGGAAAGGAAGAAAGAGGATGAAAGAATATTGGAACAGATGAGCAATGAAGTGATGGAGGAATTGAAAAGGAAAAGGGAGGAAAATAGTAGGGAGATGGAGGAGAGAAGTGAAGGGGGAAGAGAAGAGAGGAGTAGGGAGAGTGAAAAATGGGGGGATGTATATAGAAGTAGAGAAGTAGCGACAACATCAGCACTAGAGGGAGCAGTTGGTAACGAAGAAAAAGGAGAAATAGACCTAATAGACTTACAAACAGTAACAATAAAAGGGAAAAAGACAGAGTGGGGGATGCCATTTATGAATGATTTTTGCAGTGAGGAGGAAGAAGGAGTGGAGAGGGAAGGAAGAAAAAGTGAAAGGGAAAGCTTAGATAAGCTATACCTCACTCGAACGAACATAGACTCGCCATGGATCAGTAGGAGAAAGGAGGAGCTGGAGAGAAGTGAGGAGGGAGAGCAAGGACTAGTGGAAAGACAAACCCATGAAACCACCCCATCCCCAACTCCATCACGCCCTCCCACATCGCACCCTACATGCTCAACCACCTCGCTGCGCAGAATAAAGCTTGCGCCCTTCATGGACGAACTAACACCCTATGCATGTCGGCTTAGAGACCTCCCTAGTCGCAGGCAGGACAGACGAATAAACATGCCCACATTAAATACAGGAAATGACGGAAGGAGGGGAAAGGATGGAGAAGAAGGAGTTAGGAGCAGGGGTAATAAGGACGAAATTGAAGAGGTAAAAGAAACGGAAGAAGAGGAGGGGTGTGAGGACTCGATACTATGGAACGTAAAGGGTGACACAAGACACAACTTAATGCCACTGTTGGAGAGAGGAGGGGTTAGACCACAGTACGTCCCTTGGAAGCATACGGATAAAGAAAATATAAAATGTAGGCTTCCATCACTAAGTGGAGGTGCGGGTAAGTGGATATATGAAATGGAAAAACACACCGCAGGACAGAAACTAGCAGTAGGAGATGTAAAGGGCCTGTTAATATCAATATTAGGGGATAGAGCGGATGACATTTGGAAGAGAGCGGGATTCCATGGGGTAACAATAACAAACACATCGCATGATGGGGCACCATTTGCAAACTGCAGACATGCGCTACGGCAGGCACTGAGAGTACAGTACCCAGACACATCAGACATAGGAGCAATTACTTCCCGTAAGATGCGTGAGAATGAGGATCCTGTTGATTATATCCAGGATATCCAAGAGAAGTGGCGCATGGAAACTAGAGAACAATGGGATAAAACACCAGCAATATTTTATCATATACTAGTACAAGGGCTCCCAGAAGGAGTTCAGAAACAACTAAAGAAAGTAGTGGGAATGGAAGCAAAACCATGGCCAGAAATACAACTAACTATAGTACATCACTGCAGGACATGGCAAGGAAAAATGAAACAAAAGGAAGAGGACAGGAAAACAGAAGAGGCTAAACTAGTACAGAAAAAACTTACTAAATACACAATGGAAGGGGCACTAATAACTACGCCCACACCAATGGCCCAAAGCCCCACACAAGTAGTGGCTGCACAAGATCCCGCCCAAATAGCACCTTCACAGACTATAACACAACAAGTGCCGCCACTGCAATTACACGCACCAAACATAGGAGGAGGGTACCCAATGCAATGAGCTGGGTATTATGGTTATAACAGGGGGAGAGGAGGATTTATGAGAGGGAGAGGATACGGATATAATACCCAACAGCAGGTGGGAGGACTTAGAAATTCCTACCCCACAGGGCAACCAGTATACCAGGACAACACAGGGAGCTTCCCATGGCAAAGCAGGGAACCACCCGTGTGTTGGAGTTGTGGATTATTAGGACACATGTCACACACGTGTAGGGTCAGGCCAGGAACACCAGCATGGAATGAACAGGTACAACCTAGGACCTCACAAGAACAACAGGGCATACAACAACAGCAGACGTTGCAACAAGGAAGTGAACCACAACAACAAATAACACAACAACAGCCACTGCCACAACAACAAATAACACAACAACAGCCACAAACTTATTCACTGCCACAACAACAAGTAGCGATAACACAACAACCCCAAACACAACAAACGCAATTGGGTAGGGTGACGGTCTTGGGACACAACCCTTACACAGGGAATGGCCAATCATTGTACCCCTAATAGGACAGCCCACAGACGGCCTTGGTGTGTCCCATCCTGTCAGTAACACCTAATAGTGCGGAGGAGCCACGCATAGAGGTAACGATAGGTGACAAAAAATTATCATTCCTTGTTGACACCGGGGAAACCCGGTCTTGCATAAGGGAAGGTAAATTTAAGATGTCAGGCGAAGCCATGAACACCCAAGGATTCTCTGGGGCTAAAGGGTTGGTTCCCTTTACTGATAACGTTCCCTTATCTATTGGAGATTATGATCTGTCAGTTCCACTTTTATATTATAGTGCCTCGCCAGTAAATATACTGGGGAGGGACATAATGAACAGGTTGAATATGACGATCTCCTTTACAGAGGATGGCATAATTTGCTCTACTCCAGGGATTAACATGCTCGCAGCACGACAGATTATGCAAGCATACTGTGGACAGACAGCGATTAGGGCGGAGCCAGTAGATGGCGAGCTATTCCAGTATGGAACAGACATGGCATTTGCATGGATGCCAGGGATAGAAGGAAAAATATGGAGGAGGCCAGCAGCTTATCTGTTCCGACCAGAAACACCTGTTAATGAACCAGAAGGAAAGGTGATTGTAATGGACATTGAGAGCATTATTGCAACAGCTGATTATATTGCTGTGCACGCCCAAGATAAAGAAGGGAGAGCCTGGAGGTCAGTGATAGCACTAGCAGAAGGATGTAGGCTGACCCAGGTGTCAGATGAGGAGCTGTTCTCAGAAGGAAAGGAGGAAGGTGAAATGGTGCTCATGATGAGTGTAGAAATATGGCTAAGAGTGGCTCACAAACAAGTAGCACAGAAAATTGCAATGGCACTTGAGGCACCCGCATGCACCCCAGTCCCTTTCTTTAAGGAGGATATGTCAAAGGTGCCCAAATCATTGTGGACTATTAGCCCTTATGACGTGGGATGCATAAAAAGCATAGGGGGAGTAAGGATAAAATTGAAAAAAGGTGCCATACTACCAAGAGTGAAACAGTACCCACTGTCAAAAGAGGCAGATGAGGGCATATATGAAACCATAACGGCCCTTATAAACAATGGCATATTGGTCCCCTCAGAATCACCATGTAACACGGCTGTGTACCCAGTGCGCAAGGCTAAAGGGGGGTCTTGGCGCTTCATACAGGACCTCAGGCCCTTGATCAACATAGTAGAAGAAGAGTATCCAGTAACAGCAAACTCGGCCACAATATTGTGTGGCATTCCAGCGGAAGCATCACGATTTACAGTGATCGACCTTAAAAATGCTTTTTTCTCAATACCATTACACCCAGACTCACAAGATTTGACAAGCTTCACTTACCGAAATACAAAGTGGAAACATACCAGATTGCCACAGGGATATTGCGAATCACCCTCAATTTTCAATAGAGTAATACAGATGGATTTGGGTAACGTTGAAGTGGAAAGCACAGTGTTACAATATGTGGATGACATAATAATTTGCAGTACAAACGAAAGTAAATGCAGAGAGGACTCCTTAAAGATGTTGACGATATTGGCTGAAAAAGGGTACAAGGTAGACATGGAAAAGATACAATACTGTCAGGAACAGGTACTTTACATTGGCCAACTGATATCCCAACATGGAAGAAAGATTGCACCACAAAGAGCACAGGCCATTTCAAGCACTCCAATGCCACAGACTGTGAGAGAACTGCAGCAATTCCTGGGGCTGTGCAACTACTGTAGAGCATGGGTATTTGATTACAGTTCATACATAGGACCCCTGCTTGAGGGTTTGAGGGAAGCTAATAAAGGGGAGAAAAAGTTGGGGTGGACTATGGAAATGAGGGAGGCCTTTGATGAATTGAAAGATGCGATATCAACTGCTCCAGTACTGGCATCCCCAGACTATGAGCGACGATTTTTTATATTTTCACACTGCGACTCAGCAGTGATGAAAGCAGTACTGGCCCAAAAAACGAGCATGGGCTATAAACCAGTAGAATTTTACAGCGGTCACTTAGACCCTGTGATGTTAGGTCACTTCCCTTGCGAACAAGGTCTCGCTGCAGCTGCTTTTGCAGTGGAAAAAGCATCAGCAATAACCATGGGGTGTCCAACTACACTGTTTGTGGAACATGCACTATTTGCAATATTGAATAAACCTAAGTCCACCCTAACCACGCAGAGGGCATCAGGTTATGAGATCATTTTGTCTAGAGCTGAACTAGCAATTGTTAGATGTAGCACGGTTAACCCTGCAAGGTTCCTAGCAGAAGTGATTGAGGAGGGAGACTATGCCCATGACTGTACCCAAATAACTGAAATGTACTCATGTACTAGAAAAGTTGAAGAAAACGCACTAGAGGGAGGTGAGCTTTTGTTCATTGATGGGTCATCAACTATTGATCAAGGAGATGGGATACGGAGGACTGGGGCAGCAGTGGTAAAAATGATGGAGGCGCCGGTGTGTGTGGCTATGAAATGTGTACAATTACCACAGCATTACTCTGCTCAAGCCGCGGAGCTGGTTGCACTAATATTGGCATTGAAGGAAAGTTTTGACAAACGAGTAACCATATACTCCGACAGTGCATATGTTACATCCACTGTCCACTCAGGGCTATCAAAATGGAGAAGAAGAGGGTTTAGGAGAGCTGATGGCACTCCAGTACAACATGCCCTCTTATTGGCTGAACTAATTGAAGTAATAAATGACCCCCAAGAATTAGCCCTAGTAAAATGCACCGCACACACCAATGGTGAAGACCACGTCTCAAAAGGGAATGCAGCAGCAGACGCACATGCGAAATATGCTGCATACTTTGGTGAGATATGGAACCCCACAGAATCACAGAGAGGGAGAGGGAGGGGAATGGCTAAGGAGATGTTAATAAGAGAAGGGTACACCCATCTCCCAGCCACGCAGATTATGGAGCTACAAGCGGCTGCACCAATGGCCGAAAAAGAAATATGGGTAAAAAGAGGATGTACAATGTCACCAACCGACGCACTATGGCGCCAGGGTGGCACTGGAAAAGTTGTAATACCATTGGCACTTTTAAACACCGCCCTGAGCCAATTACATCACCCAGCCCATACAGGCAAGGAAATAATTGCAGCACGAATTAGAGAAGATTGGTTCTGCCCCGAGTTAAATTCTCATGTGTCGAATTTTATCAGCAATTGTCTCACATGTCAACAATTTACGGCCGGTCATACCCTAAAAGTGATAAGAGGTACTATACCCCGGCCAGAGGGACCTTTTCGGCACCTTCACATTGACTATGTTGATATGATCAACATATGTCAAGGTAATAGGTATATGATTGTAATAGTATGCCCATTCTCTAGGTGGATTGAAGCAGGGCCCTGTTCACACCCAGATGCATTTAGAGCAGCCAAATTCCTAGTAAGGGAGGTCTTCCCCAGGTGGGGAGTGTGCGAGGTGTTAAGGTCAGACAATGGCCCGCATTTTGCAAACGAAATGTTCCAGCATATCACATCCTTGCTGAGCATAAAACACAAATTCGCATGTGCATACCACCCACAGGCTAACGGTGTATGTGAACGCCAGAATGGCCTATTAAAGGAGGCAATTGCAAAAATACAACAAACAACAAAGAAAAGCTGGTTGTATTGCCTTCCATTAGCCCTATTTGAATTAAGATATAGGCCAGGGTCCGACCACCACCTCACCCCTCACGAGGTGGTTACCGGACGTCAAATGCGCCTTCCCCTAACGCCAACGTCAAGGGCATTCACTGATCACGAAAGTTCAGCGAGTGTGTTAGGTGATGAAATGTACCAATATGTGTCTTCTTTGATTACTAGTGTTGTGTTTGTGTCTCAACAGCTCGAGCGCACACGGGGCGGGTCTACCAGCAATCAAGAAGAAGGTGCTAATACAGAATTGGAAAAGGAGAACCTGTGCAAACTTGCTAAAGGTGACCACGTGCTACTTCGCAATTTCAATAGGAAGTGGAACGATAAGAGATTTACTGGCCCCCATCTGGTAGAGGACGTATCAACAAGAGCAGTAAAACTAAAGGACAAGCGTGCCTGGAACCACCTACATGATGTAAAGATCTACAAATTGCAGACCCGCCCCAGCGCCAACGACAGGTCCATTGGAAGAACAGCAACAACATCCCCGAAAGCGGAAGGAAGTTCTACCACAGACAACGACCCAATTGTTCCCTTACCGTGTCACTACCCAGCTTCCCCGGATACAATAACTGACGAAGAAAGAGGTGATCCCCATACTGCCCACCCCATGGTCACACGCTCAAAGAGTAAAAATACTCCCGCCAACTGAGCCCAAACCCCCCGCCCATTGACCCCCAAATATAGTAATAACTGAACTGAAGGACATTACCTGCACAAGTACACATGTAAACACGTGAATGTTCTCTTTTTCTTTTCTCTCGCACATACAGGAACTGCGTATTATTGTATTGTTAAGAAAATAGCTAACTAACAAGTTCACTGCCCAGGCGTAGATGGTACTCCCAGACGATAATTACCCAGAAGAATTGTCACACCAATTTGTATACGAAATAAAAAGGCCAACGTACCTAAAAAGGAGAAGGGTACGTGTCTACTACACAGCATTCCTCTTGGCCATAGAATATTCCATGCCCCACCTCCGCCCATACTTGCCGGTCCTAAGAGATAGATCACTTAGAGTAGCGTGGGAACAGCTCTTCGCCTGGGCACTGAATGACTATTTGATAGGGAGAGCTTAAAGGAAACCAACAACTAACATTTAATAACAAGCATTTTGAGAATTTTTAGGCGGGCAACTTTAACGTCGCAAGAATACGCTGCCAGGACTGCAGCAAGGTAAGAGCAAAATGCCGGTGAAATTAGCATATGTAATAAAAATAATAGGGATTTTGATGATCACCGGGTTCTTGGCTGCCTCTGTATGGCAGTACAGCTATGCTATTAATTTTATTGCTGCACCCAAACCTAATACACCCCCGTCCCCTGCTGCAACAGGTGTTACGTCAGGTGATAGTAGTAACATTGCACCCAAGCAAAATAGAGTTAAACGCAGCACATACTCAGACAATAAAGGTATTGATAATTATATACAAGATTCAGCACATGTCTCAAACAACATATGGTACCAACACATGACCCGCATTGGTAAGCAGACAACTGAGGACAGCTGCTACGTTTGCTCATTAATACCATACGCCATGAGTGCTTCACGAACATTTGTTGCCACAGAAATAGATGAAAAGACAGCACAATGCATAATACACTTGGCACTGTTCCAAACTAAAGGAAGATTTCAAGGGACAGTGGTGCATATGACATGGAAAACACGAGACTCATACCCATATGAAAACAACTTCCTCAAGACCTATTTGAGTTACCACAAGAGCAGTTTACATGGCTCCCGTCCTTCACCTCTCGCGCTTGGCCTAAAGGGTCACGACCCAGACACCCGCCAAGAGAAGAGTTTGTCCATTTACCAGACGACCAGATACCCTGGTACAGGAACATACGGATGTGTCCATCTGCCTGCCCAGCAGCCCGCACTGGCCATGCCGACACCTGCGGCACGGACCAACTAGACTAAAATCTACACATCGCTAGAGATGCCATGACGACCTAGACAACGGTAAGCACACCTGTGCAAATATACACACTGGACATTCCCGCACCAATCTACACGAAGAATATACTCAGTGCTATGACGTAGGCGACAGGCATACTCACGGACGTGCATCTTTATTATTTTTACATAGGCTTTCAGAATGCAGAAACGCAAGACGCGTCATGAACTCATCTACAAGGCTTGCTCACGCTTCTCTTAAAACCAGTTACCACCATGAGAAATATAATGGAGACACGATACTGGTCGTGGAACTATATGCTACTATAACCCAAAGCACCTGTGCACCAGACGGACCCACTTATACACCAGGCCTAAGTAGGCCTCAAACAAGAGCTCCCGTGGACATTAACAAAACAAGAGTCAGGTTGCTGATCCTGCAGAATGAGCCCGGCGAAGCAACCAGCCAAGGTCGCAATGTTGCAAACCCACATTCCAAGAGCAAATCATCAAGGGCACGATGTTGCAACCTTGCACGCCGCACACCAACGTTAAAGTCACACCTGTAAATTAAACAAGACACACAGTGGAAAAACAATATTAATTGTGCAGAATTCTGCCTCAAACACGGTCCCACCTCACGTGACCAAGCCGAACCTGAC
This sequence comes from Ambystoma mexicanum, assembly GCF_040938575.1. Taxonomy (NCBI): domain Eukaryota; kingdom Metazoa; phylum Chordata; class Amphibia; order Caudata; family Ambystomatidae; genus Ambystoma; species Ambystoma mexicanum. The sequence goes on from NC_090936.1 coordinate 1,027,234,829, forward strand.
GAGATGCCAAGCCCAGGAGAGAAGAGGCGTCTGGATCCCTCGCTACGAGACACAGGCAGATACACTTGAAAGGCTCAATGGACATTTGCGACAGTGGGAGCGGTCAGCCTTCCAGCTATGAATAAATCCTCACATTGTCTGCACGTACCCATAGTGAAACATTGTTGCAAATTGCAGGTACACCGAGAGCTGGGAACAGCGGTGGTCCCAGGCTGGGAAGCTCACGGGCGCACCAATCAGAACATGGGGCTCTTATCACTGACGCCAGTAATATTAACCAATCCTTAGGAGTCTTCATGTAACAATTCTCATGTATCTAATTGTAGAGACAGCCCAGATATATCACCTGACTAACCCTCGACCACTAACATTGTTCTCTATACGTGTGCTATACTAACCCTACCACTCGAGCAACCAATTAAGAGTGGCGATAGGTTTTTTGTTAACTTTCTAAAGTGACGCAAGTAACGCGTCATAATACAGTAAAAAGGGCCTGAGAGCCCCACGATTGTGTGTGTGTCAGGACGGACGCGTACGCTCCTTGACCCATCCCTGCCGTTTTGTCTAATAAACAGCAGAGTCACCTTGCTTCTTGCGTGTGTCTCATACTCTATCTCATCTGGGATATACGGGAGGAGTTGGGGCCTCCCTGCCCGGAGGTCTGCGGACGGCCCAGCCGACCCCGGCAGAATTTCCCCCCGACAGTACGTGTATTTCAGGGGTGCGCGGGAAGTTCCACACACGATTGTCCCAGTGCGAGCAGGGTACGTGTATTCCATGGGTGCGTGGGAAGTTCCACACGCGATTCCATCAGGGTACGTGTATTTCAGGGGTGCGCGGGAAGTTCCACACGCGATTGTCCCAGTGCGAGCAGGGTACGTGTATTTCAGGGGTGCGCGGGAAGTTCCACACGCGATTGTCCCAGTGCGAGCAGGGTACGTGTATTTCAGGGGTGCGCGGGAAGTTCCACACGCGATTGTCCCAGTGCGAGCAGGGTACGTGTATTTCAGGGGTGCGCGGGAAGTTGCACACGCGATTTCAGCAGGGAATGTGTATTTCAGGGGTTCTGGGGAGTACTACATGTGAATTGGCCGTGTGGGTCCTCCCAGGTGTACGCTCCACAACCTCCACGGCCCCTGCAGGCAGCCCACACCACGGGGGACTACCCTGCACCCCTGCTCATGTCCCGCAGGCAGGCCATCCACCATGGGCATGCCCCCCAGCCAACCCACATGTCACCTTGCACTACTGATCAACAATGCATGTCTCCCACCACCCCCACCCCCCAGCACTGTGGGGCACCTGCCAGCAGGCCCCCACTCATGTCCAACTCATGTTTCCCACCACCCCCACCCCCCTGCACCGTGGGGCACCTGCCAGCAGGCCCCCACCCATGTCCAACTCATGTACCCCTGCACCCCCACCCCCCAGCCACCAGGGGCACCCTCCACCAGGCCCCCACTCATGTCTCCCACCACCCCCACCCCCCTGCCACCATGGGCAGCCCCCACCAGGCCCCCACTCTTGTCTCCCAAAACCCCCACCAGCCAGCCACCAGGGGCACCCTCCACCAGGCCCCCACTCATGTCTCCCACCACCCCCACCCCCCAGCAGTGCAGGGGAAGCACCACCAGGCCCCCACTCATGTCCCCCTGCACCCCCACCCCCCAGCATCCAGGGGCACCCTCCACCAGGCCCCCACTCATGTCTCCCACCACCCCCACCCCCCTGCCACCATGGTCAGCCTCCACCAGGCCCCCACTCATGTCTCCCACCACCCCCACCCCCCAGCCACCAGGGGCAGCCCCCACCAGGCCCCCACTCATGTCTCCCACCACCCCCACCACCCAGCCACCAGGGTCACCCTCCACCAGGCCCCCACTCATGTCTCCCACCAACCCCACCCCCCAGCAGTGCAGGGTCAGCCTCCACCAGGCCCCCACTCATGTCTCCCACCACCCCCACCACCCAGCCACCAGGGGCACCCTCCACCAGGCCCCCACTCATGTCTCCCACCACCCCCACCCCCCAGCAGTGCAGGGGCAGCCTCCACCAGGCCCCCACTCATGTCTCCCACCACCCCCACCCCCCAGCAGTGCAGGGTCAGCCTCCACCAGGCCCCCACTCATGTCTCCCACCACCCCCACCACCCAGCCACCAGGGGCACCCTCCACCAGGCCCCCACTCATGTCTCCCACCACCCCCACCCCCCAGCAGTGCAGGGGCACCCTCCACCAGGCCCCCACTCATGTCTCCCACCACCCCCACCCCCCAGCCACCAGGGGCACCCTCCACCAGGCCCCCACTCATGTCTCCCACCACCCCCACCCCCCAGCCACCAGGGGCACCCTCCACCAGGCCCCCACTCATGTCTCCCACCACCCCCACCCCCCAGCCACCAGGGGCAGCCCCCACCAGGCCCCCACTCATGTCTCCCACCACCACCACCACCCAGCCACCAGGGGCACCCTCCATCAGGCCCCCACTCATGTCTCCCACCACCCCCACCCCCCAGCAGTGCAGGGGCACCCTCCACCAGGCCCCCACTCATGTCTCCCACCACCCCCACCCCCCAGCAGTGCAGGGGCAGCCTCCACCAGGCCCCCACTCATGTCTCCCACCACCCCCACCACCCAGGCACCAGGGGCAGCCTCCACCAGGCCCCCACTCATGTCTCCCACCACCCCACCCCCCAGCCACCGGGGGCACCCTCCACCAGGCCCCCACTCATGTCTCCCACCACCCCCACCCCCAGCCACCAGGGGCAGCCCCCACCAGGCCCCCACTCATGTCTCCCACCACCCCCACCCCCCAGCAGTGCAGGGGAAGCACCACCAGGCCCCCACTCATGTCCCCCTGCACCCCCACCCCCCAGCATCCAGGGGCACCCTCCACCAGGCCCCCACTCATGTCTCCCATCACCCCCACCCCCCAGCAGTGCAGGGTCAGCCTCCACCAGGCCCCCACTCTTGTCTCCCACCACCCCCACCCCCCAGCAGTGCAGGGTCAGCCTCCACCAGGCCCCCACTCTTGTCTCCCACCACCCCCACCCCCCAGCCACCAGGGGCAGCCCCCACCAGGCCCCCACTCATGTCTCCCACCACCCCCACCACCCAGCCACCAGGGTCACCCTCCACCAGGCCCCCACCCATGTCTCCCACCACCCCCACCCCCCAGCAGTGCAGGGTCAGCCTCCACCAGGCCCCCACTCATGTCTCCCACCACCCCCACCACCCAGCCACCAGGGGCACCCTCCACCAGGCCCCCACTTATGTCTCCCACCACCCCCACCCCCCAGCAGTGCAGGGGCAGCCTCCACCAGGCCCCCACTCATGTCTCCCACCACCCCCACCCCCCAGCAGTGCAGGGGAAGCACCACCAGGCCCCCACTCATGTCCCCCTGCACCCCCACCCCCCAGCATCCAGGGGCACCCTCCACCAGGCCCCCACTCATGTCTCCCACCACCCCCACCCCCCAGCAGTGCAGGGTCAGCCTCCACCAGGCCCCCACTCATGTCTCCCACCACCCCCACCACCCAGCCACCAGGGGCACCCTCCACCAGGCCCCCACTCATGTCTCCCACCACCCCCACCCCCCAGCAGTGCAGGGGCACCCTCCACCAGGCCCCCACTCATGTCTCCCACCACCGCCACCCCCCAGCCACCAGGGGCACCCTCCACCAGGCTCCCACTCATGTCTCCCACCACCCCCACCCCCCAGCCACCAGGGGCACCCTCCACCAGGCCCCCACTCATGTCTCCCACCACCCCCACCCCCCAGCCACCAGGGGCAGCCCCCACCAGGCCCCCACTCATGTCTCCCACCACCCCCACCCCCCAGCCACCAGGGGCAGCCCCCACCAGGCCCCCACTCATGTCTCCCACCACCCCCACCCCCCAGCAGTGCAGGGGAAGCACCACCAGGCCCCCACTCATGTCCCCCTGCACCCCCACCCCCCAGCATCCAGGGGCACCCTCCACCAGGCCCCCACTCATGTCTCCCACCACCTCCACCCCCCAGCCACCAGGGGCAGCCTCCACCAGGCCCCACTCATGTCTCGCACCACCCCCCAGCCACCAGGGGCACCCTCGACCAGGTCCTCACAATCCCCATTCATGTGCGTTATGGTCAGCCTCCACAGCCAAAAAGCCCTACCAAGTAACCCATTCACCCACATGGAAATGGAAATTACATGTCACACCCCCAATGTTCATGAAGCAAATGAACCCATGTCCGTCACACACAATGTTTGCAATTGAATGGGAAAACACCCAACATGACATGCATGAAACCAATGAGATGATACCACACAGTGAAATATGAAAACAAAATTGTATTGAAAAAAATAAAGAATGCTAAAGAAAGGAAACAAACTACAATGGGAAAGAGAAAAAATAAGCTGCATGTCCGTATAAAAAAAAAAAACTGCAAATCAGAATCCAAAAAAATGTTGTCCAAAGTCAAAGGAAAAAAAATCTCTATGCAATAAAGAACTATGTAAAAAACTAACAAGGGTCCATGAGCCCAACTGAACAAAGGAAACCTACTAAAAAACCTAACTAAAAATCAACTATATACAAAAAGTGGAGCAGTGTCCGTCGACTCCAAATCATAATAAGAAACAAAGGAAACCTAAAACTAAAGAACTATATACAAAGGCGGCGGGCAAGTCCAGCGGCTCACTCCGTGGTGTCCCGGGCCAGGGCATCATCGAACTCCTGTTCGATGTCCCGGAGGCGGTCCAGTTCCATGGCCCCGAGGGTCCGCAGGGACGACGCTGTGTCCTCCTCCAACCCCCTGCGGATTGCCTCGAGGCACTCGGCCCGCCTCAGGGCTCTCCGCATGGAGTTCTCCGCCCTGACCATTGTGAGCCGCGCCTCTTCCGCCCGCCGCCGCTCCGCACCTATGGCGTGGCCCAACCGCTGCCACACGGAAGACACTCTCTGTCCTGGGTCCCCCTGCCCTCCGGCCGATGCCTGCCCCTCCGATGTCGAAAGCCCCGAGCCTTCATGTCTCCCACCATGTTGCTGCTGCTGCTCTGCCTCTGCCCGTGCACTGCCTCCTGCTGCCTGCACATCCTCCGCCGGCTGGGGTGCAGTTGTTGATGTGGCCACCCCTGCTGGTCCTCCGACTCCCGACTGTGGCAGGGATGCCTCCTCCACCAGCCTGGCCGCACCGTCAGAGGCAGCTCCACAGGGCACCCAGGTGACTGATGGGTGGGAAGATGGCACAGAGGACGACTGGCGCGTAGGGGGTCCAGTTGAGGAGGGGGTCGGAGCAAGCCCCATCAGACGGAGGAATCCGGCCTGGGTGACCTGTCCCAGCAGGCTGACGTGGTCAACGAGCCATTCGAGATGACGTGCAGTCTCTCCATGAAAAGACTGCAGGTCACCTCGCATGGCCCGTTGACGCAACGCCACACCAGCCAGGACAGGCTCAACCCGGACCTGGATTGCCACGTCCGCAGGCAGAGGAAGGCCAGTTGACGTCAGCTCATCCCTTGCCTGAAAACGGGTCTGGACGTAGGCATCCCTGCTGGTGCAAGATGATGCAGGGACAGGATCGGGGACAAGATTGCACACAGGCACCTCCGCGGCGGCCTGTGCTGCCTCCTGTCCCTGGTCCTGCACTGCACCACTAGCACCAGTGGGATCCCCACCTCCAGACCCCGTCTCTGGTGCTTGCACGGCCTCCTCCTCCACCAAACCCCCCACCAACCTGGATGACTCCGTGCCATCTTCCCCTGTTGGGCCCTGTGGGGTCCCAGCTGCCCCTTCTGCTGCCGAGGAGTCCAACTCCAACCTCCGCCTCCATGGACCTCCCCCCGGCAGCTGCGGCCTGGGACGCGGCACCGGACTCCTCACTCCCCGACGAGATGACAACACGGGAGGGGAGCCGGGCCTTGCGTCTCCGGCTGGCGGTCGAATCCCCGCCGCTGTGCTCCACAGCACCTTCTCCGCCCTCTTCATCAGTTGACGCTGCAGACAGGGAGAAACAAAACACAGGCATCAGGGCACTGTACAATGGACACATACACACATGACAGTTGCACATGAGTGGCATTGGCAAACCTCAGACATGTCATCACAATCCCCAACACACATGTCATTGCAACTCGCACACATGAGCCATACCACAGCCATATCGCAACTGCCAGCACCATCCATACACATACAACAGCATCAGCAGCCAAAGGGGAGCCAGAAATCACATGCAACACAGGAAGTGCACCACACATGTACACACACCACCACACTTGCATGCATGTGTACACCTCTGCCAAGTGTCGCACTGTTCAGACGGCCATCCATGTCACATCTGCCAATCAGGCTTCCACATACCGCTGTCACATGCATCCATGTTGCATCACTGCACCCTTGTCAAATACACACACATGCACATGTACACAGTGCTCATGCATGCAGCCGAAAACAACATACATGCGTGACATCACGGACATGTCTACTTACATACACATTCATACAAACATGTGTGCCCGCACAACTGCATTTGCCATGCAAATCACACACACAAGCACCATCCATGTCTCACACATTACAGCCCTCGCATGTGTCAGCCCCACGGCCCTGTACACCCCCACCCATACTCGACCCCATACTAACAGATGTGCAACCTCAGCCAGGTCTGGTGCCACAATGGGCTGGTCCAACAAGGGCTGAGCATGGATGGTGTCAGCCACATCAGCCTCAATGGGAGGGGGGGAGGGGTTATGGGTGCCCTTGACTGGTCCTCCACACATGGGGGGACAGGCTCACCCTGCAAGTAACGACCACGTCCCCTACCGGATCCACCACGGCCACCACTTGTGGCTCTTCCACCTTTGCCACCCTTACGGAATCCTCGCCTCCCAGCCATGGCACTGATGTAGATGTGCGTATGGGAGTGGCTGTAAACTATTGTCCTGGGCAATTGGGGGTCAAAGGGGTTGGGTACCAGATGGTAATTGTACCCTAGTGCTCTTGCAAGGCTGATTGTAACCCCTGGGGAAAGATGACGGGTCACGCTACGCACAGGAGCCCCAAAAAAGGGAGATGACGTGCACGCAACCCCTCCTAGACCACGTGTGCAGAAAGAAAAACCTGCACTACGCTGTGGCACCCAGTAACACAAGAATGAACGTATGCATGTCACACGCAGCCTAGAATGACCTCTGAAGGGGTAGGCTACAAACGGGGCAAGCACAGATGTTAGATACGTGCGTGACTCACCGTCTGCCAGGTAACAGAGCGTGAAAAAGGAGCGCGTTTGGTTGGCAACACCCCCGCCAAAAGAAGATTTGTACGCTGTCTGAGGAGACAGGACAACAGTAGAAGGGAACACTGTTTGAGGGAACAGGCCCAGGTAAACCAGTAAAAGAGAAAAAAGGGAAAAAGCTGTCAGAGGTAACAGGGAATACGAACTTGAAACGCCGTGAAGTAAATCGCGTGTGAAACGACAAGAAGTACAGAATTCACCCACTCGCTCTCCACGAAAAGCACGTACAAGGAAATGGTGTTCGACACCTACCTTTTATACAGGCCCACACATCCAGCGTCACTTACGCGGCGTGTACGCGCTAGGGCCATTTCCACCAATTACACGCTTCGTCACTTCTGCGTGTAGGGCCATTTCCACCAATTACACGCGATGAGACTCTGACGTGCTGTTCAATTACACGCGATGAGACTCTGACGTGCTGTCCAATTACACGCGATGACACTCTGACGTGCAGTCTTTCCACGTGTGCTCTGTCATCACGTGCTGTGTGGGAAACACCCGTGCGGGTCACGTCACAGACGTGCTTACGCGCTGAGGGCCTTTGGTCCAATAGAATCGCGTATGCGTGCTGACGCGCTTACGCGCTAAGGGCCTTTCCTCGATTTTCACGCTGACGTGCAGGATTTTCACGTGCCAAATCACTCCGTACCAAGCTGGCCACGCGTAAGCACACGGAAGACCACGCTCCTGCCCAGAAGGCCGAACTACTGCCCCCCAGTACCCCGAGCACGCTCCCACCTGCCATCTGCTGCTGCCTGACTGCCTGCTGCCCACGTGCACTGCCATTTGCTGCCTGCACATCAGCCAGGGGTGCTGTTGCTGTGACCACCCCTGCTGGAACCGAAGACTCCCGACTGGAATTCCATCGCTCCACAGCCCAGCCCCAGGACCCAGTTGCCCACCCACTCCTGCCTCTGGGGTTGTCATGTCGGGGCAAACACCATCTGTGACCACTGACAACCCCCGGCCAGAGAGGCAGAGGGGCACCAGCTTCAGTGCCACCGAAGTTGGTGCCCTGGTGGAGCAAGTCCTGGGGCAGTATGATGCCCTCTTCGGAAGTTACCGCGCCGACAAGGAAGGACGGACTCGGATCTGGACTGACGTCGTGACTGCCATCAACGCGGAGGGGGTGGCAGTCTGGGACTTACAACATGTCAGGAAGCACTGGGAGGACTACAGGTCCAGGACCCTGAACAAGGCCCGGAGCCTCTTGAAGGCAGCGGATGCCAAGGGGCGCCGGGGCCACTTGTCGGAAGAACAGATGGGGGTCCTGGAACGCATATCCCCAGCGCTCCACGTCCAGGTCCTAGAGAAGCAGACCCGTCTGGAGTCGAGCGGTGAGTGTACATGCATCCTGATTGTGAGCAGTGCGTGTGGTGATTATTCGGTAGTGTGCAGGTTGCACATCTGTTTGTATGGGGTCGAGTATGGGTGGGGGTGTACAGGGCCGTGGGGCTGACACATGCGAGGGCTGTAATGTGTGAGACATGGATGGTGCTTGTGTGTGTAGGCTTGCATGGCAAATGCAGTTGTGCGGGCACACATGTTTGTATGAATGTGTATGTAAGTAGACATGTCCGTGATGTCACGCATGTATGTTGTTTTCGGCTGCATGCATGAGCACTGTGTACATGTGCATGTGTGTGTATTTGACAAGGGTGCAACAGTGATGCAACATGGATGCATGTGACAGCGGTATGTGGAAGCCTGATTGGCAGATGTGACATGGATGGCCATCTGAACAGTGCGACACTTGGCAGAGGTGTACACATGCAGGCAAGTGTGGTGGTGTGTGTACATGTGTGGTGCACTTCCTGTGTTGCATGTGATGTCTGGCTCCCCTTTGGCTGCTGATGCTGTTGTATGTGTATGGATGGTGGTGGCAGTTGCCATATGGCTGTGGTATGGCTCATGTGTGCGAGTTGCAATGACATGTGTGTTGGGGATTGTGATGACATGTCTGAGGTTTGCCAATGCCACTCATGTGCAACTGTCATGTGTGTATGTGTCCATTGTACAGTGCCCTGATGCCTGTGTTTTGTTTCTCCCTGTCTGCAGCGTCAACTGATGAAGAGGGCGGAGAAGGTGCTGTGGAGCACAGCGGTGGGGATCCGACCGCCAGCCGGAGACGCAAGGCCCGGCTCCCCTCCCGTGTTGTCATCTCATCGGGGAGGGAGGAGTCCGGTGCCGCGTCCCAGGCCGCAGCTGCCGGGGGGAGGTCCAAGAGGCGGAGGTTGGAGTTGGACTCCTCGGCAGCAGAAGGGGCAGCTGGGACCCCACAGGGCCCAACAGGGGAAGATGGCAAGGAGTCATCCAGGTTGGTGGGGGGTTTGGTGGAGGAGGAGGCCGTGCAAGCACCAGAGACGGGGTCTGGAGGTGGGGATCCCACTGTTGCTAGTGGTGCAGTGCAGGACCAGGGACAGGAGGCAGCACAGGCCGCCGCGGAGGTGCCTGTGTGCAATCCTGTCCCCGATCCTGTCCCTGCATCATCTTGCACCAGCAGGGATGCCTACGTCCAGACCCGTTTTCAGGCAGGGGATGAGCTGACGTCAACTGGCCTTCCTCTGCCTGCGGACGTGGCCATCCAGGTCCGGGTTGAGCCTGTCCTGGCTGGTGTGGCGTTGCGTCAACGGGCCATGCGAGGTGACCTGCAGTCTTTTCATGGAGAGACTGCACGTCATCTCGAATGGCTCGTTGACCACGTCAGCCTGCTGGGACAGGTCACCCAGGCCGGATTCCTCCGTCTGATGGGGCTTGCTCCGACCCCCTCCTCAACTGGACCCCCTACGCGCCAGTCGTCCTCTGTGCCATCTTCCCACCCATCAGTCACCTGGGTGCCCTGTGGAGCTGCCTCTGACGGTGCGGTCAGGCTGGTGGAGGAGGCATCCCTGCCACAGTCGGGAGTCGGAGGTCCAGCAGGGGTGGCCACATCAACAACTGCACCCCAGCCGGCGGAGGATGTGCAGGCAGCAGGAGGCAGTGCACAGGCAGAGGCAGAGCAGCAACATGGTGGGAGACATGAAGGCTCGGGGCTTTCGACATCGGAGGGGCAGGCATCGGCCGGAGGGCAGGGGGACCCAGGACAGAGAGTGTCTTCCGTGTGGCAGCGGTTGGGCCACGCCATAGGTGCGGAGCGGCGGCGGGCGGAAGAGGCGCGGCTCACAATGGTCAGGGCGGAGAACTCCATGCGGAGGGCCCTGAGGCGGGCCGAGTGCCTCGAGGCAATCCGCAGGGGGTTGGAGGAGGACACAGCGTCGTCCCTGCGGACCCTCGGGGCCATGGAACTGGACCGCCTCCGGGACATCGAACAGGAGTTCGATGATGCCCTGGCCCGGGACACCACGGAGTGAGCCGCTGGACTTGCCCGCCGCCTTTGTATATAGTTCTTTAGTTTTAGGTTTCCTTTGTTTCTTATTATGATTTGGAGTCGACGGACACTGCTCGACTTTTTGTATATAGTTGATTTTTAGTTAGGTTTTTTAGTAGGTTTCCTTTGTTCAGTTGGGCTCATGGACCCTTGTTAGTTTTTTACATAGTTCTTTATTGCATAGAGATTTTTTTACATTTGACTTTGGACAACATTTTTTTGGATTCTGATTTGCAGTTTTTTTTTTAATACGGACATGCATCTTATTTTTTCTCTTTCCCATTGTAGTTTGTGTCCTTTCTTTAGCATTCTTTATTTTTTTAAATACAATTTTGTTTTCATACTTCACTGTGTGGTATCATCTCATTGGTTTCATGCATGTCATGTTGGGTGTTTTCCCATTCAATTGCAAACATTGTGTGTGACGGACATGGGTTCATTTGCTTCATGAACATTGGGGGTGTGACATGTAATTTCCATTTCCATGTGGGTGAATGGGTTACTTGGTAGGGCTTTTTGGCTGTGGAGGATGACCATAACGCACATGATTGGGGATTGTGAGGACCTGGTCGAGGGTGCCCCTGGTGGCTGGGGGGTGGTGGGAGACATGAGTGGGGGCCTGGTGGAGGCTGCCCCTGGTGGCTGGGGGGTGGGGGTGGTGGGAGACATGAGTGGGGGCCTGGTGGTGGCTGCCCCTGGTGGCTGGGGGGTGGGGGTGGTGGGAGACATGAGTGGGGGCCTGGTGGAGGGTGCCCCTGGTGGCTGGGTGGTGGGGGTGGTGGGAGACATGAGTGGGGGCCTGGTGGAGGCTGACCCTGCACTGCTGGGGGGTGGGGGCGGTGGGAGACATGAGTGGGGGCCTGGTGGAGGGTGCCCCTGGTGGCTGGGGGGTGGGGGTGGTGGGAGACATGAGTGGGAGCCTGGTGGTGGCTGCCCCTGGTGGCTGGGGGGTGGGGGTGGTGGGAGACATGAGTGGGGGCCTGGTGGAGGGTGCCCCTGGTGGCTGGGGGGTGGGGGTGGTGGGAGACATGAGTGGGGGCCTGGTGGAGGGTGCCCCTGGTGGCTGGGTGGTGGGAGACATGAGTGGGGGCCTGGTGGAGGGTGCCCCCTGCACTGCTGGGGGGTGGGGGTGGTGGGAGAAATGAGTGGGGGGCTGGTGGAGGCTGACCCTGCACTGCTGGGGGGTGGGGGTGGTGGGAGACATGAGTGGGGGCCTGGTGGAGGCTGCCCCTGCACTACTGGGGGGTGGGGGTGGTGGGAGACATGAGTGGGGGCCTGGTGGAGGGTGCCCCTGGTGGCTGGGGGGTGGGGGTGGTGGGAGACATGAGTGGGGGCCTGGTGGTGGCTGCCCCTGGTGGCTGGGGGGTGGGGATGGTGGGAGACATGAGTGGGGGCCTGGTGGAGGGTGCCCCTGGTGGCTGGGTGGTGGGGGTGGTGGGAGACATGAGTGGGGGCCTGGTGGAGGCTGACCCTGCACTGCTGGGGGGTGGGGGTGGTGGGAGACATGAGTGGGGGCCTGGTGGTGGCTGCCCCTGGTGGCTGGGGGTTGGGGGTGGTGGGAGACATGAGTGGGGGCCTGGTGGAGGGTGCCCCTGGTGGCTGGGTGGTGGGGGTGGTGGGAGACATGAGTGTGGGCCTGGTGGAGGCTGACCCTGCACTGCTGGGGGGTGGGGGTGGTGGGAGACATGAGTGGGGGCCTGGTGGAGGGTGCCCCTGGTGGCTGGGGGGGTGGGGGTGGTGGGAGACATGAGTGGGGGCCTGGTGGTGGCTGCCCCTGGTGGCTGGGGGGTGGGGGTGGTGGGAGACATGAGTGGGGGCCTGGTGGAGGGTGCCCCTGGTGGCTGGGTGGTGGGGGTGGTGGGAGACATGAGTGGGGGCCTGGTGGAGGCTGACCCTGCACTGCTGGGGGGTGGGGGTGGTGGGAGACATGAGTGGGGGCCTGGTGGAGGCTGCCCCTGCACTGCTGGGGGGTGGGGGTGGTGGGAGACATGAGTGGGGGCCTGTTGGAGGGTGCCCCTGGATGCTGGGGGGTGGGGGTTCAGGGGGACATGAGTGGGGGCCTGGTGGAGGGTGCCCCTGCACTGCTGGGGGGTGGAGGTGGTGGGAGACATGAGTGGGGGCCTTGTGGAGGCTGACCCTGGTGGCTGGGTGGTGGGGGTAGTGGGAGACATGAGTGGGGGCCTGGTGGAGGCTGACCCTGCACTGCTGGGGGGTGGGGGTGGTGGGAGGCATGAGTGGGGGCCTGGTGGAGGGTGCCCCTGCACTGCTGGGGGGTGGGGGTGGTGGGAGACATGAGTGGGGGCCTGGTGGAGGGTGCCCCTGGATGCTGGGGGGTGGGGGTGCAGGGGGACATGAGTGGGGGCCTGGTGGTGCTGCCCCTGCACTGCTGGGGGGTGGGGGTGGTGGGAGACATGAGTGGGGGCCTGGTAGAGGGTGCCCCTGGTGGCTGGGTGGTGGGGGTGGTGGGAGACATGAGTGGGGGCCTGGTGGGGGCTGCCCCTGGTGGCTGGGGGGTAGGGGTGGTGGGAGACATGAGTGGGGGCCTGGTGGAGGGTGCCCCTGGTGGCTGGGTGGTGGGGGTGGTGGGAGACATGAGTGGGGGCCTGGTGGAGGGTGCCCCTGGTGGCTGGGGGGTGGGGGTGGTGGGAGACATGCATTGTTGATCAGTAGTGCAAGGTGACATGTGAGTTGGCTGGGGGGCATGCCCATGGTGGATGGGCTGCCTGCGGGACATGAGCAGGGGTGCAGGGTAGTCCCCCGTGGTGTGGGCTGCCTGCAGGGGCCGTGGAGGTTGTGGTGCGTACACCTGGGAGGACCCACACCGCCAATTCACGTGTGGTACTCCCCAGAACCCCTGAAATACACATACCCTGCTGAAATTGCGTGTGGAACTTCCCGCGCACCCCTGAAATACACGTACCCTACTCGCACTGGGCCAATCGCGTGTGGAACTTCCCGCGCACCCCTGAAATACACATACCCTGCTGAAATCGCGTGTGGAAATTCCCGCGCACCCCTGAAATACACGTACCCTGCTCGCACTGGGCAAATCGCGTGTGGAACTTCCCGCGCACCCCTGCAATCCACGTACCCTGATGGAATCGCGTGTGGAACTTCCCGCGCACCCCTGAAATACACATACCCTGCTGAAATCGCGTGTGGAAATTCCCGCGCACCCCTGAAATACACATACCCTGCTGAAATCGCGTGTGGAACTTCCCGCGCACCCCTGAAATACACATACCCTGCTGAAATCGTGTGTGGAAATTCCCGCGCACCCCTGAAATACACGTACCCTGCTCGCACTGGGCCAATCGCGTGTGGAACTTCCCGCGCACCCCTGCAATCCACGTACCCTGATGAAATCGCGTGTGGAACTTCCCGCGCACCCCTGAAATACACATACCCTGCTGAAATCGCGTGTGGAAATTCCCGCGCACCCCTGAAATACACATACCCTGCTGAAATCGCGTGTGGAACTTCCCGCGCACCCCTGAAATACACATACCCTGCTGAAATCGCGTGTGGAAATTCCCGCGCACCCCTGAAATACACGTACCCTGCTCGCACTGGGCCAATCGCGTGTGGAACTTCCCGCGCACCCCTGCAATCCACGTACCCTGATGAAATCGCGTGTGGAACTTCCCACGCACCCCTGAAATACACATACCCTGCTGAAATCGCGTGTGGAAATTCCCGCGCACCCCTGAAATACACGTACCCTGCTCGCACTGGGCCAATCGCGTGTGGAACTTCCCGCGCACCCCTGAAATACACGTACCCTGATGAAATCGCGTGTGGAACTTCCCGCGCACCCCTGAAATACACATACCCTGCTTGCACGGGGCCATTCGCGTGTGGAACTTCCCGCGCACCCCTGAAATCCACGTACCCGGCCAAATCGCGTGTGAGACTTCCCGCGCACCCCGGTATACACGCACACGTATTTTTTGTCAGCGGGTGTCCGTGTTTATGGGTACCCCTTTGCACGTCATTTGTCCTGGAGGCCCACAGTATAGGACATTCATCATGGCAGTATATAGGTGCTATTTGTTGGCGCACCTTTTGGCGCACATTTCTTACAGCCGCAGAGACGCTACCGCCTGCTTTCTTGTGGCGGTCGTGTTTGTGCCTGTGCGCTGGTTTGAGCGTGCGCTTTTTTGCCCTATTCTATTCCATGAATACGTGTTGTAGGCGAGCGTGTGGGCGTTCCGCGCACTTGTGCCCTGTACTTCCCCCGTGACGCCCACGTTTTGGCAAGTTGTTCCCCATTCCGAGTATTACGCCCGTGTTCCGCCTACTTTTGTTGCGTGCGCCGCGCTATGTGCGATTTCGGCTGTGGCCTGTGCGATTTTCGCTGTGACCTGGCGCACGCAGTTACATGGCCTGTGCGCCAACGTGCGCCGCGTACTTTTTTATCGCACATCCGATGGTTTTCTCACGCACGGCCTTCCATGAATCGATGTGCGCTGCTTTTCGTGCGATTTTCGCTATTCCACTGCGATTCGTACGTTTTTGCCCACTTGCGCCGCGCTAATTATTCCATGAATCGGCCTCTTGATGTCATCAGTGATGTCATCAATGACATTTGTGATGTCATCTTTGATGTCCTGGGTGTTAGTCTTAGCAGTGCACGGTGGTGGCATGAGTTATGGTTGCTTAGCTTACCATAACTGGCGAATTTCAAGGGTTTTTCGGTTTTACTTGGAACTATAACGTTCGTTTGACAAAGTTTTTTCACTGAATTTCATAGCTTTTTAGTAGCGCAACTTAAACATAACGTCCCTTTAACAAAGTTTTTTCACTGAATATATATATATTCTTCATTCAATACTATTAAATGCAACAAAGGATCTCAAAACATGGTCTCTAGTCACATGGTCAGATGAAAATAGACTTTGGGGAGAGATACACCGAGACCAGAAAATAAGGCCATATCTTCACTCCCTTTTATTCTCAGGCACAGTGAGCCTTTGCAAGGCTGAGTCAAACACATTAATTGAATGGCATATTGCACGAGTGATGATGGATGTTGGGCTCATTGGGTGGAGAGGCATTTCCAGGCCAACCCCCCAGCACCTGGGGTACCAGCTTGCATGTTGCTAGCGAATGGAATGTTCCAGAAGGGTACAAGCATACCAACTAATTGTAGATGGCCACATAGCAAGGAGCCCTATAGTTTGAGAAGCTATTAGACCCTTGTGTATTTTTATGACACAGAAGATGACTTGGACTTGGGGTGGGCTTAGTTGTCCACCTGACCTTAGACAGTCAATCATGATCCTTGCTCTTATAGAAAGTATATTTAGATGTTCCCTTTAAGACTTTCACATCCCCTAATAGATTTTCTTATTTTTCCACGTAGTATGACGTCACTTATGATGAATATTTTGTATAAAGTTGTGTTTTTTCATGTAAAACTTCGAGGAAATCTTGAGTGAGAATGTTGTCTGCCATCTGTTGATGCCCTTTGTACTCCCTGTTTTAACAAGTGTTTTTTAAAACAGATGTGTTTTTGCCAAACCACCTGAGTCGGTCTGATTATTGATGTACGAGTAAGATCTGCATCCCCACCTGCATTGACGCGCCTTGAAACACTTGGGTATAGGCGTGTTATAAATGCCATATAATATCATATCATAGCCCTATCCATCTTAGATACTGTTATTTCATCTTAAAGGACCTGAGTGTTCACCGCAATGCTCAGTGGACCAAAGAGTCCCCCAAAATCTAAACACTCTGCCTGCTAAAAAACATTGGCATGGCCATTTTCAATGCTCTCACTACTCCTTCTCACAAAACTCCTGCTACCCTCTCTTCCTGTACAGCACACCCATGAAACCTAATTGGCTGATCCCCGATGTCTGTGGACACCTCAACTGTCTGTGGCCTCCGCAGACTCCTTTCCATGCCAGGCAGCCTCAAAAGACCCGAATGTGGCACGTGCCATCCGTGGACTACCACGCTGTCCGCGGACAAATCGTCCAATTGAAGGGGGCGGGGAGGGAAATTAAACATATTGTAAATTATTAAATCTTTAGTAGTGGGTCTGAAAATATCCTTGTGTGGTTGGGATTGTTTTTGGCTAATCCCAAGGTCCCCTCTCCATGGCAGGCATCCACAAAAGACCCAGATGTGGCACGTGACATCCGTGGACTACCACAGTGTCCCCACATCCCATAACACAGAGGCAGCCCTTCTACCCTATTTACAAGTACTGGAAACCAAAAACATACCTATGAATGAAATCTTCCAGATTTCATACACGTGGAAGCATACATGCACTCTCTGCAACCATGTTTCACAAAGCAAAATCCCTTATGAACGATTTCTATATGTATCCATAGCAAACTGTGAATACATGCCATTTCACCATCTTCTGCAGTATGCAAATCATGACATATTATGCAATTAGGACAATCATTCCACCATACATATACAGTCACATAGCCAATATGCCATACTAATGCTTCTAAGGTTTAATGCAGATGGTACCAACAATACCTGTAAGCTTACAGGCATCACACACCGTAAAGTATCTCTTGGAAAGAAAACCCTCACATCAGTAGATATAATATACCACGCTGGTGCCACAACTACTTCAAGGCACTACACTGCATATGTGAAAAAAAAGTATTTGGTTTGAATGTAACGATACCTCTGTTACCCCCAAAACATAGGTTACTAGCAAATTTAACAAATGCCTACTTAATATTCCTTCAACCCAAATTTTGTCACTAATCTATAGCAGAATTAACAGCATACGCCAACAGTTATCTAACTACTTTAAAAACACCCTTCATTGCAAAGCACTTCAAATATTAAATCTCAATTCTTATATGACAATACATCTTCTAACCTCTGATATAGTTTGAATACCCAAACAGGTATCTAACTATTTCAAGAATTACCTTAATTACAACATACTTCAAACAACCATACAATCACCCTTACACTGACATAACTATAATTGTTTTTTTTTTATCCAGTACAGACTTTTTTCCCAATGACCCAATGATTATGTAATGTCAAAACAACAGCAGTATGTCATACACTAATGTTGTACAAAACATAGTTCCTAAAATGCATTGTTTCTGGGGGTCTAAAAAAGAAAATGTATATCGAAAACTGTGTACCACTACAGCTTTTCAACTATTATGCTTAACCAATTGCATTGCTTATTTGTTTCCACAGAAATGAAACCAGAGATTGCAGCTTCATGAAGCTACAACACTAAGTAGCCACAGCAATCTTAATCAACTACATATTATGTGAGCACTAGCCTCAATTGTACTACAATCATTAGTACTGCACACAATTCAATCACAACATTCCTCCATATTACAAACACTTAACTCCCACTACATTACATGCACCTGTAACCCCTAGAGTAAATACTACGTTAGGAAATGCCAGCCAGAAGCCTAGGAAATCTCAAATTGAATTCCCTAGTGGAAGAACACTAACCTGTTCGGGTGTCAATGGATCTTGAGCTGCAACGGTCATCAGAAGGATCCCCCCGAAACTCCTGCTCCCTCCTGTACCAAATAATAAGAATTGGTAGGGGAGAACACAAATCCCAGGGAAACCCTCTGGGGAAAAAAACCCTGGATGACAGGAATCCTTTGTCTGGCTGAGGATGATCACTTGCTTCGGAAATAGTGGAACTTGGGGTCCCTCGTTCCTTCGGTAGCAGCGTGAACAGGAGATGTATATTACGAGAGGCACAGGTGAGTGGGAGAAAGGAGACTGAGGAGATAGTACATGAAATGCAGGTATCAAGTCTGATACTAACGTCGGGTCTGGAAACGTGACAACCTTGGGAATGTAACTTCTCCGGCCGTGTACTGGGGGAGAGTCCAAAACAGAGGAATGTGACTGAAAAGGGAAGAATGGTAAGTCTGAATAGAAAGAAGAAGGGAGAACCTGTTCTAACATAGGAATGCCCTTACTTCCGCTAGGCGGACCGGTTGCCCTATACAGAGAGTAGAGCGATCGGCTCGGCTAGTCGGGACGAGGGAGTTCTCGAGGCTGCTGGAAGAAAGGGAAGGGAAAGGAGCGAAACAAGGGAACGTTAATACAGGACAGGAATAAGAGAAAGAAGTTGGACTTGGGTAGTTTCTATTCGCGAGCGAACTTACGGAGCACCACTAATAGTAGTAGCGACGCATCGGACCGGATTCCTTAAAAGGGGTCAGATGATCAATCACATGATCTTGATGACAACGTGCAACGACTAGACCGTTGCACTGGTTCTTCTTGTTTTCCCCGTTTCTCCTGGAAACAGAACCCCACACAGGGACCAATGACGCCGTAGTTGCCAATGGCGAAACGGTGTGACAGCAACTCCATTACACATATTCCTACTGTGGTGATTCTGGCCATACTCCTACTACATTGCCTATAATTACAATACACATATTACTACTGTGGTGATTGAGCCCAGTGTACAAATTCTGGGGGGATGCCCTGCGGCCCTGTAGTTATGGTTACGTTGCTCAACCAAAAGGACGAGCACTTTTTGGGTGGCTTTTAACTTCACCCCCCCCCCCTGAACAAATTCTCATGAAAGTTTGCAGACAAAGTATATGGCCCTGTCACATTGATCCTGCAATGTGTGGTGAGGTTTTGTCAAGGGGGGAGGTTTTGAAGGGGGTCCCAAATTGTGTGGTTTTTCAATAGACGCAATCGTGCTTTTGTAAATTTGGTGTAAACCCGTCCAGTGTTTTTTTTTAAAAAACAACCAAAAAGTAGGGAAAGAAAACTGTGATATATTGGTTCAGTGCTTGGACTAACTTCCCTTTCAGTCCATGGACGGGTCTCCGATTTGTCCAGTAGCCAACATGAGGTCTGCATTCATTGGACACGCCTGCTGATTGGATGGTGAAAAGTGTGAGGTGCATCAGATGTTTGGAAACGCCTGCCATTTGCAAACATCGCAGTAGAAACATTAAAAAACCCTACACTGCACTTGTTAAACTAAAGGAACTATGTCTGGGGAGGTGAGGGGTGATGAGGATGGGTTGGGATATATGGGATATGGACCTAAAAAGCTAAAAAAACAGGTATGTTTCTTCTCCGATATTCGCATACATCCTAGATGTTCGGGGGCATCTATGCTTATCAAGGCATTACAGGGATGGTGAAAAGAAGTTTTTGGATGGCTTATAACTTTGGCGTCACTCAATGAACCTGTATTTGATTCTAGACCTGATACTGAATGCTTTTGCAAAGTGTGGTGCTGTGTTGTCAAGAGACAACAAAATTAGAGGGGGGGTCCTAAAATATTGCACAGGCTTATAAATGTGGTAACATTTGATGAATCTGCACAAAAGTTTTCAAAAAGATTTTAGATCTAGATATGAATGTTTTTGCAAAGTTAGGTGGGACTTTTGTCAAGGGGAAACATTAGAAGGTGGTTTTAGCATTATTGGATGGCTTATAACTTTGTAGCTGTTTGATGAAATGTGGACAAATGTTTTCTGAAAGATTATAGAAGCAACCTTGAATGTTTTTGCAAAGTCTGAATGAGTTATCACCAGTGGGGGCTAAGTTATATGACTATTGTATGTACGTACATTTTGACACTTTTGGAAAAACAAAACATGGGCGGCTTTCCAGCAAACTTGTTTAAGGAGCATTGGCAAGAACCTGAAAGCATGGTTTCGCAAATGTGCCCATGTTTTATTTGTTAAATAGTGTCATAATGTGCATACACAAAAAATAGTGGCATACCTTTGGTTTCTGAGGTACAGCCTGTGGCCATGGGCGGTGGGCAGATTGTTCGGGTCATGACTACGAGGGACCAGCAATAGATTTGGAGACTGCCCATGTTTGCAAGCAATGAGCACTGGCCATTGGTTACATAATGCCTCATTATAAGTTTGGTGGTAGCCTTGCCGGTAAAACCGGCAGGCTTCCACCAAACTTTCAAAATTCTCTGGCACCCACGAATGGGCAATTACTGTTCATTATGACCCTGCCAGACCCGGTAATTGCCCATTTGCGGGCGCCAGAATGAAAAGCTCCCTTTTACCATTTGAGCCCCATAGTGCTCAATGGGAATGGGGAGTTCAGACCTGGCGGGCAGGAAGGCACCCGCAAGCTTACTGGTACCATAGTTACTGGACCGGCAAACTCATAATGAGGCCCATTATTATGTTATAGTGGACACTGAACTAGGATGCAGGGTAGGTGTAGTGAATATTAAGGGTGGTTTGGTTCACTGGGGTCATGGTGGAGCCTTTTGCTGTAGGCAATTGAGCAATGATTTCCATCCCCAGCATGCACTGCTCATAACAACAGACATAAATATGTGTTGCACAAAATATGTTTCTTATAGGAGCTTCATAGTTCTTCCATATATGTGAAAAGAGGAATTTTTAATAATTTATATACAGTGATATAACACCATGAAACATTTCACTTATAAAAATCTATTATATTGACAGAGCAACTTTGTTAAAGCGATGTTATGGTTAAGATGCATCCCACCCTTGGACTCCTCTGCTCTAGTAGTTACCCAGTGGCGTTCTACCTTGGCATACCTTGGTATTTCCCTACTGGGTTCTCATGACCACTTGTCTATCAGTACTGCCCCTTGTTGCAAAAAATATGCTTCTTGAAGGAGCTTTATAGTTCATTCATATATGTGAAAAGAGGAATTATGAATAACTTATATACAGTGATGTTATACCATGAACAAATTTTACTTACAAAAATCTATTAAATTGACAAAAGTTTGTTAAAGCGAATTTCTGTCTAAGATAAATCCACCCTTGGACTCATCTGCTCCAGTAGTTAGCCAGTGACGTCCCACCTTGGCATACCTTGGCATTTCATACCTGGGTTCTTATGAGCACTTTCCCATTTGTACTACCCCTTCTATGTATGCACTTCTCTCACAGCATAATGCAAATGTGCATTTGTAGGAACACTGTGTACAATTTCTTTGGATAAGTAAGGGACATGTAGATGGGAAAGATTTGCAAAATATTGTTACGTGGCAGTTGGTGTGTGGAAGCTTAATATTGTCATAGGGTTCTCTCTTTGCCTTCTGCATGCTGCCATGGAAAGGGAAGAGGGTCTCTGTATGGAGCCCCGCTTTCCCTTTCCATGGTGGCAATCTTGGAAAAGGATTTCCTTCCTACAGCGGGATACCACGTGCATCCTGCTGTAGGAAGGAAAATCCTTTTTTAGCACCCCATGTTACCACTTTGGCAACCCGGGGTGCTAATGGCCTTCATCCGCATTGCAGGGGCTGCAACAGGGGACAACAGTCTGGAGCTCTCGTTATCTGCCCTTGGTTTGCTTGGGCCAATATCCTGGGCTGCCAGGCCGTTATCCCCCATGCCAGTCCGTGGAACAGGGGAATGAATGCCACATTATTCCCATTAGCATGAAACAAAATGCTAATGGACATTTTCGAAAATGTTCTTGAATCTATGTACTTTACTGAGAAATGTAACGTAGAAGGAGTCTATAAGTTTATTATTTTAGTTCTATTTTTTAACTGTGAAAATTGGTTTCTAGAGGAACCTTATTATTGTTTTTGATTATTTTTCTTTGCAGGTGATGTTAGAAAGTAAGGTGGGAGGGAAATGAGGGAAGAGTCATCAAACACTAATGTGTAGGGTCAGGTGGACAGTGGAAGATGTCACGCATGTGTTACATCAAGGTTGGGCAGTGTTTCACATGCACCTTGATTACAGCTTCAAAAGCACTTTGAAATTGCTCCCTCCCTGCAGAGTGATGTGTTGCAGTATATACAGAGGACTATTGTCTTCAAAAGATATGGATCAAACGCCTCTTTTATTGCCTGCAAGGCAGCTGGTGGGATTTTGTGTCCCACAGAAGTACGCTGTGTGGTTACAGTATTGGTTGAGGAAGGTGAGGTGGAGGAAGACAGCCAACTACTTGCTAAGAAAGGAACAAGCTTTCTGAGAGCATTACAGTGGTTGGATTGAGTGTATTGGTGCATAGAGATGGTCCTATGGGAGTACTGTCCAGGTAGTCCATGCCTCAGTACAACATTACACTCAGTGCATTTCACTTTGGCAGCTTTATCCTTTGCTACATCCTCAACAGTGGTAAAGAACTGTCACACCCATGATTCTTTCTGGGTGCTAGAGGTAGACACTTCCTCTACCTTATTGTGTTGCTCCTCTTCATTGTCTTTGTAAGCACTGTGCTTTTTTTGTTGTCTAGGTCACCCAGCTGGTGGCAGTGGTGGCTCTTGGGGAGGAAGGATGGCAATAGCTGTTGCCATTTTTAAAATAAATTTGAGTTTTGCTAATATTCTCCCAAGTATGTCCTCTGTTCTAGATTGTTAATGGATAATGAGTAAGAAAAAGTGTAGGCGCTGTGCAAGGATACATTTTGAGCTTGAAAGTTGCTAGAACAGCAGAAAGTGATGTTCCAAACTGTCCGCGAAGTACAAACCCGATTGCAAAGTGCGGACACGTTCACAGACACCTCATCATGCCACACACGTGGATTAGGTCAAGTGAGACTGTCTGGAAAGTGCACACTCGCATCAGACATCTCCAGAAGTTAACTGATGCAAAAACAGTGGAAAAAGTTGCACAAAGTTTGTAGAAGTGTTAAATATGATGCTGAAAGGTGGGAAATGTCAGGGTTTTAAGGTGAAACCTTCTAAATGTTGCTGTATTGGGGTAAGTATGATTTAGTAAGTTGTAGAAAATTAGCATGCACTGGTAAATACCCATGAAATTCACGGAAAATCTTTGTTAAAGGTACGTTATGGTTAAGTTGCAGTGATAAAAACAATGAAATTCAATGAAAACATTTTGTTAAAGGGACATTATAGTTACAAGTCAAACCAAAAAAAACTCAGAAATTCACCAGTTATGGTAAGCTAAGCAACCATAACTCAGACAACCACCGTACGCTGCTAAGTCTAACACCCAGGACATCAAAGATGACATCACAACTGTCATTGATGACAGCATTGATGACATCACAAATGAAATTCATTCGGATGAAAAGTCTCAAAAAGGGATTGTGTTTAAAATATTGGTAACAAGACATCAGGGGTGATAGGGAGACCTATCATGAACTACTTAAAATATTAAAGAATGTACTCATCTAAACAAAACATTATATTGGAGTGCTGTTGTTAATACAGGAACCTAAACATAGACAATGGCTGCAACATGCACCATAGAAGTACAATATTTTTAATCTTATATTTTTGGACAGTAAAACAATGAATGCTTCCTTATCAGAGTATTGAGTAATATTAAACATGTAATAAATAACTAACAATTCAAGACTTGCTACACACTTGTACTATTACAAACAAAACATATGAAGACCCAGAATGATATCAATCAGAGGCACATACAGGGACACTGAAGTAAGGAAGAAAGAAACAGCATCACCAGAGAATATTAATAACATTCAAGTTCATGAATTGTGTGTTTGAGGCCTGCTTATTGCCCCATGTATGTGCACCATGAGCTGAGACCAAACCATAAGGAAAGTACTTTAAGAGCATACGACAAGGGTAACATCTAGATATATAGCACCTTTTGAATTTTAATTTTAAACAAGTAACATAGATTTGTGATGTCATCAGTGAGGTCCTGGTTGCTTAGCTTACCATAGCTGGTGAATTGCAGAGGTTTTTCGGTTTTATTTGTAACCATAACGTCCTTTTAACAACATTTTTTCATTGAATGTCATTGAATGTGATGGATTTTTATTAGGGCAACTGAACCATAATATCCGTTTAACAATGTTTTAGGGATGTTATGGTTCAGTTGCCCTAATATAATCCCATCACATTCAATGACATTCAATGAAAAAACGTTGTTAAAGGGCAACTGAACCATAACATCCCTTTAACAATGTTTTTTCACTGTATAACGTTGTTAAAGGTTCAGTTGCCCCTTAACAATGTTTTTTCATTGAATGTCATTGAATGACTAATTAAAAGTGTGACACACGTGCACCAAATATTTTGGAACAAGCTGGGTGTTTGTAGGGTATAGCAGGTGGGATGTTCATGTGCACAGCAACCCATAGGATGTGGATGGGCGCCTCGAAATACTAAAAGTATGGAAGAAGTTTCTTTGCATATGCTGGACAGGGGCGGTGTTACCAGGACACAGAGGAAGAGATATGCATGCGCGTAGCTGTGCAACGGGCAAACGTGTGCTCCCACACCTACATACAGGTGGGTGACAAGATGTGGCCTGTAGTGGCATCCAACAGATGGCTCCATTGTGATTGCGGATCCATTTTAACTGCAGTCATCCACACCAGTACTATGGATATGTTGTTATTAGTGCAAAGAAACTATAAAGTTGTTTTAAAAAAGCTTTTGCACTGAATTGGATAGCTTTTTTATTAGGGCAACTGAACCATCACATCCCTTTAACAATGTTTTTTCACTGAAAACACCGCCCCTGTCCAGCATATGCAAAGAAACTACTGCCGTACTTTTAGTAGTTTGAGGCGCCCACCCACGTCCTACGGGTAGCTGTGCACATGAACATCCCACCTGCTGTACTCTACAAACACCCAGATTGTTCCAAAATGTTTGGCGCATGTGTGTCACACTTTTAATTAGTCCGGGGATCCCAACAGTGTCCGTAGGACACTTATGCACATGTGCACAAAATATTCTGCCCAATACGCGTCCAGCGGACAGTCATCCCAATCGAGAGCATTTACAACGTCAACATGGGACTGCACCCATGCTGCAGGTGAGCCTTTATTTGCCAGACATGATCTGGGCCCCTGGGCATCAGTTTTCTGCATGTATGGAGTGTTACTTTGAAATAGCACTGTTACAGAGGTCTTATACTCTGTACATCAAGCTATTTTTGGGAAGGATTTAGGCTGTTTCCGCTTCCAAGAGCTCCACAGCAGCCCTATAAAAGGCCACACCCCAGACCTGCTCTGCATTCTGTGTTTGGCTTTCCAGAACAGAGCAGCGGTGCACATTGCTTTGTGCTGAAATTGCGTTGTTAGGAATTCTGCTCTGCTATATTTCCTTCGCAACTAATGGCACCCAGGGCACTCACACCCTCTCCCTCACTACCACCACCACCACCTCCTTCCGAAGGACATCGACAGGGGAACAGGTGTAGAAATGTAGATAGAGATCAAGAGGAGAACAAGGATGAAGTAGATCAATTCCCCATTGCCTGCAGCCTGCATGAGTCGTGTGTTTGTAAACTATTTACCACCGTAGATGTGCCCAAATCTCATGCTAACCGGGTAAGATGCACTGAGTGGAACATATTACTCAGTCGTTGAAAACCTGGCTTGTACAGCTACAGCACCACCTCCATGTGGCGACACCTCAAACTGAACCACAAGGCAGCAGTTCGGAGGGTTGTCCCCTTCGAACAAGACAGCAGGTTAATTTCCTCTACAGCATCCTCTGCATCTACTCCTGCCACCACTAGGGACACTCCAGTGGGGCATTGGATCCATAATCCCCCCTTGCAGGCCATATGCACCACAGCACACACTTACCTTTCAAAGGTCACTGTATTGTGCATGTACTGCAATGCAGTACTTTGCAGGGAAGAGCAACTTCAAAGTGCTTTTGAGGCTTCGGTCCAGGAGCATGACGAGGACTGCCCCCTTCTTAAGTAAGGACCACCCAACATCTTACTCTCTCCACTTGCCCTTTCTTATCCCTGTGTTTGGTGCCCTTTTCCTAACCTCCCTTCCCTTCCTTTACTTCTGTGTTGTGTGTTACAAGAACAGGAGAAATACAAAACAACCAGAAATGATAAAAAAGGCTCTTTTCAGAGCTACCTTTCGGAGTTCAAAAATACAATTCCAATGCAAGGCGCCACACAGCCAAAAAGCTCTGTGAACAGTGAAGTAAAATATGTGAGGTGTGGCTCCGTTACAAACATTGCACACATTCCCAAAATTAGGTGGTGGCTCTGAAAAGAGTCTTTTTTGCTGTTTGTGTTTGGAAGGTTTGAAGTGGTCAACACCTACTGGGGAAATGCTTGCTATACTTGCAAGAAGTCTGCACTGCATTTTGAATATTACGCAGAAACAGCTGATTGCCAGTATCAGTAAGATGGACTCCATCTGTGTGAAAAAAATGTTGGTACTACGTAACATAATGTTTTCATTGTGGAAGGAGAAAATGCAAATTTCTCACAAAAAGGTGCAAACAACTTTGTTCACATTGCACCTCACTTTCTCCATTTGCTGCCCAAATGAGGAATAATGCAGCCACATCTCTCTGGGCAATTCGGGAAAAAAATACTTGCAACATTTTCATGACTTGCCGAAGTATCTCCTTCATCACAAACTGCAGTGAGATTACGGTAACATGTCCTAAACAGTTCCCCGCACAATGAATAGTAATAATGTCTGGATGATTGACCGTCACCCAAGTGGCACAAAGAGGACCCACATGCAGCCACTTCATCCCACGTACTCCATACCAATGGACATCCACATATGGAACCCGAGGTGTGTAGCCAGTCCACAGCGTTCTGCATACACTTTCAACCAATTAATCCAGGAGTCGCCCAAAAGCCATACACTCTGCCTCCTGAACGGCACAGCCATAACCATAGCCACGTGCATACCTTCTGGCACAATCTGTCCTTACACAACACACCCAGGAAACCATATTGACCAATCCCCACACCCGCACAGTCCCATTTCCATGCGAGCCACCCTCATAAGACCTGCATGTGGCACGTGTGCACCTTCAAATGTTGCGGTGTCCACAGACATATTGTCCTTTGAGCGTGGGTGCAGGAACACATTTCAAGCAGGGTAGAGGATCCCCTCTTTATTGTAAGCTGTGAAAAGTGTTTTTTATTTAAATGTTTTATGTTTTATTTTTTAAAGGTGCTTGTATGCAAACACCTTTTTTTGTATTTGTTGGGGATTTTTCTCTTCCCCTCCTTACATTATTAGACAAGCTTCTCCAAAAAAGCTTTTAGATTCTGGAACACACGAGCATTGTCAATGGGGGACAAATAAAAATCAGCTCTACTCAAAACCCTCACATTAGAAGCACTAAGGTTGTCTTGGGCACAGAAGAACATCCCTGCATCGAACAGAAATGCAGACATGCCATCGTTTACAAGACACCTTTCCTTCTCTACCTTCTCTACCTCGGAAGACAGTACATCTGGATTCTTTCATACCTGTTTTGGTGGTATGCATGAAAAAATCACTGTTGCAGTGGGAAAACGGCGCATCACTGCTTTCATCACCTCCTTCAGTTCACCGAACAAACTTGCAGCAGTGTGAAAAGCCACAATGCAGAACTAGTATGTCAACAGTACTCCAAGTGGCCACATCTCTGCACTCTGCAGTCACAGCTTGCAAACTCAGGAGATCCACACTTCTGCCACAAACTGTGCTCTCCTTCCACACCAAAGTTTTCATCAACACTGCTACCCTTGGCATATCTTTGAAGTTCGCCCACAAACGAATCACCAATGAAGAGCACTCTCACTCTCTGTATCTGTGCCATTATCATGGTACACAGCAATAACAAAAACTATTACCACCCCTTCCTGTTAACCACACCCTCAACACCTGATTAGATAATCAGCAGTCCCATATCCATGCCAAGCATAGTACGAAGGACAGCATGTGGCACGTGCGCTTCACAAATACTGCGAGGGTCGTGCCCCTGTAAAGCAGGTGCAGTCTTTCTTCCCTTTCCAATATTCTTTTTTCAGCACTCCCTCATTGTATACTTTTAAACAGTCACACACGCATCCACCAATCACATCCAAGACCTCTGCATCTAACACCATCATCTCTGTGCACCAATCCATACTTAAATTTAAAGACTCAGAGTAAATGTGGTCAGTGAATCAAAAGCATCTCCACTGGAAAGTACTACGCCACCCATCACTAAAACATGCAGGTATCAATATTTTTCATACAGTACATTTGCAAGTGTGTTATAAGTGCCTCACAACAGGTTCCTTGCCACTGAACCTCCATAACGTACTCAAAAAGCATACTGTCATTTCTCCAATCACCTACCATCAAATGCCACCTACAGTGGTATGTGCGTGCACTTACCCATATCAGCCATTTTAATATCCAAACGGTTACTCTCTTCTTTCTTTCGGTCAATTCTACAACCTTTCCCCCACTAATGCACCTCCTATAAAATTCGTAAAAGTCTCACAGAAAAGGATCAGAGAATGTATCATACCAAACTAAGCCAAGTACATACATTGCATGCATAACAACAGGTCGCCTGCCATTTACCTTGCAAACTTCACAGAATGCAACATTACTTAAAAGCCAAAGAAATGTATGTGTGCATTGACAACAGTCCCATTCATAAATGTGCAAAAATAAATGAAACAACTGAAACAATTGTTCCACTCAAGAATATATATGCAGAAAAGTAAATGGAATTGAACAAACTAAAACATTCTCCTTTGCAATCTGTACATCTTTCCGAACATTTTTTCCACCCTTCCACAATGAGAACTAATCAATTTTAAAATTAATTAGTCCTACAGCAATACACACACACACTTGCTAAAGTACATGTCACACAACACATTTACAAATAAACCACTTAACCCCTTACCAAACATGTTTATGCTCCCAGGTCCCCATTCATATACTTAGCCATCAATTTATACACATACACTAACTCTTCCGGCCAAGACATCCCCCTACACTTTTAAAAGCAATCACTGTGCCATTAACAAACATATTTTCTTATGTCCTTCTTGTACAGTTGCAGTACCCACTTCTGTCCTGAAAGCCACTTGCGTGTGAACCAACAACATTTTCACGATACCATTGTAGTGTTTTATGTCTTACTGAGAGAGTGCAATGTTCTTTTATTGTAAGATACGGAATTGTGTCACCCCACTGGCATGCACATCATTCTTACTCATGACACCTCTACAGTTCCTCACTTTATATTATCATCTCACCACCATTATAGTAACCCCCAGATAGTAATATAGCATTCCCAACTGAAAGTTAGAGCCCATTACCCACTGACACACTTCCATTTAAATGCCTGCTCTCATATTGAACCAGTCATGCACATTGCACACATATACATTTCAAAATCTGCACACCCACACTTTCCTTTTTTCTCCAACAACTACTACAGAATGCCTACCAAACAGCAACTCTGTAGAAAACAATGCAGAAATAGATCAGAGCAACACAAAAGCATAGAAGGTAGCCATCCACCCCTAGCAGAATGTGTACAGAAAGTTCAAAGAGAAGAGCTAATACAGTCACTAATGAAAACAGAAGCACCTTCCAGTAAGGACACTGTTATTCCTCTGTTCAAATGTAGAAATGAAAAGAAATGCACTAAAAAGAGCATGTTCACACGGTAATGTAACCACAAGGAAGCATTCTAAAACATTTTTTGTACAAAAAATGTTTCACCACAGAGTTCATCAGAACCTTATAAATAGAAGGGAGAAATCATGTTCAACCCTTAAAACTTACTACAAAAAAGTAATCCTGGAATCTCGTGTCAACAGTGCAATGCTCCTGAAATGGAAATTGTTTATATTATTTTTAAACAAAATGAAACCACTAACAAAATTAACCACTACTGCAAAACAAGCGCAATATCAGCATAGATACCTTTGGCAACATCTGTACAGGTGAGTGGAGTCACACCACCAGCAGAGAGCCATACTTCAATGAAGAATCATTCAAACAAGAGCAAACAAACCAAATTGCCATACATAGCAGTGGAGAAGGGTATGAAAAGGTACACAATACCATAACGGAAGAAGAAACAATGCTTTCACAAATATCCCCAACGAACTTAGATGCCACTCTCCATTCCACTGAACCAATATGCCCCACCTACAAATGGCCTTGCACATCAATGTGTAACGTTCGCCAATACTCTATCAAATCTTTGCAGCAGTTCCTCAATCACTGTGTGAAAGCCAGCACAAAGGAAAAATGAAAATACTACAAACTATGGCCTCCTGTCCAGTGCGCAAATACACAGGACTACAGGACATTCCTTAACCTGTATTTCTGGACCTGTATTTCTGGACCTACTTGCAAAAGCACCTTCCATCATATCAGAAAGTTAGCAACACACCATTCTACTGTAAGAAATCTCGTTTACAAACTGTACTATGCAAAAAGTCCAGCTTTAGCACTGCAACATTTAAATGATATTCTCCTACACGGTGCAGCCAAACAACTGCTCGAAGAAATTGAGCACATCCGAAGGAAATATTTTGGAACTGAAGAGCACTTACAAACTCCGGCACTTTCAGACAACAGTAGCAACAACTGTGCAGATGTCAACTTTCTATGTCACACATACAAAAACGAAATATGAAAGTTCAAAAGCATATCTGCTGAAGTGCCACAACAAGTATGTGTGTGTTGTCGCAGAACTTTCTAAGAAAAGAGCACCAAAACTATAGATATAATGCGCAAAGTAGAAGACATTGAGGAATCCCAATGGTTTCAATTAGCTCTGTACCTTATAGCTGAAAACAAATATGAAATTACTAACACCTCCGTACTGTGCACATACTGCACTGCAAAACACCAAATACCTTCACGGTATTTGGTGTTTCACGGGTGATCAGTAATAATTTGGAAGTATTTCCAATGCCAAACGCACTCCAGCAGCTTAATTTGCATGAGAGCATTGTAATCCAAACAGCACCACCACTTCAGAATGTGGAAAGATGTGAAACTACCAACAGGAATGCACAAGCTTCTAAACGTATCCTTTAAAAATGGGAAACTGTAAACAGTTAGAATACGCCAACTAGTATCTAACTGCAACCAGAATACTTCAATATTACTTGCAGCATTGAAACTGACCAACTCAACCTTCAGCAACCACTGTGCTACAAACATATCCTCAAGCCCTTCCAAACTATGAACAGTTACAGTACGCCGGCAGGTACGTAACTGTGCTCAGAATTCTGCAGTAGCACAGTGCAATGGCACAATACTTGCAAACCTTCAGCAGCAACCAAACACATAAAGAAACATTGCTAAACAAACAAAACAGGTAAATAGTTAGAATACACCAACTGCTATATAACTGCAACCATACTACCAACATGTACAAAACAGAAATCGTACACCACTGCAATTCGTCCTACTGCAACAGTGCACCTTAAACATTGCTATAATCAGTGGACTGTGCAACATAACAGCAAATATATGTGGACTATTTTTTAAGATCCAGCATGGATTCCTTTCCCCACTGACCCAATGATTATGCAAAGAAAGACAGCAACTGAGCACATTGCACAGTAGCCCTGTTTAAAGAATAGTATTTATGAAGTACTAATTATGAGGGTCCACAAAGTTAAAAATATCTGCTATGTAATGAACTGCAAAATAACGAAATACCTGCTCTAAAATGTTATGTTCTCTTTTTCCATAGATAATGAGGCACAAATTACTACAGCAGTTCACATCCCATACACAAAAACTGCACATGCCCTTCACAATAGAAGCAGTAAGCAGGAAACTATTGGTGTCATACTTCTTTATAATCTACAAATGGTAAAGTGTCCACATATTTCCGCAATCCACATACCAATACAACAATGTTCAATGTACAGCTATATTACACTGTACTGCTTGTGCCCACAGTGTACATGCATCACTACACACCGTACAGTGTACAGGCTCCAGCCATGTACTCAATATTGGACACCCCGGCCACAACTACCACAGTAAAGTACAACCATGCATAGAGACATCTATGGATTTACCACAAACCCGACACATAACAGAGCCACCTACCCCTTAGCCACTTCAGTTCACATTGTATTACATTACTTTCACACAATGGGCAACCTCTTTGCTGAATACCCTCTTCACCCAAGCCTGTAATAAGTGGACACATTCAGAGCACCTTAATATAGTAACCTACCCAATAATCTGCACAATCACAGCAACCCAAATGCAAAAATGCATCTATATGTTTTACATAACTGTCCTCTGTTCTGAAAGATTTGACTGCTTGCTTGCCACTGTCACCGTTTAGGGCATTAGTTCATTTTTGTTGTTATGTACACCCTTTGATTGTAAGGTATAGAACACACAATACAGTGGTGCACATGGTGCACAACTTGGCAACCATATTTGAAAGTCTGCTGTTAAAATGTCAAGCTTCTGCTTCTCTTTTTTAACGTGTTATGGAGACACAATTTGAAAACCATACTCCCCTGACAATATTTGATAAAGGTGTTAAGTAATTCCTTTTATTTGATGAACGAGAGCCCCATATATCTCTGTGCTGAAAGACTCCAAACTGAATAAGTTGGCCCTGCCACCCACGTATGCGGAGCCATCACACACACAGTCTGCCAACGTGCACCGTTGCTTCGTAAGACGCTGCACATATTAATAGTACATAGTGGATATAAATGTACATTTATGTATTGTGTCATCTGTGCATTCACTGCAGCATGTATAAGATACCTCATCTCTCCATGTAGGTCATACTAACTTCTACGTAGCTACACTACTGACATTTGGAAATGCACTGTAAAATTGAACACGTTTTCGCCTGAATCATTTTTTTTTAGCCGCATGCTCGCCAGACAGCAAAACCATACCTCTCTTTGAATAGGACAAATGCTCATTGTAAAACAGCCTTGAGTGGTATGCATGATTTGTTCCAAAGACAGACATTGTATAACATTTTAAAAAAAAATCAAAGATAACTTACAGTATAGTAGCTGTGCACATGTTCCACAAAGGTATTCTGAAACTGTTCAATATGCCGTACAGAGCAATTTCCCGTCCACACAGTATAACCATGGAATTTGCAGAAGATATGTAAGTGCAACTTTACATGTTTATATGGATACAAATTTAGTAGGATGCAGTTCTGTATGCATAATTATGAAATTACCATCCCGTAGACTTTGTCCGTGTGCACTGTACTGGGGTTTGTAACAGCAGTGCTCACGCTGCGTTACAGTGCCATGTCTCCACCATTCAGCATAAATGACACCTATGATTGTTGTTGGTTTTGTTGACATGCTTCTCCAGCCCATGAAACACCTATACATAAAGCACACCACTGAAAGTGAACGCAATTTCGTGCACTGAGACAGCACACTGTAAGCTCAATCATGTGCTGCTAGATAGCCTGTATTGTCCTTACAATGACCTTTCAAAGACTTAAGAGTTGTACGCGCTTTCATTCTATTAAAATTAATAATGGCCAGAGATCCATTTAGCACTCAGCCGGCACACAAACGTAAACAGGTAATATTGTAGTGTTGCAACTTTTGGCAAAAGAGCTCCTGCATTGTCCTGCAATCGGCAGGAACCCCCAATAGGATTTCTTGTTTTGCATGTTTGTTTGGACACACACACAGAGATTGTGCCGTGGGTCTGATGACACTCGCTGGAACTGACATTTTTGTGAAAAGCAAACACATGACAGGATGGTGTGTGAGCAACGTTTGAAAGACGATTCGCATGTATGTAGCCATAGAAGGAGAGTACCACCTACAAAACAGAGAGCAAGGCAGTGGTTGAATGTATGACACTACTCAATAACACACAGTAATCACCCAAAGGTCCATGACCTGGCTACATAGGGCCAATTAACAACATCCTTCCCACAGACCCTTGGCCTTTACGCTGCCACTGATAACAGCTACTTAAATGTATTCTTATTCCTCTTTGTTCACAGATGCCTTGCACCTTACTGCCCGTGTCACGCTTCCACATCCCAACAGATGGGTGGTGGAGCAATCATTACAAGATTACCATAAGCGGTGTGCTTTCGCTCATTGTTATCTGGGGCGACCGCTATGGCCCTCTATGTCCATTTCAGTTTTCGGCAATAAGAAGCAACATGCAAGCCTTAACGATGTAAGGCATCACAGAGACAACAGCTGTCACCTTTCCTAACTTACAAAGAATGTGTGTTCTCCCACACAAACCACCAAGGACCATAAAGTAATCATTTTGCCACTTTGCCAGATGGCAAAAGATGTACATAAAAGCACAGACGGCATTCAACGCTGGAATTTACCCGCAAAATGGAGAAAGCAGTGGTTTCAGGCAGCTTACACTTTCTTGTGAACATTGTATGAAAAATAAAACCACTTGCAACAGTACACAGTGTTGGTTGTAAATTATTCAAATGTTCTCTGAGCAACTACTGTGTACAACATGACTGTGACCGTACGCTCTTTGTGCGCATGTCTACTTTAGCTTCTGTTTATGTTGCTGTTTTCAAGACCTACCTCCTCACATGACATGTTGGGCTACGCTGGGTATGCACGTTTTGAAAATACCTGGAGTGCACGGTTTGAGCAACTACTGTCAACAACTAATGTCAGCTATGGAGGCGAGTGTTGTGATGTTGTGCGGCGTCCTCACGAAAAGTTAGTTCAAGCGATGCACACATAACAATAGCAAAGAATGGCCACGCCGACCACGTTTTTTGCACATCTCAAAAAGTACACAAACTAAGCTAATAGTGAGATGGCCAATCGTCCTTTGTTGTGCGGGACTTACCCGCATTGATGGTTTTGTCTGGCAATTTGCTGGCATTCTCTGCAGACCTCTAAACATGGTGAATTAGGCTTCACCCCCTGCCTGAGTAAAACCTTTTGTGCCCTGAGCTCACACCTCTGTGTGATAATTGAACACCAAGGCAGAAAGACGGTATTGAAGCTCTCCCAGGATGTTCAGCATTTGAAGGTGTTGCTCTGTGTAAACAGAGCATTGCAATGGCAGCATATAACCATCAATAGGGGCCAGAGGGGGACATTAGCAAGGACTGGTCTTCCTTCAGAAATGTGCACTCGGAGTGATTACAAGCGGCAGTGCAGAATTATGTCTGGCAAGTAAGACTGTAATTTTAAGAGTGAAGTAAACATTTTTTCTCCCACATTAGTCTATCTACTACTGCTGTACCTTCCATGCTGGATAGGGGACAAAATAATAACAGCATACTGATTTTGCTGAACATATTTCTATGACCAATTATATAGTGCAAGCTTTTGTCATTGTGAAGGGCTCCTATTCTTGTAATCGGTTATGTTTTCTTTCCAAAGCATTTCTATAAGGAAAATATTTCATACATGCGTATGTGAAGTAGACCTTCAATTATATGTGGGTAGCTGGATACATTATCCATATTTTAAATGTGTGATGCTAAGGAAGTTGTTTCATGTTGCAATATCTCACTTCACTCCCTAAGCAAAGAGACTGATCAGGGGCAAACCATACCATACACAAATGGTGGCATATCACTCCTTAAAGGACATCAATTCTAATGTTGTACACCATATGCAAGTCCACACATTTCAGCTCACCTCTGGTGCTCTACCAACTCTAAAATGTCCTCCACAACTATCCTGTAATGATGACCACCCATAGGAGAGATTAATTTTTGAACGTGTGTATGATGGAACAACGTATGGTTATAACAACTTACCCAAACGAGCAAAGGAAAACAAAATGCACTCCATAAACATATTTGTGAAATCCATATACCAGTATCACAGTATTTGCATGCATGGCTGCATTACGGTGCAGTGGGTGTGGCCAAGGCCTAGCCTCTTGAGTGCATGCGGCCATGCACCCAAGAGTGCACCCAAGAGTCTAGGCCTTGGCTGCAACCACTGAAATGTAATGCAGCCATGCATGTGAACATCTAGACACTTTCCATAACCCACAAATGTAACACAGCCATCGGCACCCCAAACAAACCTTTTGCAACATAATATATGCATGCATACAAACATCTAGCCAGTTACCAGAACCCACACATAACACAACCTCCAGCACCCATACCCAGTTCCGTTCACATACTATTGCACTTCTTCCAACCAAAGCACAAAATCTTCAGTGCATTGCCCCTGCACCCAAGACTGTATTAAGCACTGACAACCAATACATCATAATACAGTAAAGTACTCAGTCATCTGGCCAATGGGCACAACCCAAACACATAAACCATCCACTGGAATCCTATCCACTTCTATACACAAAGTATTGCAGCACTTCACCCAGTGGAACAAAAACAAGGGGTAACAGGTGCACACCTGAGTATGTCAGAGATCAGTAGTGAGTAACTAGATTAGTGAGGTGCAGAGGAGAGTAACACAACACTGGTACTGTGTTGTGGTGAACAATGTACAAGAGGAAAGAAAGTGTCCACTGTCTGTGGAACACTCGCGTCCCCTGCACACTCGGGAGATTGTCAATGACAAACAATAGGTAAATAACATTCATACATGCATATTTTCAACTAACAAATTAACTAGCTGTTAGTAACTAAATAGTTCTAAGACAATTCTATACATAAACAGAAATAGTAGTTATGAGTAAATTGAGTAAATTATGGGGTGGCTTTTATGCCAAAGAACCTATTAGAGATTAATTCAATCGGACATAAGTTAGCAATTAGAACATTCCTTTTAATGTAATTCACCAAGGTAGAGCAAAAAAGATTTATTCCAGCTGAAGCTACAACGTTACAATATTAATATCATATTGATAACATGTATTCAGGTGTAGGTATTATTAAAAACTCAACGCGTTTCGGAAAATAGAATTTCCTTCATCAGGAGTAGTAAATTGAAGATCTATTCATAACCATCTTTGATCCAAAGTTCTGATATCTGCAGATTCTAAAACAAATAATAATCTCTTAGATTACATGCCTAAAACTGGTACATTTACAGATGTGTCAATAAGTTAAATTAGGCTGGAGCTAACCATACCTGGCATGTGTGCCCCACTAAGGTTTTTTTCTGAGGATCCCGATCTTATATCCGAGGGTAGAGGACAACCTGTGAATGTCCCAAAACTGTATAAGTGTCTAGACTCCAGCTTTAACAATAGCAAAAGTTACCAGAGAATCAAAAACAAAAAAAACGTACCTCTCTGTGTGGAGTAGGTTCCTTTGTGTATCGTGTTGGGTCACTTAATGGTCGCTTGTACTATTACAGACCAATAATATCAGTATCCTAAGTCAGGAATCTTAGTGCACTGACATTTAACTGAAAATACAAGAATAAAAGTGTAACTAATGGGGATTAATTGCCTTAATATCAAGTTGGTGTATATTAACCATGCATCTCTGCTTACCTCCCGGCGGGGAGCATATATCCTATGTATTGATGGTCCCAGGATCTCCTATGCGTTATAATAGATATGTTGTTAGGGATCTTCTCCAGTACGAGATGACATCACCATGGGGGTTTCTATAGCAAAAGTTGCTAGATGTCTATATGGAAAAGGACTAAATTAATTCTCATTGGAAGTTAAGTACCAAAACAGTCATGTTCACCGTTTTGTGTGTGCATAGATAGTTACAGAAAGGTAAAAAGTGTATAACCAACTTGAAAAGTGGTGTGATGCCTATAGTGTAATATTAGGAAGCCAACACCATGTGCCCTCAGGTTAAAAATTGGATAAAAATAAGTGAAGGACATAAGGTGAAGGTAACACTTATCGGTAGTATGAGCCAAGTAAAAGGATAAATCAAGTGACATCTGTATGTAAACAACGCTCGCCTGGTGCCAAACATCCATTTAGAATTGGCTAAAAAGCCCATGCTTATAGATGTGACATACTGTTCAAGATCTCTGAAAATACCTTGCACAGGTGTGCAGAGCAGGGTATGTAAGCATGCCCAGAACGTACGTTGTGGGTGAGTGCGGGGTGTATCATCTCCACATAATAAGTGGGAGAATAACAGTACCTAAGGTTCCATCATCTTACCGTCATTCACTGGATTGTCACGTCCGTTAGGGTGCAGTGAGGCTTTCCGGAAGAGCAGGCTGCTATCCGGATACATCACACCTTTTTTTAAACATGAAAAGGCGTCTGTGGTAATGCGAGCGGGATGACGTCAGATGTAAACATCTGACGTCATCACGCTTCATGTTACAAAGCTCCTACCATTTTGTGCAAAAGCAAATGTAAGTATGAAATTATTCTACGGGACTTAGTCTCCCGATGGCCAAGTTGAAAAAAAAAGAGATTGGAAGAAAAGAGGAAACTGTGGAAATGAAGAGTAAAAGGAGTGGCTAGGATTCCCTGCGTTATGGGTAAATGTCGTCATAAATTATGGGGTATATCCATGGTGCTGGTGTAAGGATAATAAATTGTTTGAGGGATAAACTCAATTCCGTAACCTGTGGGGCACACATGCTCACAATCTTATAGTGAAGTGTCAATAATTAACAAGAGATTATAATGCATATTGCCGATGTGCGCAAGAAAACAGGATTACAGAACACACCTGGAACTACATTCTTAGGTAATGAATCCCAATGAACGATACTGTCAACATAAAAGGACACATGCAGTACTCATATTAGTCACATATGGCTGCATCAATACTTATAGTGATGTGAGTCGTACATAAACTATTCACAGAAGATCTAAAAGTCCATGCAATGTATTGTTCAGTGTATGTCAACACTAACTGCAATGGATATTTGTCATCACACAATGTGTCGCGATGTGTGTCAAAGACCACTCCTGTGGTAGTGCCAATTATTTAGTAAAGTGGGATATTATAAATTGAGTAGTTACCATGGTATATGGTTCCATGTGCTAGCCAATAGTCTTGATTCTTATATGAGCATGACCTTCTACGATATTCTTGAGGAACAAAGAAGACCACATGCCTCCTCATGTTCGTGTCGATGTAAATCACTTGTAAATTGAGTAGTTACCATGGTATATGGTTCCATACAATAGCCAATAGTCTTGGTTCTTATATGAGCATGACCGTCTACGATATTCTTGAGGAACAACGAAGACCACATGCCTCCTCATGTTCGTGTCATGTTTGTGTCGATGTAAACCACTAGGTATGAATTACAGAAAACTCCCTAGATGAAAATCTTCATTCATTCCGTGGGGGCTCATGCTATCTAGCTTATCGATCCAGTAGAGTTCTCGTTGGTCAATTTTCCTGACATGATTGCCACCTCTTGGGGCTCGGTTCACTACCTCCAGAATTTGGAATCGAAGTTGAGCCACTGAATGTTTCTTCTCAGAAAAGTGTCTAGCCACTGGTGAACGTAAATTATGAGTCCTGATATTGCTTTTGTGCTCATTGAGCCTTTCTTTCATTTTCCTTTGAGTCTGACCCACATAGTAGATTCCACAAGGGCAGCTGAGGGCATATATGACCGATTTTGTGTCACAAGTGGTAAAATGTTCAATTTAATTTTTGCTCCTGTGCGTGGATGCCTCACATAATCGCCCTTCGTTATGTTGTTACAATTGGAGCAGTGAAGACAGGGAAAGGTACCTGCTTTCTTTGTGCGTAGGGTAGTTTGACGAGAATCTTGAATTCGTTCAGCCTTTACTAGTTGGTCTCTGAAGTTGCGGCCTCTCTTATAGGCAATCATCGGGGGTTCAGGGAAAAGTTTAAGTAATTGAGGATCCATCTAGATGATTCTCCATTTTTTTCGTATTAGTCTGGATATATGGTGACTTTGACTAGAGTGTTTGAGGGTGTATAAGAATGGTATTTCCTTGATTCCTGATGATTTTCTCCGTAGTTCGGATCGTGTCTTCAATGTAGTTCGGTCTCTGGCTGTGGTGATGATCTCCTCCGGATAACCATGTTTAGAACATTTTTCAGCGAGTTTGTCCATCTCCAGTGCTAGCGTGGACTCAACTGATGTAATTCTTTTCGCCTGAAGGAATTGGCTGTATGGTAGATTATTCCGTAAGTGCAGAGGATGGTAACTCCAATAATGCAAAGTGTTATTTACATCAGTAGGTTTTGAGAATAAGTTTGAAACAATGACATCTCCTTTGATTTCTAATTCCACATCTAAAAAGTGGATCATTGGATTTGCTGTTTCCATGGTGAACTTTATCCGTTCATTGACTGAGTTGATAAACGTCAAGAAATTCTGTAGTAGTTCTTTACTGCCTCTCCAAATCATAAATACATCGTTGATGTACCTCATCCAGCAGACAAGTTTTCTTTTCCAGGTAGAGTTTGTGATTATATGTTCACTCTCAAGATGGAACATAAATAGGTTGGCGTAAGCAGGGGCCATTGCCGAACCCATTGAGGTACCAGAGGCTTGCAAGTAAAATTGGTTGTTGAATCTGAAATAATTGTTATGTAAAATGATTTTCGTTAGTTGTAAAATAAAAGTCTTTTCAGCTATACAATTGGATTCTTGTAGTAATGCCCATTCTAGGGCTTCCATGCCTTTGTCATGCAGAATAGATGTGTATAAGCTTTGAACATCCAATGTGACAAGTAAATCATTGGGGTCCAGTTCCTTTAAGTTTTGTATGATATTGATGAAATGAGTCGTGTCCCGTAGATAGGTGCTGGTGTGTTGGACAATAGGTTGTAGGACGCGGTCTACATATATAGCTAATGGACGAAAAACACTGTCGGTACTCGCGACAATCGGTCTCAGGGGAGGTCTAGGAAGTTGTTTGTGAATCTTTGGTAGATCGTAAAAAACGGGTATGATTGGATTGGTTTTGTACAGAAATCTTCTTGTTTTTTCTGTTATCCAACAATTTTCTGTGGCTTCTACAAGTACAGAGTCAATCAATGTTAGAATTCTCTTTGTAGGGTCCTCGTCAATCGGTATGTATGTATTTCTGTCGTCCAATAATAACATACATTGTTTGTTGTAAAAAGTGGTGTCCATAATAACGAAAGCTCCGCCTTTGTCAGCAGGTTTTAAAGTTAATGCATTGTCATCTGCTAGTTCTTTAATGAGTTTGCTTTGATGTTTCTTGATATTGTATTTCTTGATTTTATTGTAGACAATGATTTTGAGTTGGATCCCCAGAAAGAACCTTAGTGGGGCACATATGCCAGGTATGGTTTGCTCCAGCCTAATTTAACTTATTGACAAATCTGTAAATGTACCAGTTTTAGGCATGTAATCTAAGAGATTATTATTTATTTTAGAATCTGCAGATATCAGAACTTTGGATCAAAGATGGTTATGAATAGATCTTCAATTTACTACACCTGATGAAGGAAATTCTATTTTCCGAAACGCGTTGAGTTTTTAATAATACCTACCCCTGAATACATGTTATCAATATGATATTAATATTGTAACGTTGTAGCTTCAGTTGGAATAAATCTTTTTTGCTCTACCTTGGTGAATTACATTAAAAAGAATGTTCTAATTGCTAACTTATGTCCGATTGAATTAATCTCTAATAGGTTCTTTGGCATAAAAGCCACCCCATAATTTACTCAATTTACTCATAACTACTATTTCTGTTTATGTATAGAATTGTCTTAGAACTATTTAGTTACTAACAGCTAGTTAATTTGTTAGTTGAAAATATGCATGTATGAATGTTATTTACCTATTGTTTGTCATTGACAATCTCCCGAGTGTGCAGGGGACGCGAGTGTTCCACAGACCGTGGACACTTTCTTTCCTCTTGAACACTTCACCCGGTGGACACACTGCAGGACTATTGACCCCATCACCTCCAGGCATGGACCGCAAACTGTAGGACCTGCTAACTATCTCCACACCCATGCAACCAACAATGTGTACACTGCACACAAACCACACACACAAGCCAACAGTGTGAAACCTACTTGCAACCAGTGGGCAGACTCTTCGGTGCAAGGCCTCCAGCCATGCACCCAAGGCACTAGGGGCTTGGCACACACAACCCAGCATAGTACACCCAATGCAAATATCCTCATATCATCTGCAATCCACTCCCCATCCCAATGGAGTCTGTCTGCACTCACCACAGAAGCTGGTACCCTGTGTAGCTACCCAAAAATCAATGATATGTGGGTAGCTGCTTACATTGTCCACATTAATCCTTCCATTTTGCAATATCTTACTGCACTCGCTAAGGAAAGGGTGTGATCATGGGCAAACCATTGCAAATGCAAATGCAAATGGTGGCATGTCACTCTGTAATGGGCAACAAGTGCAATGAAGTACAGCATATGGA
Organism: Ambystoma mexicanum; assembly: GCF_040938575.1. Lineage (NCBI taxonomy): Eukaryota > Metazoa > Chordata > Amphibia > Caudata > Ambystomatidae > Ambystoma > Ambystoma mexicanum. The sequence continues at coordinate 1,027,277,422 of NC_090936.1, forward strand.
AGTGCACACGTGTCAGCTCACCTCTGGTGCTCTACCAAGTCTACAAAGTCCTCCACAACCATTATGTAAAGGTGACTACCCCAGGAGAGATGCATATTTAAAAGTGTGTACAATGGAGCACTGTATGGTTATAACAAATTACCCAAATGAGTGAAGGAAAAGAAAATGCACTTCGCATACATATTTATGCAATCCATATACCAGTATCACACTGTTTACATGCATGGCTGCATTGCTTTGCAGTGGTTGTGGCTAAGGCCTAGCCTCTGGGTGCATAGACCTCACAGGCATGAAGAAGTCCGAATAGGTCCAGTTCAAATAGGTCCAAAGAGGAATTGCCATTTTCTTCATCTGCCCGTTACCTCAGATGCCTGGGCTAGAAATGCCCTTAATCTAAGAGTTAAAAGCAGAAGGTTAGAGGCAGGGCCCCCATATATAATATTTTAGGGACAATGGGCCTCATTACGATTATGGAGGTAGCCATGCCGCTTTTAGCGGTATGGCTACCCCATACCAGGTACCGTGTTCCTGGAATGGGGAATTACCGGGCCATTCCGACCTTGGAGGGCCCGGTAATTCCCTTTCCCGGGACCCGGACCCGATACATCCCCATTCCCATTGAGCCCCTATGGGGCTCAATGGGAATGGGGAGGATGCTAACAAAGGGCCCGTTAATGACAGACCTGTTAGTAGCATCCTGGTCTGCTATCGGGTCCCGCTAAGGACAGCTGGTTTTACCAGACATGCTTAGCAGGACTCGCGAGCAGACCTCGTAATGAGGCGGTAAAGGGTTAACGGCACCAGCAGCTCTACCGGCACTGTTAACCCTCTACCGCCTGGATCGTAATGAGGCCCAATGACTTTACGAGCTGTAAGAAAATGGCGTTAGCATATCATCCGCAGAACTTACATAAATATGAAATAAATGCAGCATATCAGAAATCATAACAAATGACAGCATTTATTAAATGTGCTTATCCGTTGGTGAGTCAAGGCACTGCTATAGAATATTGAGGCAGAGAATTGTTTAACTGCGGACTTATTGAAATTCAGGACACGTGGTCTTTCACAAATTCATCATGCCCACAAAACAGATCCTTTCCATAAAGCGAGATGTAATGGAGATAATATGTTTCAGTATTAAAACAAAAAAAAAAGAATCAGCTGCAGACCTTTTGCTTCAACCGATGATACAGAAAATAAATCTCAGAATATAACAGTCCTGGAAATGTGATACAAATTAGGGGTAATTCATTCCATATCGGCAATTTTCAGCCTACTGTGTTTTTCTGGGCTGCCTGAGGACGATTTTATTTTGGGAACAGTGTTATTAATGAAATATTGTTGTGACAGGTAAAGGAAGTCAAACTGTTTCATTAAAATTTGATTTTAAGTGACATTGTAAATGTACTGGATATGCAGGACAGACTTCTAAAAGGAGTGTGTAAAACCCCACGCAACATTTGAAAAAATGGTTCTTCGTTCACTGAAAATAGCATAATAAACCTAGAACAAAAGGTTGAAGAGTAAAATGAGATAAATGTGTTCCCTTGAGAATAATACCTTTTTATGATTGAAAATGAAAATTGTCGGAATTCATCGGTTGGAGAACGTCATGTGACACACACCCTCAGCTCCAGAATAATTTAAGCCAGACTTTTACAAGGCCTGGTACCATGTGAAAAAGAAAGTGCAATTTACCAGGCGGCCGCATGAAACACAACATCCTCTCCCTAAATGCCATGCATTGGCATCTTTTTTTTTAATCAGAGGGAGCAGAACCTCATCTTCTCAGAAGGTGAATTGTGCATTAGCGCAAATGAGGTACTCTTAAAATTAGATGCACAGAAAGCACGCACACCAGATCTGCCCACGATTTGCTATATTACGTGCATGCTGTGCATGGAGTCATTGTGGAAGTGGCTACATTATCCAGAACAAGCCGTGGGCGGCATTTCCTTATTTACATGGGAGCGTGACCAATGCAAATGAAAGAAAGCACATTGTGTTGCCATGTGCTGCATATTTCCCATTGCGCAACATATAATGGCGCAAAGAAACCACGTGTGATATAACAGAATGGTCACCATCTATATGCTGCCCATTACAACTCACTAGGATGCACCACTGAACGATGTCGACAACAATCATGGAAATGGAAATGTATAGGCGTGCATGAATTCATTTGGTAAGAATTAACAAATTATTGATCGTTTTTTATGGTTTGTAGAGACACCCAAATAGATTTTTTTACAAATTGTGGACACTGCCCTGGCTTATTGTTTATTTGTGGGATAACAGAAGCCCACTTGGGGCCAGCAAGTCCAGCAAAACAATGCAGAATATAGTATTGGCTATTTGGTGGCATTTCAGTGCTACATATAAGCCAAAACAAATGCATTGGCGTACGGCTAGGTGGGAGATGGCACGTGCGGAAGGGCACACAGCTTGTAAGGGTTGTTGGATTATTTGCCCACCGCTTGACTGCCTGGGGCCATTCTATTTCTGCCCAGTACCTTCCCTTCCCTGCCCAAAACACATCCCCCTGGGATCTCTTTGGGCTATATTATTTAAGCAGTAACATACATTTTGTGACTAGCAGTTTTATTTCAAAGTTCTCTACTGACATTTAATGGCTTAATTGTGCTATAAAATGAGCTACTGGTAAAATAAATCCTCAACCAAGTGTGCCTTCATTCCATTGATTTGTATGATCTTAAGGTGGTCTCTAAATCTCAAATAAACCCAGAGGTATCAGAGTCAGTTCAAACCAAACTCAATGACGGAGTAGACAAGGTTCACATCAAATTCCAGCTTTGTTATCATCAAACAAAGCTGGGACAGCATAGAAGCATTTCAAACTCGTTGCTCTCAATATGTTAATCAAAAACAATTCCTTAAGTAATACAAACATACTACAAACGTGTTATTAATGATGTCATAACATGATTTCAGCTTAGAATCTTATGGGGAATGGGGATAGGTTAGTGGATTTGGCTACATATAGATTGTTTATGGATCAAACGCTTCATTTGGTTACAAATATCCTACGACTCCACCATAAACCACCCCTATATTGATAAACATGTAAATATATCATAACTACAACAAGTGGTTGGTTGGCATAACACTTCATGGGCAGCATAACACTAAGGATTCTGATAGGTTGACTCTCTGCTAACCAACCTTGGACACTTGACAGGTCGTCAAGATATAAGCTAGACATAGGGCCTCATTACATGGAAGGCGGTAAGGGTTAACGGTCACCGGTAATGGTACCGGTGACCGTTAACTCTTACCGCCTTATTACGAGGTCCCTTTGCGGGTTGGTACTTTAACGCCTGCTTTTTGCAGGCATTAAAAACCAACCCGCAAAGGGACCTCGGTGCTAATTACGGCACCGCAAATTTGCGGTACCGTAATTAGCACCTTCCCCATTCCCATTATGCCCTATGGGGCAAAAATGGGAATGGGGAAGGGCAATGGTGGAAGGGGGAATTACCGCCCCGCCAACCTTGGAATAGGGCGGTAATTCCCCTTTCCACCAAGGCGGTGCCGGTATTTTCCTGGCATGAACCATGGCGCTAATAGCGCCATGGTTCACCGCTGCTGTGTAATGAGGCCCATAGAGTAGGGGGAGAGAGGCACATGGACTGTTCCTCTGCTTCGTGTCTATTTGTGCGTGTAGGGAGTATTGCAGGTGTCTTATCTATGTTTGCTTTTAATGAAAAGTCAGTGTTCTTCAATAATTGGGGCACATGCAATGGGAGCGTGTTTGGAATAAATTTACCCTTTATTTATTGAGATTTGAGCTATTATCAATGTGCATGTTTTGTTTTCTTTTATCACTAGGGGCACTCCTTAGTTTTGCAGGCATTAAAAACCAACCCGCAAAGGGACCTCGGTGCTAATTACGGCACCGCAAATTTGCGGTACCATAATTAGCACCTTCCCCATTCCCATTATGCCCTATGGGGCAAAAATGGGAATGGGGAAGGGCAATGGTGGAAGGGGGAATTACCGCCCCGCCAACCTTGGAATAGGGCGGTAATTCCCCTTTCCACCAAGGCGGTGGCGGTATTTTCCCAGCATGAACCATGGCGCTAATAGCGCCATGGTTCACCGCCTACCGTGTAATGAGGCCCATAGAGTAGGGGGAGAGAGGCCCATGGACTGTTCCTCTGCTTCGTGTCTATGTGTGCGTGTAGGGAGTATTGCAGGTGTCTTATCTATGTTTGCTTTTAATGAAAAGTCAGTGTTCTTCAATTATTGGGGCACATGCAATGGGAGCATGTTTGGAATAGATTTACACTTTATTTATTGAGATTTGAGCTATTATCAATGTGCATGTTTTGTTTTCTTTTATCACTAGGGGCACTCCTTAGTTATTCTTCATGAAGTCTTGTGGCTTAATGTGTCACTGTACCTGGCTAACAAATACTGTTTGTGTCTTGGAAATTGCTATCTCATGCCTGTGTTCCATCATTCCAATCCTCCCTTATTTCACTCTAACATTCGCATTAGTTGCCCACCACTGTCTGAGCTCTGCACAATTATGTATTTCTGTGGATTCAGCCTTTTGAGGTCTTCTGCGTCCTTGATGCCTGTGCCCATTCAAACACATGCTGCAGCTTCAATCTTTGGAAAGATGGCTGCCCAATTGAACTATTGTTTAAATATTAGTGAGCTATGTTCATGTGTCGTTCATGTTGCATTCACCTTATACATTAGTCATTTTAGTGTTCTTCATATCTGTGGATGCTATGTTAGTATTCTTTGTGTGTAAATGCATATAGTACCTATTGTACGTGTACTTCATGTGGAGTGCATGTTTGCTTCGTGTCTAATGCATGCTCTTTTACTGTTAGGTTAGTTTGAACACTGTTCCCATCTTCTGCTCACATAGTCCTCAAGCCCTGCTGGACTGTGGGATAAGGGGGGATCGGCTGCCTCTGTGAGGTACGTCTCTCACCTTTTCGGTGTAGGTGTGGAGGAGGGGCAGAATCTATGGAGGACATTTTCATCTGACTCCCAAAATGGTGTCCTTGCACTGAAGTCCTGTTAAAAACAAACATTCATAAAGCCAACATTTGTATTTGCCTTTCTAAGACTCCTCAATCCTGATATAGGGCGGGCTGAGAGCTGTAAAGTAATGTGCTCTTATGTAGGGTATATTTCCCACCTTAAAATGTGATAGCCTAGTCAGGTTGTCCTGGTGCAAGAACATGTTCTGGTTTGTGATTGCTTATGAGCTTCTTTAAACTGGCTGTACCCATTGTACACCATAATTACATTCTAATGGTTATATGTATTCTTTAATTCTTTGCATTTAACCATGTATTAAGTAGCCATGACTTTGTTTCCCAATAAATGCATACTTGTAAAAGCGTCCATATCCTTGATTATTTCATAGTTTAATGCAAATGTGTTTGCTGCATATTGTGCTCTCCATTCACATTTTGTCTAAGCCTGCAAACACCTTTCCCTGTGACTGTTTTTTTAATAGCCACATGTCACATCCTTGATTTACCTATAATCTTTCCTGTAACAATTACATTTTGCCCTGTTTTAGACACTGGATAGGGGGGCAGGATCGGAAGCGTGGCTAGGGACTAATCACATTTCGCCACCCTAACAATTGTTTTGCAGGCGGAGGCACATCAAAATGCTTTCTTGAGATATATTTCAGTTCACTGACATTATACCAGTCCGGATTCCAGTGTTCAACTCTCATAACATAAAAGGGAGGCAGGAATCCCAGAGCTTTGAAGTTTCCCATGGCTGTGCGTGAGAAGGCCATCCTCTCCTGTTTTTGCTTGGAATTCTGGGACTTGTAGTTTTCCTAAATTTCAAATGGGAAAGAAAGAAATACAAATCCCATGATCCAAAGGTGGGAAAATAGGACTGAATTTTCTTGTTACACGTAACCACTTGGAACTTGAGAAAGTTTAAAAAATAGCGCAATAATGATATAAAGGATTTAGGTTCTGAAGCCCCAAACGTGTTTAATTCTTGGCCATTAGGTTTTGCTGTAGGTGATGCCTATAAGCCAAAACTATTGGTATGGGAAATTAAGCTACGAGACACAGCGAGATGTGGTGGAGGGAGGGGGGGGAAGGGGACACACATGTTGTAAGTATTGTATGGAATTGCAGCCATCCCTTGACCACCCATGGCATGCTAGTCCCTATAATTATTCTCACCCGTTACTTGCCCCTCCCCCACTAAAACACTCTGCCCTCTGGACCTATTTGAGGTAGTTGCTTTTAAGGGGAAGTATTTGTTCTTTCTAAGCAGTCTTCTATAAGGTTTTCACGTATTTGCAACTCTAAACCAGCTCCTGGTGTAATACAAATGCATCAGCCAAGTGTAACTTTGGCACGTGATTTATAATCAGTGTGTGTACCCTTGCGCCTGTTCCTTGCACTGAATTCCTGTCAGTAACAAGCATTGACAAAGCTAATAGTTCTGGCTATTTTATAGGCATTCAGTAGGCATTTGCCAGGCACTGTCAAGATATAATGAGGTACTAACACCATATACCAACTGTTATCTTATGGCCAAAAAGTACCATTTATGTCAGTGCCTGGAAAATCCTGTTCCATATCGACATGAAAGCCCAAAATGCTGGTTTTACCAATGCTTGTTGTTGTTTGCAAACAAAGAAAGCCACGGCTCTCTCTTCCATGCCCAACTTACCTAAACGTATGTGCTGCTCTCTGGGGACCTTATTTAGAGTGTGACATAATGGGCCTCATTACGACCCAGGCGGTAAGTTACCGCCTGGGCCGTGACTTTACCACCATGGCGTAAACTACGTTTACGCCATGGTGGTTGGCGGACTTACCGCCCCATTCCGACCTTGGCGGGGCGGTAAGTCCCCAATCCCCATTTACCCTTCCCCATTCCCATTTTTGCCCCATAGGGTATAATGGGAGTGGGGAAGGCGTTAATTACGCCACCGTAAATTACGATGGCGTAATTAACTCCATGGTCCTTTAGCGCCATGGATTTTAACACCTGCTAAAAGCAGGTGTTAAAAGCGCCATGGCGCTAAGGGACCTCGTACTCAGGCGGTAAGGGTCGGCGCTGTTAACGCTGCCGTTAACCCCTTACCGCCTGGGTCGTAATGAGGCCCAATGTCAAATCTGCCAGTTTTCCTACTGCGTAAAAACAGTTACTTTAAATTGGCATTAGAAAGACTTTACTCCATTTTATTCCATGACGGAAAGCTGGTGGAAACTCTTATAGTGATCATACATTGCAATAAAGACTGGCAGTTTTTCTTCAAGCTTTCTGTGTCCAGGAAACCGGTGTTCAAGTTGTGAGTAGACCAGTGGTCGAAGTGTAAAAAAAAAAAATAGTGGAACTATGCTCCTCCTGTCCCGGCCCTTTTCTGCCCATTCCCCCCATACTCACCGCCACCCATTCAAACCCCATACATGGGTCCTTCCTTTCCTCCACTCCACCCTGCAACATTGTGTATTAGAACAGTTCTAGTAAAACTGAAGAAAACTCAAGGCAAGAAAATTGATTTAAATGACCACCATTAGTGTATCATTGTTCCACTCAGCATGCACCTTCATGCAGCCTCCCCTCTACCATTCTACGTTTGCACTTTTTAAAGAACATGGCCAGCTAGAGACACACCCCTCCCATTGCTTGCTAACAAGTCTGAGTCAGCCGATCATACGCAGATCGCGATCAAGCTTGGCTGCTTGGGAATCAGTTTTGTATCTGAAGCAGTCTATTGAAATAAAGAATCCCCTTCAAGCACTCGAGAAATAGCGCAGTGCCATGTTGCACTGACTTGATATCAGCAGAGCGCAGATTCGTGTCCCCAGTTTGAATGAAGTTAAAGCAGAAGATTTTTTTTTAAAAGGTTGTAGTCCTGGAATGGTATTCTGGGTCGCATAAAGTAAGGGAAAGATTATGGGTTGCCCGGAAAATTAAGGGAACGTCGTACCCTTTAGTTCCCGCCCACTTTGACCTCAGTACTAGACTGGCATCACAGCAGTTTTAAGCTGGCGGAAAGCTGTGGTACAATCTGCCAGTCCCCATGCATTGCACTGAGGACTTGGAGATTTTCGGCCAGCTTTTCGTTGCTCGACAACTGGTGCGAAGACTTTCTAATGCCAATTTAAGGGAAGGTATTTTAAGCCAGTGGGAACCGGGAGATCTTCTGATTTTTGTACTTAAATACCAGGTTAGCATTTCTGCTAAAAACACTGTGAGGGACAAGGAGGCACCCACCATATATTTTGCAGCCATTCGTGCTCCTTATTCATCAACCTGACCCAGAGAACTCCACTCAAAGGAAATGGTCAAAATAATATTCTAAAAATGGGGCAATTTCTTTCATACTGCTTCTTCCCAAACCACACTGTACATCAATTTCACTTGAAATCACGTCCATGGAAGTGGGGCACCCAAAATACCGTGGGTAATGTAGTCAATTTTAGTACATTAAGGGACCAACAGACATGATCTACAGTAAAAGGTTACCAGGGTAGCTCAGCAGGTTGAGAGACCGTTGCTGAGATGTTATATTAAAAACTGGTTGTTAATTGTATGACGTTGTGCAATTCCTTATAGAAAAAAAGTGCTATAAAATGTGTTTGGCCAGAGCATGAATTGTGCTAGTCGCTTTCTTATATTCAGAGCAAAGGTGGGGTATTTCTACCTTGTGAAAATAAAAAGTTGGCACCCCTGAACCCACAGTTTAATTTCCAATAACTGCTGCCAGCACAACAGAAGCATTTAGTCGTGATGAAGCAGTTTGACAAGCATATCATATCTTTATAAATATAACCTGTGATAAAACACAAACGAAGGGGCACATCAATGACAGGGTATGTGTGTGGCAGCATTTTCGAGTTTGGAAATTACTTCTTTTGCTATGAAAGTGTGAGATGCACATTTGGAAAACAATAGTGTGCCCAGCATGTGGAAGCCCTTCTTTTAACAGTGAAGGCCCCCAGCCCAGTTATAGTCATGGACCATTAAAGATATCATAGGATTGATTATTCATAATGCGCTTAATACCCAGAGAATCCGGGGAAGTGCAGACCCAGGGATCAAAACTGTGTTGCTCCGTGTCGTCTTGCTTCCAAGGCGAGCATGTTGCCCCTGAGCTCTAAGATCCAGCCAGACATCTGATGCCAGATCTCAGACCGGGCAAGAGCCAGCCCATTGACCAGCGCAGAATTTACCGACATCCGACATCCGACATCCGTTGAGGGAAAGCGATGTGAGAACTGCCTGTTGCTCGCACTGCTCATCTTTCTTTGCCCACTTTAGCTCTGCACCACACAGGCATCGCTCAAAGGAAGCTGCATGGAGACGTGAGCGCTGGACTGAGTGCACTAAAAGGGGAAGTTGTTACATGACCTTCTTCAGCTGTCTTAATAAAGTTTGCATTGTTTAAATAATATAGCTGAGAACTACTTGGGTTGGTGAACTTCTTTCCCTTCCTTTGCTTGGGAGGGAGACCTGTCTCATGTTGGAAGGTTTTCGCCCAGGAGCAGTTGCATGGTGTTGGTAGGTGTTGTGGTTTGCTTAGCCCCAGGACCCCCGCAAGAAGGCCTTGTCCCACCTGTCCCTGAAAGAAATACACGGACACAGATCCTGCAGTATCTGGCTCCCGGCGAACACTGCCGTGGTGCGTGAGCGCCCTCCTTCATTAGTACTTGTGCGCAATGGCAAGGACGTTGCCGTCGCGTCAGGTGACCACAACACAGTAGGCTAGGCAGTTTGCTCCCTTCCGGTTTATTGCTGTTCCCTGTCTTTCCTTCTGCAGGGTACAGCTTCTTGTTAGAGTTGTGATGTTGTCCTGTGCTGGATTAATAGTGGACCTCTTTGAGTATTCCTGCCAGTTGTTGGTACAAGTTTCACACGTTGCCTCCTTCTGTAACAATAATGTAATGGAATGCAACGATGATTTCTGTGGGTGTGCTGTTGGTGTATTTCTCCATTTGTGGAAGTCTTAGTCTGAACCGGCTTCCAATGATGAAGTCTCTCTTTGATGCTGTATTTGACTCTTCATGCGTTGCGCTTTGTTTTGCTTGTGAGTGTAGGACTTGTAGTTCACTTCCTGATGTGCGTTATGTTATGCTGTATTTATTTTTTTGCTGTGTGCAGAAGTGATTTCGTTTGGTACATGCCTGGTGGCCCCTCATTAGTTTGAATGAGGTAATCTCTGTATTTGAGTGTATTGTCACTCTTTGGCCTGGCAGCACTCCTCGAACTGCAATCACCATGTTGACCCATGGCTTGTCTGATTAGTCCGCTTGCCCTATGCACTTGTCTCTTTACCCACGGGTGGGGCAGAGTAACCCTGTGATGTTTGATTCTCTCCCACTGCAGAATCTCCATCATATCCTTTAATGAGAACTGGGCTCAATTAGGGCAGCCCTCTCTAAGGAATACTATTGTAAGAATGTCAGCTGTAGTGGTGGTGGTCACCATTTTGAGGAAATGAGCGTTAACCAATTTGGAAGAGTAGTCCTTATGCACTAAAACATATTGTTGGTGAGGGTGGAGGGCACATAATTAAGAGTACCAATGAAATTGATCTCCCCCTGCTTCCATGGTATGAGCTGCTTTTCTCCTTCATGGTGGGGTGAATAAGCAGTGATGTGGCCGTCCCGTCCTCTGTCCATTGCCGGCCAACAGTACTGCTCACGAAGCAGATGTTTGGCGAATGTGATGCTGTAATGCCACGTGGGCCAATCAGAGCAATGTATTGATGTGATTTGCTTGCAGAATGAATTTGTTGCTCTGACATAGAAGGTTATCTTCCTCTCTGATTGCAGCTGTGAATTCAATGACCTTTGCACTCCTACTGCTATATTCTTTTCAGATGACCTACCTTGCATGGCATGCGATTTTATGAGCTGTACCCTATGATGACCCAGCATGCATTTTATCCATGTCTGTGCTGAAATACAGGAAGCTGTATCTTCTGTCACTTCCTGCACTGTGCCTACACTACTAATTTCCATCCCATGTTACTCTTGGCTGGTAATGGTAATCTTGGGAGGCAGTCTGCTTGTTCTGCCACCCAGGCACATATTCAATATGAAGCAGGACTTCTTTCAACTTGCAGACTGTCTCGTCAGGCGCAATACCATGTTGGTTGTACAGTTGAGAGCGACAATGTTGACCAAGTGCTGGTGATCTGTTTGCAATGTGTATCATCAACCCCACATGTAGGTATGACCATGTTTGATGCCCATGCATAGGCCAACATTGCATGTTCTATTACAGAAAATATTATTTCGGAGTCTGATAGAGCACTGCAAGCAAATGTGACAATACAGTCTCTATCTCTGCCCTTCTACATCACTGTAGGTGCTGGAGTTAATCATCATGATGGTGTGTTTTTCTGATTGAAACAGGCGCAAAGTCAGAGGTTGTAGAATGTTCGCCTGTATTTCACCAATTTGTCCAACCATTAATATGAGATTTGCTAAAGGAGAAGGTATCAACTAGTTTCTGTTTTGGAAGAGAACCTCTTAACAAGCTTAGCATGATATTCAGTGAGGCTGATGAATGTGCAAAGCTGTTTTTTGCTTGGCGGGGAATGGTGCCTTGAGAGTGGCATTGACAAAAGAAATATTTGGCGAATGCCTGGTACTTTTATGGTATTCCTCCTGTATTTGAATTTGCTTTTCACTTTCCTTAAAATGAGGCCACTGTCGTCTGTTTTCTGAAGGACTCTGCCTAATGTTGGTTGGTGGGACTCCGCGGAGAGGCAGTAACCACTATATCTTCCTGGAGAAACGCAACATTGGGTATGTCATGAAGGAGTTTGTTAATGAGCCCTTGAAAAACTGCTACTGCGGAAGAGAGGCCGGGCAAACACGTTTACTGGTATGTGCCCTGTATGACGAGTCTTATAGTTGCAGGCAAAAACTGTGATCATTTGTACAGTTCAGTTGATCATTCTTACTTTTATTTTAAGTGTCTGCATAGAAATGCTACTAGACGTACATGTTTTATCATTATTATTATTATTATTATTATTAATATTATTATTATTATTATTATTATTATTATTATGCTTTGGTCATTTGGCCTACCCGCGGGTTCAATATGTTTTGCTTGCCTTTTGTTAGTAAATACTTCTTTATTGAAAGGTTTATGAAATATTTTTGTAAGGTACATTAGTCAGTGTTTTGGAGATTTGTATAATGCTTGATACATTATTTTGGTTCATTTATGTTAAAAGAGCAATATGTGTCCTCTATAGTGCAATATTTTCCGCCTGTTCTGTACAATAATCCAATACGTATACTTTGTTTTGCAGATACAAGTTGAATTTGATTGTTTGTTTTAAAAAGGTGATATCGTTTGAAATTTAAAAAAAAATCACTTTGTTTTCAATTGTAGGCATCAGAGAAAAATATTTAACAGAATCGAAAATGTTGGACACCATCTGTGACAAGCTATTGGTTCTTCGCTTGAGCATAGATACAATTGGGTATCTTGTGGTGTTTAACTGGTTGCAATTATTTTAAAGGCGTGGGCCCAAGAATTCAGTTTAATTTTATAATGCAGGGACAGCAACTTCTAACTCTTTCACTATTCGCAAGGAACTAGAGTAAATATCCCATCACCCCAGTTCAATGTGTTCATTAATGGATATTATTGCAATTGATTTATTTTGGGAAAACCATAAAATCAACAGTATAGAATTGCATTTAATCAATTTAAAGGTAATTTCTTGTGTTTCAAAACATTACATAAACAGGTTTCACATTTCACAATAGAAACACAGTTCACCTGTAAGATAAAATGTATACATTCCAAATTAAATGTTTTCTAAAAATTTTATTCTGACCCACCATGCTCCCTTTAAGAATTCCCCCAATGCCCTTAATATGGGATCACTTTGTGTCTATATAATACATTGAATGGCCTCTCTAAGAGAATGCATACTGTGAGGAGACAGGAATGGCACACGGACACAGAGGAGACATGTTTGTTGCAATACACTTTAACATTACAAGGGGTTGGAACATGCCTTTCAATCCCTAATTTAGGAGGAATTTCTCTATCTCAACAAAACTAATGATTCTGTCTAGTGTCAAGAGGTCCAAATAAAAAACCTGTCCTGTGTCCGTAATCCTATTCTGGCCCTTATACTAAAACTAAACTTTGATTGATTGATCCAACGACAAGGTTTTCCAATGTGCAAGGTTCACAATCCCAGGGATCAGCTTCCTTCCCCAGTTTCCTTCTCTTAAGTCACAGTGCTTAAAAAAGAATACTTAAGTCTCAGAAAGATGACCCTCTCCCCTTGACATGCTTTTTCACTTAGGTTTCAGCTCCCTTCCCCAAGCTATCTTTATTACTTTTTTATTCGGTACATCTCGAGGAAACGTCTTTTCCTAAATGCTCTCCTTTTCCTTATTGAACAACACAACAGTTCATGCATTACATGACATGGCATTCCTTGCCATTCTTCACAACAGGCATTTAGTCTTCACCTGGGACACTGTACCACCAGGTCTTCTCACACAAATGCTTCACTTCCAGTTCACCTAGTGTACTTTCCCACCAGGACGTTTATTATACACACATCAAATGTTACCTGATGTACTCTCCTGCTAGGTTTTAACATACATGTGTGCTTAGCTTCACCTGGTACACTATTCCGCAAGCACCTTGTTTCACAACTACTTAACTTCACCTCGTATACTTCTCAGCCAGGACTTTGTTTTACAACTCACACATACTTTGTTATGCAGATTCTCAACTTCACTTGGTATATTTCCCAGCCAGGACTTTATTATGTGAGTCACTCTTTATTTCAAACACTTAGAGTGTAGTAACCCATGTACCACTTGCTTTACAAAGGTCCTCACATCTTTAGCAATGGCTTTGTGTCCCTCGCTCTGTGATTTTAGGAAGTGAATCACTTTATTTAGCCACCCAATATCTTAGTGGCCTCCTTAAGGTTCACAAGTAGTTTATATCGCCCTAATGGATGGAAATATTCTTGGTGGCAACTCGGTAACCCTTCTTCTTTCCCGAGGATTAGCTGTTGTCTCCAGCATTTATCTGCTCTCTCTTGCTTTGGTGTGCTGGCTTTGCGTGTGCCCTGCCAAGCTCTGTACTCCCGGTGTGTCGGTGTTCACGGCGTGCAGTCTCTGCTGCCTTCTCTCTTGCTGCAGAGGACCATTCGCACCCTGGATTACCTGAAGTTGTGTCAGCTTCACCTCTCGGCCGCCTGTCGTGGCTTTCGTGCCTTCATCCTAGTGCTCTGTGGTTCCACATGCTGTGAGGCTTGGCATGTGTTGCTCTCCTGTCTCCTCCATCTGCCGTTCAGCTACAGCTGAGTCACTTTTGAACTGCCCCGTGTGTTTACTCAATTGCTGACAACTAGACTATTGCATTGGTTGCTCATTCTTTGTAATCCTCAATGCTCTGTTGCTCTTCCTTGTGCCACTTACTATAAAATTACTTTCTGAATGGTTTGATGGATATGAAGGCTGAGCCTCCTGGGAGTAGTACTCACTGCTCCCTGCCTCTTCTTCATCCCACTTACTAAAATACTCTCCCTAATGGAAGGTTGGGGATCAACCAAAGTATATTCATCAAGAGGTGGGGGATGCGTGCAACAATATGCCATTAAGGCATGGGGGACTGAGGAAATACCCCATAAGGGAAGAGGTTGGTATGTGGGTTTCTCCAAAGATATCATCTGGTTTCCCCAAGAGTTACCTCCCACAGGGGGTCATCTCTCATACATCCGGCCGCAGGGTCACGCTTAAGTACTGGCTGCCGTCCTCTGGCCACATAGGGTAGGTCATTTTAGCTCAAGGAGTGACGTGTCAGATTCATCACTATACCTAAATTGCTAAATATTGGAAGGAGCCAGTTTCCCTTGGGGCTACATACCAAGAACAGAAAAGAAAGAAGTGGGATAAATCTTCTCTCATATTTTGACAATGTGTCAATGTATCTACATTTCCAGTTGCCCACTTCTTTGTTACTATGGGTAATGGAAGGTGGCCCTATCGGCGTCTCAAATATAAATGTTTTGCTATTATATCTTTGATGGATTCTAGGTATTTTTAAAAACAAAAATGAGTTTTAAATTTCCAGATAGCGCACCATCAGACTGGTGGTCTCTGTCTCTGCTATTTTAGTTTTATAGAGCTATTCCTCATAGTTCTGAATTATTTTATTTTCCAAATTGAAATGTATTGTTTTTCATTATAAACATCAAACAGAAAACAAACACTTCCATATACAAGCTATGAGAATCCACAACAACACGTATCTTTGATCAATCACTTTCAATACTCTGTTTGACCCCTGTTCCCCCTCCTCCCCTCTCTCCCTTGACACATTGGCAGTTATTAGCACCAGCAAATCACTCAGCAGAAACAACTCACTCTCTTGAGCCTTGTGGATCCCTTAGTCTTTTTTCTTTGTACCTTGCTCTCGCATCGCTCCCCCTCCCTGGTCATCCCAAAGTAGCCACGGGCATGTATTTTGTGGTGAATGGCTGCCATTCTTGTTGAACACCAGTACCACTTTCATTGGCTAACTCTGTGAGCACTTCCGTCTCATAGATGTGCTTGGCCACCAGCACCCACGCCTTCCTACCGGAACCTTCACAGTCTTCCATGCCCTTCTCACTACCACTCTGGCTGTTAGTAAGAGATTACACACTGTATGGATCATCCTTACATACTTTCCCTCCTCATCCTCCATGATGAAAAGGATCAAGAGAGGTGCTACAGACCTGGCTAGTCCATCAAGGTAACAAACCCAGGATGATACCTTGCTCCAAAAGAACTGCATCTTCATAGATGACTATCAAGAATGCCAGTATGTGCCCTGTGCCCCACATCCTTTGCAACAATGCATACCCACCCCCATATACATTTGTTCAAAATGAGCCGGTGGCAATTTCCATCTTTGTTGTGTCTTGATGGCATAGGAAATGGATATCATCTTCATGGATCTGCACATTAACCCTTACACCTCCTCTGTCAGCTCTACCCCCACATCCTTCACTTGCCTTTCCCATTGCGTCCTGACACGGAGATCATTGGGGGGGGCAGCCTGCCTCAGAGCCTGATATAACTTTGAGATCCTACCCCTTTCAGGACCCCCCTACACCAAGATTATTTTGAAGGGTGTAAGCTCCCTTGCTTAGTTAGCGCCCTACCGCTTATCGGTCAGTACTCCCTTTAGTCTAAGAAATCTTAATGGCGATAGCTTTCCGATTCCCAGTAGCTCCTACTGGATATTTTAGTAGCTTCCATTCACCTACATCTGACCCACCCTGCTTAGCCCAGCTTCGTACCAGCTGTGATAGCTACTCAGCTCCGGTATATGATCTAGCTCAAGGGTGAAGTCCACAAGGACAGGCAGCCCTTTCCCTCCACAGATCCCAAAGAACTTTAAATATCAGATGGGACCGTATCCTCTGCCAGATGTCCCACTGACGTACCCAGAGCTACTCAAGCAGGATTTGGAAGAGGACCTCATTTTACAAGGCAACCCATTACTTGTGTGTCTGAGGATCCATCTGATCTATCAATCTGTGCCGCTCCATAGTACGCTGTAAAGTCCGGAAGACCCACACCTCCCTTCTCCATTGGTCTAGTCAGTGTATTGTGCGTTATCCTTGGTTTCATTACAGCCCACAAAAAATCCACCACCTGTTTACATAGGGTACCATGAAAAGATGGTGGCAACACTCTAAGCAGCATCTGGAACAGGTAGACATACCTCAGGAGTATGTTCATATTAATAATATTACAGTGTGCCATCCAGGAAAGCACAATCGTATTCCATCTCTCCATATTTTCCAGTGTTTCCTCCCCCAACGGGAGGTAGTTTGCTCTATGTGAGTGGGTGATGTGGATACATAGGTACCTAATGGAGACTTTCTCGAGGCCAAACCACGACAATATCTTCCAACACTAAGTCTCCTATGGGAACAAACGGTTACCAGACATTTGGTCGAAAAAAATTGGTCGACCAGACAAATGGTCGAACCAATTTGGTCGAAAACCAAATGGTCGAATTTTTTATTTTTTTTATTTTCACCTTTTTTTTTTTTTGGGGGGGGTCCCACCCAACCCCCTTTTTTTCTAAAAACCCATTTTTGTAAAAAACGAAAACCCGAAAAATAAATATATAATTAAAAAAAAATTCGACCATTTGGTTTTCGACCAAATTGCGTCGACCAAATGTCATTCGACCAGTTTTAGGTCGACCAAATGTCTGGACACCGGAACAAACATAGACTTTGAGTGATTGGCCCTCATTACGACCCTGGCGCAGTGGGATACCGCCAGCGGTAATCGCGGCGGACCCGTCCGCCGTACTACGAGTTCCCTTAGCGCCATGGAGGTTTTCTCCGCCTGGTTTTACCGGGCGGAGAAAACCATGGCGCTAAGGGACCTCGTTGTTAATTACGCCGCCCTACTTTACGGCGGCGTAATTAACTCCTTCCCCACTCCCATTATACCCTATGGGGCAAGAATGGGAATGGGGAAGGGTAAAATGGGGATTGGGGATTTACCGCTCCGCCAAGGTCGGCATGGGGTGGTAAATCCGCCAACCCCCATGGCGCTATCGGCGGCTTTCCGCCATGCTCCGCGGTGCATTTTGCACCGCGAAATCCGCCAGGGTCGTAATGAGGGCCATTGACTTTAAAATCCAAACTCCTCCCATACTCTCGAAGCTCTACATTTACTTCTGGTATGGTTCTACAAAGGTCCCTGATGCATAGTAGCAGATTATCCGTGAACAGGGCCACTTTGCATTGGACGTCCCGTACCTGGATGCCATGAACTCTAGAGTTCCCCCTCAGATGCGACACCAAAGGCTCCATTACAAGAGAGCAAGGGAGACAGTGGGCAACCCTGCCTCATGTGTCATGCGTCTCCCAAGCAGCAGCTCCCTCGAATGGGCCCTGTTCACCTAAACCCTAGCTATTGACCCTGAATACAACTTTCTCACACATTCCAGCTACTGCAGACCAAGACCAGAGTTGGCCAGGACCTGCTTCATAAACGCCCTGTCGCCCTGATCAAAGGCTTTTTCTGTGTCCATTGCCAAGAGAAAGGTGTCCCTCTTTTTTGTCTGTGGTAACGCCATCAAACTGAGGGTCTTTTTTATGTTATCTGCCCCCGTCTATGCCTCACAAAGCCCACCTGGGCAGCGTGGGTCAGTACCTTCTCTCGAAACGGTGCAATGATCTTAGTGAAGATCTTTGCATCTATGTTCAACAGGGAAATGGGTCGATAAAAAGTACCTTACGCAAGATTACCACAATCACTACCCTTAAGAAGGAAGGCCCAGGTGATGAGCCACCTTGAAACAATTAAAAAGCTTAGTGAAAAATGGGGTCAGAACACCTACATATGTTTTATAGAAGACAGATGAGAAGCTGTCCTCCCCTGCACCTCCCCGGCCTTCAGGCACTTTATGGCCTGAACCATCTCCTGTCCAGATATTAGGCAATTGAGTTCTATCACCTCGTCCTCCGTCAAAGTCTGAAGAGCAACCAAGGTCAGGTACCCCGCTATGTCATCCTCCCTCCAAAAAAACTTTGGTGTATGTAGGGCCCACTATTATGCCACAAAGCTAGTAGCTATTTCCTCCGGTTGAGAGGAGACCAACCCTCTCCCGCTATATTCTACCTTACCTATCTAGCCTACATTTGCCTCCTAAACCTGCTTTCTAACATGGCACCTGCCTTATCACCATGCTTGTAATATTTCTGTTGTACCCCCTTTTTTCCATCCTCACCTCTGGCCCGACTCACTCTGCAGGGCACACACTCGATGTCTTGACCTCCTCTGACCTCCCCTTCTCCATCCCTCTGACCACTCCTCTCTCCTGGAACAATCATCCCCCCTCCCCTCTCATCTCTCCCTCTCTTCTCCCCAACCCAAGCCTACCCCAACACTGCCACCTAACTTCACGGACATCCGGCCCATGAAGCATGTGTCAGCTGAGGCTTTCGGTGCCACCTTCTCTCCCGCCCCTCCACCTCTGACTGTCTCACATCCTGACACAGCCCTGTCTCTGCTCTACTCTTCAATTTCTGATACTCTTGATGCTCTTGCCCCTGTCATGAGGATGCGTTTGAAGTCCAAGACCAAGTGCAATTCGTGTTGTGACTCTGACCTAGCTGCACTTAAACTTAAGTGTAGGGTGGCTGAGAGGAAATGGAGGGCTTCTTGTTCATCCTCTGACAAACTGGCCTGTAGCCTGCTCCAAAGGCAATACCGACTCTCTGTCCTCATCAAGAAAAGAGTCCACATTCAAGCGCATGTCTCTGCGGCATCTAGCAACTTGGCCAAACTCTTCAAAATCTGAAAGGAGTTTGGCCAACCCTGCTGCAGTATCTATCCCTCCTGTTGCCTGCCAGGTTCTTTGTAATCCACTTGCCTCTCACTTTATCTCAAAAACACAGGACATCCTGTCCACCCTCTCCTCCCCTGACCCTCCTCTTCCCTCTCCGTCTGCAAGTCCAATCTATGAAAGCCTTGTCAAAACAGGTTCATCCCTGTTCCTCTAAAACAGGCTTGTCCAACCTTTTTGAATGTTGGGCCGAAGCATTAACTTTTTCTCACCCGGTGGGCCGGCAAGCCAAAAGTCAACAACCGCAACCAAAGCAGTATATTAAAAAGCGATGGTGTGTGACCTTTGACACAATAGCATCACAGCCAGTGATAGCCATGTAGTCCCAAAGATAGCTTTTGGTGTCAGGGGCAGTGATCAAAGGTTTGTTTCTTGTGATTTTTTCCAGTGTGTATATGTTGATATTTTTCTGAAATAGTGGGGGCCAGCGAGCGTAGCGAGGGAGCTATAAGGATCTAATGGCGGTTTGCGGGCTCTCCCCCCAATATTTCTTTTCCAAATATGAGGCTGAAATGGTGCATTTGACAGCAGGAAAAAGTGACCAAAAAGCCATAAGTTTACAATCAGATCAGTTACATAGGGGAACTTTTACATTCCATGCACCAAAAGCAGACAAGAACATTGTAGAACAAGACACATTTGAATAATCGCTGTGTCCACAGTATAAGACAGCACTGTCACTGAAGTAACACATTGGCATGCTGGTTGAGCCCAAAATATGCCTCTGTAACAACATGTCTATGCTAGCTGTTCCCAATTTAGGCCAGCATTGTCCTGTACAGAGCATGATTGATGCTGCCTGAGCAGTGTGCCCAATACATATGCCCGCTTATCTCTGTAATACACATTCATTACTTCTGTGTTAATAGTGATGCCACTGCTGCCACAACCCGATTAATGTATTCATTTCTGCAATGTTGGTGGGGTACCTGTATCCGACCAACATTGAAGAAATAAATAAATTAATTGTTTGCGCCTCCCCACAGAGACCTGGGCTGAACAGAATTGCTCAAGCCTGCCCTTCGAAGCAAATTGGGCCTGTAGTGCTGGTGAAAGGGTGAAAAAGTCTGAAGGTAAAACCTGGAAGAGGCAACTGTGGATCCTCCACATTTCCCAACTCTAGAAGATGTGGCCAACACCTGGTAATGCAAGACTCCACGCGGCTGGCCTACCGCCACATGCCCCGTAAGAGGTACGGCCAGTCTCTGCTTACCCGACAACATTTAGGGCCAGGGTCCCCATGCCTCTGCTTACCCGACAACATTTAGGGCCAGGGTCCCCATGCCCAGCCTCCACGAGGCCAGGAAAGGGCATAGGTAATTTTGCAGCAAACCGTGTTCACAGTGTTCCCTCTTGGGATCTTTACCTGCGGTCAGGCTTCCTGTTGGCCAAACCACAACAGGCCATCTCCTTCTTCTACCCTTGTAACGCAGAGTGGCAAACCGGGCATAGTGTGTGGTTCACGATGGCTCCTAACAGCCGACACGTGGGAGTCAGGCACAAGACACGGGCCCGACAACCATTGTCAAAATCAATAAATAAAATGGCCCGTGGCTGAGGTCTGTAACTGCCTCTCCTGCCCCCTTGCGGGGGTCACCAGAGGCAGTAACAGTCCTCCCCACGTCCCGCTCCTCTGCCACGACCTGGTTAATTTATTTATTTCTGCAATGTTGGTCGGGTACCTGTATCCGACCAACATTGCAGAAATAAATAAATTAATCGGGTCCATGGATCTGACAAACATTGTTCAAATAAATAAATAAACTGACCCGTGGCTGAGGCCTGTAACTTCCTCCAGGGGTCACCAGAGGCAGTAACAGTCCTCCGCCACATCATGCCCCTCTGTCACTTGGTCAGGGTCGATATGCGACCCTCCCTGGACCTCCTTGCCCTGTGAATAGGGTGAAACTGGATCTTCCTCTGTCCCCACCACGGATGTCTGCCATCAGCTGTTCCATTTTCCCCTCCAGCTCTCTTGCTGACTTGCCCTTTCCTCCTAACAGGCTCCAGATCCTAATATTATTGTGCCTCTCCCTATCTTCCATATCGTCCGTTCTGAGTGCCACCTCCTTGTCTCTCTCCTTCAGGGCCTGCAGGCGAGAATCTATCTGGACCTGGAGAATGTCCACTGAAAGCTGGTTGTGCTCCACATTTTCCATCCTGAACTCTATCGTATCCACCCGACCCCTGAACTCTGCCAGGGAAGCATGGCGGTCTGTGTCGAGGTCTGTTATCTCCTGTTGCAGACCCAGTATGTCCGCTTTAGTCAGGGTTCTTCCTCCGGCCCAAATTCACTGCCATTGGGAGTACCACCATAGATTCTGTCATTGAAACAATAGACACAGACCTCCGGGCCACAACCTTGCCCAGGGACAATAAGGAGACTCCCCAGAGCTCTGTGGAAAGTTGGGAGGAGCCTAATTCCTGGTGGATTCCACTTGTCCTGATAACCGACCCTGGGAATACAAAGGCTGCTGGGGTCAGAGCAATGTGTCCCCTGTTGTGCCCCTCGGGGTATGTATATGTGACGCGCCAACACCTCACCAAGGACTTTTCCTGTGGTGGCTCACCATCGGGCCTCACATAGTCTGGTTCCTCTAAGTGCACTCCCTGCACCTTCCCAGTGGTGTCCGGGACACGCAGCTCACCGTCACCTGGGGCACCGATGTCTCCGGGCCCAGATCATCTCTGTTGCCGCTCCTGCGGCCACATGCACAGCTGTAATACTACAAGGCCTGTCCTTGTCCTCTCCGTCTCCCGGGGAGTGTGTGCGGTTTCCCCCAGTCTCTGCCTCTCGCAGCGCAGCTCAGATACCTCTTCCCATGAATGCACTAGCCACCCTCCCTTCATGGAAGGTCTAGCCCCGAGACTTCACTTCGGGGGTCCACCTGCTCGTCAGCAAGGCCACCTGAGCTCCTCTGGTAGGGGAGGGGAGCAAGTCTTCCCCAATCCTCCATCTGGGGAAGTTGATCATCCCCCTGCCCACCACCTCGCCCGCAGCTACGGCTGCCAGGACACCAAGGCTCCTACTGCAAGCAAGTCTGGGCAGTCTGGTCTTCGCTTTCCTTAGGGTTCACAATGCGAACAGGGTTCCAAATGCTGCCCCACCGTGAAGATGGTTCTCTCCTTCTCTCCACCTTGCTAGTTTTCACCTTGGAGAAGGTCTACATGTGCAAATATCGTCAGGGCAGCAGGAGCATGGCGTTCAGGCAGCCATCTCATCCATGCCCCTGCTGGTCTCCGTTCAGAATGATTTTAGTTGTAATATTTGGAGTCAACTCATTGGGGAAAATGTTGCCAATGTTAAGTTCTAATTTAGTGGCTAGGGCCCCCTTACATTTTATACCCCTGGTAGTTTTCAGCTCCATTTTGCATTAGCACATCCTTTAATGATTGTCAAAAGGATATTCTGAGGTCCATATGCTATGCCAATATATTAATGGTTTACCTTTGGAATCATATACAACTTTGTTTATTCCCAGTTCTAAGCACAAGAATAGTGTTGGGAGTACTTTTGGGTAGAACACATTTTCTTTTCAGAACATTCATCACTTTGGTCTCTAGACTATTTCAATAAGAATAGAGGCAAATCTCAGCCCCATATAGGGCAGATTGATTGGCACAGGCTCTTAAAATATCCAGGGCTTTTGGAGTTGCTTTACCACCATAGTGCCTCTCCACTGCCCCCTTATCTCACATACGATAATGTGGATTTTCTTATTTGTTTTTCCCAATGTCCATTTTCAAACATCCAGTTGCCCAAATAGTCATAATAGACTTCTCTTTCAATGCTATGGTCATTTACTAGCAAATGTTGTATGTTCATTTTCTTTTTTGGCCAAATTGAAGATGTACTTTTTTTGGAGAAGTATGTCCATGCCCATTTCATTACAAATTTTCACGACGAAATTAAAGGAGTTTTGCATTCATGACCGCATTTTGCACATTAAAACAGCATCATATTCATAATGTACGAGGGAGTGCAAGGGCTGTGCAAGTTTTCCAGCAAAGCTTTTTGCAAGCATTGTCTCTGTGTAGCAAAGAGCATAGTACGTTACTTTTGAATGTCTAGTGTGTCGATATTTTCGTATTACACTATGCCTGGGGCGAGAAAAAAATGGGAGAAATGGTGTACTGAAAAATAAAATGAAATATTTTAAATCGGTGATCCTCCAGAAAAATGACAAATTGGCTCCAAATCCTACATCTATCCCAACTCTCCCTAAGCAGGGACCCGAAGACATATCCCTTACCCCTACCCCCTCTACCACCTCTATAATTCCTGAGAGGGCCCGGTCCCCAGAAGTGACAATGATTACCCTAGGGGTCGCTGTGTTGACCCCAAAGGGGAATCGCTTATCAGTAATATTGGTGCTAAGCTCATGCAGGAGGCAGAGGCTGAGCATTGCGATCGCTGATGTGCTTCCTGTTTCTGCGGAGGAAAATCCTGAGCCGTATGACGGAAACTGTGAACTACCTTGCCGGATGGTTAGGTCGACAACTGTGGGGTTTGATAACCCTGAATGTGTCCACATTTTTATAAAGGATGCAATGGATGCAAAGGTGCTTTCCCCTTTATCAAAACCCTACTCAGATTTAAAGGGGTCTAAGAGTAGTTCCAAACTACAGATTTCCCCTACAATGCCGCTAGGGCATGGTTTTGAGGACAGTTCACAAATGCCCATTTGCTTGTATCATTGGTCATTGGTAAAAGACAACATAACTAGGGATTTTAATAAATGTGATAATTTTACTGACTTTTGTCTATGGATGGATTCTTTGGATAAATTTGTGGGGAACTATCAACTAATTAAGATGGATACCTTTAGTCAAACTAACCTCTCACTACCTTTAGCGACTCAACCACACCCACGACGAAAGCAAATTGTTGCCAAACCTATCATCAATTTAAGAAAGCTTCTTTGTTCCCACAAGCTACACTGGTGACTCCAGTTTGCTTGGCCTCAAAATTAATTCCCATCCAATGGTAATTTCCCCTGTCCCTTGGCCAGTAGTAGGGGGACACCTGCCGGGTCCTAATACCTCACCAACGGTAAATGTAAGCAACTCTAAACCAGGGCTATGGGCCTATGTCAACTGATGAAAGCTCGCACTACTCCAATTTTGTGCAGCAACTTGCAAATAAGGAAGTCATCGATTCTGGTGATTAGGGACAAGACAATAAGAGATTTTATTATGGACCAGAGGAATGTCATTGTTACTAAAACTGAGAATCCATGTGGGAAAGAATCTAGAAAAGCCTTAAGGAATACAGATTTGGCTTGGTTTCGCCAAAGAATTGGACCTGGTGTGGTCAGAGGATTCAATTTGAAAACTGTTTGAAGGCTAGAGATCAATGGTTGGTGCTCACACTTACACAGGGAGTGCATTTTGGTTGGATGTGGGGCCAGTAATTTGCTATCTTTACTTAGCATATGCAAATATATGCCCCAGGGCTCTTCAAATCTGAATCGTATAGTGGGTTAACCCAGGGTTTTTCTTTTTGTCCCAACCCTGAATTGCACCTTGAGGTATTGGGGCTGGGTTATGTTGTGTTGTCTTTGTTGTATGATTTGCTGTATGCTTTTTCCTGTTGTTCTTGTGTTAGCGCTCTGATGCCTGCAGGCTTAATGTGCTTTATAAATAAACAAATACATACATAAATAGAAAATCTGCAAGCAAGAGTATGTTAATTATTTTGCTTCCTAAAACAGGTCCACCTGTGTCAAGATTATCTAATACATTTGCTAGCTTATTGATATATAGGTTGAATATTGTAATTACATTATTAACTATGGCAGACACCAGTCACTAAACCCAGTCATTCCATGTTTCAATTTGAAATGTCTAAGACCTCCAAATTAGCTGAAGAAAAGCCTTATAATGTTGAACTACCTATTGTGATGTTAATAATTAATCAAAAAGCACATATGTCTTCTATTATATTCCCTCTTTCAGTGACATAGCTTGTAAACAGGTTTCTCCATATGCTTTTAATTGCTAACTGTGATTTAATTAATTATTGGGCCATTTGTCTAAATACTCTGGGATAATTTCACTAACTTTTGAGTTTGTCTTTCGAAGGCTCAGGAAGGGGGACATCAACCGCCGTCAGCCAGCAAATCCAGATGAGCTCTTCCTTTCAGTCTGTCCTTATCCATTTGATTTACTTCTTACTCCTTGCTCACTTCCCTTAAGACTTGCAGCATTGTGGTCCACTTTGACAGTCCCCTTATCACATCTACTGCCATTGCTGCCAGGCTCAAACTGCTCGATATTTGGAAAATGTGCCCACCCTCTCTCAACTACCGCTCGAACAGACCGCTGACAACCATTCTAGCTCTCTGTTACCTCGACTACTGTTACAACCTACTCATTGTTATGGAACTTCCTCTGTACCTCTTGTCAGGTTTTGGCCCTGGAAACTATGGCATCACTGGAAGAGCTGAAGCACATTAGAACCAGCAGCGGCGGTCTAGCCTTCCACCAATATGGCGTACCGTTAGTATATTATTGGGCCACGCCCCCTTAACAGCGCCTTGTATCCGTCTGGAATCCTTTACACAGTTGCTTCCTCTTCATTTTTTCCAATTTACCCGCTCAGTGAAATTATTCTTAGCCCTTTTGAACTGCCCACTCTCTCTTGCTAGGAGTCTATTTCCCAGTCATGTTTTCGGGTACCTCGTCTCCTGCTTCACTCGGGTTTAGGTTGGTGTACTTCCTATTCTTCATTCCACGGAATATTACTGCTGTTTTCTACTGTTCTGATGCCTTTTCTGTCTGTCTCCTTTACATCCGCATCTTGCGCTCACCCTGTTTTCATACCTTGTCTTCACGAACCTGCTGGTGTCTTCCATCTCGCGGGTTGATTTCCTAAGACATTCTCGACTTTCCTCTGAGCTCTTCCTCTTTTTGTTTTCTGCCTGTACCCTACCCTTCTCCTATTTTCTCGTTCAAGCCAGTTATTCCTTTATACCCATGGATTGAGTACAGAAACCCCGAGCAGAGCGCAGACTGATTTTTAGAAGAACAGCTACTTTGCTCTCTTGTCTCACTGGACTATTGCAAGTTTTCAGGGTTCTGCTAATATTCTTTGGAACTCTGCTCTACCGGAATACAAGTCTACTTGAAGCGGACTCTGCTTCTGACTCCTCTTATTTACGTTCCAGTTCTTTCATTGGACCCGGTTTTGGACACTCATCCTGTCATAGACTTTGTGGCAAACATCGTTTTGAGAAGTGTCTTCTAGTATCATTGTGGTACTCCCTCAAGGCCCTCCATCAGTTGACAACACGCCTCAGTGTCATCTAAAGGATCCTCCTGTCCAGGGTTTTTTGTTGCTAAAGGACTTTTTCCCTGGCGTTGGAGGCTTGGCTCCTCGGAGTCCTCTGAGGTCAGGTACCCATATCCTGCCAAAGTGGCCTCTGAGGGAGCCAGGCCTTATTTACACGAGAAAAAGGACAAGAGGGCAAAAGGAAAAAAGGACCCTGAAGGCCGGGAGCCACGCCAGAGGAGGACATCCGAATTCCCAGATAGCGCATCGGAAGGCACAGGTGAGCAGCAGGTTTGGGAGGGTAAGCAACAGTCTGACACCGCTCCATCCCTAAATAACATTTTGAATTTTGCAACTTGAACTATCTGCAATCTCTCCCATTCTTACCCACATCTCACCACCATCTCTTTGGTTGACTCTCCATGCAACATAGGTCCCTTTTCAAGTTTGTAATTGTCTTCAATTCCCATATCTCCTCCTCCATCTCCCACTATTTCTCTCCACTGCCCTTCGCTCCAACACCCTTTCCATCCCTCTGGCCCCACCCACTTTGTGGATCCTCTTGCTTTTGCTCCTTTTTCCTGCATGTGCCCTAACAATGCAATGTTAGACTCGTAGATATCAACAACATATCCAGCTTCTTCGAACTTTAGCTCCACTCCCTTGAAATGTATTCTGCACTATCACAGGACATCATTACTCTTGAACCTCCCCTTCTCCACTCCAAAAGTTTGAATATACGTATCCACCCACTTGTACATACTCTCTATATGTTTGGTGGTTATCCTCTTTTCAGTCCCCCTTTTCTTTACTTATTTATTCCTATTCCCTGTCAAAACCTACTGCCAACCACAACTGGTTCACTCAACAATTACTGAAATATATTATGTGAGGCTCCTACTCTCAGAAATGATTTTTATTTATGAGTTTCAAATCAAAACCCCTTGTACTATTATATCAATTATTTTACAAATACAATAAATACAAATTTCAATCAAATGTTACCTTGAGAACGTGATGAGCACGAGATTCATTACAAGAAGAATTCATGACAGATACTTGCAAATTACCATTGCATAAGCTTGAACTTTTGATGATTTGGACATGACATCTCAGCTTACTTCTCCTTGGTGTGGACCTTTTGGTATAGGAGAGACAAACCTGCTTATGGGTCAATAAGGCCACACTCTACCCCAGGCCATTCTTTCACTGTGTTCCCATGGACTTTCCCAGTGGAAATAGCTGTTTATTTCCTTCAGCTATTTTGAACCTCGCTCTGAGGACCCGTCGTCTTAGCTCACACTAAAACAGCAGACTCTGAACAATCTCAATTACGATTTTTTGCACTTGACTGTTATTGTGCACATTTCGAATTCGATTGATTGTGATGTTTCTCCGCACCCACATGTGTCTGAGCAATACAAAAGAAACCTGCCCAGTAGTTGTCAAACACACTGTTAAGATAAGGGGGCACTGAAATTCACCGTGCCTTTTTCATAGAACGGTTTATTTTCCTTATTTCGAAAGGATGCGTACGTGTGGGCTGTTCTTTGTCTTAAGAAAATCAGCTTCATGGTGACAACTGCAGTGTTTTATAATAGTACCTGGTGAAGAGCTTGCCCCTTTCCTCCGATGCAGAGAATGTGAATTATTTAAAATATGTTGTGCTGCATCTGTTCACTGGCACAACATATGTTCTCAAATGTAAGTTTCATGAATTCATTTAGTCAATATATAATGAATTATCAATAAAACATATCATTATTCATTGAATATGTTCTATCTGACTGAAACCCTGAAAATGTTGGCTCTGAGACCCCACAAAGAATGTGGCATAATGTATATTGGAAAGAGGAGCAGTGAGATTGAAGCACTTCAGGGCACCAACATTTATTTTTCCATAGTCTGAATACAGGATAGCAGATACATTTCTGGTAGGTTATGGGCAGATATTTATGCTGCACTAGGCCTGGGTTCCAGGTTTGTCCATTGTTTATCCTTCTGGCATCTATTTGCTAGCACCACACTATGATGATGTCTAGAGTAGTCATGCCTTATTCTGGCCTTAGATTGGGAAGACGTTGGAGACATCAGTTATCCCTTAAATTGGGGGCTGGGTGCTGATTCAAAACAAAGACATGTATTCTGGGCAAACTCTGGAAAATCACAGCTGAATCTCTGTACTGAATCTGTGGGTTGTCTCCTTGATCATCAGTCTGGCTTCAGAGCTGCCAGAAGCATTGAAACTACTCTACTGAATATCCGTAAAGACCTGCTCTCCATCCTCGATTCCATCACCCCCTGTGTTCTCATCTTGCTTGATATCTCTTCTACCTTTCATACAGTCAACCATGCCATCCTGCTCAACCATCTCCGTGATAACCTAGGTATCACCGATCAGGCCCTGGCTTGGCTGACTTCTTTCCTCTCTGATCGACACTCCTAGGTCCACCTTGGGTCCTTCCTCTCATCTATCTCTATCTCTACCTGTGGTGTTCACCGGGTCTCTAACCTCTCTCCCTGGCTGTTCAACCAATACCTGGCACTTCTTGCCCACTGCATTGCTGCACTCTGCCCCAACTTTCAGTGCAATGCGGATGACACTCAGCTCATTTTCAGGCTCCCTTCCACCTCTTCTCGTTCTCTCATCCCTGACTGCCAGTCTGCTATCTAGGAGTGGTGTGCCGCCAATGATCTCTGCCTTAATGCCAGTAAGACTGAGATTCTCCTTTTCGGCCCACCTGCTCCCTCCTTTCCTATCACTCTCTGGCCGGCCTCTCTTGGCCCTCTTCCTTTTCCCACCTGTGAGGCTAAAAACCTCTGGGTCTTCTTTGACTCCACACTCTCCTTCTCTCCTCATATCTCTGACGTCTCTAAGAGCTCATACTACCAGCTCCTCAAAGGTATACCTCCTTTCCTCTCCTTCCCCCAGAAGCTCACTGTCTCCAGAGATCTGGTTCTCTCCAGGCTGGACTACTGCAACAGCCCCTTTCTAAATATGCCGGCCTCTACTCTCCGCCCTCTGCAACTCATCCAAAACAGGACTGTGAGACTTGTCCTTGGTCTCAAGCCCATCAATCGTATCACTCCAGGACTGAAATCTCTGCATTGGCTCAGAGTGGCTGATAGGATTAAGTTCAAAACCCTCTGCATTGTCCACAAGGTTTTCAGGGGCCCAAATACCTTCAACTCTCTCTTCCTAAATATCTTCCTTCTCGAGCCCTTTGCTCATCCGCCTGAAACTCCCCCAGGGTCAGTCGCTTCTCCAAGGAACAAGTTGGTGGTAGATCTCTTTCTTCAGCTGGGGCCTCCCTCTGGAACAGCCTTCCTGCCTCTCTGAAACTGGAGGAGAACCAGCTCCAGTTCTGGAAGCACCTCAAGTACTTCCTCTTTGTTTCTGCCTTCTCTCCTCCTCTCCGCTGTGTACACCTACACTGCCCCCCTGGAACTCACTGCACTCGGGGTTGTTTCTCTATCCCTACAGCCCCCTAACAGTACCTGATGCCTGCACTTACCCCTGCACTTGCCACCACTTGCCACCACTTGGCTGCACTTCTTATTTATTGTATTCATTGTTTTTTTTAATTATTTTATTGCCATCCTATGTACTGCACTGCCCCTCCCCTTTCCCGTTTGCACTTTTCCCTCTCCCCTCCTCCCCCCTCCCCTGCACTTGTACAATCTCAATGTCACCTCGCCTGGTAAGATCGTTGTCTCTGTACTCCCTCTGTTCTTCCTCCCTTGACTCGTTGCGCTTTGAAACACTTGTGTATAGGCAGGTTATAAATGCCATATCATATCATATCATTCAATATATTCCAAGCTGCTGTTTTCAGCTAAAAATGTGCGGCAATTGAAAGCTAATTGCAGGCACCTCTGATTGCACTTTGCTTCCATCATTCAGAGTGAATCACATGGTTATTAATTTACTAGGTTGTGGTTCTAGACTATTCACACCTGGATAATGGTGTTTAGCCAGCCAATCAGGTGGCTGGAAATATGGGCGAGAACACACAGTGTACCGCCAATGTTTTCCAGTCAGCTGAGACCCTACCCCAGATGGTGCCATCTTGATTGTGGGGAGGCAAAAGGGAGCCTCTCACTGCTGATTCCCTGCATCTATCAGGTATTACTATAATATGTCCATATACTCACAACCCTGGTATGTATCGGCATCATAAGTCTGAGTACTTGCATCATCATTGGGGATTGCCATCACATATTCAGGTCCCTACCATTTCCTAGATATAGCTATAAAGTGTCCAAACATCTGTAGCTTTGGCATGGATTGCCATCTAATTCCAGGGTAGCTACAACATTATGCTATGCATTTTCATCAAATGCCCTGGGACCCATGTCAGAGTTAGAGACTGACATCAAATGGGCAGTGTGAGTATTTGTGTGTATGTGCTGTATGGGTGTATGTATTGTGTTGTGTGTGTGTATGCAGCTGTTATGCTTGAGCTAAAACATGGTGCTAATGCACAGTGCATTCTGGGGGCACCCAGAGCTATAATGGATATTTATTCCATACCTCAGTGAAAACTGCACTTGCTTTGCTAAAAGACCTGCTTTCAATGTTATTTTATGCCATGCCTTAGTGAAAACTGCACTTGCTTTGCTAAAAGACATGCTTTCAATGTTATCCGTTGCTGAGCCTGGTATGCAGACCTTAGTCAAGGACATTGTGCTGGGAAAGCTGGTTTTGTTATGTCTTGCTATGAGTTATGGAATTGTTTTCCATGGTGTTTAGAAGAGGGAAGCTTTGCTCCTTGGGGTTACTGTCGGTTGATCCAGCCGGCAACCAACAGTCACTCAGCAATGCGCAAGTGCTAATGCCAGAAGGTTCGAGAAATTGCCACCCCTTTTGAGGAGGGCATATATTGGGAAGCTCTGGAGAGGTCAGGGGGGAAAAAACACAAAGACCTCATTCGGAGGGGCGACTCCTTGTTCCGACCTTCCTATGGGCTCTCTGCATGGCTCTTACCGGGGTCATCCTGCCGCTTCAGGTGAGATGAGGGATTCAGTTACACCCAGGGTGATGTATCTTCTTTTGAATTCTCTGTCTTTTCTGTGATTTATTTTTATTTTATCACTTGTTGCTTCTTAGCTATGAATAAATAGCTGTATAAGTGCTCATTATTTTGCTAACTGCGTATCTGTTTGTGAGTTATTGCTCCGTATACCTGCATTCAATATATTTTCTTTGCTCTGCAAATGTACAGGTGATAAATAATTGTCTGTGCACTCTTGGCGAACAATACAGCAGCAGGAGGGTGTGTTTGCATTTCATTTGTCCAATGTGTCTGTGTGTAGATTTACATGAAGTGTGAGGCTGTGCACATGCAGTTTGTGGGCGCATGTTAAGTGCATGTTCGTATGGATACAGTCTGGGCATATGTACATATTTGAAGTGAGCATACATGTCTGGTGTGAGTATCCATGGGCCGTGTGATTGTGCTTGTGGAGTGTGAACATGCATGTTCTGTGTTAAGGTGTGTGTGTGTGTGTATGTGATATTACATGCAGTGGATGGATAAAGGTGCATGCACAGTGAGGACATATATCCGTCAGATAGCACAGTGAGTAAAGCGCTCACTTTGACATCCATGCAGGTTCGAATCCCGGCAAGGCCAAACTCAGTCTTTCATCCTTCCCAGGTCAATAAATGAGCACCAAACACTGTGGGTAATAATATCCAGAGCTCAGCTGCCTGAGAGTTTGTAACGCTATATAAAAGCAAACTATTATTATTATTATTATTATTATTATTATTATTATTATTATTATTATTATTAATAATAGTATAATGTGAGTGTGTGTGTGTTCTGATGCTGTGAGGCTGTATATGCATTATGTATGTACATTGGGTGTGTGTGTGAGAGCAGGTTATCTATGGGTGTGTGCAGTGCATGAGAGTAGCCGGAGTGTGTAGGCATATGGTCAGTGTGCTGGCAATGGGCTGTGTGAGAATGTGTGTGTATTGTTTGGGTATTTGCGCAGCATAAGTGTATGTGTTCAGTGTGTAGTTATCAGCCCAGTATGTGGATGTATGGACAGAGTATGGACATGAAAAATAGTGTGAGAGTGAATATGCATTGAATGGTTCCACGTGCATTGTCTATAGGTATAGTTTGAGGAGATGCCTACTGTGTGACGGTATATGCAGTCTTAGGGTGTGTGTGTATGAGGGGATGTGTGTGTGGACTCGTTTTCAGGGTGTGGGTTCTTGCAACTCAGCTCTTCATGATTGTACTCTACAGCATGTGCAAAAGAAAGAGTAGGGCAGAGAGTGAGTTAGAACAGCACAAAGCATAGAAGATATGTTTAGCATTGAGGGAGATTAGACAATGACCAATAGAAGTCCAGAGTCCAGATCCACACACCGATGCTGGGAAAGCAGTGAATCTTACCCCCAGGCTCCAGCTGATGGTAGTTGTAGCACGAACTGCACCCAATGCTATCTATTCCTTCAGATCAACTCCAGTGTTTTCGAGTCTGAAGCTGTAGTACACCCTAGGTCATCATTCGGTGGCTTCAGGTTGATTCCTACTCACAGCCGAGAACCCACCTTCTAGAATGGAGATCATGATCAGGAAGGGAACATCTTTGAAGCCATGGCTGCTGGTGCCATGCTTCGTGCACAGAGGACCCCAGGTTTTATGACCCTTCCTGGTTACTGCTGGACAGTGTGTCCTTCCAATTATGAGCCTAGCAATGTGGGCGTCATTGATCTGGCCATGCCTGAGTAGCACCTTTTACCATCACTTCAAACTACCAAAGCTGTACTTTCACCGAGCAACTAGTCACTGGTAAACAGACAGGGAAGTAAAGACCAAAAAATAACGTCAGTGAAATGGACATTGTGATAGAGTTAAAAACCATCTCCTTCAAACTCGCCCAGGCAATGCACCAATCATTTTGCTATATTTGACTGGAAATGTAACACAATAATGCCTTACCAAATATTACTGTATTCGACATAAGGAACATTATTTTATAAGTACTGATTATTTTTTTAAACATTACATCAATCATTTGGTTAATTCTGGGTTTCAGAATCATGGCATGTTGCTTACTTTTGTATGGATTTGTAAATATATATTAACATATTCTGTTTTAAACATGTATAGAATTTGTAGAAAATATCTAATATCATTTACATTTGTTTTGGATTCTCAGTGATTAATGGCGCATGAAAATGGTTTCCATAATCCAATAATCCAATACCAAAATACTAAACCCATGTAGGTGAATGCAGCTTCTTGGTTAGAACTTTAAATCCAACCTGAGCGCACCACCTTCCCACAACTGTTTCACATTTAATATACAATGTGAAAAACTCTACTTCGTTCATACTTAGAATCACTAGAACTTTTGAAACTGAATCTAGTTTTTCACTTACTCGACTTCTTACTCAAAGCAAGAGGATAGCAGAAAGGTATGTGTAAGTGTAGAGAGTATCAATGAGGATACAAGAATGCCCATAGCTTTAAACATGCTCATGGATATGGAAGTGTTGGGCACATAGCTAAAAACTCTCCAGCATGTGTGCCGATCCTCTCATGCCATCTCCTTTATATCTTCATACCCTATGCCAATAAGTGCCATTAATAACATCCACCTAATAGCCACACATAGAAAAGTCCAGGAAAAAGGGGAAAAGGGAAGTGCAGATGAGAGGACTTCAGGAACAAGAATCTGAAAATGAAAATAATTGTTTAAAGGCTGCTGTCATCTACTGTGGGAGGGATTTCATAACTCTTACATTGGGGTGGAGGGGGATTAGTTCCACAGACAAAACTGATGATAGAGACGAGTCTGTCACCTCTGTCCCTATAATGGAAGAAGTAACTTTAAGAGGGTTCCTGCCAATAGAGAGCAGGTCTCTTGACTTTTGGTAATGATGAATCTTGTTGGTAGTTGGAAGCAAACCTGTGGATTCACTTGAAGGTGAGTTTGTGAGTCAGAAGAAGGACACAGACTCACTGAGGACATGGTGTCAAATGTTGTGTTAATGTAAAAGGATAATGACTGTCTTTCCATATTACTATGGGTGGTCCCTGCCTATATTATTAGTCAGTCGTGAATGTTCAAAAGGAACATGTCCACTGTCCAAAACGACCCTTTTCTGACCCTACCACAATGAAAACAAACTTAGGTCTGGAGAATGACTCCCATATCCTGAGGGTATTTCTAGTACCTTTACTTTACTTTACTTTATACATTTGCATAGCGCGACCATGAACCCGAAGGCGTGAGGGCACTACAGGACAAAGATAACAAAAAAACAAGAAGCACATTCATGAGGCAGGGCTGCACAAGATTATATCAGTGGCATAAAGGTCGTTTAGTGAAACAGGTAGGTCTTTAATCTTTTTTTTAAAGAATTCTAAGGAGTGCATGGATCTTAACTCCAGCGGAAGAGCGTTCCAAGCTCTGGGTCCATTAGAGAAGAAAGCTGAATTGGTTGTTCTGACAGTATGGCACTTTGGTTCAGATAGGAGAAACACGTTATTTGACCTCAGTGATCTTGTATTAGTTCTTATGGATAATAGCTGTTGTAAATATACAGGCATCTTCCCAGATCTGCACTTATGTACAATAGCCAGGGTGCAGAATAGAAATCTAGAGGCCACAGGCAACCAGTGAAGCTCACGTCTCGCTGGTGTAACATGGTCTCTGCGTTTGAGTTTCATAACGGCTCTAATAGCCCCATTTTGACAGATTTGCAGCCTGTTGCATTCAGATTTATTGATTCCCATAAAAAGGCTAGTGCAGTAATCTATTTTTGAGCCTACCATTGCTCTCGCAATAGTTTCTGCATTGACCTGTGAAATAAGAGGCCTTAAATGTGCTAGAAGTGTAATGTAGTATGCACATGATGAAACTATACTACTGACATGCTGTTTCATAGTCAAGTGTTGGTCGAAAGTCACTCACAGGGTTTTTTTAGAGGTTTGATGGATTCTTCTCCCAGCTGGAAGTTATACTGTGGACCAAGTTTAGTAATAGTATGTGGTGAACCAACTACCAATAGTTAAGTTTTGGATTTGTTCAGTGCTAACTTATTATGAACCATCCAGGTTTCAATTAAAGTAAAGACTCTATTGATGGCAATTTCATCCAATCTGTGGGACCCATGGAGCAGGATGACACATTGAGTGTCATCCGCGTAGTTGGTAAATATAATGTTCTCATGGTTGAGCATTGCCAACAAAGGAGCTGTGAATATATTGTAAAAACAGGGGGAAGTGCAAGCACCCTGAGGAACACCACAGGTTGTAACAATAGGCTCAGATTCAGCACTGCCTTGGAAGACTCTACTATCTTGATTATTGAGAAATGACAAAACCCATTTGCAAGCTAGTGTGGAGAAGTTGGCCACTTCAGACAACCTGGTGGCCATGGTATCATGGTCCACCAGGTCGAAAGCCGCAGAGAGATCTAGCAGCATAAGTAGAGATGCCTCCTTATTATCCATACGTGCCATCAATTTAGAATTGAGTTCAAGAAGCGTGGTTTCAGTACCATATCCAACTCGAAATCCCGACTGATGGTCATTAAGGATGGGGTATGATTTTAGGTGATCTGCAATTTGTATGTACGCCACACGGTCCAGAATCTTAAGCAAGAATGCTGTGTTGGTAATAGGCGATAATTGTTTGGCATATCAACTGAAAGCCCAGGTTTTTTCAGAATTGACATAACCCAGGATTTGTTAAGATCCTGAGGCACCGTGCCGATAGATATAGAAGTATTGACAAATTGGCATATGGAAGTAATTAGGGAAGGGGCACAAGTCTTAATTATCATAGTAGTGTGCATGTTGTTTTTACATCTTGTGGGCTTTAGTTGGGTGATAATAGCTTCTAAGTCCTTGTCTGTTATGGGGGATAGATTAAAGATAGGAATCATTGATGCTCTCTGAAAGGACCATTCTGCAGATGTAATCTTAGTGCATTTTAAGTTGTTACTTTTCTCTAGTATATTTACCTTGATGGTATCTAATTTTTTATGCATGGCTTGTTGCATAACGTTGCACCAAGTGACATCATCCGAGATAAATCTATCTGGGATGGTATGGTTAGTCCTTTCTTATTCCTTCAGGATGCAAAAGAGCTCTTTAGTATTATGCTGAGCGTTTTGTATTCTATCATTAAAAAAGCAAGATTTAGCTTTAATAATAGCCTTTTTGTAGATCGAGATGCAGGCTGAATTTTTAGTACGTAATCTGCAAATAGTTTCTTGTGACTTCTTGGATCAACCTCTTCAGTTCCTTAATTGGATTATTGGGCTTTCTCTTCTCTTTGGATATCCCTTTTGGGTTTCAATATCTTGCTTCCTCTTCAAGCTTATAATGGTTTTGTACAGGATGTCAAGCTACTTTCCCTTTCTCCCAGGCTATTTTTATCAATTCTTCTCTTCTTTCATTATTTAGCTGCTCAACAGTCCTTTCTCTAAAGAGATCTAAAGACACAACATGTGTACTTCCTTTGTTTCAAGTTTAACTCTATTTCCGACCTTCTACTGGGATGAGTTAACTCTCTGGTATAATGATCACTTTGGATCCTGCCAGGCGTCCCATTTTCCCTTTACCTTTGTTGCAGTAGGAGAATGTCTTTTGGAGCCTTCTTCCTTACAGAACCTTTTTCGGTTCACGGACCGCCGACACCTTTTATTCTTCTGCGTTTCTCTTGTTGCGGTTTTCTGTCTCTTCACAGTGTCCTGGTTTTGTAGGATCGCTGTGATCCATGGAAGGATATTTCAGTAAGGAAGTAATAAAGGTATATATTAAAGTTCAAGTAACCAAACCAGTTGCTACTGAGCCATTGACAAATTTGGATAGTGGGAGAGAAAAACTGTCTCTTTGGATAGCTCAAATGGATGAGGCACATGCATTGTCTGAGTCTCTTCCTGGTTGAAGTGCATGGGGTGTGTTGTACAGGATGCGGTATGAGACATGTCAAATGTAGTAGCATGCAGTGTATCCTTTGGAGAGGTAAAAGGAGGAAACCGGAAGTATGGCACAATCACTCCTTTCATTGTTATACTTTTGTGATGAAAAAGGATAAGCATTTGTTGCAATGTTCCTGAGTATGGGTTATGATTGAAGTGCAGATGATTTATTGCCTCTCTTAATTTTGT
Organism: Ambystoma mexicanum; assembly: GCF_040938575.1. Classification (NCBI taxonomy): domain Eukaryota; kingdom Metazoa; phylum Chordata; class Amphibia; order Caudata; family Ambystomatidae; genus Ambystoma; species Ambystoma mexicanum. Next base: position 1,027,315,247 of record NC_090936.1, read on the forward strand.
TGAATGGAATTCCTCCATGGAGGCAAACGTGGCCTAACCATAGGAAGTTTGTGACTCTACTAGTTCTTATTTTGTTGGCAGGAGCTTGAGGGGGTCATGAAACCAGTTTTCAGAAGCAGTTCTAGATGAGTTTTTATTGCACTTTATTTTTACAGAGTGAATCATTTAGTGGAACATTGGAATTAATCAAGTCGGTTTTAGATGGGATGAGGTTTGAAAGCGCAGCTGCAAGTTGTTATTTGAATTTTTTTGAGGCCAGCTTTTAGCATGATCTGAAACACTTCAGGTCTGGCTTCAGGTGCAAAATGGGAGTTATCATGGTGGTAAAGGTTACCTGAATAGGATGTTGACGTGGATGCATTTTCAGAGGATGAAACATGTTTTGCTTGATGGTTTGGTGTTGTCTTACATTCGAACGTTTAAGCAAAAGTGTCAGAAGAGGGTCTGAAGAAAAGATAAGCTTGTGGGAAGAGTCAAAAAGTAATCCATGAAGACACACTGGAGACTAGGAGGGGGGTAGCAAGTGAGAATCATATTGAAAGAGGGATCAGTGTGTAACTGGATGCCCAGTAATTTGCATGAGGGAGATGTCACAATGGCTAGGTGAAGAATTTACAGGCCAGGTTTATCAATGCCTGAAACACCACCTCAACTGCCTTGAGTTTGTTTGTTCTGGTTGATGAAATAATAAACAGGAGGAATGAAGTGGGGAGAGCAAGTAGGGCGATTACTCTGAGACCATGAGAACGTGTAATCCAAAATCCAGAATGAGGTTGTGAAAGTCATTAGCATATAGGCTGACAGGTCTTGTATTAATGGTTCCACATTTTGATGGAGGGTAAGTTGTTGTTGCATAAGAGACAGCAAAAGGAAAAGATTTGGCCAGCACAGAAGGAAAGTATGGGCAAGAGTGCTTACAGTGAAGCAGTACATCTGTGGATAAATCACTGGCCGTAATAAACCTCATGTAGGGGAAGACCTAGATTGTTGCCCAATTCTGAAGATCTATCTGACAATTTATCATTTCAGGATGAGCAATTCTCTGTTGTCTGGATGTTGGATTCTGTTTGTGGGGTGTGCCAGAGAGGCTCATCGTTACTAGGGCTAGAATACACATTACATAAAGTGTTAAATTGCCAAGGAAATCAACCACGATTAGATCAAACAAAAGACAGCTTCCTAATTGAAATCCATAGAGTTAAAGTAGAGAGTTGTCCAATATGTCCATCCTCATCAGAAATGCAGTCCTGTTTCTGTTCCCTCAGTAAGGCATGCTCTGCGAGGATCGTTCACTTACAGTGGCACCCTCTGGACATCCAAGATCACTAATCCAGATCATGTAGCAGAAAAATATATTGAATCAGAAGGTGATGTGCACCTTTAAAGGAGTAATTCTTCCGAGCACAGGGGGACATGATCCACCTGTAGCACTTTCTTCATCAGACACCTATTGCAGAAGAAGGAAAACGGGAGCTGCTTTCACTTCTTGCAGCAGGAGCAGCAGTCTCTTCTTGCAGTCTCTGGTGATGTTCCCACCAGTAGCCTGTCATTACGGGGATGTCCACTTCAAATTGGAGCAAGGTTGGATCTCTAGGGGGGAAGTTCAGGACTACTAGCGCCATGGCTGCCTCCAAAATCATGATCGGGTCCGGTCTGGTGGAGTGGGGATTTACCGGGACATTCCGCCCTTAGCGGAGCCGGTAACTCCCCATTCCAAATTCCATTCCCCATTCCCATTTGAGCCCCCATAGGTCTAAGGGACCTTGGATGTGGGCGGTAAGGGATTACCGGCACCAGTCTCCTTAACGGTGCCCGGTATCCTTTACCGCCCACCTCAGAATGAGGCCCATAGCATCAATTAATGAACACTGGATGAATGGCAGTTGTTGACACACACAGAGCAATACCACTTGATGACACCGAAATAACAGGAGCACTTGCAGATGCACCATTACACCGGCCAGCACAGATGACCCGCTAAGCACAGCCAGTTACCCTACCTTCATGGCATGTGAGGAGGCGTACACAGCAGCCATCTGGGCACCAGTACTCTGATATCTTCCTTCAAACAACTTAGTGACGTGGCCTATTGTGACAGAAGTGCACCAGAGAGACCAATATCTCTGCAAGGAATCCATCCATTTCAAATAACAGGTCCTGAAGAAGATGATCAAAATCATTAGAATCATTGAAACTGGTCGACCTTACAGAGCATGAGTTACCTCATGCTTCAGATAACATTCCACTGATCTGGATATGGATATGTCTTATAAATGAATGAACACTTCTCTAATTTAACTCTATTTATTGTTTACAGTCATCTCAGGCATGCTCTTTAATTAGGACATTTTTTATAGTGCTGATTACACCAAATGGGTTCATAATGGCTGTGCCTGCCTCTCTACAAATGGTAAATTAAAATACAACAAAAAATCCTGAAGTGAGGACAGCACACCACCATTTTATTGGAGATGTATATAATGCACACTATATCTCTATAGTATTAGATGCCAATAGCCCATATTGATGTATCGTCTTTTAACAGTAGCAAGGTCTAGCATCAGAATTGGTGTCTTGATTAAACATTTGGTATTACAAAATGTGTATGAAAGAAGTTTAGATAGGGTCAGTCTCTTTCCTATCCTCTGTTAGGCAGACGATACAACACTCGGAGCCTAGGGCCAGAGGGTAACACATAGGCAGGGATAGGGTGTTCTTCTCATAGGGATAGCAGTCTAGTGTGAATGAGCTAGTGGTACTTAGATACCATATGGATGGGAATCTTCTCTTTGAAATCATTTTTCTCCATTGACCGTTCTCCTGTGATACGAAGTTGTATCCCCTATACATGAGTTAATACATAGATAAACAAATAAACAAATAAATAGCATCAATTCTGGAACACTGGATGAATGGCAGTTGTACCCCTTAGACATGAGTCCATAAATAAATAAATACATACATAGCATTAATTCATGAACACTTTATGAATGGCAGACACTACAATGCATAAAACATAGTGCCTATTTACATATTTGGCAGGGCCCTGTTAACAGATGCCTTGAGGAAAATCAATATGTATGTATATATATATATAAATTAGAGCGTTAATATCTTGAGTGCTCAGTTAAATCTGAGTAAATCTGGGCCTGAGAGAATTTAAACCACCAACGTTACATACATTTCATTATTTTCAACATTCAGGCACAGGGTAAAATGAAACACCTCAGTTATGGGCACGGACCCTCTGGCCCACTCATAAATTACTAACATCATCCATTTTTTCCCTGGGAAGACGTTGTTCTGATGTGAGAGCCGGAAGTTTCCAATGTCCTTGTGGCAGCTGCAGTCCACCACACACATATAGACAACCCAGGGACCAAGTTAAAACCAACAGACGCGTGCTCCCTTGGCTCACTACACCAATGGCGGGATAATGAAGCTTTGGTTTCCTCTTAGTGAACACGTTCCTAGGATGAATGAATCTGCTGCGACATACTCATGAGAGTTCCCAAGAAAAAGAAAATGAAACCACCCACTGACACTTTTCCCCTCCTAGGCATTGACACCACAAATTATAATCAGGGACCCCTAGACGCCTTATTTCCTTTGTCAAGACCTTTCCTCTCAGATAGTAACAGTTGGTCACACTATGCGCAGGTTTCAAATAACATTGGTGGGTTTTCAAATCACCTCGGAAGTAACAAGAGAGAGAGAGAGATGAAAACCAAATTGTATTCCTGCTTTCACTAGCCAAGCGAAACGAAGCGTTCGCTGAGGCCTCGTTTACTAAATATATTGACCAAGATGGGGGTGTGATTAACCCACCAAACTTTAGAGATATGCGTAACCTGCTCATAAAAAAAGCACAACTCACAAATGATACATGAGCGCTCTCAAAAGCAGTACCTCCTCCCATCAGGGTTCCCCCTTTCCTACCTCGCTAATGAACCACCAGTCACAACATATGTGCCCTGTCAGAAGATGTCTGCAAGGTCGTGAGACACCCGTCCTACGTGACCACCCTTGGGGCAGACACGATACTTGACTCCTCTCCGCATTAGTCCGCAAACACCCTGGTCCAGGTTCCGAGGTGTGTAAACAAACACAGAATACCTGGGCCTGTACACGCTCTTCTCGACTAGGAGAGCCAACCCAAACGAGTCCTACCCTCTCTCACGACACTCATCGTTCCCCACGCCGCACATATATACTCCCCACGGGACCTCCCACCTACGACCCTGTAGGGGTTCCTAACCACATATGAGGTAAATCCACCTCACACACATACCTGCTCCCCCTGCAGGTGGGAGATCCCAATGCCCGCCATTTTGTACAGAGGGCATAGCGAAACCCGACCATTTCAGCAAAATGGAAGTACATCATTCCATTTTCAGGCGAGCATTGACGCTGACAATTGAAATCCTCCCACACTTTTTACGGATGATACATATACATACATGGAACACATACCTAGAATGGCCTAGGATTCACCAATAAACAGCAAAAACGTGCTGTTTAAGGCGTAAAGCACATATATTATTGTTTTCTTTTCGTTCTTCTTAAAAGCAGGCTGTAGCTTACCTGTCAAACCCATATTATTGTAATTTTGCATTTTGATGTAAATACAATAACAATCCCACACCAATTGTCCAGGAATTGAGTGCAGGGCTACATACTGAAAAGGTGTGAGTTGAAAAAATAAGTTACAACACGTTTTCGGGAAAGGATAGGAAGATTAGGATAGATATGTGATAGCAGTAGAGGAGGGCAGGGTAATGTGGGTGGAAACAGGTATGTTTTGATGCTCTTTCTGAAAGTGGTGATGGAGGATGCAGTGTGTATGTGGAGAGATAGAGTGTTCCATGGGCTGAGTGCCGAGTGAGTAAATGCTTGTTCTTGTGTGCACATACATTTGCAGTGTGGAATGTGTAGTCTGGTGTCTGTGTGGGTGATGAGTTTGAGTTTGTCATGAAGGTAAGATCAAGTTTTTAGGTGGGTGGCATTGAATACAATGCATAGTTCTTTTGAAAGCAATTCTTTGGACTATGAGGATGCAGTGGAGCTGGGCAAGAGTGAGGGTGATTTAAAACGGTTGTAGCTAGTTATTAGGGTATCTTGTGCAGCTACAGTATCTGCTTGCTGCTGTTCAGCCATCATTTCCTTGCTCATATCTGCTGCAGAAGAAATAGGAATTGAGTCTCTTTGTTTCTTCTTCCTTAACCCATCATAACAGAAACATTGCCCAACACAGCAAGTGAGCACTGCCAGTGATGGCTCAACAGAAGCAGGGAAATACAACACAAATCCCAAACAAGCAATGATAAAGTCATCAGGCTTTTGTAAAGGTATTAGATAGGCATTTGCCAGGAACTGACATAATTTGCCCATGTGCTCACACCATGTTCCTGCTTTTACCCCATCTTACGAATTGGTAGTATGATTATGGCAGTGTCTGACACATTCTTATCCCATGTACATACCAAAGCCAACATTGTTGAATCAGTACCATTTAATTTAAGACAAACTCTACAAGATTCAATCAGCAAATTCCATGAATTGCAAGATCAGCTATGCAAAAAGTCAATTGCACTGGAAGACAATACACAAACACAGCTGAAGACCTTTTGTTTCTATTGGGCTCCAACAGAACATCAGTGGATCACTGTAGAGTATGGACAATGGACTTTTATGGAGCGCTGACACCCTTCAACCCCACAACACTTTCCTTATATTATTTTTTTAATTATTGCTTGATTCAATTGCTGTAAAAACTATTTTTACAAGGTTCCTTGCTAAGAATCGAGGAGAAAAGAAAAAGAGGAGCTGGTTCCCAGTCTATTGTCTTCGCAGTTGGTCCTGGTCGGGCCAGCCTCCGCAAGTCTTGTGGGGATTGTTTATTCCCTTCCCGTTGTCAATTACTGGTATTCAGGGTGTTTCAGTATACCTAGGCTTTCAAAGAAGCCCACCACAGCTATGGTCCATCTAGTTTTTTCTCCACTCATCAAGTTGTTCCAGCGTTCCTCTTTGTCGAAGCAGTATGCATTGCCAAAGAGACGGGCCAAATGGAGGGCATGCATGGTGTCCACTCCTCGGCACCTTAGTAGCAGATGTTTGAGTGTTTCGATCATTTCTGGTTGGGCGCAGAATCGACAGAGGCTGGAATTGGATTGTTTACTTCTGGCAAGTATTTCCTTGGTGTATACAATGTTCAATCGGATGCACATAAGGTTTTCACAGAGTTTCCTACAAGGGTATTTGAATAAGTAGGATCTGGTTCTGTTTACTTCTGGAGGGTTCACAGGGCCATCTTGGATGAGTTTCGAGGCCTGCGCTTCATCTAAGGTTTGAATCCAGTCTCTCTCCAAGTGCTTCTTGACTTTTTCTGGGTTAGAGATAAGTTCCTCTTGGGTGTTGCCCACCCAAGCTAGATGTTGATTGTTTTTTGCCACCCAGCGTTGTAGCATCTTGCACGTTCCGGCCTGAATTTCCTGCTCTATTGCCTTCAAAATTATTGGTGGATGTGGCAGAAGGGTTTTTCTATAGCGTAGGAGTTCATGGCGAGCTACAATGAGCACAGTGATTGAAGTGTGAGTTCCCTCAATTTTAGCGCAAGTGGTGTTGACTGAGGTAGATTTAGTACTTTTCTCCAGTATAGTCCTTCTACTCTCAACCAGAAGGTTGCCGGAATGTTGGGCATTGCTTCGGCGCCATAAGTTATTTTAGGGATTTCTTTCCTCCTGTTGAATGTCAAAACTGGGGATAATGCAAAGCGTCCATATTTGTTGGATAGGATTCTGGTCTGTGTTATCTGAAGGCGCAGTTGCACACATCGGATCTTCTTTACCATTTTTGTTCAATGTGACTCCAAGGTATCTGAATTCATTCACAAGTTCCAAGGTCTCATCTTGTATTATCCAGGAGAAGTTTTCCCTTTTTCTTGTGCATTTTCCCAGGGTCATGATTTTAGTTTTTTCGCGGTTCATCTGCAGATGGTTATCTTGCAGGTATGAGTCAAGGTTGGTAAGTTGTCTTTGGAGTCCTATAGGTGTTTGGTCCAGCAAGATTATATCATCTGCGTAGAGCAGGCTTGATATTTTCTCTTCTCCTAGCCTCAGTGGAAAGGTGTGGACTTTAATCAATTGTTCCTTATAATCAGCAATATATGCATTATGTAGTGCCAGAGCAAGTGGACATCCTTGATTGACTCCTCGATCGGTTCTAATATCCAAGATGACAATAGGCCTTGATGATTAAGGTGCACGCACATTGATGTACCACTGTACATTTCTTTGTTGGTCTTTAGGATTGCTGGCAGGCAGTGTTGATGGTCCAGTTTTTCCCATAAAAGTGCCCTGTCCACTCGGTCAAAGGCCTGAGTCAGGTCAATGAACGCCATGTAGATTTTCGGATGACCCTCATGCACTTTGGCCTTCAGGACACTCAAAGCCAAGATATTGGCTTTCGTCCCTAGGTTTTTTAGAAAACCTGCTTGCAGCGGGCCGTTCACTTCGACAGTGGCAGTCCAGTCCTGAAAGCTTTCCAGAATAAATGATGCAAAGAGCTTTCCAATAGAACCTAATAAAGCTATTGGTCGGTAGTGAGTTGGATTGACTCTTGCACCTTTTTTGAAAATTGGTACGACTATGGCCTTTTTCCATGATGGTGGAATCACTGCAGATATTATGCAGTTTTTGAATACTTCTCCAATTAACTTTGCCCAGATTTCAGCACTATGTTTTAGGTCAAAGTTGGTAATGCCATCGGGCCCTGCCGCAAGGGAGCCGTTAAGTATCTTGATTTTGTCAATGATGGTTTCCCGATCCGTAGGGATCTGCCACATGACTATAGTTGTTAATGTGGTGAGGGATGTGGATTTCTTGGGGGCTCTGTATAGTTCCTCGAAGTGCTTGATCCACCTGGGTTCTCCCACTACGTTAGAAAGTAGCTGATTGTTGGCCTTGACATTAGCGTTAACTAGCTACCAGAAGTCTCTTGTCTTCTTACAGCAGATTGTCTGAAGCATCATTTCGGCATTGTCTTGGTTTCTTTGATTTTTGGTGGTTCTCAGCCAAGATTTGTACTGTTTACCTGCTTTCGTTGCTGCCTCTTCTTTTACTTTAGAGCATGATTTCTTTGCTTCCCATATTAGTCTTTTGAGCATGAGCAGTTGGGGTAGGGTGAGTGGAGGGTTTTCTCATGGTAGTTTTGAAGACTGCGAGGACTGCTGACTAGTCAGCTGTTTTCCTGGTACTTGTGTTATCCGCAATCGTGGAAGCCACGTAAGTCTGCGTCAATGTAATGATTGTGTTGTCCGAGAGGCGGAGACGGGTGCTGTAGTTGTTGACGTCCAAGTTAGTGTTCATTACCCGTTCTTCCATTTTGATTGTGTGCCACTCATAGGATAGTAGGTTGTGGTCGCTGTGTATTGTCCTTGTCACTTTAAATGAGTCAGAGTGTTTCAACAGGCTTCTTGACACATGAATATAGTCTATGGTTACCACCTCACCATTTCCCTCCCACGTAGGGGTGTAACTAGACTTGATGTCCGTTATAAGGTGCAGATTGTGCAGGTCTCTTGACTCCATCAATTTTGACCAGTGCATTGCTCGGTCTCTAGGATTTGCGTGACGCCAAGTAAGTCACAAATTATTGTGTGATTAATATCTTCATCTACTAAGGCTAAATCAAATGTCAGTTCCAGCTCTTTAAAGAAGCTCACGTTAGATATTCAGCGAGGATTCCAATAAATGTTTAAGAGTAAGATCTTTTCTTGCTTCTTTCACCTGGGACTTAGAGTTTGGGTGGTCCATTCGATAATCAAGGCCAGTTGTAACGCTCACCTGACTCCCACGGAGGCGCTGGCCTGGTTTGGATTGCTGTGGCCTCTTCTAGGGTGATGCGCAGGACTCGGAAGATGGAATGGACCGGACCCCCAAATCTGGCTTGCCTAGCTCGTAGAAATATCCTTCTGTGTGTGAAAAGGGAGTATTAACAATCTGCGGGATAATGCGTAGGCCTCCCACTTCCCTTCTCACCCTCCACGAAACCCTTCTGCGATTCCCCGTGAAGTCTCACCTTAGGGTCTGAAAGGACGAGCTCTCCATCCTGCTTCTGATGCAGGGGCGCGTTGTTATCCAGTTACTTCACTGGATCTTGGATTGGTGAGAGTTCAAGTTCGCTTGACTTTTCCGGTAAGGTACTGTAAGAATTCTGTTGCAAGTTCAAGCTTTAAATAACCATTGTCCGTTTTCTCTATTTCAGGTGCTGAATGAAGATTCCGAGTTAGGAAATGGAACCGTTGAAGGAAAACTCTGGTGAGTTTTTGATGAGTGGTTCCTCTAGTGTTCTTGCATTAATGCACTAATGCTTGTGTCTTTTTCCCCTTAGGGGCCGGGGTTCGGAAATGCCGAAGATACGGCGCCGACCCGAAGTGAGAAGAGATGTCCCAATAAATATCAGGTAAGTCTTTGATGAGCGTTCTGCTAATGTCCTTGCATTCGCTCACTAATGCTAATGTCTTGTTCCCCTTAGTGGCCGGGGTTGCGGAAATGCCGAAGAAACGGCGCCAACCCGAAGTGAAGAGGGATTGACCCAACAGGTAAGTCTTATGGTGGAAATTAAGCATTTCTTATTCTCTTCCCTTGCTAACCTTTGTTCTTGTCTTTTTCTCCTTTAGGCGCTGAAATGCAGCGGAAGATCCAGATGGTCGCTGATGGGCAAGAAGGCGCCTAGTAAAGGTGAGTGGAGTGCGGCGCTGCAGCGAGCAATGCGATGTGCTTTTAAAAATGAATGTCTTACCTTTAGGATCGTCGGCGAGATGACTCCGGAATGCGGATTAAGCAGGTAATGTCTCTTCTTTCTCCTGTTCTCTTCTCTTCTCCCTTTACAGGTGTTCCAGGATGCTGTCGGGCGTGGCTGGAGTCCGGATGCAGGAGCAGACACAGTGAGCGTCCAGCTGCTAGGTGCAGAACAACGCGAAGCGTGAGTTGCTGCTTGGGCGTGGCTTAAATAGCCTTCAAAGTAGTTCCAGCTATGTATTCTTCCTCTAAGGTATGTATTCTTCCTCCGGCCACACCCGTGTTGTAAAGTAGTCCCATAGGTAAAATAGTCCCATTCAGGCCTCTAGGTGGCCTGGATGTTGCAGCACGGTCTGCATTGGTAAGTCCACACAAAGCACTTCTTCACACAAAGTCATCTTTTATTAGCCTGGCGCCTATGGCGCCAGGACTGTTGTCCAAGATGAGCCTGGCGCCAAAGGTGCCAGGACTGAGTCCAAAGGGCCCCTACCTGGGGCCGCTGGGACTTCCCTCGGGAACATGATGTCTGCCTCTGGGGTTGCTGGGCCTGGTCTAGCTCCTTGGGGGTAGGCATCATGACAGTACCCCCTCCCAAGGCCCCTCCCAAGGTTGTTCTACCCGGAGGTTTCGGTTCGTTTGGGAATTTCCGATGGAATTTCTGTATTAACCGAGGCGCAGGTACCTGGTCGCTTGGTTCCCAAGACCTTTCCTGAGGCCCATATCCTTTCCAATCAATTAGATAGAAGAGTTTTGACTTTGACACCTTGGAATTTAATATGTCTTTAACTTCGAATTCCAGCTCCCCATCTACTTGAATTGGTTCTGGTGGTTTGATTAGTCTGGTTCCAGGTTGTACTGGTTTCAACAGTGATACGTGAAAAATGGGATGGATTTGCATGTTAGCTGGTAGATCGAGTTTGAAGGCCACCGGGTTGATTATAGCTTTGATTGGGTAGGGCCCTACATATCTTGGATTGAAAGTTTGCGGTCCTTTGAGTGGTAAATGTCTAGTCGCTAGCCACACTTGGTCCCCTATTTGGTACGGAGGTGTTTCACTTCGATGTAAATCAGCATTTTCTTTGTACTTTTTCTTGGCTTGCTGTAAATGAGTCGTTGCTTCTTTGAAGGCTCGAGTTATCATGGAATGCAAATGATCTACAGTGGGCATTTCAAGACTTTGAGGGGAGTCAAGGTCTGAGGTTCGGGGGTGATGGCCATATAAGGTATAAAAAGGGGGTTGTCCCGTTCCGGAATGTACAGAATTGTTATATGCATATTCTGCGATCCAAAGAATGTCTTTCCATTTACATTCAGATTGGTGCAACATACACCGAAGATACTGTTCAAGGGTCTGGTTTGTTCTCTCGGTTTGACCATCGGTCTGGGGGTGGTGACTAGTGGATAGTCGTACATCGATTTGTGCCAGTTGACAACACTTTCTCCAAAAATGGGAAATAAATTGGCTTCCTCGATCAGAGACCATTATGGATGGAAAACCATGTAAACGAACGACATTCTCAAGAAATTCCTTGGCCAGGATGGAGGCTGAAGGTAACCCCTTTAATGGCATAAAATGGGCCATTTTGGAGAAGAGGTCCACAATCACCAGGAAGTGTTGTATCCATAGCAAGGAGGCAGGTCTGTAATAAAGTCCAGCGACAAGGTGTGCCAAGGTGCCGGTGGGATGTCCAAGGGTTGTAAAAGGCCGGCTGGTCTTTTCTTTTGACCTTTATTTTGGGCGCAAACTCCGCAGGACATCACAAAGGATTTTATATCCTTTCGCCAGGAGGGCCACCAGAATTGCCTTTTGATCTTTTCTTCAGTTTTAGCAATACCAGGATGTCCTTCCATTAATGTATCATGATAATGGGCAATAATGAGTTCTTGCAATTCCTTATGAGGCAGATATAATCACCCCTGGAAGTAGGGTAGATCACTATTGACGGAAAAGTGTGAACCCTTTTGACTCCATTCTTGCAAGACTGTAGGGTCTAAAAGTTGTTTAACTCTAGTTTGAATGTCCTCAATAGTTTGTAAAGAGGTCAACCCCAAAATTCTCTGTTCAGGTATAATCGGTACTGGTTCTAAGCTCGAATTTGTTTCTCCCATCCCAATTCGGGATAAAGCGTCCGCTTTGCCATACTTGCAGCCAGGGCGCTATGTGATTACAAAATCAAACTCCGCAAAGAATAAAGCCCATCGGAGTTGATGTGATGATTGAGCTTTGGCCGTTTTTAAATATTGCAAATTTCTGTGATCTGTAATCACTGTGATGGTGTGTCTTGCGCCGAGAAGGTAATGACGCCAAGCCTTGAAGGCAGACTTAATAGCTAATAACTCCTTGTCGGTGATTGCATAATTAACTTCAGGAGCCGAGAATTTTCTGGACCAAAAGGCTACAGGGTGCAGTTGGTTAGTTACAGGATCCCTTTGAGACAGGACAGCTCCCATGGCTAAGCTGGATGCGTCGGTTTCAACAATGTAAGGGAGATCTGGGCGCGGATGTTTCAATACAGGTGCGGAGGTGAATTTAGTTTTTAGTTCTTGAAAGGCCTGTTCTGCCTCATTAGACCATTCAAAGCATTTATTTTTCTGTAAGAGTGCAGTGATGGGTTGAACCACCCGAGAAAATTCCGGGATAAATCTTCGATAGAAATTGGCAAAACCAAGCATGCTCTGAACACCCTTCACAGAGCTAGGAGATGGCCATTTGAGGATGGCGTCCACTTTTCGTGAGTCCATTTGGACTCCCTTAGGTGTCAGGATGAATCCAAGAAACTCGACTTCTGTGGAATGAAAAACTAATTTTTCGAGTTTTGCAAACAGTTTGTGCTGGCGCAATTTCTCAAGAACTGCCTTGACATGTTTTCTGTGATCGGATTCCGAAGAGGAGTACACCAGAATGTCGTCGATATATACGATGACACAAACATCGATAAGTTCCCGAAGAACATCATTCATAAAGTATTGAAAGGCAGCAGGTGCGTTGCACAATCCGAAAGGCAACACCTGGTATTCGAAGAGTCCATATGTGGTGCGGAAAGCAGTCTTCCATTCGTCGCCTTCTTTTACACGCACCAGGTGATAAGCTCCCCGGAGATCTAACTTGCTTTATATACAAGTATCTTTTACCTGGTCGAGAAGTTCAGGGATCAGGGGCAGAGGATAACAATTCTTAATCGTTATTTGATTTAGGGCGCGTTAGTCAATGCAAGTTCTAAGGTCGCCTTCTTTTTTCGGCACGAAGAACAGAGCTGAGGAAGCAGGAGACTTTGCGGGCGAATAAAACCATTGGCAAGGTACTGATCTAAATACTGTCGCAAATGAAGATTCTCAGGTTCAGTAAGGGCATAGATCCTACTACAAGTCGGTTGAGCATTGGGTACCAGATCGATTTGACAATCGTACGACCGGTGGGGAGGTAACGTGTTGGCCTGTTCTTTTTGGAAAACGTCTTGGAATTCTTGGTACTCAGGCGGTAGTTGTATTGTGGCGGAGGTTACTGTGGCCAGGCCCATGTTTGGATTTCTTGGATAACAAGTTTGTGCACAATCAGGAAAGGTTATTCTCTTTGCTCGCCAGTCAATTCGAGGATTATGTGTTTCTAACCAAGGAATTCCTAGAATTACTTGAAACTGTGGGGCCTTGATTACGTCAAACACAATAGCTTCCCGATGTCCATCCTGACCCACTAGTGTCATTTCTGTAGTAGAATGTGTTACCGGCCCTGAGGCAATTTCGGTTCCATCAACTGTGGTAATGACATCCTTGTTGGTTTTCGGACGGAGAGGGAGATTAATCCTGGAGGCCAATTCACGATCAACATAGTTTCCGATAGCTCCACTGTCGATGTATGCCTTTATAGCATGCAACCGCTGAGGCTGTCTCGGATCCACGAGGACCATTGGCATGATGAAATGCGAGGTCAAAGAGTTTGTTTTCAAGCTCGGCAAGCGGACATCTACGCTTGTCGGGCTTGGTCGTTTCCCGAATCAGGTTCCGTTAGATTGTTGTCAGTGGCCCCAACCACCTTCTTGGGTGGTTTTACCGGACAATCTCGTAAAAAGTGGCCAGAAGCCCCGCAATAAAGACGTAATTGCTTCTGCCGCCTTCTTTCTCGTTCCTTCTGAGTTAACGGTCCTTTAACTCCACCGATTTGCATAGGTTCTGAAACGTCAGTACCCTTGGGGTTAGCGTGAGTTTTGATCAACACTCGGGTTTCAAACTTAGACCGATCTGCTTTTCTATTCTGAAGTCTGTGATCAAGTTGGACCACTAAGTCTATGTATTCCGCGCAGACTTGGGGCAGATTTACTATTTGAGCTAGAACGTCTTTAAGTTCTCCGCGCAGGCCTCGATGAAACAATGTGATCCTTTTATTTTCTGGCCACCCAGTTTCCACTATCAACCTATTAAAGGTGGCGATGTAGGATAAGAGATCCTGGTTACCTTGTCGTAAGGATAGCAGTTCGTTGTCCAGGGCCTGTCCCTGGGAGTGTCAAGCGAGTAATCTTTCCATGCTTGCCTGGAAGCCTTGAAAATCCTGGAGAATTGGGTCATCTTGACTTACCAAAGGAACTGACCAATCGGCAGCACAGCGGCTGAGATAAGATAATACAAAAGCTACCTTGGTTTGGTCATTAGGGAAGGCCCCAGGTCTGCATAGAAAGTGTAAGCGACATTGGTTCATGAAAACGGCATATTTCTTGGGGTCCCCAGCAAAACGTTCAGGCGGGGCCAGTGGCATATTTCCAGGTAGATTGATTTGTACTGGGTTATTCGAAACCACAGGAGTGGGATTACCCCCGGAACCAAGTAAAGGAGTTTGTCCTGCCTGACCTTGCAACAGCTGTTTGGCTAGGTCATCAGTTTGTTCCTTGGATAGGATCAGTTCTCTCCTGAGAGCGTTAGTCTCCTGGTGGGCGGAATGTACTTCTGCCCGTAATTCCCCCAAAAGTTGGGCCAGCCGGTCTGTTTTGGAAGTATCCATAGCGCCCGGGTGGGAAATTGTAGGTTGGCTTCGCGTTCTGTAAAGCTCACCTGACTCCCACGGAGGCGCTGGCCTGGTTTGGATTGCTGTGGCCTCTTCTAGGGTGATGCACAGGTCTCGAAAGATGGAATGGACCGGACCCCCAAATCTGGCTTGTCTGGCTCGTAGAAATATCCTTCTGTGTGTGAAAAGGGAGTATTAACAATCTGCGGGATAATGCGTAGGCCTCCCACTTCCCTTCTCACCCTCCACAAAACCCTTCTGCGATTCCCCGTGAAGTCTCACCTGAGGGTCTGAAAGGACGAGCTCTCCATCCTGCTTCTGATGCAGGGGCGCGTTGTTATCCAGTTACTTCACTGGATCTCGGATTGGTGAGAGTTCAAGTTCGCTTGACTTTTCCGGTAAGGTACCGTAAGAATTCTGTTGCAAGTTCAAGCTTTAAATAACCATTGTCCGTTTTCTCTATTTCAGGTGCTGAATGAAGATTCCGAGTTAGGAAATGGAACCGTCGAAGGAAAACTCTGGTGAGTTTTTGATGAGTGGTTCCTCTAGTGTTCTTGCATTAATGCACTAATGCTTGTGTCTTTTTCCCCTTAAGGGCCGGGGTTCAGAAATGCCGAAGATACGGCGCCGACCCGAAGTGAGAAGAGATGTCCCAATAAATATCAGGTAAGTCTTTGATGAGCGTTCCGCTAATGTCCTTGCATTCGCTCACTAATGCTAATGTCTTTTTCCCCTTAGGGGCCGGGGTTGCGGAAATGCTGAAGAAACAGCGCCGACCCGAAGTGAAGAGGGATTGACCCAACAGGTAAGTCTTATGGTGGAAATTAAGCCTTTCTTATTCTCTTCCCTCGCTCACCTTTGTTCTTGTCTTTTTCTCCTTTAGGCGCTGAAATGCGGCGGAAGATCCAGATGGTCGCTGATGGGCAAGAAGACGCCTAGTAAAGGTGAGTGGAATGCGGCGCTGCAGCGAGCAATGCGATGTGCTTTTAAAAATGAATGTCTTCCCTTTAGGATCGTCGGCGAGATGACTCCGGAATTTGGATTAAGCAGGTAATGTCTCTTCTTTCTCCTGTTCTCTTCTCTTCTACCTTTACAGGTGTTCCAGGATGCTGTCGGGCGTGGCTGGAGTCCGGATGCAGGAGCAGACACGGTGAGCGTCCAGCTGCTAGGTGCAGAACAACGCGAAGCGTGAGTTGCTGCTTGGGCGTGGCTTAAATAGCCTTCAAAGTAGTTCCAGGTATGTATTCTTCCTCTAAGGTATGTATTCTTCCTCCGGCTACACCCGTATGGTAAAGTAGTCCCATAGGTAAAATAGTCCCATTCAGGCCTCTAGGTGGCCTGGATGTTGCAGCACGGTCTGCATCGGTAAGTTCACACAAAGCACTTCTTCACACAAGTCATCCTTTATGAGCCTGGCGCCTATGGCACCAGGACTGTTGTCCAACATGAGCCTGGCGCCAAAGGCGCCAGGACTGAGTCCAAAGTGCCCCTACCTGGGGCCGCTGTGACTTCCCTCGGGAACATGATGTCTGCCTCTGGGGTTGCTGGGCCCGGTCTGGCTCCTTGGGGGTAGGCATCATGACACCAGTATAAATGTGTTTGCTTTGAAGACTTTTCTCAAGGTCAGGCCGCTGCCTGATTTTATAGCTGTTATTAGGCTTGAACGTGGTCTTCCCTTCGACCCTTTTGGACCCGTCCAGAGAGGGTTTTACAATAAGTCACGTCTCCTGTAGACAGAGTACGTCAAAGATAGATAATTGGACGCCAGTTTTTGTGGTCAAATGGGAAGAACCCCTTGTGTTCCAAGAACCAAGTAGCAATGTCGAATTAGAGGCCAGTCCCCGGGGGGGTTTTCCTCACCGCTAGCTCTAGTTTTTCTATTGATAGTGGCTACTTCTTTCTTAGCTTGTCCACTTGGGACTTGAACCAGTCACTTTTATTTTCCTTTATGGTTGTGTTCTCTCTTTGTGATGATTTCTGTCCGGTGTGTGATGTCTCGTTCCTTTAATCTGCTCTTGAGGAGGCGACTGCCACTTAGTGTTCCAGATTCCCTGCGCTTCGTTTTTTCTTTTATAACCGTAAGTCTCTTTTGATCTCACGGGGGACTCATGGAATTGTCTTTGAGAGAGTATTCTTGTCCTTCGAAAGGGCGTGGCAGAAAATCTACTTGTGATTCCGCCTCAAATTGGAGAGCATAGTCGTTGGGGTAAGACGAGGTGCTTTTCCTTTTGGATGATGCTTCAAGTCTCCTCTATCGCCAAGCTTAGGTCTAGACCGAGGTTGCTTAGGTCGTCTTTCACACTCCAGAGGAGTTTTTGGGTGTTGATTGAGTTTATGTGTAGGTAATAGCTCATCCTTTCTTCCATTCGCGTTCGGTTCCAATATGTTGATGATGTTGAGTGAAAAAGATTGAAGCTGTTTGACATACTTAAAGATGTTTGCCATTGCCCTGTAATTCAGGGTCCAGTTGTCGAGTTCTTCCCGGCATCTTTGGAGCTTGAACGTGCGGGTGGAATTTGTATTGAGTTTGCTGATTTGATCAGGTGGCAAGTTGTATTCTCTCTGGAGACGAGGTCTAGAACTCTTGTTGTGGTCGTGAACCCGTGACTTGTAATGTATTTTTGCTTTGCCGGTTGGGGATCAAGTCTCCTTCCGTCCCCTTGAGTGGGGGTGCATTTCATTTCTCTTACTGGTTTTTGCCTTCTCGCCTCATTGATCTTATTTCTTGGGTTGTTCCGGGCCTTGGATGGAGACTGGTCGTCTGTAGTCGAGGAGTGTCTATGCTTGAGGCATTAAGAGTTCACCAACCCTAAGTCTGCCGGCCTGCTTTTGTTCTCTATTTCCTCAGCCTGTGTCTGGAGAGGTTGAGCCATAGGTAGAGTGCTTGTGCAAAACACCCTCTTCTTGCGGTCGACCGCCAAGCTGTGCTCTGTGGTTTCAAGTTTTTCCTTTTTCGTTGAGGAATTTCTATGATCTCTGATTCAGAGTCTTCAACTGTATAGAGGCGCATGTTCATTAAGTTAATTGAGCCTTGTGAGGACTCTTCTTCTAGTGGTTCTGAGTCTCCTGGGTCTTCCGTGATCTGGGGGGGTGACGGGTTCTTCCGCGTGGCACTATTGTGACTGATTGCAATGTCCTCAAGGTTAGGATTCGATTTCAATTTATAGCTGCCTCTCCAGGTCGTTTTTTTTTTTGATTGATATTTTATTTCTATTGCGCTCGTACACAAGTGTTTCAGAGCGCGACAAGGCAAGGGTGGGGAACAGGGGAGAACAAAACAGCGATCTTACTAGGCCCAGTGACATTGAGAACGCGCAAGTGCATGGGAGAGGGGGGAAGGGAAAAGTGCGTGGAAGGGGGAGAGGTGGAAAGTGCAAAGCAGAGGAGAAACAGATAAATAACAATAAATAAATAATAAAGGCAGCAAACAGTGGTAATGCAGCCAGCAATTTGCAACTGCTAGGTTTAAGGCAGTAGACAGGGTAGGTCCGATAAGTGCAGGAAGAAAAAGGGGGGGGGGGTGTATGGGTACAGATACAGACCCCAGTGCAAGGGGTGGCCCGGAGGCTGTGCGGGAGGGTGGCAGGATGAGCAGGTACCTGGGCCCAAAAGACAGAGGGTGGCCAGGTGCACGGTGCCAAGAGAGAACAGATCAGCAAGGGAGAGGGGGAGCAAAGGCAGAAGAAAAGAGGAAGGTCTTGAGGTGTTTCCGGAACGGGAGATGATTCTCATCAAGTTTTAGAGTGGCAGGGAGGCTGTTCCAGAGGGAGGCCCCAGCCGAAGACAGAGATCTACCCCCAGCTCGTTTCTTAGAAAAACGACTGACCCTGAGTGAGTTGGAGGTAGAGGAGCGAAGAGCTCACGAGAGGAGGTATTTGCGGAGAGATAGCTGAAGGTATTTTGGACCCAGGCCCCAGAAAGCCTTGTGGACAATGCAGAGGGATTTGAATGTAATCTTTGCATCCACTGGGAGCCAGTGGAGAGATTTCAGAGCTGGAGAGATACGATCCCAGGGCTTGAGGCCAAGGACAAGTCTTGCAGTCCTGTTCTGGATTAGTTGCAGAGGGCGGAGAGTAGAGGCAGGTAGATTTAGAAAGAGGCTGTTACAATAGTCCAAGCTAGTGAGAACCAGAGCTTGAGATACCATGAGCTTCTGGGGGAAGGAGAGGAAAGGCAGAGCACCTCTGAGGAGGTGCAGTCGGAAATTTGACTTTTTAGAGACCTCAGAGATGAGGGCGGAGAAGGAAAGGGTAGAGTCAAAGATGACCCCGAGGTTCTTAGCCTCGCAGGTGGGGGTAGGAGGACTGGTCCTATAGCACAAGGACCTCTAATAAACACAAAACAAAAATAAGGGAACGTCGCCTTATTATCACTGGTGCTTCAAAATTGGCGCCCAATCCTAGGGGCTGAACATTTTTTCTGAAATATGTATATGAAAAAACTTTGTATTCCACTCATTCAGTGTATTTAAGCATAAGTTGAATCTGTGTGGTTATAGCCAGCAATGTTTTATTCACATTCCTGTTTCAACATATATTGTAATGGCACTTTATCTCAATATGCTACGTTGGGCAATCATTTTATGTCATCAGTGTACAATTTGCCAATGCATTTCGGTGAAAACTTTCATCAGGGCTGTACATGGGCTATTAATTTGCATAATCAAGCTATTCATAATTATATAATATACAGCGTCATTGTCAACACCAGTTCATGTCATATTTTGTATTCAATATATTAACAGGTTAACACATACCATTCATTATGATGTCCCACGGAATTGTAGCTTGGGCTACAACTCCCATCAACCCTTGCAAGCAATGTTAACTGTTAAGGCTTATGGGAATTGTACTCCAAAACATCTTAGGAGCCTCAAATTGAGGATGCACGTTTGAAGTGTATATTTGATATAATATCCTTCTAATTATAGCCATATTATTGTATCCTATTACTGTATCTCCTGGTTGTAAAGTGCACTGATGCTTCCCCACTAGGTTTGCACTACAAAAAAAAAAAAACAATACATAGACACATATATGAATGTATGAATGCATGCATACACCAGATACCCCTCCTACTCTTCACCAATAATGCAAACTTGGTTTCCGCTGGCTTGAACAAACAAATGGCAGCATTCAGGAAGGGTTCAACCTGAGCAGTTTGGCGATTAATATTGAAAAGAGCAAATTGATAGTATTTCATCCATCCCATAAAAGACCACCAAGACTATATGTCCCCATTGAGGGTCACCCAATTGAATAAGTCAACTAATTTGACTATTTGGGCACAGGATTCATGAGCAATGTCAGCTGGTCTATTCAGTCAGAAAGTTTCTGTAGAGGAGCAGGTCACCATGTCATCCCTAGCTCCGGTCCTGTCAACTCCATCATATTGGAACAGCACTAGAAGAGCCCTATGTAGGACACCAGGTATAACCCCAATACTGCATCAAGTGTTGAGAGATGATATGCCCTATCAAATATACCCTCACACTGAAATGGTAGAAGGATGTCTGCACACACCAGTGGACATCAAAGAGCTATAAGTGAAATTTGTTGAGGGAAGAGTAATGCCAGGAAGGAAAGACACAAATACGCACTGAAACGATATACAAATACGCAAGAGTGAAGATGTAACTTGTAAGTGATTTCAATCCGGCACACACCCAAGTCCCACCCAGCATTTAGTGCACAAAAGAAACCCTTATTTATTTTTATATATAGGTTCAATATACGGAACGATATACCACTCGTATCACACCCTTCTCCTGGAACCGCCCCCCCGGTCACACTGAACCAGGAATCCGGATAGTTTGCAAAGGTAAATATTTATTTATGTATTGAAAATGTAATCACAATATATTTTAATAGGTAAACAACAATCACCAATGGGGCGACAGAACACTGAATAATCTCTTTAATGCACTAGGAATCAGCAATGAACCTAAAAACAAATGCAGCACAGAAAAGAATACTTTTGGTTTGGTTTGGAACAGATAGTACTATGGTTAGAGGTTCCCCCTGCAACATCGCTCAAGCCCCCAATAGGCAATGTAAAGAGATGGGAGGAGAGAGCAGGTATTCAGGAATGGCACAAATCAAACAGAATATCAGTCCCACCTTCTCCCTTCAAACTCAAGAGAAAAAACGGAATTGACTTTTCAGCTGTCAGCATGGCTTTGAAATTGTCTTTGGAACTGGCTGAGTGAAAACACTAAATGTGGTCAAAAATACTTAAATTGTTATACATTCTTATGGGAGCTGCTTTGAACAGTTGCACACAATCACAAGCAATGGTTTATTCAAAAGAAAACTTTTGAAATCTCAAAGTCAAAGTGCGAAATAAATGACAGCTATTTCACATGTGTAAAATTTCTCAGAATTTAAATTCACAGCAAACTTTTCCTTGTGTGATATTTGCTATAACAGAAGAATCTCACTGTTTTGGGTTCTATGGATAGCTAACGATGTTAGGTACAAGTAGGAGTTGACATTTCATTTCTATCATAAAAACTGAGGGAGTTATAGAGGTTTTAGTGAGAGTCGTTTTTGCAAAATAGGCGCGAGAATGGAAAACAGAAATACACTATGAAAATGAAAGATGGGTTTGATTACACTATATTATGACTATGAAAAAGAGGATGCCACATATCAATCGACACAGTTAGGCAGCCAGCGTAACCCTTCACGTGGTGGATACTCAATTTCTTTTTGGAATTTACTTGTTACTCAAGATCACTAATGACTTATGACTATATAAAACAGATGAGAAAAATCAGCGCAAAAAAGGGTCTGACAATACTATGATTCTGAATTTACAGATAGGATGGGTTTGAGATTGGGATCATACAATGTAGATATATTATGGTCACTTTTTTTCCTATTAATACTTAAAAAATAAGTTATTAAATTGGACTGTCAGTTCTGGTCATGGATTGGATCTGGTCTAGGAAGAACAGCACATCAGGCACGGGATTGGATCAGCTAGGCCGGTCACCGGATTTGCACAGAATCTGCCCTCCTTGTTTGTGGGTAGTTCAGTCAGCTGGATAGAGAGTTCCTCGGGCAAGCCTTGTGTTAGCACGCCAGAGAGTTTCAGGATATTAGTTCAAAAGGCCTTCCTCGCCCCACAGCGCTTCACTGGGTGGTGAGAATAAATGTGAGAATTAGGTCTTGCTGAAAATCAATAGTTCTCTATTGCTTGCAACAGTCTTGGCATCTGGATCTGGAAAGATGTTAAACTTGGATGTAGAATGCTGGATCAGAGTGCTTCGCCGGATTCAGGAAAGTGAGTGAATCAGTCAGTCCCTTTGTGTTGTCAGCTGTCTCTATTTATCCCTTCAAATTACATCACAAAGTGGGTGTATGGGCTGGCTTAGCTAAGCTTGCCCCTGTGAGCTAGGATTGTATCAAAACTTCATCAACGCCTTGCATTTGAGTGATTGGATCAAGGCCGGATGATGTCACATTTTATGATTTGCTTTACAGTTCTTAGAGACCTACCTTTAGCCACTGGTCTCAAAATCGGATTTTATACTAAATACATATTTCTACATGGGTCACCTCTACACAAATCACACACAAAGATTCCATATTTTATGTAGCATCTGTTCCTCAAAACCCCACAGCTGTGGGATCTTGTTTCAACTTTCTATAGAATTTTGCCCTTTTCGCTATGAACACAATTTCCAAACTGTATGCACATTTCCACAAATGTGTGTGTTTAACATAGGGATGTGTGAGTACATTTTCACAATTCTAGGATTAATATATTTCACATAAAACCACATATATTGCCGTTCCTGTCCAGAACATGTTACACGGTTCTGCCGCCTCTTAAAATGTGCAGCCAAAAATTAGACTAGCAGATATGTCCTTGGTATAATTTTCACCACTTTGAATCACAAGCTATGAGTCCTTAAAAATTGTTCTTTGTTCATGCTAAACCGGAAATGGTTGCTTGGCTCAACCCTTTGTCTCTCCTGGGAGTCCAGGAGCATCCCCCTCCTTGGGGAAGTTACTTCCAGGAGCCATGTACAACCCTCTCACACCTCCATTTCCTGGGCTGAAGGGTCTGCTATTGTTCATTCTCTCTCTGTAGACAAAAGTCTGGGTTAACCCATAATTAACATCTCCCTGTGAGTTTCTGCTGACAGAAGATCCCTCCCCTAGGAGAAACCTGTTTGTCCACTTCCAAAGGGTTGCAGCTCAGCCAAGCTAATTTATTCTTAATTAAGAATACAGGAAAAAACAAATTTGTTGCATCAAACTTAATACATTACTCTCTTAGCTTTAACTCTGTGGATAAAAAACAACTGAGATCTGTATACTTTTTAGCAACAATCATTGTTATGTTTGCTAATCCGGCAGACTTTTTAGTTTAGATCACTTTGAAGTTTCAGCAGTAACTCATCTGACAGCTGTCATTCACAGATTCTGTCAGGGGCTGTCAGTTTACAGACAATCCAGTTTTTCTGAAGAATGTTTTGCTCTTCAGATTAGGACTTTGTATGTTCGCAATGCTTCATTAGATTACACGAATTTTAGCGGCAAGCAAGATTTTTAAAGTTGAGAAGTGTTGTGTTATAGGCATTTTGGAGTTTTTAGAAACAAAGCAAATGTCATTTACAGGAACATTTTGGAGTTTCATTTGCAAAGTGCTGCTTATTTCACTGCACTCTGTTTGCTGGTCATGGAGCCCACTGGCACAAGTGTGTGCTCTATTCCATCACACATGCACCATGGGAGGCAGGTTGTGCATCCATCTTTTTGTGCATTTAAACAGGCGGTTTTTATAGGTTTTTGGCATGCACAAGAGTTCTGCCGCCATTGTTGCAGTTCCTTGCACCACACTATCAGAGTGATGCTCCATAGCGGAGTGGGTCAACACATCCCACAAACTGAAGTATAAACAGAAACATGTAATCAAATATGAAGAAATCGTATAGGCAAGAAAGATGAAATAGCCAGCTGACTAATATGTGTATTAACGCAGACACGCAAGGTAGACAAGACATATAGAGGCTTGCTACAAAAAAAGATGGACGTCTGACTTATGTTGAAACCAATCAAGCTGCCTCGGAGACAGACCAGGGCTCCAGAGTCAGTAGATGCTGGAAAAACAGTTCTGTGTGAGGAATAATGAGGAGTCTATTGGCATGTGATCAAGGATGCCACATCAAGGAATAATTGGAAGGCACAAAGGGAGCCAAGAGGATAAGCCATGTACTTAAGACATATTTGTCTTAAATTAAGCAAAGAAGAAACCATCTGCAGGTGCCAAGTATTGGACAATTAAAGATGTGAAAAGCATATGCAAGGTGGAGTGATCAGGTCTCCAGAGGCCGAGAGGAGTAATGACACCCAGCACAATTAAATCAATTGTCAGTAAATAGAAGGTTGAAATGGACAAATTCGTGTTCCCCTCACATGTGATTGAGAAGTCAAAAACAAAGACTATTAATTAAGC
The DNA here is from genome assembly GCF_040938575.1 of Ambystoma mexicanum. Lineage (NCBI taxonomy): Eukaryota > Metazoa > Chordata > Amphibia > Caudata > Ambystomatidae > Ambystoma > Ambystoma mexicanum. Next base: position 1,027,339,508 of record NC_090936.1, read on the forward strand.
TCTAGACAAAGATAGCGGTGTACCTACACCCACCTAAAAGCCCAAGCAAAAGAGAACAGGCTGCAAAGTCAACTACAAAGGAGAATGCTTGGCTTAGGGCTGGACCGATGAGAGATGAGGAACTAATTGGGCAAGTGGGTAGTAGTCTGGCATTGATCTCAGCACCTGGGTTTCGTTTTGCTTACATGCTACTAATGAGCCGAAAGTCCAAAGTTGGGAGAGAATACCAACCAATCAGAGTGTTTATGTAGCAACATGCTATTCAATGTTTCACAGTCCAACCTGTTACTGTTATTTTATTCTAATCTGTATTATACATATTAGAGGTGGTTCAAGACGTGCCTACCATATAAGGGGCATCCAGTAATATTACTAATACTTATAATATATAGGTACACATGTTCCCTTAACCAATCCCTTTCTTCATTAGGTTTTACAGTTTGCCACATAGGATGACATCATAACTGACATACATTGGGGTATACAACGTCTGTATAACCGAAACTAACGTGTAAGAGCGTGAACTACAGTTTGTTATTCGCCAGATTGCCGTACTTTATTTGCACTGATAATAAAGTAGTACTTTGCCATATTCTTTGAGTCTGTCCAGTTATGTGGGTCTGAGATCATTATTGGTAATTGCATCGAGCACACAATACACTTAAAGGGGCTAGAGCACACATCTTTAGCAAACCTGCCGACAGCAAGCAATGCTGTCCTCGACTTTGCTTAAAACCATCGGAAACTGAGCCATCACCCCAGCATTGCAGATTAAAAACATGCAGGCTAAGACAACTGCAGTGTATGAGGCCAACATGTGGGGCTAGATCAAGTCTGCTAGATTACAGGTAGTGGAAAATATAAAAAAAATAATACAAGCCTCCCCCAAAGCGCATCAAACATGCCATTACATATAGAACTTGGTCAAAAGCACACATCAAATGTATTAGCTTTCTGGCCAGTATTGCACCGGGTTCGTCTCATGGGCTCCCCACATTTAGGGAAATACAAAGAGGCAGCACTGGGCCTTTTGTCACAGAGAGGAGGCACAGATCTCCCTTGGGGCTGGCACATCAGAACAGATCTTGATTCCATGGATCTGAAGCATCTGTGGACCAATCCCAAACTAATCAATGGCCGCACAAAAAAAAACAAAAAAAAACAAAACAGTACATGCCACTTTTAACATAACGAGAAGGAGAAAATAGATGCATTCTTTAGTTCCTCAACTAAAGGACCTGTTTCACAGCAATGTAAACCAGACTTAGGATTCAAAATCTATCTCGTTGCAATAGTACCCCTCCCCCCCATACGCACGATCCCTTTACCTGAGACAAAGGCTTGGCACTTGCCACCTGGCAGCACAGCTGCACACTTGGCTTGTGATCGACTATGATCAGTGCCCAATGCAAAGGAAACTATCGAGCATGTCCTCTTTTTATGGCCACTGTATAGGCTAGGCATCTTGGGGCCCTCTATCTGAAGCCTCTCTTGTCATACATCTTTCTGATATATGATATATGATAGGTTATTTATAATGCGATTAATACCCAGAGGTTTCTAAGCACAGAACCGGGCATCAGTCCGTGCCATCTTGCTTCCAACGCAATCACGTTGCCCTTCAGCTATCCTCCCAAGACTTTCAGATGCATTATCCCTATGCAAAGGGTCCTCGAACAAAGTCATTGAGTTTGCAGTCTCCAAATGTTTTCACCGAGCCTGGTTATTAAGAAAGAAATTTGAATCGTATGATACAACTAGGGAGGGAACGATATGAAATGGATTATGTGGAATATACATCTTCCTTCTGAATCTTACTTGCTTAGCTTCCAAGATAACAAAAAAAACATGGAGATGGTTAGATCCCATTTAGTCCATAGGCAATACTCAAAACCACCCCTGTCTGAGAATAGGCTACTGTCTATATTTGTACACACGTATGCAATGTATTTCAGTCTCTTAGGCACATGTCATGCCACGGCAAATACTGCCTGAGTTATTCACGTGCTGACACTCACTGGTTTTAACCTGTTTTAATTTCTTATTGAAATGCATTTTTGTTTTAATATTGCAAATGTTTGGTGGATTAATCTGAAATAAAAATATTTGCCATACATGACATTTAGATTGTCTGGAGATGCTCATGCGTCCCCTTACGCATCACCCCGCTCTCGGTCCGATGACTCAATGCCCCCTTCATTGGCTTGCACAACCTCTTGCAAACAAGGGGAAGTTTATGAATTTGATCGATTTTCTAGTAGCCCCCTTGGAAATGTAATTAACTTAAAAATGAAATATATCATACGTAGACTGAAATTGCAATCAATTCCTATGCCTCGAAAAACCCTCCATTTGTTTCAGGCTAATCTGGCCACAGCAATAATCTGAATCCATTTTTTTAAAAATTGCAATCAATATCACTTTGCATTGATTATGCAGCACTTTGTATGTGCCCATCTTTCATGTTTTACTCTCAAGCGTTTTTGATGAAAGCATTTTATTACAAGCCTGAGTGGGTTTGTGTAAAATGTCACTTCTCTGCATGAACCTGAATGTGTTCTTTGCAGAGCCTCCTAAGCGTTGTGTCACTTGTGAACCCATGTACTAGATTGCTGTTTGACACTAGATCGATGGCAGCAGTCTGTATTTATTTATTTATTTGGAAACAGTGGTTACAGGGTTTCAGAACAGGTAATACATAGGTTGCAGGCAGTGGTTGAAATGGTTATAGTCATAGTTTATGCTACAGTAGTTGCAGGTTGCAGACATAGATAATACAAAGGTTACAGATAAGGTTACCATGGGTCTAGTCATACTTGTACAGCGCAGGCTAACCGGGACTGAGATCTGAACACGGTAGGTATCGCGAGTAGTCAGGTTAGACTTGGGGGTCTTGTGAGAAGAGCCAGGTTTTAAGGCTTGTGCAGAATGACCAGAGGGAGTCATCAGATGTTAGGGCTAGGAGATGGTTATTCCAGAGTTTTACCGCAATCACTGGGAAACTACTCCCGCCTGCTTTCTGGCACCTGAATCTAGTAAATGTGAATAGGCAGCTCGGGTCCGTCTGCCTGATTGGACTTTAGAGATTGTTCTGGCCAGGTAGGTATGGGCAGTGTTTGAGATACATTTGGGGGTCACTGCTAGCGTTTTCAAAGTCATTAGTTCTTGTACTGCGAGCAGTGGACTTTACACATTTGGAAAAGATGTGTACACTGGCCCAAGAATGCTTCTTACTACAAATGTATTATGCAGCTAGGTAGTGTGTGCCCTCCTTTTCAAGTCATACCTCTTTATTATGTGACTAAGATCCAACGCTAACCCTCATACCCTCGGTACAATACAAATGCCCCCATTGCCTTGCAACTTCATGCAACATGCATCATAAAAATCAAGTATTCACTCAGCAAATAAACCTCCCCCAGCTCCTTCTGAATATGACCACGTCATCTAATCCTAGATGTCTATACTAACCCAAGCAAGCAACGGACTCTCAATTCCCTAACACCGGCACCTAATGACAACATGGCACTGTGACATGGCACATGTGACAGCAAATACACGCGTCCTTAAATCACCCTAAACATACACACACACACACACCCACCCCCTCCCCCCAGTAATTCCCGTTCTGCCGCGCACAGCCAATCAAAAGCGTTTGCTCTATTACGTCTGCTCTCACAACCTCACGCACAACCCACCCACTCCTTTTTTTGGAGTACCCAATCAGCAAATAATCTGGGCCATATTAAGACCCAGCAATATTACATAGCCTACAGGACTGGGTCAGGTGTAGGCTGCACCCAGTTGTTCTATTGTCCATGAAAGTAGTTACATCAATTTGCATTGATTGCTTTTTAGCTCTCTGCACTATACCAGAATATAGGTTAGTAAAGGGAATACAGACATAGCAAGTAAGCAAGCATAGCAAGTGGTCTTCTTGATTTCTGCTCCTAGACAGACGCCACACCTCGGCCACAACTCAGTGATGATACACAACAGCAATAACCCCATCTACGATTCCTATCAGTACTCTTGTTCAGAGGTGAATTGTCTTCCATTGAGATGCTAGATTTGCCTTTTGAATGGGAGGAGACAGAAATGCAAATAGATATTTCACCGCTGGTATGTCACTGTGAGCTCACACAATATATGTGAGTCTTCACCCAAGAGAACATGTTGTTTGTCATTGTTCTTTCTTAAAATGTGGACACTTAGATTATTGAAAAATGTTGAAATGCTTTGGACTTCATCCTACGTTGGCAATTGTTATCCAGATGTGGAGTCGTGCATGCACCCCGCACCTCTCATGTTGCTCCAAAAGAGTCCAAACATGTTTCTGGGCTTGCTGGTGGCACTATTGTTCGGAGGACGGATGCCTTTATTTTGGTGCTGGACTTCCTTGTGGGTGGGACCAGAATGTTATACAGAGAAACATGTCTCCTCCGATATGCAATAGTAAACTAAAACATGATTGAGGTCCCCTTGAGTGTCTGCCACACCATTGTTTGGCTTTGTTTTTCTCAGCACTCAGGGTCTAACTTGTTTGGCACTATGCTGATGATAAGTCTCAGGAGGATGGTTCAGGGGCAACGTGCTCACCTTGGAAGCAAGATGACATGGAACAACACAAGTTCGATCCCCAAATCCGCGCTCAGAAACCTCTGGGTATTTAGGGCGTTATAAATAACCTATCATATCATACACAGCTCATATTAACGAGTGATGACTTTAAGAATCACGTGCAGCTGCCCACATAACAACCTTAATTCATAAATGCTGAGCTGGTTCTAACAGCAGTAAGTTGTAAACATAGAGATGTTTTTCAGTTCACATAGATCTTGGAACAGGATCAAACTCGCTCAGATATCATTACAGACAAGAAAAGGCAAGAACTTTGATTTTCAAAAGGCTAAAGCCAAGATCCTTAAAAGGAAAGGCAGCATAGGAAATCGAAGTAACTTCTGTTCGTGCCACAGGATCAAGACAATTATCCTTTTCATCCTGATCTTACATACACTCTCCAGTTATTCCCATGTTATACTAGGACTACATCCTTTCTAAATTTACTAAGAAATTGCGGAGGCCTCTCAAAACTAGCAGAACATGTTGGGCAAGATACATAAATGGGCCTGAGGCAATATGACCTGGTTTTTACGTTCTTTTCACTGAATCCCCATTTTTAAAAGGGTCTTATACAAGTTTGTTTTATAAAAATCCCAGCACATTTAAATGTCCAGCCACAAGATATTGAAGACATCAACTTCATGAGGACACCCCCATCTTGCTTCAGAGATCCAGCTGTTAGTTTTTATTTTCTCAGACAAAATCTAACCTTCAATTATAGGTTAACAGAAGTGTCCAACACTGTTATTTTTTTCTCCAAGAAACATGCTGCTCCCTCCGATATTGCCCTAAAATGTTCTATCAAAAATGTCGAATGCACGTTTTGTGTGCATTCAGTATAGTTGATAAGGTTGAATCCCAAATGCCGAACTAGGTGAGTAGGGTTTGCAGGGGTGACCCCTGCTCCCATAGTTCGGTATTATGGGCTGCAGGGCTTGTCTCTTGCATACACTAAAGGCAGAGTGGTAGACAAAAACAAAAATCCCAAAAGCTCGAATTACAAAATGCGAGCAAGTGAGCTTCGAAAATGTTGCAATTCAAGCTTTTCGGATTCAGTCATTTAACGTATACCCGTTCCCTCCATCCTGCTGTACACAGTTTGGTCAATTATGATTAATCTTGAGGCCATATCTTGTGCATGTATATGCTAGTTTTTATATAGAGAGAAAGTATCACAACGGAATACAGTCTTAGAGTTCAATAAAGGATACAATCAGGAGAATACACTATTATGTTTACGCCAAGAAGGACATGACGAGGGGCTGTACAGAGTGTTAGAGGCAGGGGATACAGATTAGGGGGAAGCTGGGCGAAGTCTTCATTAAACACTTGCTGGGTCTGCTGCTGTGCTGCTACTGCAGCTATAGTCCTGTGAGGCTCGTCCCTGCGTCTGCATCAGAGTTCCATCCTTTAACATCTTCTGAGATGAGAGAGGAAGCAAGTGTTTTCCATTTTGATTTTCCTAGCAGCCCCAAAGTCAGCAAATCATAAAGCAGATCCTCTCATAGTTTCCCAGTCTTTATTTCTATGCCATTCGCCCTTGGAAGATCCCTGAGACAGCACATCCTTCAACATTTTCCCTACTTTAGGCTTCCAATAGATTTGAATTGGATTTAATCAAGAAAAAAATATCCACCAAACAAAGAAGCAATTACTGTATTGGGGTATTTAACTTCATACACAAATAGGTTTCCATTTGTTATGCTTACATGCAAAATAGCCTGTCTTCACAGTTGTGCTTTAATACAACAAATGCAGCTGAAAAATACAGAAGCAAATCAACCTTCTAGACTTTTCTCTACAAGAAGACAGAGCAACTGGACCATGACAGACTACAACATCATTGACACATTTCTCACAGCTGTGCTTTTGTGCAGCAAATACAATACAAGAATTAAAACACTGGTGGAGTTGCTCACTCCAGGCAGTCCCCACACAATCAGGACAGACCCCCAGGATCTGGAGAAACCCCAGCAACATGAGCTACAGCCACAGACGTTTTAAAGAGGAATTGCTTTACGGGCGAGGAAACAAACTCACTTGCAGCATTGCACATAGTACGGTACCCACCTAAGGGGCTTCAAAGTACCATTTTACTGTTTCTAAAAAACACCTGATGTTCGAAGGCCTACCAGATCTCTCCTGGTAGGGAAAGCTTGCTCTCTGAGTACCAGGAAATTCATAGCCATGAATATCTGGAATATTGTGTTTATGCAGTAAAATAAGTGGAAAAAACTTGCAAACATCATCAGTTAGCTATAAAATTAAAATACACATAGAAATCGGTTAGTCTACAAGGATACAAGTTATTTCTTAGTCACGGAATAAAGTCAAAAACATCACTCTCTCTTTCTCTTTCTATCTCTGTCTCTCTCATAAATTTATTGAATAGATTGCCAAAACAAATCAGAGACTGAAGGGGAATGCAACTGTCTGTGAATTGCTCTCAATTGTCTCAGCCCTGCAAGAGTTGCTGGGGTCATTGACCTTTAGGATGTGGTTGAAAGAATGGCCACCCAAGGATAGGATATGAGAAGCACAGGACCTCTGTGAAGAATATGACCATCCGCATGGTGAGCGTGCGCTCAACTGGGCTTTTTTAAAATGTTTTAAAAAATGGAATGATTGTAGACCGACCTCCGGAAAATGTACAGAGCTAATCCACATACATTTTCCTATGCTCACACCACAACAAAAGCATACACCCGTGTACTCCGGGCTGGGCACCGCCTACAGGTATATTCTGCCCGTCATATTTAGCAGAATCTGATAGCCAAGGAGGGCACAATGTCATCTGAGGAAGGTGGAGGCTAAATGTCCCCCTGCCTTGGACAGACTGATTAACTAACAAAGGCTCCATGGAACCACCCTGCTCTTTTGTTAGGCTCTGCAGCTGGTGGCAGTGATTAACTTACCAACATAGAGTACTTAAAACAGGCCCCAAGGGGGCCTGGCTGCAGTGGATAACAAAGGAGACAGGACACCCACAAACCTTTCATATGTAACTGTGTCTCTGGATCTTTTATTGCAGTAGGCCACCCCGCTGGGGGGCCCCATTCATGAGGTAAGAGAGTGTGCTTTGTAGAAGTCTGGTATCTTTGCAGCTTTAAGGGAGACCTGCCCCTTTAAGAGGAACCACACAGGAAGGACAATTAACCAGAGAGACTCTTTGATCACATCAGACAGGAAGATGGGTGGGATTTAGTAACACAAGGGAGTGAGCCCTGAAGCTCTTCCTGTTGAGAGAAGGGTTCTGCCATATTAGCTCTAGGACATTCCTTGCTCGTGCTTTCACCCCTTTACCTTTTCTGTTGCATAGCACTCTGGTTGTGTCCTCATGCATATAGAAACTTGTTGGTAGGGAGCCCAGGATTGGTTCACTAAAGTAGGGCTTAGCCTAGACCAATCACTGTGGCCCACTTGGTCCTCTGAACATCTCCCAGGGAACAGAGGAAGACACTGTAAAGGTGGAGCCAAGTACCCCAACCCAATGCTCCTCCCCCATGCTACCTATATGTTGGTGAACCAGAGTGTGATACACGTGCAGTGCCAGTGAAAATAACTATACCGAAAATAATCTTGGAAGTAAGGTTCCCATTGAGGAAGCCATATATGCTTTCACGACAATATGATGGCCATGTGAATGAAATCCCAAAGGAAGTGGGAAAAACAAGCAAGAAAGAAGCCTGGTGACGTCATGAAAAGTAGAGCTGACACACTCGGAAGAAGAGACTGAAGAGTATTGACATTTCATATATATAAATAATGAAGAAGATATCAAGTAATTTTACATATACAGATGCAGTAACGCAAGTAGACAAAGTTTTCTTTAAGGCTAGCTATGTAGTGAATAGATTGTGGCGATGCACCAACATATATGCATAGGAATGTATAGACTATGGATGATTTGACAACGCATTTTAGCAGAGCTAGATCGAGTGAAAATAAAGGCTTTCAGTGTGTCACAGTTTGAAAAGCAATCGAAATTCAGAGGTGAATCGAAGAAAGGCTTGGTTGGCCCAACACCAGGAAGTCAAGGCCACAGTGAATCTGAATGTTCATGCGGTAGTTACAGAACATGTGAAAAGAATACATTCCTGTTTGAGATGCGAAGTGAGAACACCCAAGACATCAGAAGTTCATCGTTTTAATAGTGTTTTAAAAACAGAAAGAATCTTAAACATGGTCTGCAGTCACATGGTTGGATGAAAGTAGACACTGGGATAAGCTGTATCGAAACCAAGAGACAGATTATGACTATACTCCCACTTATACTCAGGCACGAAGAAAATTTCCAAGGCCAATGTTCAAAGGGCTAATTGACTGGCAGATGGCAGGAGTGATGGTAGATGAGAGGCTAATTGGCAGATAGGTATGGTTATAAACAGCCAACGACACCTGGATGTTATCCTGTGTGCTGCTTGCTTAGGTGGAATATTACAGAGGGGTAAAAGGGTGCCAACCAATTATGAAGGGCCACGTACTAAAGAGCCCTATAGTTTGTATGACCAATGGAACATCATGTATTTGATGACATCCGTAGTGACCTGCACTAGAGGAGGGCTTAGTTCCCCACCTAATGATAGAGACCCAATCACCTTCCCTGACAAGTATGGAACGTATACCTAAAGGTTCCCTGTAAGTCTATCCCTTTCCCAAGTAGGTTTTTGTAGTTTGCAACATAAATTGACGTCAATGATAATGAGGTTTAACTACAAATGTTGTGTTTTTTATGAAATGCATTGAGTGAGAAGATCGAGCGTGTTTGTTATACTCCCTGTTTTAGATAATTGATATTAAAACAGACGCACTTTGCCAATTTCCTGAGTCAGTTTGATTATTGATGTTTGAGTATATTTTGCATACCCATCTATTTCAAAGTATCGTTACCTCATCTAAAAGGGATTGTGTTGGGCACACATGTTAACGTGGTAGCAGAAAGGGGATGGTTAAAAATCCATCGACTTAGTAAGCTTTGGGGTCCCAGAAATATTGGATGTCCTCCGCCATTTAACTGGAGGAACGTGGAGCTCTCTGTGGATAGCGGGCACTAGTTTAAAAAAACTTTGCAAGTACAGGTGGGACGAGTCCCTCATTTTTAAGCGGAATCCCCTCCTGACTTCTACTGGCAGCTGAGCGGGCTGAAGGCTGAAGAGGCTGGTTGAGGAGGAGGCGATCCCGAGGGTCGGAAGTCGAAAAAGCGAATGGTGAGTATGGCTGAGTGAGGTGGCAAACTGAATGAGCACTAAGTGGGGAAGAGTGATAACAGGTAAAGAGTAACAGAGATTTGGTTGGGGTATTTTATTTGTTGGTTTAAGATGAAGAGCGTCATAGATTAAGGTACATAGATGAGGTTCGATCTATATAATTAGCCTGATATCCTACGCCAAGGACGCTTAGAAGGAACTTGTCCTAAAGTCCAAGTGGACCTACCTAGGATACAAACGATCAAGGATTGTTAAAGAGGACCGTCCATACTCTGATCAGAGCCATTATTAGGGGCAGGAATAAAGTCACTAGGAGTGTTGACAGAGATTTATGTGGGCCAGCCAGTTTGATAGCAAGATAAAAAAAAGACAGGGAAAGAGAGAAATGATTGAAAGAAGTCAAAGCTAAAAGAAAGAGTAGACAAAGATGGGAACAGCTGTATCAAGATGAATAGTTGAGGAAGCAGGAAAGATCAGAGGAGAAAAGAAAGTATGTTAACAGGCAAAGACCAATCGAAGAACAAGATCGAAAAGGAAAGAGAGGGAGAACAGAAATTAAGAGATAAATGAATGCAATGATGCAGAGATGATGAAGGGCATAGAGCAAATGAGAGAAGAGAGATGAAAAGAAAGGAAGAGGAAAGGATAAGGGAGGAAGCAAGGAAACAAAGAGAGTTTGATGTGGAACTGGATCTCAAAAGAAGGCAAAGGGCATGTGACATCGATCGCATAGAGAAAGCGTTAATGGAACATAATCCAGTTGTAGCATGGGAGGACATAGAGGGATTCTTCCTGATACATGAAACAATGCCAGGGCCGTCTAGAGCAGATCTAGAGGACAATTTTGACATAAGAAGCATTGGAGAGAAAACCAATAAGGTTTATAATGAAATGAGGACCATGAGTGAATAATAAAAGGAAAAAACTATCGATTTGAAGGTGCTCAGTCACGAGGCAAAGAGGAAGGTTTGTTTAGCCTCGAGCACAGAGCTTTGTCTTTGGACAAACTAATGTTAAACAGAGATGAGAAAGAGGGAAGCCACACTAGCTGGGGACAAGATATGTCAGATGAAGACAGAGAAACCTTCTATGAGGAGGAGGGAGCTAATGCATGTGGTCCGAAGGATGTTCTCTGACAGACAGGGAAGTAAGATGATCAGATCTGGACCTACCTAAACCGAGGACACCAGAGACCCTGGCGCGGCCAGATCGACCTAAAGGGCAATCCCATAGTGAGAGGGGGGACTCACCAGTTTATGTGACCAGGCTAAGGTCACTAACGGGAAGAAGATGGTATGGAACCATTCTCCCTGCTATGAATAGGCAGACAATGGGAGATAAGTGCGATTTTGGGATCCCACAATTCCTGTTTTTACAAAAAGGAGGCATCAGACCACAGTATATACCATTGCCCAAATGAATAAGGATAATCTAAGGTGTACACACTCGAGTCTGACATCGGGTGCCGGAAAAGGGATTTATTAATTAGAGAAAATGAAAGGAGGCTATATGTTACCTATAAGGGATATTAAGGGTCTTCTAGCAGCTATACCTGAGGAGAGAGCTGATGACATTTGGTTGAGAGCAGGATACACAGGTGTCACTGCCCAGAACACAACTCATAATGGAGCACTGTTTAATAATTGTAGAGCGGCAGTTTGGAAAGTGCTTTGAGTACAATATCCTGATACATCGGATATGGGCACTATAATGGCATGTAAGATGCAGGAAGGGGAGGATCCGCTTGTTTACATTCAGAATTTCCAAGAGCAGTGGTTTTTGGAAACGCGTGAAATTCTATAACTGTGTTCAATCACATATTATGTCAAGGGCTACCAGACAAGGTGCAGAGATAGCTCAATAAACTGATGGGTATGGAAGCAAAACCCTGGCAATAAATACAACTCACCATAACACATCATTGCAGAATGTTGCAGGAGAAAAATCAAAAGAGAGACAATGGTTGGAAGATTGAGGAGGCTAAGTTAGTACCGAAGAAGCTATCGAAGTATGCTATAGAAGGGGCAATGTTAACTAGTGGAAAAGGGTCAGGATCGCAGCAAGTAGCAGGTATGGCACAAGTGAATAACCAAAGGCAGTTTGATCAAGGAGGGGATGGATTTATACCATGAGGTAGGTGACACCTCAGTGGAAGAGGAGGCTTTCAGAATAATCAAGGGAATGTTCTGACTAACCAAGGTGGGTTTCAGCCTATGCAGAATGATAACCAGGACATGCAGGGAGAACAAGTCAGAAGCCTCCCTCCTGTTTGTTGGACATGTGGAATGACAGCACGAACATGTGGAAGCCAAGGGTATGTACAGAATGGGCAGTCCTCAAGAGTTCCCAAGAGGGGGGCCAACTAGCTGCCTTCATATGGCTCACAAGGTAGGGACGGGTTTGCCCCAGATCAAACAGTGTATCAAACACAAGCACTAAGATCACAACAGGCTATGCAACCACAGCAAGCACCATTGAATTTGCCACAAAGGCAGTCACAATGTGCCCGCAATATGCACTCATGCAGCTACAGCAGGGCGCGCACACATAGGACAGCTGTTAACTCCTAGAGTACGGGGAGTCACTATCGAGTGTGGAAATCCTTTCACAGGCACAGGAATGAGTATGTACCCACAATAGGACAGCTCTCTGGTGACTTGATGTGTTCTGTATTATCAGTAACGCCAAATACTCAAGAACAAAGGGTTGATGTCACAATATGAGGTATATCCTTTTCTTTTTTGGTAGACATGGGTGCATCTTGCTCATGTATACAAGAGGGAAAATGTTTATTGTCAGGTAATGTCATGAATGCTAAAGGTTCCAAAGAAGCTAAAAGTAGAGTTCTTTCTACTAAAAAATTGCCAGTCTCTATAGGAGAATGCAATATGTCTGTCCCATTGTTGTATTCAAAACAGATACCAGTTAATATATTGGGTTGAGATTTAATGACAAAGCTAAAAATGACGATTTCTTTTACTGATGATGATATAGTGTGTTCAATGCCAGTAATACATTATATAATGTGAATGAATTCATTATGGCTTTACAGGGCAAATAGCCATACAATGAGTACCGTTAGAACCAGAAGTATTTCATTAGAGTAAGCATTCTGTTAACATGGCTGTCTGGTTAGTGGGTACAAATAGGAGAATACCTGATGAATTTCTCTTTAGGCCAGAGATTCCCATGGACAAAGAGGGTGACTGATTTTTCCCTTGGAGTTACAAGCAGCTGTAGTACGACGGGTCTTGGCCATGCTCATAGGATTTGACAACAATGGCAGATCATGGTGTACAGTAATTGCTGTTGGGGAGGGTTACAGATTAACTGACTTCACTAATAACGACATATTTAAGGATGACCCATCTGATGACGAAGTGGTATTCGAGCTGAGCATTACATATTGGGTTAGGGCAGAAAGACGAGAGGTTCCACAGAGAATGACGATAGTGTGACATCGTCCCAAATTTTTTGGTGAAGATATGGTGAAAGTGTAAGTTTGTTTATGGACCACTGGCCCTTATGATGTAGGCCTATTAAAAGGGGTTGGAGAAGTTAAAATTAAACTGAAGCCAGGAGCAATTTTACCACGAGCACAGCAGTATCCCGTGTCTCGAGAGCCAGACAAAGCTATTTTTGAGACGATATCTGCCATGATGGATCAAGGCATTTTAGTGACGTCAGAGTCACCATGCAATACGGCAGTGTACCCTAGCAAAAAGTCTAAAGGAGGGCTGTGACATTTAATTCAAGACATGCGCTCAATTAATCAGATTGTAGTTGAAGAGTTTCATCTAGTTCCAAATCCGGCGACAATCTTATTCCCAGAGAAGCACGATATTTTACGGTGATTGACTCTCATAAAGATTCTCAGGCTCTGACATCATTCACATTCTGTCAGACTAAACTGAAAAGCACAAGATTACCCCAAGGGTACTTTGAGTCACCATCAATTTTCGATAGAGTCCTACAGATGGACTTAAGCAATATTGATTTGCCGAGTATTGTTTTGGAATACGTAGATGATATTTTGGTCTGTAGTATATCAGAGGAAGAGTGCAGACGTGACTCAGTTCAGCTAATGATTATTTTAGCCAAGGAAGGACATTAAGTAGACGAAGAAAAAGTGCAGTATTGCCAAGAAGAAGTTTTATACATAGGCCAGTTAATTTTGCATGAAGGAAAGAAAGTTACACCTGAAAGGGCTGAGTCAATTTTGAAAATTGCAAAACCGCAAAGGTTAAAGTACATGCAGCAATTTCTGGGACTGTGTAATTATGTAGGAACATGTGTATTTGATTATAGTTCATACACAAGGCCATTTTTGCAGGCCCTGTCCCAACAAAGCCAGGAAAAGATTGTATGGACTGAGGAAATGGAGGAAGGGTTTGATGAGTTTTAAAAGGCAATTTGAACAGTTCCAGTCTTAGGGATTCCTAATTATTCTGAGGAATTCTTTTTAGTCTTGCACACAAATGAAACAGCCATGACGGCAGTAGGCACGCAGAGAACGGCCTTGGGGTACAAGCCTCTAGCATATTAAAGTAGGATCCTGGACCCAGTAATGAGAGGTCACTTCCCTTGCGAGCAATCATTGGCAGCCGCCACCTTCGCTATTGATACATTTTCCAGCATACTAATGGGGTGTTCCATGATGTTGCTTGTTGAGCATGCATTATTTGCTGTTCTAGAGAAACCTAAAGGTACATTGACATCTCAAAGAGCTTCTGCCTCTGAGGTTTTTATATCAAATACAGTGATTAAAATAGTAAGAGGTAGAACAGTGAACCCTGCCACGTTTGTAGCTGAACCACTGGCAGAAGACGAGCATGTACATGATTGCTCAAAATACGAGGAATTCTATGATGAGATCCCAAGGGTAAAAGAAAATGCTTTGGCAGCTAGTGGGGAAATTCTCTTCATTGTTGATTCTTCAAGGATTGATCAAACTGATGGGCAAAGATATTCAGGTGCCACTGTGGTAAGGCACAAGGATAATGGGGAATATGAAGTAATGACGAGTGAAAGACTACCGTCTCACTTTTCAGCACAGGCTGCAGAATTAGTGGCCCTGATTGTCACGCTGAACAAACATGCAGACCAGGAAGTAACTGTGTACAGTGACTCTGCCTATGTTATATCAACAGTGCACAGAGGATTAGCATGTTGGGAAAGGAGGGGCTACCTCCGAGCAGACGGCACTCTAGTGCAACACGCTGTTTTATTGGACAGACTTATTAGATCACTACAACTCACAGTAGCCATCGCGATAGTCAAGTGTGCAGCACACACTAAGAGAACTGACTTTATTTCATGCGGAAACCAAGCCGCAGATGAAGAAGCATAGCATAAAGAGTTGCATATTCACCTGATATAATGAGTTTTGATATGCCTGATGTGAAAGAAAGAAAGAAAGAAAGAAAGAAAGAAAGAAAGAAAGAAAGAAAGAAAGAAAGAAAGAAAGAAAGAAAGAAAGAAAGTTGGTGATGATGATTGTAAATGAAAGCTTTAACAATTTATTGAAGACACAATTAATGGAAGTTCAAGTTGGAGTCCCACAGGACGAGAAAGACCTGTGGACATGGAGGGTATGTTCTTTATCCCCTTCAGAAGCACTGTGGCAACAGGAAAGCACTGGTAAACCGGTGATGCCTGTAGCCGTTTTAAGGGTGGCGTTGGAACAACTACAATACCCTGCGCATGTCACTAGGGAAAGCCACTCGGCAATTATTGCAGTGGACTGGTTCAAACCAAATTTCTTAGAACACGTTGCTTTTTTACGTAGTAAATTGCATTGTATGTCAAATGTTTACTCTGGGCGCACGCTGTGAACAGTCAGAGGAGTTAAACCTCGACCAAATGGTCCTTTCAGCATTTACATATTGATTATGTTGTCATGCTGCACATTTGTAATGGTTAGAGATATCTGATAGTGGTGGTGTGCCCCTTTTCTAGGTGCATTGAGGCTGGTGCATGCACACACCCAGATGCCACTTGCGCTGCAAATTCTTTTGTTCAAGAAGTATTTCCTAGATGGGGAGTATGTGAGGTGCTGAGATCAGATAATGGCCCACATTTTGTGAATGAAGTGTTCGAGCAAATTAGCTTATTGCTCAGCATAAAACATATGTTTCCTTCTGTTTATCACCGCAAGCAAACGGGATGTGAGGAAAGGATATCCAAGCTAAAGCTAACTTTGAAAAAAGGATGTCTGTACAGCTGCCTCTTGCATTATATGCACTGAGGAATCAACCAGGCTCTGACCATCATCTCACACCCCATGAACTAGTAACGGGGAGGCAAATGGGAATGCCTCTCACTCCTCCATCGAGGACTAGAAGTGATGCCCATGCAACAGCAGAATTGTTAGGGGATGAGTTATGTGCCTATTTAACATGTATGACTACAAGTATTTCTGTCATTTCAGACGAGGTAAACCGGACGGGGTATCAGGCACAGAACACAGATGAAGACAATACAGCAACCTGAACTAGGGAACTATTATTGCCAAAATTGTTTCCCGGAGATCAAGTTTTGATCATGAACTTTACCCACAAATGGCACAAGCCCAGATTTAATGTTCCTTTCCTAGTGGAATGTGTCACTCCTTCAGCAGTACAGACCCTAGAGAGACTCACTTGGTTGCACCTGGGAGACATGAAAGTCTATGCTGGTGAGACCCCCACACCACCACCCCATTCGGAAGCAAGCCACGGAGAAGAAGTTCAGCACATGCAGACTAGATCGATGACAAGGAAGAAGGATGCAGAGACTGTCCAGTAGACAGATAAAGAGTACATTGTACTGTGGTTCTTTTGAGACACTCTCTGAAGCTGCTAAGCAAGGAGTGAAAAAGCTATTGTTCTTGAGCCACAGAAATTTGCAAAAACATTGGACTGTGAAGCATTGAGATCCAGAAGAAGAAAAATGCCAAATCTTGAGTTCATCTTCAACGACTGGAAAAGGGAGCAGTTCCCATGGTAGTGCCTAATGGCAGCATTCATCAGATCATTCTTGTTGTTTTCCTCTTCATTCTTCGTGCATATACTGTGCTGGTTGGGGGAACTGTTGACATTCACGTGTTCCTGCAAGATCCATGGTCCAATAGTGAAGAGACAGCTCACAGCCATAATTGAGCAAATCCTCCAGTTACCTGAGTATAGTACAGAAAGTGCAGATGGTCCTATCTGATGAAGATACGCACCAACTGCTTGGAATGATCTTTTATTTCTTGATTGAAGAGCATCCTTATCTTGTTGGATGACAAACCAATACTCGTGTTTTTCTGAGAGATGCCTGAAATCAATCTGTGATAAATTGGCTGATAAGTGAATTTCTTGAGCAGATTT
Organism: Ambystoma mexicanum; assembly: GCF_040938575.1. Taxonomy (NCBI): domain Eukaryota; kingdom Metazoa; phylum Chordata; class Amphibia; order Caudata; family Ambystomatidae; genus Ambystoma; species Ambystoma mexicanum. Next base: position 1,027,356,690 of record NC_090936.1, read on the forward strand.
CCTTGCTACCTGAACATCTTGTTGAAGGTGTGGCTGGTTCTGTGAAGTGATGACATTCACAATATACAGGCTTTGACCTTTTACTTTTTGCTTGAAACGCATCCTCCTCATGTTTGGCACAAGGATAACACTTTTGTGTTCATCCGGAATCCTGTCAATCGTCCTGCAATCAGCCAACTGCTTGTGAAGCAGATTCAACAGTTGCCAGAATATTTTATGAGATTGTCTGATTAAAATAGATTTTTACTTCCTTAAAAGTAGTCACAGGCAATATGGGCAACATTGATAGTAACAATAAATGTAGAAAACAACGAGAGAGCACTACGACGTGCAAGAAACTATTTCTGTATAAAATGGACACATTTCTACATAATATATACATGTGTCATGTTCATTGTTATTCTTCTCTCCCTCACGATACAAACAGTTTATTATGTCGATCCAATAGTTCCTGTGCATCTTCCCATACATCCATGGTGATTCTGAGACAGCCAAGACCATATTTGATTGTCCCTACACCAGTACCCCATGCAGGGACATCAATTTCACTGACAAATATCCCTAGGAATCCTTATGCAGGAAAAACTCTTATAGATATTCTTACTGTGAGATACAGACTCTGAGAGAGAGCGACAAAGAAAGCAAGTTAGAAAAAGTGCTAGGGAGGATGATCATGAATTAAACCACTACCTAGATAGTACAGCACACTTGGGTAACATCATGTGGTATCAGCATATGAAAGAAGTGGGAAAACGTCCTTGGAGGAGGAATGCTATGTATGTGCACTCCTGCCTTATAGTATGGGGAAGATTAAGATGTTAATAACCATTGAAATAGATGTTCAGGCAACACACTGCCTATCTCAAATTGCACTCTGCCAGTCAAGAGGTCAGTTCATTGGCCGAAAAGCATCTTTAGTATGGCCAACAGAATCGACAGATGAAGATGATTATGTTCAAGACAAGAAGACAAGAGCCAGAGCACACACCAGAAACTATATGATAAGATACGAACAAACTGGAGTGAAAGAGGCTGGAATCAGATGGGAAGTAAACATAAGACTTGATAGTCCAGCAAAAAGTGCAGAATAAATTTGAAGCTGAAAGGAAAAAATGCTCTGGGGATCAGTACTTTCTCCAGACGGCTGGGAGGAAGGTGTGGTTATCTGCAGTGCATGGGTAGTGATTGGTCGGACCAAGCCAACCATTGACATTGTGGAAGATGAATGCAAACGTTTATGGCCTAGACTTGCTAAACTACTGATATGGGTCAAAGATAAAGGAAGGCCTTTACAGATAGTGCCTCTGAGTAATGCAAAGCTGTGTTTCAGGAACAATGGCACAGGAAAACTTGGAGAAAACCAGAATTATGGTTGAATCTTCAATGTGCAAGGAATGTGCATTGGAACAGCAGTTATAATGGATCACGACTGGCTTGTGGATCCAGAGCTTACATGAAGCTGCCCAGAGATTGGGGAGTACTATGTTCTATAGTAAACGTCCATGTTCCAGCATTAGTGATTCCTAAAAGTGACTTGAACATGGGAGAATTTCCGGAAGCAAGTGCTCACCTGAGAAAAAAGAGATCTGCTGAACTACGGAATCGAATGAAGAGAGAAAACTATTTCTCAGCCAAATCAATTGAAGCTTTGATTCTAATCCATATGAGCACAGATTGTTCAGCCAGACTTCATCGATTTTCACAATAATCTTCATGCCAAGGATCCAGACAGCAGCAAATACCAAGTGGTTACAGATAACCAGATGGGAATTGTTACAGACAATTAACACTACCATCAAGGGATTCAATGCTATCAGGGAAGAGCTAAGAGCCAATATTTCAGACGACTATTCAGAACAGATACGACCTGGAAATGATCATGCTATGGATGGAGGTTTTTGTGCCAAAATAGGAGAATCATGTTGCACATTTATACCATCTCATGATGATGAGAATGGCACCTTGACAGAGGCTATAAAGATGCTAACGAAATTACACGTCCAGATGATAAATGAAGTGGAAGACTTTGCTGATGACAGTTGGTTTGGATCAATCTTCTTGTGGGTCCCACAGTGGATGGCAGATATGTTCAAATTCCTTGGGGCCCTGATAGTGATGTTATTGATCAGGATAATCATCGTACAGTTCAAAAATACTGAAAAGAATGCAACAGGAATGAAGATTAGAATTGATGTTGAATCTGTGGGATGTATTAACCCACTTATGCTCTGCCCTGCAGCATCCCTGTGTGCTAATGGTGCAAGAATTATCAAAATGGCCGAAAAACCCATGGGCGCGCCAAAACCTATGGAAATTGCGCTTTGCAACATGAAAAGATGGCTGCCAAATCTACCATGCATGTTGTCAGTGGTGGAACGGAGACCTCACTGCTGAAACATGTCACTGGCCTGCCCAACAAGTAAAAATGGAGACTGCATGAAAATCAGTGTTTTGCTGAAAGGAATCCAGAATCTTGTTTTCAAATCCTTTTCTTGGTTGCTGAAACTGCAGAATGCTGGTCCAAAACACCATAACACATCCAATATTCTTGCTGGGTGTTACTAGTCACTTCATTCAAGAAATCATTATGAACATACAATGTCATGAAAAGCAGAAACTGTCACCACAACATTCACAGCAAAAAAAATGTGCCTGCCTGTGAAATCTGTCAAAATCTGGGCGCAGTACCAGCGGCCGCCTGTATGACAGCTGTCAGTGGATTGCATCATAAGGTTTTAAACTTGTACAACTGAAATCTAATGTCTGAAATTTAAGTGACCTGTCATTGAGAGTAACCTAGGTTGTCAATATTTAAATCTCATGGTTTAGAAGCTGAAATAAGTGTTTAGCTGTTTGTTTGGAAATTAGAAAGTTTATTTTAAACCAAGAACAAATTGACATTTGAATTTAAGCCTGACTCCAAGCCAAACCAGTATAACAACTTCCTCCCACAAAGGCCAGGCCTATCTCTCCACCAGGAAATCACACCTCTGTGAGGATTAGATCAGCGGAGGAGATCTTGGGCTGCAGGGGAAGAGGACGATGGACTTCCTCTGGCTGAAAGGATATGCAGAGTGTGAAGAGTCATAAACGGCCTCTCCCAGAAGGAAGGGGGCAGAGATTGCTTCTAAGCTGCCAGAAGGAGAAGGATGGGGGTAAAAGACAACCATTTGTTGATTCAGAAGGACAAAAGCACATTTTTAAAAAGACTTGTGAAAAATATGTACATCCCAGACTTTTGAACCTAATTTTTGGCTGCACATTTTAAGAGTCGCCAGAACTCTATGCTATGTTCTGGGAAGTAACAGTGGAAATTATGGTTTTATACCAAATGTAATTATGTCAAAAGCATGAAACTTCACACGCTTATACCCATATACAATGCGCACATGTGTGGGAATTTGCACCGAAACTGGACCATGTGTTCCCCACAAAAAGGGCGGAATTCTGTCAAAAGCAGACCCAAGATCCTATAGTGATGGGGCTTGGAAGAGCATCTGCTCCACAAAATATGTGATTTATATATGTTATTGTTATAAAGATTGCACACATGTACATATGTATTTTACCAAAAGTAGATTTTATGTTCAAAGGGACAAGGGGCAGATTCTCTGACTCATAAACCCACATCATCATGGTGACACCCTGTTTTCTTCTCTAATCAAGTGGGAGAAGAGATTCTAACCTATAGCCTGCCTAGGGGGTGCGCTTAATTCAGCACACACACCCCTTTACCATATGCATAAATATAGAAAGCTGAATACATAGAGAGACACACAGATCCACCCACTATCCTGATCCTGGCAAAGCACCCTGAAGCAGATCCATCCATATCCCTTGCTCCAGACTCCAGAAACTTGGCAAGCAGAAAGGCCCAATCCATTAGTTGAACTATTTTCAACTAGGCCTTGAGTTTCCAGAACCAGAAAGAATTCCCCAAAACTAAAGGGGAATTCTAAAACTAAAGCTCCAAAAACACTACGAAAAACTGTTAGAGCACACTAGGAGGGTGGAAGATGCTCTAGCAAGCAATGACCAGGCCAGTAAGGACAGGACTCAGGAGGTAACCCCCCTGCAGCAAAAAATGGCCCAAAATGCCAAAATTACACAGGAAGTACAGAGAGACAATAAGGATCTCTGTGAGAAAAATTACAGGCTCCATAAACAAGTAGCTATGCAGGAACAACTAATAGAGACTAGTAAGGCCTTGATAGAAGAACAAAAGGGTCAGGTTCTTGCATATCAACAGGGAGTAGGGGCTGCGAGAGATGAGGTCCGCTGGGAGAGGGAAACACCTGAGCATAACCTCATGAAACGTGGTAACAGAGACTTTCATCTTTTCAACTCCATATACTCTGCCTTCCCCATTTCCACTGGCACACATGAGCCAAGGGCCTCAGGGATGGCAGATTTCAACCCAATGAGGAATATGGGAACAATAGGTTTGCGCCTCCCAGAAATGGATGGGCGGGCATCTGTGTATGTGTTCCCAAGTGCTAGGAACATATATTCTAATCAGGGAGACTCCAAGGAGGGGAGAATCAGAGAAATGGATCCTCAGAAATACCACTTGCCCAGAGATCAGACGGTAAAATCTAGTGGGGAAATCTATGAGGGTAGGCCCACTAAGAGTATATTAAAAACCTCTTCCCAGCTAGGACAGTGGGGGGGTACTCTTATGAGTGCCACAGGACCCAAGAAACTAGGCCCCCACATTCTGCCAGCCATTCCCAAGCTCGCAGAATCCGTAGAGCCTAGAAGACCAGAGAGCCACCTCTGGTAACAGTGCCTCTGAGTCAGAGGATCAGTGGACCAGGGTGAACCGAACTAAGAGATCCAACAAAGTCAAGAGGGCCTTGCTCAAGGATCCCCTGAAACAAATAAAAGCCATTAGGAGCGTCATCACGCCCTATCACAAGAATACAAAATATTTGGTTTGGGACCACCTTGTGCTATTTGAACAGATGATGGACACTTTCCATCTGAAGGACAGCCAAAGCTGTGTTCACTATGTGAAGTGGACATTTTCTCCTGAGTACTCCAGCTTCTTTGCGGGGCTGGAGGATCAGAATCATTCCAGATGGTCCACCTATAGGGCGGCCATCCTGAAACATGTTTCCGTTCACAGGAATCCTCAAGAGGCTCGCAAGGCAGCCTATAACTTACAATGTGGGGAAGACCAGGCTCCACAAGAATTGATTCAGGAGTTGAAACGTGCCTTTGCGCAGATGCACTAGAAGGGTGCGCACTGACAGCAAAGATTTTGTAAACACTTTCTTTCATGCTCTCCCTAAGTATATTATGACACAGCTAGTGAGGGACTTTCACGAGAAAAGATCACTAGACTGGGTCATCGAACAAGCAATGCGCATCTATGAAGTGCAGAAGCCGTTGGAAAACAAAAATAATCCCAAAAGCCCCAAAACAACTAACACCCCTGCTGCTGCTAAAGTGGTGGATGTGAAGGATGCCCCCATTTTAGATTGTAGATGGGGGGGCGTAAAAACCTGCCCGCACAGAATCAAAACAACCCCAAACCCAGAAGGCCCTCAGGCCAATCACAAACAGGGAGCCAGGGAGGCAACAGTACAAATGGGACCCCTAACTCCCCTGACTACATCAGCCCACGCTACAAGGGGAATAAACCCATCCTGGGTTATGTGTGGACTCCTCCAGCCCAAGGGGAGGGGGGGGATCCAACCAGACAGCAGGAAACCCAGGGAACTTCCCTCCTAACTTCCACCAGGAGGGAAATAATCCCCCAAATACTCGACAACATTTCTTTCCTAGGTACCCACACAATTTCAACCCCTAGAACAATCCATTCTTCTTTCCCCACTTTCCTGTGCCCAGACAGCCCAATTCAGGAGAGGGGAGGCCAAGGGTGGAGGGGTACCCAAACTTCCCTAACCCAGAGTATTTTGTGAGAAGGTATAGCTACCCTTCCCGGGATCAGACCAGGGGAGACATGAGGACCCTGTACCAGCCAGAGCGGGTTTCCCAACTAGAGAGGCAGGTCCAGAACTTGGCACAGGATCTGGGTCTCATGCTGAGGGCTCAACAGAACCCCCAGATGAACATGGCAGCTCAGAATGCCTCAGATCCAGGATCTGGTGCTCCAAAGCAATGACGGGGGAAGAACCCAGACAACCCACCGGTTCCCAGGGAGGAGGCACAAGGGGAAAGGTGGTGTAAAGCCTTGGAGGAAGCTTCCTTCCCCACTTGTAGAAATCCCCTGGAAACCCAGGAACCGGAACCAAAATCTAATGCACCTGAAAGTCTGCCACCCTAGGAACAGAGGGCAGGTAGGAGAAATAAAGAGCCCAAAAAGACCCATTTTGTGGAGGAGGTACAAGACTTCCAGTTTGAAGGAGAGGGATCCTCTGAGGTTCCTGGGAAAGGATCTACTCCTTCAGGGATGGGGGAACACTTCCCATAGATGAATGCTCCCAAAGGATCCAAATCCAGGCTGGGCAGATGTGGGGACCGAGTTAGCACCGCCCATCATCAAAACCCAGAATCACCAGCATAAAAATACCCTAGCTGAAACCCATCCTCGTGACTGCTTCCAAAAAGGGGGGCAGCCCAGAATCAGAACCAGGGGAACCCATAACTTCCCCCATATTTAGCTGTCACCTTTTTCTTTCAGATTCCGAAGATACCAAACAGAATCCTGCTCAAATCACCTTTCTGTCAGTATCCACAACCAAGAAGCTAACCCACCAGTTGTCCAAAAATGTACATTACCTCTGCCCCCTTGAGGAGAAGGAGGGAAGATTCTTTGCCCCGGTCCAAATGCAGGGGCAGTGTTCAATTTTGGCACTGGTGGACACTGGATCGCAAGCTACCCTTCTGTCAAAAAGGGCCTTTGATAAATTGAATTGGGGAAGGGGAAGAAATACCAAATTCCTGTCACCCCTCTTCCTGGGCAGCTTCAGAACTTCAACGGGAAGGAAATTCCCGTCGAGGGGACTGCAGATTTGGACATTAAAATTGGGCGACACAAGGTGAAGCACCCAGTCATAGTTGTGACTCCAGAGGGCACACCTTGTTTACTAGGGAATGACATCCTGTGTAGGTTGTCTCCCCTCACAGATTGTGTAAACAAGGTCCTCTGGACCCAGACTACCCGACCAATAAAATTTAAACATGGTGTCAACCATGTGAGTTTAAACGGCACATGCCACAGGATTGATGAAAATGAAAAACCTGACCAAATAGAATTTCACTTCCAGAATAATCATATCCCAGACGTGACAGTAATTGCAGTAGGACAACAAACTGGTGGTGGGGAGTCCTCTCTATTTCTGAAAATCAACCTTCCTTCCAATTTAAGGTGGCATTCCACACTGGAAGGAAACACTCTGAAATTCTTCAAAAAATCACAATCAGAAAATCCCACTCCTATCGTCCAGGAAGATGAGAAATCAGCTCAAAGCTTGGCTGATCTTCAGAAAATTGGAGAGCAGTTGTTCATCCCTATTCAGTTAAATGAAGGGAAGGACTCTGTTCTCGCCCGAGTGTGTGTGAACAATGGTAAGAGCTTCATCAGCAAAGCCATGTTCCGCAAATTCCCAAAAGATCCGGCCATTCCCACATTTAACTGATAGACAAATGGGAAATGGATCTGGAAATACGCAATTCCAAACATCTCCTGCCTAGCAGGTGTATGCTCAACATTCCCACAGGCGACAATAGCATAGCCCATAATTATTGGGTTGTGCAAGATGTCCCTGCTGCATTTTACTTAGGCAGTAACATTCTCAATCGCTTGACATTAGTTTGGACCTAATAAACTTCAAAGCTTGGTCCCGATTAGCGATTAGCGGGTAATCCCATGGACTTTGATGACCCAGAGAAAGCATTTAGGTCAGCTCAACTGCTGCTTTATGCAGTTGAAATTCAGATTGGAGAGGAAGTCACCATCCCAGAATGGACCCGACAATTCTCACTGGAAGTAAAAATTAAAAGAGGACAGAAACTGAAAAACCCTGGCATCTATATTCATCTTAAGGCTCATTTCCAACAGAAAGGGTTGGGGGTAAACCCAACACCATTAGTCAATATAGAACAGAACACCATTCCAATAGAGGTGGATAACAGCGACCTAAAGATTATCACTCTGGACGCAGGCAGCATTATTGGAATGGCAGTTGATGACTGACATTTTTCCATAGATTTAGGTAATGAACTGTTAGGACCAACCTGACAAAACACCAGACAGGATCTTCACCCAGCATGGGAGGAATTTCCTGGTGTACACTTCCTGCCCTTATGGTAAGGAAGATGTGACTTGTGACTTCAGGAGGGATGAGGTGATCTTCCAAGTCCACTAGGACTGCCTTCCCCACCTGAAGCCATCAGGCCAAATCAGCACTTTGACCAGGGACTTCTCCACCAAACTGGAGGAGGCTGCTGAGATAGCCAAACCGGAAGTCTTTCCAGGCTTCAGGCAGATGGTTGAAGAGAGAGTCAACCTAGCTGATGCCTGTGTGACTATGGAGCAAAAACAAAAATTGAAACAAGTTTTCTTAGATTTTCAAGATCTCTTTGAGGTGGACTCATATGACTGTGGTCGCACCGACATCCACACAACAACAATTCCCTCGGACCCTGGCATGACTCCAGTGTTTGTGACGCAATATCGCTTGCCTCTCGCATCAATGGAGTCCCTTACTGAAATAATTAAGAACCCTGAGTCCTGTGGGACAATTCGTCCAGTCCACAGCACCTTCAATAATCCGGTGCTGGGGATTTTGAAACCAAACGGCCAGTGGAGACTCTGTGCTGACCTAAGGGAGCTCAACAAATGGGTTCATATTTCCCGATGGCCTCTTCCCTACATTGACCAAGGGCTAGCCCAGATCCAGGGGTCAAAGGTATTCACTGCCATTGACCTGACCAATTGGTACTGGACTGTACCTGTCAGTAGGGAGGACCAATACAAGCTGGGCTTTACCTTCGGGGGGCAGCAGTACACATGGACCCAGACTCCCTTTGGATACATCAACTCCGGCAATGAATTTAACATTTTTCTACACAAGGCCATGCCCGACCTGGGTGAAAGGGGTAACCTGGCCTATGTAGATGATGTTTTAGTCAAAAGCTCAACTGTGGAGAAACACATAGCGGAGATCCATTATGTTCTGACACAGCTGAGGGCTGCCGGAGCAAAACTCCTTTCAAAAGGCACAGTGGTGCAGAACCCGTGTCAATTTCTTGGGGAATGAGATAACTTCTCAGGGTCTCTGTCCCCAGGAAAAGAAAGTGGAATCACTCCAGAAATTAAAAGACCCCACAACTCTTTGGGAACAAAGGAGCCTCCTTGGACTAACTAATTACAGCAGAAAGTTCATTGAGGGTTACGCAAAGATCACAAGACCTCTGATTTATCTTTTGAAGGGTGAGGGGTCAAGTGTGAGTGGGGTCCAGAACAAGCCTAGGAAGTAAGACAACTCAAAAGAAGCCTCTCACAAGCTCCTTGCCTAGCTTACCCTGTCAGAAACAAGGAGTTCTTCTTAGAGACAGGGTTCTCAAATACATGCTTGACTGCAGTATTATATCAAAAGCATGACAAGGTCAATAAAGTAATATACTATGCGTGTAAGACTTTATCCTCTGTGGAGGAAAAATTCAACGATTGTGAGAAGGCACTCCTGGAAATGATGTGGGCATTGAAGAATTACTGCCCGTTTATCCAGGGGGAATACATCATAATGGAGACTCCACACCAGCCTCTGTAATATCTCCAAAGTGACAGAATCCGGGCCGGAAATGTGAGTAATTCCCAAATTACTTCCTGATTTCTGTCAATGCAAGGCTTTCCTGTGGAGGTCAGATATGGCCAGAATAAGAAGAGTCCTCTCGTGCAAGGTCTGGTTGACTTGCATGAGTGTGCCAGAGAAAACTGTCTCGAGGACGAAAGTCTTAAAATCAAGGACAACATGGAGGCATTCCTTAATTCCCCACACAAAGTCTATGAAGAAGACCAGTGTGAGTGAATGGCCACTGTCTATGTGGATGGGTGCTCCTACCATGTTGACAACAATGGAGAATAAGAACTTGTGGCCGGCGTAGGGAATGCATGGGTGAATGATGTCCCAGAACCCTACGCTGGGTACAAAATCGGTCCCCGAAGTAGTAAAGTGGCAGAGTTGATGTCTGTGCATCAAGCCATCCTCACTGCTGTCCAACACCAACTCCACAAACTGATCATAATCACAGATTCGTATTATGTACGGAATGGGTCCGTGGAGCATCTGGTTAACTGGAAAACCAGAGGCATGCTATGTGCTAATAATAAACCATTGAAACATGAAAAATGTATCCAAAATATTGATGATCTGGTCACCTTGAATGGGATGACCATCTACTGGAAAAAGATGAAGGGTCATTCTAAAGTAGAGGGACCAGACAAAACTGGAAATGACCTAGCTGATCAGCTGGCCAAAACCAGAGCCATCCAATGGGATCTACTTGAGATCGAGTCCCTGTTGGGCGAAATCCAGCTCACTGCTATCACTACATCCCAGACAAATTCTCACAATGAACTCTCAACTGCACAATGGAGTAAGGAGACCCCAGATGCTGATTTGATTACGGCTCAAAAAGTGGATCCAATAATTGGTAGGTTTTATCAACACATTGAGGACCCTGAGAACTTTCCCCTGACGGAACCCGATTACATAGGGAAAGAGGACCTGAGAGTGTTGATGAAATGTCCAAAAGTTTTCCGAATCCAAGATGGTTTGTTGGTAAGGAGATCCATAGCTGGCCATGACCAGTGGGGGGTCTCTACCTCATTCCGAAGCCTGATGCTAAGTCACGTTCATGATGGGGCCACAGCCGGTCATCGGTGGTTTTATTTAACACTAGAAATCTTAAGAGAGGTTGCATACTGGCCACACATGGTGCAGGACCTCGACCAATACTTGAAGGGGTGTCTTGTGTGTGCACAATTTCAGCCAACATCTCTCACACACCATGCTCCCCTCCAAAAGAAGGGGATGACACTGCCTTGGTCAGATTTACAAGTTGATTTTATCAGGCCCTTGATTCACTCCGCTAGGGGGAACAAGTACATGTTTACCATGACATGCTTGTTCACTAAATGGCTGGAATGTCTCCCGGCCCCAAATTGCAAGGCAGAAACAGCAGCTTCCCCGATGATCAACCATATCTTCTTGTGTTTTGGACTACCCCAAAAGATGGAGTCAGACCAAGGTAGTCACTTCACTAGCGAAGTGATTACAAAGATGTGGGAGATACTTGGGGTAAAAAGGAAACTACACATTGCAAACCGGCTAGACTCTAGTTGTGGAGTTGAGAGCTACAACAAGACAATTGTGAGCATATTAAAAAAAGTTTGTGTCAGATTCTGGGCCAAGTTGGGACATTCGATTACCTCTTGTCCTGATGGATATCATATCTACCCCTTCGCTGCAACAAAAATGTCCCATTTTGAGCTGATGACTGGATGAAGGATAGTGCTTCCCCAGCATCTGCTCTATAGAACCCAAGAGCAGACCTTGATAAATGCCTCCACAACTCATGAGTATGTTGAGAATCTGAGAAAACACCTTCAACATGCTTTTGCCTATGCTCAGCAGAATCTAGAAAGATCTGCAGACAGTATGAAGACCCACTATGACCGTAAGACGACTAAACAAGAATACCAAGTAGGAGACCGGGTCTACTTGTAAAATTTCCAAAGGAATCAGGCCAAACAGCGCAAACTTCTTCCTAGCTGGCGTGGTCCTTTTGAAATTGTAGACAGAATCTCACCAGTCGCCTACAAAATCCGTATCCCCAAATGCAGTTTGGCAGAAGGGGAAGATAAGTGGGTCCACATAAACCAGCTGAAGTGTTGCCATCCTAGGCATAGTCTGTGGCAACTAGAGGAGCCATCTGGAAACCCAGAGGGGGACATTCCAGATCCCTAGAGGATTAAAACTATTAAAAACCATTCCACCTGTTAAAATCAGTAGTAATTACAGGCAGGAAAGCTTGTCAATTGTATGTCCAATGTATGCATCTGCCCCACTACATCAATAGTGGTGGGGAAATGTCCGTAACTTTGTTCTGTTCTGTCATCATAGTACTGAAACCAAGGATTCCAAGAACCAAGGAGGACCACTAGGGGACCGGAAGGAAATACCCAAGGGGCACGGGGCATCGCTCCATACTCCCACCTGGAACCGGCGAGGATAACCTGTTGATGCAGCACAGATGGGAGAAGCAGACACATTTTTCCACTTGGACCAAAAAGAAAGAATGACATCCCAATCTCCTGACTTCCCCTTGATGGGCGGACACATTTCAAGTCGTGAGGGGGGGGCTTTGTGGGATGTATTAACCCACTTATGCTCTTTCATGCGGCATCCCAGTGTGCTAACGGTGCAAGATTTATCAAAATGGCTGCAAAACCCCCAGGGCACGCCAAAACCTATGGAAATTGCACTTTGCAACACGAAAAGATGGCTGCAAAATCTACCATGCATGTTGTCAGTGGTGGAACGGAGACCTCATTGCTGAAACATGTCACTGGGCTGCCCAACAAGTACAAATGGAGACTGCATGAAAATCAGTGTTTTGCTGAAAGGAATCCAGAATCTTGTTTTCAAATCTTTTTCTTGGTTGCTGAAACTGCAGAATTCGGGTCCAAAACACCATAAAACATCCAATATTCTTGCTGGGTGTTACTAGTCACTTCATTCAAGAAATCATTATGAACATACAATGTCATGAAATGCGGAATCTGTTACCACAACATTCACAGCAAAAAAATGTACCTGCCTGTGAAATCTGTCAAAATCTGGGTGCAGTACCAGCGACCGCCTGTATGACAGCTGTCAGTGGATTGCATCATACGGATTTAAACTGAAATCGAATGTCTGAAATTTAAGTGACCTGTCATTGAGAGTAGCCTAGGTTGTCACTATGTAAATTTCATGGTTTAGAAGTTGAAATAAATGTTATAGCTGTTTGTTTGGAAATTAGAAAGTTTATTTTAAACCAAGAACAAATTGCAACAAAATGACATTTGAATTTAAGCCTGACTCCCCCCCCCCCACACAATGCCAGGCCTATCTCTCCACCAGGAAATCACACCTCTGTGAGGATCAGAAAGGGGAGGAGATATTGGGCTGCAGGGGAAGAGGACAATGGACTTCCTCTGGCTGTAAGGATATGCAGAGTGTGAAGAGTCATGAACGGCCTCTCCCAGAAGGAAGGGGGCAGAGATTGCTTCTGATCTGCCAGAAGGAGAAGGAGGTGGGGACAGACAACCATTTGTTGATTCACAAGGACAAAAAGCACATTTTTAAAAAGACTGATAATTTACTGTGTAAAATTGTGAAAAATATGTACACCCTGGACTTGTGAACCTAATTTTTGGCTGCACATTTTAAGAGGCGCCAGAACTCTGTGCTATGTTCTGGGAAGTAACAGTGGAAATTATGGCTTTATATCAAATGTAATTATGTCAAAAGCATGAAACTTCACATGCTTATGCCCATATAAAATGTGCACATTTGTGGGAATTTGTTCCGAAATTGGACCATGTATTCCGGACAAAAAGGGCAGAATTCTGTCAAAAGGAGACCCAAGATCCTACAGCGACAGGGCTTGGAAGAGTATCTGCTCCACAAAATATGTGATTTATATATGTTATTGTTATAAAATATGTATTGTACCAAAAGTAGATTTTATGTTCAAAGGGACAAGGGAGGATTCTCTGACTCATAAACCCCCATCATCATTGTGACACCATTTTTTCTTCTCCAATCAAGGGGGAGAAGAAATTCTAATCTATAGCCTGCCTAGGGGGTGCACTTAATTCAACTCACACACCCCTTTACCATATGCATAAATAGAGAAAGCTGAGGACATAGAGAGACACACAGATTCACCCACTATCCTGATCCTGGCGAAGCACCCTGAAGCAGATCCATCCATATCCCTTGCTCCAGACTCCAGAAACTTGGCAAGCAGAAAGGCCCAATCCATTACTTGAACTATTTTCAACTAGGCCTTGAGTTTCCAGAACCAGAAAGAATTCCCCAAAACAAGAGGGGAACAAAAGAAACAGCAGGGCTGTGCTGTAAATGCTTTCCTGCTAAAGAATTATTATCCGATTCAAAAGACCCAATCCAGTTGTGCCGTGCTGTGCCGTGCTGTGCAGATAGCTGTGACCAGATCCATTGCAGACCCAGTCCAGTCCGGTGTGCCCAGCAGCCTGTCCCGTCCGGTGTGCCCAAACTAGAATTCCTGACCAGAAATCCATGACCAGAATCCCTGACAGTTCTGTTTGAAGCCCAGATAGTGAGTATCTATAGATAGGACTGCGTCCCTAGCATATGTACTGTCCATAGTAATCCCTGTTTTAAACCCATCCTCTCTTAATTTTAGAACTACATTGTTAGAAATATTTTTGAATTGCCTAAACTCTCTATATTATCCCTACTATCTTCCTTCTGTACTAGTATTGTTAAAAATATCTTTGCACTGATATATTTCATCCTGCAGAAGGCAAGCTCCTTGGCAGGCAGGTGCCCAGATCCATTGGCGCCCTGTTCCAGTGGCTGTGCTTCCGTGTGGTATTTGCTTCTTCATAGTCTTCCCCTAGTGTAAAGAAATCCTGTTTGTCTTTTGAAAGTGAATTCCTGTTTTAATTCTTGCACCTATCTCAGAAAAATGACCTCCACTAAAATGTCCATAACTTTCTCAATTTTCATGCTAGAAACTTCTGCTTGTAGCTCACATCCACAGCTTTCCATAGAAACAAGAACCGCATTCCAAATACATATAGGTCTCCCGCGATCGTGATTACCACGCGCAGAAAAGTGTGCCACAAATTTTTATTTTAGCAAAATATTACACGTGTAAAACAGCTTCTGATTGCACCCGACCTCAATTTTAAGTTTTCACATTGCTTATTAGTATCAAGTCATTGCTAGTGTTTGTCTGCAACTATATACAATGGCTCCCATTAGAGTTTAAACATTTTCAGTCATTTAAACCATATTTAGTGTTTTACCCAATCCATTCTCAGATAACTTTGAAACCATTTTGACAGTTTGCCAATCAGTTCTGTTTCTCTCTTTTGCTTGCTGGGGGGAAATCGGGATTGACATTTTGTTGAATTCTGCATTCCTGAACCCTGTTCTCTCTCCTCCTATCTCGACACATTGCTTGTTGGGAGTTGAGGGGTGTGCAGGGGGAAATAGTAACCATACTGCTATTTGATCTGAACACAACCACACACATATTATTACTGTGCTGCATTGTTTTGGCTTACTATTACTCCTTATGATTAAAGAGATTGCTTAGTGTTGCAGCACCCCATTGGTGATTATTGTATACCCATTAAACATAGTGTGATTATATTGTGAACTACATAAATAAATATTTTAACTTTGTAAACCAGCCTGATTCCTGGTTCAGTGTGACCGGAGGTGGTGGGGGGGATTCCAAGAGAGGGATGTGATATAAGTGGTACATTGTTCAGAATAAAATAACTTTTAAACACAAATAAATAAATAAGGATTTCAGTTGTGCATTACACGCTAGGCATTGACTTAGGTGAAGTGCCGGATTGAAATCACTTACAAATCAGGATGGGAACTAAAGAGCTGACGGATGAAGAAATCAGAGACTATGTGAAGGCCAGCATTCATGCACCTGAGGGAACAAAGTTACTGTACCCAAAGAAACACAAAAAGTATGTGGGAAAATGGATCTACTGCACTCCAAGTGGACAATGCATGCTTATGTCATGGAATAAAGATGAGCATGTGAAATCCGCAGGAAAAATATGAGTCTCAAATCAACATTTCTTCGGACAAGGATGTCTAGATGTGAAGATTGGTGAGAGTGTGGTCGATGAATCACCGAGAAGGGGGAGTGTAGAGGTGGAGCCAGGTACACCTTCCAATGATCCTCCCCCATGCTATCTATATGTTGGGAACAAGAGTGTGAGACACGTGCAGTGTCAGTAAAAATACCTATAACGAAAAAAATCTTAGAAGTAAGGTTCCCATTGAGGAAGCCATGAATGCAGTCACAACAATATGATGGCCATTTGAATAAAATCCTGGAGGATGTCGGAAAACCAAGCAAGGAAAAAGCCTGGTGACATCATGAAAAGCAGAGCTGACACACTCAGAAGTAGAGGCTGAAGAGTAAAGACATTCCATAGACACAAAGGAGGAGGTGTTAATGATGAGCAACATTTCGGGAATGAGACAAGGATGCTCATGCTACAGAACTAATGAATATATCCATCATTTTACAAGTTTACAGGTGCAGAAATGCAAGTAGACAAAGTATTCTTAAAGGCTATCTGTGTAGTGAATAGATTGTGGTGATGCGCCAACGTATATGTATAGGAATGTATGGACTATGGATGATCCCACAATGCATTTTAGTAGAGCTATATCCAGTGAAAAGTAAGGCTTTCAGTATGTTGCAGTTGGAAAAGCATTTGACATTCAGTGGTGAATTAAATAAAGGCTTGGTTGGCCCAGCAGCAGGAAGTCAAGGCCACTGGGCATCTGAATGTTCATGCAGTAGTTACAGAACGTGTGAAAAGAACACACTTCTGTATGAGATGAGGAGTGAGAACATCAAAGACACCAGAAGTAATCATTAATAGTGTTTTAAATACAGAAATATTATGAAACTTTGTCTGCAGTCACATGGTTGCATGAAAGTAGATACTGGGATGAGCTGCATCAAAACCAAGAGACAGAGTATACCTATACTCCCTCTGATTCTCAGGCACGAAGAACATTTCCAAGGCCAATATTCAAAGGGCTAATTGACTGGCAGAAGGACAGAGTGATGATAGATGACAGGCTACTTGGTGGGAAGCTATGGGTATGACCAGCCTACCAGCACCTGGATGTTAGCCTGTGTGCTGCTTGCTTAGGTGGAATATTTCAGAGGAGTACAAGGGTGCCAACCAATTATGAAGTGCCACGTACTAAAGAACCATATAGTTTGTATAACTAATGGGACATCATGTATTTGATGATGTTCATAGTGACCTGCACTAGAGGAGGGTTTAGTTGCACCATCTGATGATAGAGACCCAATCACCTTCCCTGACAAGTATGGAACGTAAACCCGGAAGTTCCCTGTAAGCCTATCAATTTCCCAAGTAGGTTTTTGTAGTTTGCAACATAGAGTGACGTCAATGATGATGAGGTTATACTATAAATGTTTAGTTTTTTTACTGAAATGCATTCAGTGAGAAGATTGAACGTGTTTGTTGATGTTTGTTATACTCCCTGTTTTAGATAACTGATATTAAAACAGACACACTTTGCCAACTTCCTGAGTCAGTTTGATTATTGATGTTTCAGTATATGTTGCATCCCCATCTATCTCAAAGTATCATTACCCCATCTTAAAGGGCTTGTGTTGGGCACACAAGTTCAATACAGAACTCAAAGGACCCGTTCCAGAACCAGTAACCAGCCAGCACACAGTGTTCCCTGCTAGACTCTACAGCAAGCTTCCTGGATAGAATGTGCCAGACGATCGGTGAGTCTACAACCAAGGACAAGGCAGCTGCCTGCAACACAGTCAGTCAACAGCTTTGGGCAGTTTGTCTAAAGCCCATTGAAGACGCTGGCAGAAGTGCCTCAATGAGCACCTACTGATATCTGGCTTAAAGGACCATTTCAAGCCAGTTGAGTCCCTCAACCGACTGCAATTCTGAATGTTGTCAAGCCGCAGTTGCTTAAAGACATTTGAGACATCTCAACCAGTGCTTCTGAACCGCCGTTTAGCACTGAGACAATGATTCCTGACCTGAGCAGACATGTAGGCCAGCCTGCAGCCATTCATATAGCTTTGCTTGCCGAACCACCTTGCTTTCTGATAAGGCATGAGCAGGGATTTCCTGCGTGTCCTGTGTCAAGAGAGGGGACTTCCCACAGCACCAGGATTAATTAACCTGAGTTGCTGACCAGCCTCCAAGCTTGGGTAGAAGCAAGGGTGGTTGGAGATGAGACCCCAGAGGATGGGCTATGCCTGGTGTACCCAAATGAAGTAGGACATCCAGAAAAATGTGGTGGAGGATGGCGAGCAGGACATCATGAGAAGTTTTTCTCACCAACCACCTCTCATGGGGACAGTGTGGTTTCTCAAAACTCCACAGTGTCCCAGGTCCCAGGCCTCGGCACATCCTCTAAAATGTCCAGTGGAAATGTACCAGTGGAAATCGATTTAGCGGTTAGAACGCTCCTGATGTAGGAGAGGAGACTAGAGCTGGAGAAGGAGAAAGTGTGGAACAAGGTCACCATAGAGCTGTGCAAGCTGACACCCGAAGAGAAAATGGGGGCCAACAGATCCACCTCTAGCGAAGGAAGCAGTAGGGGCTCAAACCAAGGAGCCTGGGATAAGCCTTGGTTCCACTTCCCCAAAGATGTAATAGAGGCTTCTGAAGTGGGGAAGGATAGTTTTGATTGGTTTGAAGTGTTGAAGCTTGCTTTTCAGCTACATGAGGTGGAGAAGGTACTGTGGATTGCAGCCCTGATGAGTCGCTTACTGACCCAGGGGACAGTTGTGCAATTCTTCAGTTAAGTCCTGAGGAAAGGCCCATTTATGAGAGCATGAATGCTTGCTATCTCAGGAAGTTCTGTAACACACCAGAGCAGTATCTCAAGAGCTTCAGAGAGCTCGGAAAGACAAGTGGGCAGACATTTGAAGCCTTCACACACTTGTCATTGAAATATCTGAGTGGGTGGGTGCCTGGTAACAAAGATGACACATTTAAAGTGTTGTACAGTTTGATTGCGTGTGAGCATGTCTTAAATAATTGTGAAGTCGACCTGCACCAGGATTTTGTGGCCAAGACTTTTACAGACCCTATGGAACTTGCAAAGGCTGCCGACAGGTTTGTAAGTACTTGAGTTTTGAAAAAGGCTCAGGCGAGCACACCCAAAGCAGACGAGAAATCCTCAGACAATAAAGAGTAACAATGATGGGAAGGACAAAGGTCAAGTCCACTCCTCTTCTAAGTCAGGTCCCCAAAAGCATCTCACAACTCTAGTTCAACCGCGCACTTAGAAAAGCAGAGTGCAGGCCCCCCTAACACAGGGACACCTGCGTTCTCACAACCCAAAGGGCGTTTCGTATGTAAGGAGCTGGGCAGTAGGAAAGGGGATCTTGCATCCAAGGGCTTACCCAAGCAAGCCATTGTTAGCGTTGGCCTCCTTGAAGAGGACTTCCCACTAGGGCACAGAGTGGCTGAATGTGGACTGCTTGCACCGAGTGGGAATTAGAACCGTATCTCCAGTAGAGATCCTAATTCCCAACAATACTCAACTGTTTTTAGAACAAGTGTATATCAATGGATACAAAACTCCTGCGGTCAGAAACACTGCGGCTAGCATCACTGCTTTCACCCGGCAGTGGGTATATCAAGGACAGTATGTTGCTCGGCCTGATTGTAAAGTCAATGGGTTTGAGGGCCGAGTAAGTGCCCCTTTGCGATAGTCGAGTTCAGTTGGTGGAGTGAAACTACCCAGTGGTGTGTAGTGGAGAAATACTCACTCCCTGCCCCATGTCTGTTAGGTAATGACCTTCCTGGTCCCGAGATAGTCGTGGCAGTCACCAGATCAAAGGCCATATAGGCCAACAGGTTGAAGACTCTCAGAGACTTAGGGCCTGGAGTGCTTCCAGAGTGCTTATGTGAGGGCACAGCATGGCTGGTGGCCCCTGATCCAGCTCCACAGACTACTGTATTGCCAACTGCTGCAAGAGAGTGCCAAGTAGCCACTGAGAGGCCTACTTTGGTAGCAAGGGGCCCAGTGACTTCAGAGTTGCCTGACACAGAACAGGAACCTAAGGTGGAGGACCAGGTAAGTTCAGACCTGAAGGACCTGCCCAAGCTGGATGAGTTTACATCAGCTGGGGGCCCAGATCAGACTGATCTCTTTAAAATCCAGAAAGAGTGTCCCACTCTGGTGGGCCTGTGGAAGCAGGTGGAGGAGCAGGCTAAAGGTGAGGCCCCTGGACTGTTCAAAGTGTACTGGGAGGATGGACTCCTGTACAGTGAGTCAATAGACTCTGAGTGTGAGGGCACCAGAAAGCTGGTGATTCCCCAATGCCACAGAAAGTTTCTGCTGGTTTGTGTTCACCAAATTCCTTTAGTGTGTCAATTGGGCGTGACTAAGACATCGGACCGGCTGTCTGCACACTTTATCTGGTCCAAGTTTAGCGTACATGTTAAGGAATTTGTCTGGTCCTGCCCAACTTGTCAAGCTTCTGGTAAATCAGGCGGTGCCATGAAAGCCCCCTTAATTCCACTACCCATGGTTGGGCGGCTTTTCAAGTGAATGGGCATGGATATTGCAGGTCCTTTGGATCCTCAAATTGGTAAGAGAACAGATACATCTTAGTGGGGGCAGACCAAGCCACTAGGTACCCTGATGCTGTCCCTCTGGGGAGCATCAAAGCCCCTGTGGTTGCAAAAGCTCTGATTGGGATATTCTCCTGCGTATCTGACAGGGGAACATACTTCATATCAGTGTATATGAAGGCTATGTGGGAAGGGTGCGGAGTCACCTACCAGTTCTCTACATCCTTCCATCTACAAATGAACAGGCTTCTTGAGCGGTTCAACAAGACCCTGAAAGGCATGATAGGTGACTTGAAAGAGCACCTGAGGAGAACATGGGATGTTCTCCTGCCATGCCTTCTGTTTGCCTAAAGGAAGGCGCCACAGAATGTAGTAGGGTTTCGCCCCTTTGAGCTTTGTTTGGACACCCTATATGAGGTCTCCTCAGTCTCGGGAGAGAGAGATGGGAGCGCAACCCCTCATTCCCCACACGTGGTGTTGTGGACCGTGTACTTGGCCTTCGGTCTAGAATGACAAAGTACATGGAACAGTCAACAAAGAATCTAAAGGCCATTCAGGATGAAGCAATGGCACAACCAGAAGGCCAAGGTGACAATTTATTCTCCAGGCCAGTGGGTGTGGATCATGGAACCTGTCAAACCCAGTGCCCTTCACGACAAGTCAGCAGGGCCTTACTGTGTGCTGGAAAATGTCAGTGAGATAAATTATCTAATTGATGTGAAAGGACCTAAACAGATGTATAAAACCGGCTAAAAACCCAGTATAGCAGGGATGACTTGGTCATGGCATTAGTGACAGAAGGAGGGACAGAGGATGAGACCTATCCACTCCCAGACCTCCTGTACACTGGAGCCACAGATGGGTCAGTTGAAGGGGTCAACCGGGAAACTGGCCAGTCAGAAAAAAAAACTGACAGACTGTCACAGTTTACTGGGACAGTTGGCTGGTCTGTTTTCGCTGACTCCAGGTTGCGCAGATTGGTGAAACCATGATGTGGACACTGGAGACAGTAACTAGTGAAAAGTAGAATTCACTGGATGTCCGAAAAGGTAAGGGACACCTTCAAGGGGGAAGTTTCCAAGATGTTGGCCCTGGGAGTGATCGAGCCATCCCACAGCTCCTGGGATAACCAAGTGGTAGTGGTCCCTAAAAGACTAGTGGTTGGAAGACTGCAGTCCTTTTTGTGTAGACTACAGAGGGCTCAATTATGTCATGAAAACAGATGCTCACCCCATCCTTTTGGCAAATGAGCTCATTGACAAGTTCAGCATTGACAAGTAAATGAGGACCTTTTGGAGATAATCAGGTGGATGTGCTTTCTCTAAGTCCTGCTCCCTCAACACCATCATACTACAACAGCAGGAGAAGGGCCCTACATGGGACCCCATGTGTTATGCCTATACTGTATCAAGTATACGAGAGACGATATGCACTCAGACTACCGTATCAAATGTATCTTCACTTTGAGAGTATGGAAGGATACCCTGTGGAAGGATGTCAGCACGCATCATTGTACATCATGGAGCGTTGAGTGAAATCTGAAGAAGAAGATGTACAAAGACATACTGAAATGGTATGAACATACTTAAGGAATATAACTGAACAGATCCATAACTGCTCTTCTGTTTAGTATCACTTTGTCAGTGTTACCCGGAATCTGCTCTAGTTTCCATATCCATCGTGTTTGAGTTTTTGGGTGGTATTTAGCAGTTTTCGATTTATAAGTTCTCGTCATAGGTTCCTTTACGTGAATTCTGGATTCTGATTTCTGCGACTGGGCTTTGGGACTGCAAGGAGGGGGGCTACTACACGATCTTCGGGTAGGCCTTGTTGGTAGCCGATAAGGTTGTGCTTCGCGTTTGGCTCTTTCTAACTTATGAAGGTTGAGTTTTGGTTCAGTCCCCGACTTTCCCAGTGAGCGATCTTTTGGGTTGTGGTTAATCACAGTCGGCCGCTGTTTTCGTTCTTTGTCGGCGAAGAAAGGTGGTACCAGAATCTCTGGTTCTATGTCGAGGTTTGCCTGTGCAGTTGTACATGTTGGTGGGGAGTCTGTTGTTCCTTGCACCTCTTGGGTTAGGGTTGTAGATTGATCTGTAAAGTGTTGGGTGATATTCATCAGATCCTCTTCGTTTAGAGAGGCTTCAACTCCTCTTGAAGAATGATTTTCTATTTCATGTTTGGCCTTATTTGCTTCACGGGGCGCTTTGTCTGTTCCTTTCTCTTTTGACTGGGTTGTTAAACCTTTTTGGATTGTTAGGACTTCTGAGTTTGCTGGAGCCCGTTGTTGGAAAATTGGTTCGAATGCCACGGTTCCGTTTCTTTTAGGATTTACTTCTTTCCGTCCTTTTGGTGACTTGGTGTTCTCTCTCATGGTAGTTGGAGGTACCGTTAGGTCAATAAATGGGTGGGTTTGAGTGCCTTTGGAGGTTTTTTGTGACCTCTGTTGTGAAATGAGGCACGTAGATAGGGTCTGTTTTTGAAGTGAAAGTGTGAAAGGTTCTTGAATTTGTTTTTCCTCTGTCGACTGGGTCTTTGCTTCTGAGGCCAAAATGTAGCCTTCCAAGAAAGTTAGTTTGTTTAGCATTGACATTTGTATCGATGTGTGCTCTTTCATCGTATCTCCGATTGTTTCGTACAATTTGACAAATGGGTTTAGAGCTATCGATAGGGCTGACATCAGAGTGCAGGTGTCAAGTTTTTTGTACTGAGAGTCGTTTGAGGGTGTGTGATTGTGTAAAGACGGTCTGCTTCTGGAGGGTGATGGTGGTCGTATGACTGACGTCGTAGCAGCTGATGTCCTTCTGGAGGGAAGGTCCAAAGAGTGTCTTCTTTGGTTGTTGTAATTGTCCAAGTTTGAGTAGAAAGAGTCTAAAGTTTTCTCAAACTGGAGTCTATTTTTTGCTCTGACAGGGTGATTTCTTTCAGGGTCCCTTTCCTGGGGTTGTTGCGTGGGCTTGAACGCCTCTCCAGAAGGCGGTGGTGCAGTCTCAGGTGGTTGTTCTTTGTTAGTGTTGCTGTTGCTTTGTCGGGGATTTGGGGCCTTGTCAAGTACCGGCACTTGTGGTATTGGTTGAATGGAGCTCATCGAAAGGGGGTCTGTTGGGTCCAAGGACAACAGACTATATGAAAGGGGTGTAAACCTCTCCTCTTCCCGTGTCTCTTGATTTGGAGGTTGAGGTTGAATTTGGGTTACTTGGTCTGTGTTGGTTTGGCTATGTAGAAGAGGCTGGGTAAGAACTGAGGTTGAGGCCATTGAGTTGCTAACTATGGGAGCAACTGTAGTGAAAATGGGTATTGTTGGTGGGATTGTGGTTAAAGCGTTTGACCCCCCCTCGTTTTCAGACGTTATTTGTGGGATTGTTGGGGTAACTTGGCCTGAAAAATGTCTTTTTGTCGGGTCCCTGGCGGAGGCTGCTCTATTATCTTCGTTTATAAGAGAATAGGGTAGTTTTCGGTTTGCTTGAATCAGCCTGCGATGTTTTCGAGGGGGAGTGATTGCGTCTGCTGCCTCGAGGATTTCCGCGTCTGTCAGTTCTTTACATTTTTCTTGGATAGCTTTAGAGTGCTTGTGAAAAAAGTCTGATAATAACTTCAAGGGGCGCTGAGGTTTTTTGAGGCCCTTTCTTGGGACTTTGGGTATCGCCCGTAGTGTTTTGGTGGAGGTCACCTGTTTTGATGAGAGTTTGGTCGAGCTCACTGGTTTTCCTCGTTTGGTTTGTGCGTCTTGGTTACTGGTTTTTTTGTTGGGGTCGTCACTCAGCCGAGGTCTCTTTTTTTTTGTATTGTCAGAAGGTGAGGCCCTCGTTTCACTGGGTGGTGGTAGGTCTAAAACAATCCCCTCGTTTTTATCAGCAGTGGAGTAAACCGGTGTGGAGTTAAAGGCATCTTCGTTGTGGGTTGATGTAGCTGTCTGGGCTCCGGCAGTAGGAGGCGCTGTTGTGGTTTCGCTTTTATTTGCCAATGCCAGGAGCGCATCTGCCGCTCCTGGCCTGCTCGGGCACGACGGCTCTTGGTCCTCGAGCCGGGGCCCCCCAAGAAGGTCGAAAGCCAAGACCCTCGTCTCCCCCAATGGGGGGGGAGACGTTGCCTTCTGGGGTGAGATCGTCCGACTTCGCCGACGCCTTCGCCTGACTCAGCAGGCTCACCGATGCTAGCCCGCTCCACGTCGGCTCCCCTCCGGGAGGCCGTGGGGCTGCGACCACGGCCGGGGTCGGCTCCTCAAGCGTCGGCGGGCTCTCTGCTGGTGTGAGTCCGTGGCCCGGAGCGGTCCCATCTCCTGGGAGCTGCCGGCCGCCAGTGGTGGCCAGTCTTGCCAACGCCATTTCCTGCGGCAGGTTAAGCAGCATGGCCGGGGAACTCAACGCGGCCGCCCCTCCGGGCTGTCGCGGAAGTCCCGGCGGTGCTAAGCCAGTCCGCAGAAGTGGAGTGGGGACCACGGGTATCGAGGGCGGTGGAGGTACTGCGTCGTGGAGATCCGGAGTCGTGGCGTTTTCATCGGGTGAGTCCGCTTCGTTAAGATCTTGAAGATGTTTGATCTTGCGAACGCCGAAGGGCGTTTCAGTTACTTTTTTACCAGTACCTTTTCCCAAGGTCGTGTAACCTTTTCCCAGATGCGCTGGTGTTTTAGGACCGAGGCTCTGAGATGGTAGATGGTCCTCTGATGTTTCTCCCTGGGTCGCGGGGGAATAATTGGAGTTGACTGGGTGGGTTGCAAGTGTCTTTTTAAACAACTGTTTGGCGTTACTTCTTAGGAATCGACTTGTCGTGTCTTCCACATCCAGTAATTGTAGCGTGGATGGTGAGGTGGCGTTTGGGCCCGACCTGCCTGACATGACTGCAGGACTGCCACTCGCCGCCACTCCGCGCCGCTCCGCGCCGCTCCGCGGGGTAAATGGTATTTTATGAGGTAGGGTGTAGCAGGAAACACACCTCCAGCAGTAAAACTGAAGGAAAGACTGGGTGTAGAGTGAGTACTGCAGGACTGCCACTCGCCGCCACTCCGCCGTTTATTCAGCCCCTCATATTTGGTCTACGTCTAAGTGAGATGTTAGGAGAATGAAAGCAGCATGAAATACAGCCTGTGAGGATTCTGGGTCAGTATGCTGCTGACAATTCGGCAGAATTGATGGAAGCCTTCTTCTGGGGCCAATAAAGTCAGAAAAATCACTGTCTGTGCTGTGGGTGGGAGTAAATGAATACTCAAGGTTTTATCGCAGGGCAGAGGGGCGAGTAAGAGACGCCAAATGCGGGCGTTGGAGGAGGAAGCAGCCGGGATGCGGGCGAGCTGCCCGTGGGGGGGCAGACAAGGGAGCCCTTGTTGTTGGATGCGGGGTCCGGCTGAAAACAGGGTATGGTGAACCTGAAGTTAATAGCTGTGCAAGGTCCAATGGTGGAGGAGGGCTGCAGCAGAATGAGCCAAAGGTCTAGGCTGGATGGCAGATGAGTATACTGTCCGGAGCGCCCTGATCACCCACTCCGGGTAAAGGCGACTCTGCAGACAAAGCTTCAGGAGGCGCGAGGGAAGCGGTGTCTCTCCACTGCTCATGCCCAGTACCGTACCTAAGAGTGATGATGTAACTGAACTGACAAGAGAAATATGTACGAAATGATAAAGTGATCATATATACAAAGAAGATAAAGTAACTTGCTGACCAATAAGTGTAAATACTCAGCAGCGTAAGGTAGATAAGACATATAGAAGCTTGCTAGAGAGGAAAATATAACATGGCAAGGACGGCCATGCTAGGAACATCGATGTCGGGTCATGTAAAGATTCAATTCATCTTCTTCAGAGACAGACCAGGGGTGCAGAGTCAGGAGACACTGGAAAACAGCTTTGGTGTGCATAGCGTAAAAGAGTCTATGTTGGCCTGGGATCAAGGATGCTATTACTAAGGAATAGCTGCAAAGCACAAAGGGAGGCTGATGGATAAGTCATGGACATGAGACATATTTCTCTTAGATTAAAGAAGAAGAAAATATTCACAACAGCCAAGTATTGGACAATTAAAAGTGTATACATTAAAGTGGATTTCAGTCCTGGGACCGTATCTCTCCAGGACTGAAATCTCTTCACTGGCTCCCAGTGGCTGCGAGGATTACGTTCAAAACCCTCTGCATTGTCCACAAGGCCTTCTGGGGCCTGGGACCTAAATACCTTCAACTCTCTCTTCCTAAATATCTTCCTTCACGAGCCCTTCGCTCATCCGTCTCCAACTCCCTCATGGTCAGCCGCTTCTCGAAGCAACGAGCTGGGGGTAGATCTCTCTCCGCAGCAGGGGCCTCCCTCTGGAACAGCCTTCCTGCCTCCCTGAAACTTGAGGAGAACCATCTCCGGTTCCGGAAGCACCTCAAAACCTTCCTCTTCGCTTCTGCCTTCTCTCTCCCTCTCCCCTGCTAATCCTGCTTAACTCCCCACTGAATTCAGCACTAAACCTGCATCTGGGCCACTCTCAGCAACCTCGGTCCAGGGCCCAGCCACTCTCCACTTGCACTGCCTCCCTGGCTCCCCCTGCACTGTGGGACTGTCACTGTATCCCTACAGCCCCCTTCCCAGCACTTGCTCTGCACTTACCTCGCACTTGCCACCAGCTGGCCCTTTTTATTTATTATTTATTATTATTATTATTATTATTTTTTTTTTACGCTACTTACCTTGTACTGCACTTCCCCCCCACCTCCTCCCCCTGCACTTCCTCCTTTTCCCCTTACCTCTGCACTTGCGCGATCTGAATGACACCTGGCCTAGTAAGATCGTTTGTCTGTCTTCCCCTTGTTTCCCTCCCTCCCTGCCTCGTCGCGCCTTGAAACACTTGTGTATAGGCGCGTTACAAATACCATATCATATCATATCATATCATACAGCTCATAGAAGATGGAGTGAGCAAGTCTCTAGAGGTGAAGAGGAGTAATGACACTCAGCATAACTGAATCAAATAACAGTAAATAAGAGGTCAAAATGGACACATTTGTGGTCTCTTCACATGTGACTCAGAAGGCAAAAATAAGGGCTATTCAATAAACTGTGGAAGAAGATAGTGGTGTGCTCACACTCCATTGAATGTCCCAGAACAGAGGGCATGATACAAGGTCAATTACAGATAGAAAACCTTGGCTTATGGCCGGACTGATGAGAAATGATGGACTTATTGGGAAAGTGGGGAGTAAACTGACGTGACTGAAGCACCTGCGTTTCGTTTCGGTCCAAAGTTAGATGGGGATACCAACACAATCACTGGGTCTGTGGAGCAACCTTCTATACAATGTTGCATAGACCAATCTGCTGCCATTTTTGTATGTTATAGTTAATATTATACGTATGTAGAGGTAGATCGAGGCATGTCTTAGAGATAAGCGACAGCCAATGGTGTACTAACCCATATGTATTCTATAAAATGGATTCTATATGTTCCCCTAACCAATCCCTCCCGTCAATAGGTTTTACAGTTTGCCATGTAGGTTGACATCATAGATGACACATATTGGGGTATAAGACCTTTCTGTAATCAAGTTTGTGTGTGAGTGTGCAAGCATCAGTCCGATGTCTGCTGCCAGTTTTGGCCTGCTTTATTAAAATGAGAATAAAGTAGTACTTTGCCATATTCCTTGAGTCGTCCAGTTATTTTGTCTGGAATCTTTATTGGTAATCCCACCTAGCACAAGAAATGCTTCAAGGTGCTAGAGCACATTTTGACCTCATGGCAGGGTATTGGCAGGTCAGCTTGACAGACAGAGCAAGAGAGAGGTCAGCATTTTCAACCCCAGAAGGACAATTGTGATTTCCTTCGGATTAAAGAATGCCCCTGCAACTTTTCAGAGGATGGTCAAGCAGGTTATGTCTTTACTGGACAACTTTAGTGTCACATATTTAGATGATATTGCTGTGTTCAAACACATCTGTGGGACCACTTACTCCACTTGAAACAAGTGCTTCATATGCTGCAGAGCACAGGGCAGACTACCAAGGCCATGAGGTGTCAAACATCAGAGGGCACATTGACTTACAAAAGCCACCTGGTCGGTGGAGGTAAGAAACAACCTATTGAAGCCAAGGTACAGGCTGTGATGAACTGGGATATCCCCACCACACAGACAAAGGTGAGAGCCCTCCTAGTTCTCACCAGGCACTTGTGGTCATTCATCAAGGGGTATGGGACCATTGCTAGGCCCCTGAATGATGGAACTTCGAAAAATATGCCAAAAAGGTAACTTGGACGCCTGTCTGTCAAACTTGCTTTCAGGATTTGAAGAGTGGATTGTGCAGAGCACCAATTCTGAAAGTACCAGACTATGGTCAGGAGTTCATTATCCATACAGACGCCTGTGATTTTGGATTGGTACAATTTTAGGGCAGCTGAACTCCCAATGGGTACAGCAACCTGTCGTCTACATTAGCGAACGATTAACATAAAGGGAAAGGAACTGGGCCATCATAGATAAAGATGCTTATGTGGTTGTTTGAACAGTAAAGAAGCTGAAACCCTACATTCTTGGCTCTCACTTTACAATCCAAACTGACCACCAACCTCTTAGATGGTTAATGGCCATGCAAGGGGAGAACCCAAGCTTTTGGCTGGGCCATATCCCTACAGGGATTAGATATGGGCATCCAGCACAAGCCAGGCTCCTAGCATGGAAATGCAGAAGGCCTAAGCTGGTACTTTCACCTAGATGACGAACCAGACCCTCAGTAGGGTGGCGGTTCACATGTTAAGGCTGGGGGGGGGGGGCATGTGAGCAATTTGATAATCTGCATGGTGGGTGTGCACTCACCTGGGCTTTTTAAATAAATTGATTGATTTTAGCCCAACCTCAGGAAAATGTGTTGGGCTAATCCACACACATGTCCATAGCTCGCAGCACAACAACAGCATAGACCTGTGTTCTCTGGGCTGGACACCACCTACAAATACATTCCGCCACTGTCATATTTAGCTGAATGTGACAACCAAGGATGGCACAATGACATCTCAGGAAGCGGGAGGCCACACATCCCCATGCCATGGACAGCCTGATTAACTGACGAAGGCTCAATGGAACTGCCCTGCTGTTTTGGGAGGCCCTGCAGCTGGTGGCAGCAATTAACCTAACAACAGGGGGTATTTCAAGCAGGCCCCCACAGAGCCTGGCTGCAGTGGATAACAAAGGAGACAGGAAATCCAACAAACTTTTATATGTAACTCGGTCAACTTGATGCCAGCTCCCGCCCTCAGTATCAATGAGAAGTGAACTGTCATGTCTGGGTCTTTTATTGCAATAGGCCACCCCACTAGCGGGACGCAATTCATGAGGTGCAAGAATGTGGTTGGCAGAATCCAGAACGTGTGGTCCCAATGCAGCTTAAAGGGAGACTTGGCGTTTTAACAGAAAATGCACAGGGAGGACAATTAACCCGAGAGACTCTTTGATCACAACAGACAGGAAGATGTGTGGGACTTAGTAACAGAAGGCAGTAAACCCTGATCTCTTTCTGTTGAGGGAAGGGCTCTGCCATATTAGATTGGGGTCTTCCCTTGTTTCTGTGTTCATCCCTTTACATTTCCTGTTGTAAAGCACTCTGGTTATGACCTCACAAGTGTAGCAAATTGTTGGTAGGGACCACAGGATTGGTACACTAAGGTAGGCTTAAAGTAACACCAATCACTGTGGTCCACTTGGTTTTAAAAGAGGGCTGGGCCCCTCTATAAGCAGATCATCTGACGACTTCATCAAAAGTAACAAATAAGAACTCAACCTTGGACACTGGCTGAAGGTACAGTCTGCCTTATATCTTCCGCCAGCAAAAGAAGACCAGGATATCCGAAGAGGGAAGCATGATCCCTCCCCTAAACATCTAACAGGGAAC
The DNA here is from genome assembly GCF_040938575.1 of Ambystoma mexicanum. Lineage (NCBI taxonomy): Eukaryota > Metazoa > Chordata > Amphibia > Caudata > Ambystomatidae > Ambystoma > Ambystoma mexicanum. The sequence goes on from NC_090936.1 coordinate 1,027,386,905, forward strand.
AGAGGGAGATATAGAACTCAGAGCACCCTCCAGCTGTTACAGGTACCTAGCCAGCACACATCAGGCCCTGCTAGGCTCGGCAGCAAGCTTCCTGGATAGGAAGTGCCTGAAGGTCTCTGAACCTACAACCAAGGATAGGGCAGCTACCTGCAACACACACCACAGCTGTGGGCCATCCACCTTAATGGATGACACAAGCCCATTGAAGAAGCTGGGATAAGTGCCTTGACAAGCACCTACCAGCGTCCGACATAAAAACAAACTTTTCGAGCCAGTCGAGTTCCTCGATCCGCAACCGACTGCAACGCTGACCGGTGTCAAGCCGCAGACACTTATAGACATCTGAGACATCTCGACCAGTGCTTCAGAACCGCCGATCAGCAAAGAGAAAATGATTCCTGACCTTGAGCTACCGTGTAGGTCAGCCTGCAGCTTTTCGTCTAGCTTTGTTTGCTGAACTGCCTTACCACCTGATAGCCACATCTGACTCCCATCTCAAACTCTGTCATATAAGCCTACAAGTGCTCTGAAGCCGACTCGACCCTGTCGAGCACCAAGAACTTCAACAGAAAAAGGTGGGCCTCATTCCGAGTAGGGCGGTAAGGGTTAACGGTCACCGGTAACGAGACCGGTGCCCTTATACCCTTACCGCCCTACTACGAGTTCTCTTTGCGGGTCCTTCCTTAACGCCTGCTTTTAGCAGGCGTTAAGGAAGGACCCGCAAAGGGACTTCGGGGTCAATAACGGTACCGTAATTTACAGTATTGTTATTGCTGCCTTCCCCCTTCCCATTAAGCCCTATGGGGGCTCAAATGGGAATGGGGAATGGCCCTGGTGAATGGGGAATTACCGGTCCCTCCGACCTCGGAATGGACCGGTAATTACTCCATTCACCAGGCCGGAGTTTGGACGAGTTTGGAGGCAGCCATGCCGCAAATAGCGGCGTGGTTACCTCCGAACTCGTAATGAGGCCCATTGTGTTTCTGAGCCCCTAGTCCTTCTGAGAAGGCCACTAGACAAATAATAAGACCCTATTCCAACTTTGCGCTAAAGCCAACAAACCTTAACAAACTGTTGTGGTTATTAACCATACTCAGTACCCACATATTAGTATCCAGAATGCATCCCTTTTCCTGCTTTGAAACTGTCTGTCCTCTGCCTTCCTTTACAGGGTGGGTTGTATTTTGTAGTGCTATTAGACTGTCTATTGCAATAATAATAATAAAGTAGATATTTGTATGGAAACTTGTCTGGACACTCCTTTTATCAGCGGGTAATAATTTTATTTTTGCTGTGTTGCAACTAACCAACAATCCGCAACCTTTAGAAGCGATAAACTGGACAAGGAGGTTTGTAATTTTAATTGTATGCTTATTTAAACCAATCTGTTCAGATGCATTCTGGTGTATTAGAGGTGTGGGCCTGAGTGATGGTTTAGAAACTGATATTCACCCCAGGACCATGGTTACCCCAGAATGTTATCATCACAGCAACTTTTAAGTTAATTGTTTTTTTTTATAATGAACCTAATACCGTTCCTGAGTTTGATTTCTAAGTGCGGATCTGGGATTTGAACCTCTATTATTCTGCGTGGTCTTGCTTCCAAGATCAGCGTGTTGCCCGTGTGCTAGCCTCCTCCTTTATTTTGCAAGGGGCATCAGAGAAAAGGGTGCAGGCAGCCTCAAACATTGCATTGTGCACATGCTCTGTCCATTGGGGCCCGATTGGTTATTGCCCATAATGGCAAAGAATGTTTATCATCTGTTCACATGGAAATCAGGGTTGGGGGCTTTCCCTGACTCCCCTTTACAATATCTGTGTTTTTCTTCTGATTGTTCGGCTCTAAACAATGGCTTGGGTGGCTCTTGCAAATGCACACCTGACTGCATTACTGCCGCCTACACAGGGCGAGACAGAGACATAGCGTGAGACTCAGCTCATATTCCTTGACCACGTTGTACAGCAGCACCAACGTGGAACTCACAACAACATACCAAACAGCATGGAGACACATTTTGTTTTTCTTTTTTTTTTTTTAAATTAAATTGAGGCTCCTGGGCTGTGCCAGCAGCATGTTGCTCTTTGTTTTTGGAGTGGCTGGTTTTCTGATAGCTATAGCCATTAAGATAGCTAAATGGGTTGAGCGCTCACTGCTGCGATGTGTGTGTGATCTACAGGTTGCGGGTATGGCTCCCGGCAATGTCAACTCAGCCTTTCATCCTACTGATGTTGATAAATGAGTACCAACACAGGTCTGGTAATATTGTATGTATATTTGTTCTATATGAAGCGCTTAATCGTAAGTGCTATATAATAATACATCATTATCGTTTGCCCTTGGCCATCTGCTTGCATTCACAGTAATTTGGTAATAGGGGCCTATGCACGCTGATATTAATGATGCATATGTGAGCCATTCTTGTATAAATGTATATCACTTTACAGTGATATCGTAACCATGTTTTCCGTAGTGTGCATAGAAACAATGCTATGTGATCCCACTTCCTGTTTGGTCAAGGAGTGAAAGGTCGTGTTGCATCGCTTCCTGTGATGTCACTTTGGGATGGGGTCAAATGACATCACTTCCTGTGATATCAGAGGTCAAGGGTCGTGTGATGTCATTTCCGCCCCTATCCCCCCTGGCATTTTGGTGAAAGGACATCCCTGTTCAAACCCTTGAAAACATTTTATGAAGAATGATGCCATGGGAACCAGAGAGGGACATAATAAATGAATTAAATAGTAAGTGAATGTGTATGCAAATGATTAGAATTGCATGAGAACAAGGCATTGAGTGAGAAAGAGATGCTTCTACGACATATGATAAAAGTAATTAAAACAGAGAAAATACAGCTAGTAACCTCCCGGATTAAATGCTTGAGGGGGAAGGAGAGGAAGAGATACAAGCAGTATTAAAGAGTTCATCTGTGTGAGCCATTAAAGGTGTGAGTTAGGAGTATGTCAAGAAGGGGCAAATAGGGGGAGGTACAACATCATACAAAGTAAAAGACTGTGAGAAGGAGCAACTGAAGAAGGAAAGTAGCAAAGGAGTAAAGCAGTGACAGAAGATGAAAGGACCAAGCCAGGAGTAAGGGGTTGTGAAGGATTGAAGAATTGAGGTAGGTGTGCCTAGAGATATGAATGAGTTCAAAAAGTTGACTCCACAAAGGAACAGGACGGGGTTGATTGGTGAATTAAGGATTCAATTGACTAAAGGGTGTGGGTTGATGGTGCATATGTGAAAGACTAATGGAGCAGAGGCTGGAAAAGTGCTAGAAGCCAAGGCAGAAAGGAAGGGAGGGAATGGCACACAGAAGGCGTTCGCAGGAGGAGGTGGACATCCCAAAGAAGAGACGATGATTGTGAGTTATGTGATGAGCCTAATCAAAAGAGAGATTATTAGCCGAGTACATTATCGTTCATCCTGTTTTTAATGGGCCCGGCTTCTTTTGCTCCCTGATGGAGGGGATTTCCAACGCCATTAGTGCATTCGCACCCGCTCTCAATGCAACGGTGCCTGAATGGCGATATTGTTGCTGTTACCTGGCTGATAGTGGTAAGGCTTCTGTCCAGAGTGGCTCATAAATCCCAGAGCCCTGCCTGCAGACAATATAAAATGGCAACACATTCTAGTAAGTGGACATTAAATAATGCTAATAAATTGCATTAGGTTCCCTATAGAATTACTTCTGCATTAATAAGGACCTGAACGCTGTGTGATTAATGTCACGGCAATGAGCACCGGTGGGTTTAGTAATTGCCTGCCTCGCTGCTGACTGTGAAATATTACTGATAACAATTAAGGATTTGCGAAGCGGGGTGAAGCCCTCCCTGGCTGCCATGCGACCTCATTCTCTGTGGATGGGTGAAGAACGCCCCAGAGCTTATGATGGAGCGGCAATAAGGATATGACCACAATAGCTGTGAATGCAGCTTGTGGGTGGAAGCACTCCACAGATGCAAGGATGAATGATGGAGTAGCAATGAGAATGTGACCACAATAGCTGTGAATGCAGCTTGTGGGTGGAAGCACTCCACAGATGCAAGGATGAATGATGGAGTAGCAATGAGAATGTGACCACAATAGCTGTGAATGCAGCTTGTGGGTGGAAGCACTCCACAGATGCAAGGATGAATGATGGAGTAGCAATGAGAATGTGACCACAATAGCTGTGAATGCAGCTTGTGGGTGGAAGCACTCCACAGATGCAAGGATGAATGATGGAGTAGCAATGAGAATGTGACCACAATAGCTGTGAATGCAGCTCAAGGCGTGAGGCCTGCCATGTGGGTGTAGCAATGCAAATTTGAACTCAATTGCCGTGGATGCAGCTTGTAAATTGAACCTCTTTCCTTCCAGATGCCACAGTGGAGTGAACATGATGGATGACACTGTATGCCATGTTTTTAACCAGGTCACTTTCTTCGTTTGCCCATCTTTTTCCCCATGGTCATTTTCACCAAATATATATTTCATATGGCGGTGACCACGCCCCATTGTTAAGGTGAGTCAGACTCCCATAGGAACCCGTGAAAATTCTATTGTTAATAACTTTTGATGCGAGAAACAGATTTGACAGAAATGTCAAAAGTGATTAAGGACTCGCCGGCTCCACCAGACTGCTAAGTTTTGTAAAGATTTGTTAAACAATAAAAATGTTATTATGAAGACAACATTTTTTTCTCCAAAAGGGCCGCCTACTTCCCATTAATTTTCCCTTAGACCAACAAGGTACATTTTTGCCAAAGTACACAGGCAAAACCGCTGTACGGATTTGAACCAGGAAAAAAAAATGTGGGCACAAAGCGTTGACTCCCAATTCATGCACGGTTTGGGGTTCTTCTATGCAGTAGATTTTTCAATATTTGATGGAAAAGGAGGTGTCCCCTTCTCAAAAATAGATAGCTATATTTCAGGAATTTACCCCAAACCAAGTGTTTTTTTAGAAATGAAACAGCTGTCATCTTGTTATTCTCTCGATGTGAGAGATAACCGTGGCTATAGCTGATGATATTGGAAAATGAAACACAGGATAAAAGCTATTTGGAGGTAAACAAACATGCAAATGCCATCAGGCTAACGGTGGGGGGTTTCTAAATGGCACAAAGTGAAATCTGATAGTTGGAGGGGGTCTAGGGACTGAATTTGTAACACAAAGCTTTCTGTAGCCTCGGATATAGCGACATTTAAAATCAAACTGTGTCACATAAACAATGTGTGATGTGGGGGAGAGGGCAGGAGGCCATCTGGCGAGTGGGGGAGCTAGCACAAATGAGAGGGCACTTGGTGAGGAAGCATTTTATTTTCCAGCCGTTTTTCTGATATGTGAGGCTATAAAGGACCACAGAAAGCCTAGAGTATGTGTAGTTGAGTAACCGCAGTTATTTGTTTTTTATGTGAAACATATATTTTCAGCTATAGTGACGTCGGGGTCGGAACATCACTGGCCATGGCCAGTGACACGATTACAATCCAGGTCTCTCGTCCATGCAGTGACCAGGGCAGACAGACCCTGCTTAGTTTCAAAGTGAGGAAGGGGCCAGCCTCCTCAGGCCATGTTGCCCGATAAATGAGCCAACGTTACAGGACCACTTATAGAAACATGCCGGCCCTTTCCTTGCTTTCAAGATAAGCAGGGTCAATCCTGCTTTGAAGCTAAGCAGGGTCAGTCCCGGTTACTGCATGGATTGGCGATCAAATGGGCATCCGAATATCTTTTTCTTTTTTTACACCATGCTACTGTCAGTCCTTGAAAGTTTTGCACTCAGAGAGCATTTTTTTTGCCTTTTTTGAAATTGCATTCTGGTATTTGTAGTCTCTCAGTCAATAATTAAAAAAATAGAGATTTTAACAGCAACAGTGGGTTTCCCATCCCAGCAGTAACTGGGACAAAACCTGCTTAGCTTCAAAGCATGGACGGTGTCACCCTACTAAGGCCATGTTGCCTAATAAACAAGCCCACCTTAAAAGACCACTTAGAGAAACATGGCCTAAGGGGGCTGGATCCTTCCTCGCTGTGAAACTAAGCAGGGTTGGTCCCGGTTACTGCATGGATGGGAGGCAGTCTACATTCCCGAATGCTGCATGTTTTCTTAGTTTAAATATCTCATAACTCACAGCAGCCACACTACTTTTTTTTAAATCATGCTAATGTTAGTCCTTGAAAGTTTTGCACTCAGAGACAATTTGGTTTTTGCCTTTTGCTGAATGGCATTCTGGTATTTGTAGTCTCAAAGTCAAGATGGGGGGAATAATGCCACAATTGTACACTTTTTGCCTGACATAGTTCTATAAGGATTTATATATTTGAGTGACACTATTGTATGTGTACTTTTCAAGTTTGCTTTATAAAGCACAGTATTGTTGAAACCCAGACATGTGTGTGAGGAGGGGAAATGATGAGAGGACAAGTAAGAGATGAGTATTTGCCCACAATGTGGCAAGAGAGTTTGCAATCCTGGACACTGGTGCTGTTTTGTTTACCCTGATTGTGGCTGCTATTCAGGTCACCAGTAAAGGACACATGTGGGTGGACAGCGCGTGACTTTATTTTAGAGGGCAAAGTCAACCCCTTGTTTTTTATTTGAAGGTGGCAAGCTTGCTCAAGTATTTGGATAGCAGGGTTGTACTCAGGTTGGCATGTTTCCAGTGCAGACATTTACCCATAAGACCACAAACACTTGTTTCATATTGTAATTTTGATTTCCGTGGAATATTTCACTACAGATTGCTGTGTTTGAAAGGTGAGCACCTTTTATACCTTGCCAGAATATTTATTAGAAGATTTCCTCTCTCAGGTTATTTTTCTAGTGTTCATTACTTTTTTTAAAGTCCAATACTATTTAGTCCTGTGCACTTTCTTCTAAGGTGTAGGTCAATTGAACTATATTTGTATATTTCACTTTAAACTATATGGTCACTTACTGTGCTTATATTCATGGCTGCAAGCTTTTGATTTTCGCTATGGGGCAAAAGTACCTGGGCATATGTTATTTTTGCAGCTGATCATTTTTTGCCATTTTCTATGCTGCTTAAATGCAGTTAGTTGGGGTTGTGTGATGTGTCACAACATTCACCAAGAGACCAGACATATAACAATGGGCTTGTACCGTGCTGCTTAACCAAAGTATGTGATCCTCTGAAAATAATTTAATCTCGCTGCACACTGCCTAAAAATATTGTGAGTTTGCAAAGCCTGCAATCTTTTATACATAGCAATACCCCTATCAAAACAGGACAAAATCAGTTTGCCATTGATGAACGTCTGTGGGTGATGGGTTGCAAGTGTTTTAAAATATAAAGTGGCCGTGCTCACCGACTATGACTAGTGGCTTGGTAGTGTTTGGCCATTCCCACCAGCCATTGCCTACGACCATGGCTAGTGGTCTAGTTGCATTTTAAAATGGACATTAGGCACAAGACCATGCTAGCGGTCTGGAAGCATTCTAAAAATCTATGGAATAACAAAACCCTTGAAATTCAAGAAAACCTTATTTGCAGGGATGTTAAGGTGAGAACATAACGCAACAAAACCCCTGAAATTCAGCTAATGCCACCATAACTTCGTGCACCCTGTTGCGCAGCCTATGACCACAATGATGACCTCACAGATCACATCATTGATGACATCACTAATTACATGTTGTATGAGAACACTGATGACATTACAAATCAAATCACTGATTCCATCACTGGTGACAGCACTAATTACATTGTATATAACTGATTATATCAATAATGAAATTAGACATAACATAATTTATAAGTTAGCTCATGAAAACCTTGATTACCTTAATAACAATTTAGGCCATGGATTTGGCCATGAAAAAGGCTGTGGTCACTTGCCAGCACCAAACGCCATAGCTAGTGGTTGGTTAATGGTAAAAAATACCAATGTGCATGGGAAAAAGCCATGCCTAGTATCCCATCACTGTTTTAAAATATAGAGTGGGCAACGTTGAACGCTATAGTCAGTATGTTAGAATATATAGTCGGCACAGCCAAAGGCTGTGTCCACTGGCTACTATTGTATTGGAGACCATGGCTAGTGTCCGGTTAGTTTATATAATATACAGTGGGCACGGCCGAAGGCCATAGCTGGTGGCTGGTTGGTGTTGTATAATGCACAGTGGGTGCAGCAGAAGGCCATTGCTTACTGCATTTTATTATTTTAAAATATACAGTGGACATTGACAAAAGATATAAAAACTGCACAAGGTGAAAGGTCATGGCTAGTGGCCCATTTATAGTTTTGAATATATAGTGGGCCAGCCAAATATTGTGGCCACTTCCCAGTATTGTGCTAAAGTCCATGGCTAGTGCCTTATCAGTGTATATAATATGCAGTGGACATGGTTTAAAGCTGTATAAGTGGTAAAGGACAAAATCTATGGTTGGTAGCCTGTTAGTAGTTTAAAATATTCAGTGCACATGGGTGAAGGTTGTGACCACTGTCCATAACTTAAGGTCATGACTATTTTCATGTCTTAACATATATTTGGGCATACACACTGACCATGGCTAAAGGCCATGCATAATGCCATTTACTGTTGTAATGTAATTAGTCATGTAATCAGTGATGTGATCTGTGATGTCATTATTGTGGTCATATGATGCGCAACAGAAGGAGCAACGTTAATGTGGCTTTAGCTGGATAACAGGGGTTTTGTTGTGTTAAGTTCTCACCTTAACGTCCCTGCGATTAAAGTTTTGTCTTTAGCATATGTTTGGGTTAGAGGAATGGGGTGGTGGGTGGCATGGTGAGGTGGTGGAGGTGGGTTAGATGGCGGCGGTTAGGGCAACCCCCATTTAAAAATAAATCAGTGAAAATGACCACAAGGAAAAATGCAAGTGTAATGTGCAAACGAGGAATGTGATCTTGCAAAAAAAAATGTCAAAAGTTGCTGTGCATGCAGGTCATGAACTGAGCATTAACCAGATGCCACAAAGGAGTAGCAGCAACGAGAATATCACCACATACTCTGCAGGTGCAGCTTGTGGGTTGAATCCCTCTCCAGCTGCCATGATGGAGTAACATTAACAATATATCGATAATAGCTGTGAATGCAGTTTGAGGGCTGATGCCCTCCTCGGATGCAACAATGGAGTAGCAATGAGAACATGACAAAACAAAAGCTGTGGATGCAGCTCCTGGGGTGAATACCTCACTGGATGCCACAGTAGAGAGACAGTGAACATATGACCACAATAGCTGTAAATGCAGCTCATTGGATTAAGCCCTCCCTGGATTCTATGATGGTCTAGCAATGATAATATGCCACAATGGCTGAGGATGCAGGTCGTGGCATGAAGCCCTTCCTGGATGCCACAGCAGAGTGGCAATTAAGATAGAACCACAATAGCTCTGGATACCACTTGTGAGATGGATTCCTCCCCATCTGCCACAATGAAATAACAATGAGAATATGACCACACCGAATGGAGCTTGTGGGCTGAGGCTGTCCCTGGATGCCAATAGTGGAGTAAGAGCAATGAGAATACGAGTGCATCACTATAAAAGCTGCGGGTTCAGCTTGTTGGTTGAAGTCTTCTCCATCTGCCATGATGGAATAGCATTGACAATATGACCTAGACGCTCCTTCACTGGATAGTGACCTTCTTCGCATCTCCACCACCACATGGATTGAAAATCATCCAGAGCCATGGTGATGGAGCTAACTTGCTTCAAGGGCCTGCAGTGGCCTCCTTTGTTACACCGTAGCACTTGGCTCCTTCAAAGAAGGTGTACGCGACGTCCGTAACTGCTGAATGGGCTTGCTTAAGCCCTTGGAGCTGCCTGCTATTCTATCTGATTGGCTGATGACTGCCTTTATTGTCCAATTTGAGCATAGCCGGGATGAGAAGCCGGCACCTGGTGAAGGACCCCGGATATCTCCCTTTCTGGGCCACTACCTAGACGCTCATTCACTGGATGGTGACACTCTTGACACCTCCACCACCATGCTGCTTTAAAAGCCAGCCCCTGTTAAACGACCCTGGGAAGGATATCTCCTGTCGGGTCCTGACTGCCGTGGCTGCCATTCCTGTCTTCCGTGGTCATTTTCTGTCCATCTCCTGGTCCGGGCTGAGTTCTTCTACTGTCGTATGCTGTTATGTGTCACTCTGCTTCTGTCTCACAATATCATCTACTCGGGTAAGACTGCCTTTATGCCCCCACTTCTGTTCGCCATTGCTTTACTGGTGTCTTTTTGTAATCTCCTGCTGGTGTATTATCTTTCACGATCCTGACTGCTGCCCTCCTGCCCACCTTTTCTTCTCCATGCCCTCCAAACCATATTGTTCATCTCATCATAGTATACAACTGCATGGTTCTGCATCTGATTCCTACCTGGAACCCTTGGTCTTTATGCGTGTCCAGAAGGCAACTTAGTTACATCTTTTACTAACACCATCCTTGTTGTCTGCTTGTCTCCCTACCTGATTTCCATTTATTAAACGTGGGTACCTCCCACCACCCTTCGGGCCCTAGCTTGACTCACCAACCTTCAGTCGGTTCCATGTGATAATGTCCCCACAAAAATGTACCATGCAAGAATGGTGCCGTTTTTTGTGGAGACATTATCATAAGAAACATGCGGGGGACACTCACTTTACCAATGACTTTTTTTGTTTTAAATGGAGTGGGGGACACCCCCGCAACTCCCACTCCCATTTACCCCATATATTGTCCCCATATACAATGTCCCCTATGCCGCTTTCCGGTGACTATATGTATGGCAACATTATATACAGAGACAATATTACCTGATACCCTTCAGTCAGCCTGCATACCATCCCCTTGACCACGAGATTTGGCTTTCTCCAAACTGTGCACTCATGATGATGCGGCCTCGTACGGCTGCGTTCTGTACTTGACTTCACTATCCTCCAGATTGGCATTCTTTGCCATGCTGTACTTGTCTTCAACTACCTGAACCAACAGCCGGACACTCATTGGCTGCGCTGTTCTATCTAAAACCTGCATATTGATGTTTGCCCCCATGACCAGGTTGTGAGACTTTCCCATAATATGCAACCTTCCTAATGTTGCATTTACAGAACCGTACTGCATTTTTTGTATCCCACTTAGCATGAATCCGGCAGTCCCATTTTTGCACATTTCACCTAATGTTGCATTACCTATCTTGTAGCAGTTTTCTCTTGTCCTGCCTTGCGCTGTGTTTGCACCTGTCCACTTGCACGTGTGTACCCTTCTCCTCCCTCCCCTGAGCACTGTTCCCCTACCTACACTCCTCCTCCCCCTACCCACCTTCCTTTCTGTTTCTGCACATTCACTTTGCGAATTGTCACTGGACCTAATCTGTCTTGTATTCTCATCCATGTCTTCCCCTACCCTCCCTACCCTCCTCCCCCTCTCCTCTTCTCCCCTGCTCTTCATGTTATAGCACTTGCACGATCTGATTGGTCGCAAGGCCTTGTAAGATTGCTTTTTGTTTTGTCTCTATCCTCTTCCATTTGCGTCCCCTACCCTCACTACCCTCCTGCCACTCACCCCCCATCTCTCCTGCTTTTCATGTTATAGCACTTGCATAATCTGAATTGTTGCATGGCCTAGTATGATCGCTTTCTTTTTTTACCCCTCTTTCCCCTCCCCTTAATTTCTTGTTTTAGTACTTGCACATTCTGAATGTCTCGAGGCCTAGTAAGGATGTTTTGTTTTTGTTTTCTCTGGTTCCCCCTCCTTGCCTTGATGTGCCTTGAAATACTATTTTGCTATATAGGCACATTGCAAATAACCAATAAATAAATACAATAATAGCTGTAAATGCAGCTCATGGTGGTCTAACACACTCCTCAGATTCCATAATGGAATAGCAATGTGAGTATACGAAAATCTTACCCCCATTTGTTACAAAGGAAAAGCAATGAGACAATGATCAAAATATCTACAGATGCAGCTCGTGGGGGGAACCCCCACACCACAATGGAGTGGCAATATGGATATGACCACAATAGCTTTGGATGCAACTTGTGGGGTGAAGCCCTCCCTGGATGCTGTGATGGAGTAGCAATGAAAATTAGACTACTAAAGCTGTGGATCCATATTATGCACGAATGCAGTCCCGGAATAGAACAATGGAATAGCAATGAAAATATGAACATAACATTTGTGGATGAGTAGATTCAGTGGTGGGATAGAAGGACATTTTGCCACCCATTTTCAAGCTGCATTGGCAGAGGAGTATGAGTGAATCAATGGTGGGATAGAAAAGTATGTGGCCATCCAATAACTAGGTTCATTGTTAGAGGTGTATGAGTGAGTCCAGTGATAGGTTAAAAGGAAATGTTGCCATCCTGCATTGGAAGAGGAATATGAATGAATCAATGGTGGGAAAGAAAAGGATGTTGCCATCCAATAACTAGATTTGTTGTTAGAGGTGTATGAGTGAGTCCAGTGATATGTTAGAAGAACAGGCTGCCATCTATTACCTATGCACATTGTTAGAGGTGTAGGATTGAATCCAGTGCTGGAATAGAAGGGGATGTTTCCACCCAATATCAAGCAGCATTGGCAACAGTGTATGACTAGATGCAGTTCTGGGAAAGATGGGAATATTTTCATTGTCAGGCTGCATTGGTAGAGGTGTATGAATGAATCCTGTCTTGGGACAGAAGGACATGTTTCCATTCATTATTGAGGTGCATTGCTAGAGATCTATGAGGGAATCCACCGCTGGGATAGAAGTGAATGTTGCCATTCATTGTCGTCGTGGACTATTAAATGTGTGCGAGCGAATCCAGTGCTGGGTTAAAAGGGAATGTCCCATGAATTGTAAAGGCATATTGGTAGAGGTGAATTAGTGAATCCAGTGCTGGGACAGAAGGTAATGGTGCCATCCATTATCTTGGTTCATTGGTAATTTCTTTTTTTTTTTTTTTTTGTTTTAATTTTACTTATATTCAGGTAAAAACCTGTAGTTTTATCAAAAAGTGCATTTGGTTTTCTGTTGAAAAAATTCAAGACTTTCATCTCAGGTTTCTCCGGAAAAAGGCTTCCCACAGACCAAACTGGTTGTCCACAGTGTAACAGAGAGGCCCAGAAGACACCTGTCTGTTTGGGCTGCATAACTCACTGCGTTGAGGTAGCATCGGTGAGGGAGGCCTCGTTGATCTGTTTGAAAGCCAATTCGATTAGGTTAGCCATAGCCACCGTCCACCGGGTGGTTTCTCCAGAAATCAGTCTATTCCACACATCTTCTTCCTGGGTCGTCCATGGGTTCGTGATCAGCGGCAAAAGGTAAGTAGTTCTATTTTTTTCGGTGATGGGGCAATTGAGAACCAAATGTCTGAGGGTTTCCACCCTCTCCATAATTTTGCATAATCGACAGGTCTGATTTTCCACCACACCTCGAATTGCGAGGATTTCTTTAGTCAGAAGTGCATTTAATCTCGCTTTCATGAACAAGCACCTTTTTTTTTTCTCTGGAAATTTGCTGACATGATTCATTGGGACTTTTGGTTTGTTAAACGTGGGAGGAAGGTGGCGTAAAAGTTTGTTTTCTGCAGCTATCTGTATTGTTTTGATCCAGTCCATTTCTTCGAGTTTACGTTTGATTTTATCCGGGTTTTCTTTTAAATCTGTTTCTGTCCACAGTATATCGGACAACCTTTCCTTTCTGATTTTGGCCCACTTTTTAAATGCGATGCAGTTTCCGTTTTCCATTTCTTCTTTGATTAATGAGTAGATGGGAAGGGAATCTGCCAAAATAATTTTTCTGAATAGTCTCATTGCGCTGAAGTCGACAGTCGAGGCTAACGAGACTAGTCCAAGTTCTCTTCGGATGGCCGCCATTGAGGTCGATTTTGGAAGCCCCAGGACGACTTTCCAGACCAGACCATCTATTTTGTTCCATATCGTCTGGGGAATACAGAGTGAGGCCTCCATTCCAAAAGCCAGCGTCGGCACAAGTTTCATTTTGTAAAAGTTAATAGCCGGGCGTAGCGAAAATTTGCCGAACTTCCTATCGAGGGTTCTCATTTGCGCTGTCAATCTTCTCTCTTTATCCCAGAGTACTGCTTGCATTGCCTGGTCCGTTGATGAGTTGTCTAATTCAAACCCCAAGTATCTGATGTTTTTGACTTTTTCAATTTTGATGTAGTCTAAGTGCCATGACTCGGGTTTTTCTCAAATGTCATGATTTTTTTTTTGTTTGTTTATCTCCAGATGATTTTCTTCGATGTATTTTGCCAAATTTGTTAATTTAAGCTGAAGCTCCAATTTGGTTTGGTCGATCAGAATTAAATCGTCCGCATATAAGAGACGAGGAATGATGGTTTTTCCTATTATTGGTGGAAACGTCCTGATATTTTCTTCAGAGTACTGCAAGTCTCCCAGGAATCCAATAAAGAGAGCGGGCGCGAGAGGGCAACCCTGTTTAACTCCCCTTTTCACCTGGATCTCGTCAGATAGATTTCCCTGTTGATTTAGCTTTACTCTTACGGTTGTTTGTGAGTGAAGCGCTATGAGAGGGTCAAGCACGGGTTCGGGACACTCCCAGGATTCAAGTTTTTTCCATAGCAAATTCCTGTCTATTTTGTCAAACGCTTTCGACAAATCTACAAAAGCCAGATAGATCTTCGGTGCCCCTTCTTTTACTTTTGCTTTAAAGATGTTAATTATCAGGATGTTAATTGCTGTTGTGCCATTTTTTTGAAAGCCAGTTTGTAGGATGTCTTTGCACTTGGCCGATTTTTCCCATATTCTCAGATGGTCCAGGATGAGAGAGGAAAAAATCTTTCCTATAATGTCCAACAATGCGATTGGCCTGTAATTAACAGGGTCTTCCCGACTGCCCTTCTTATAAATCAGGACAATGACAGCTTTCTGCCAAGTCTCTGGAATTAGATGGGATCTTTCGCATTCCTCAAAGATCATTCCAATCAATTCTGACCATTCTTTCGGGAATTGCTTAAGGATGATGTTCGATAAGCCGTCCGGTCCCGGGGATCTAGATGATTTCAGATTTCTGATTTTTGCTTCAATATCTTCAGGGTTCGATATTGTCACCCAAACCGGGTTGATGTTTCTTTCAGACGCACCTACATATTTCTTGGGTTCTTCAAACTCCCTCGAAAAGTACTCAATCCATTTTACTTCTGAGACTGCGTTTGTTGGAGCTAAGTTTGATGCAGGATTGCTGTTTTTAATTAGTGACCAAAAGTCACTAGATTTGTTGGTTACCAATGTTCTCATCATTTCTTCTGCATCCAGTTGGTATTGCCATGCTCTTCTTTGCTTTCGCCAACATGCATATCTTTTCGCTTCACATTTCCATGCAGATCAGTCTTGTTCATTATTAGATTTCTTTGCCCTTCTTTTTAGTTGTCGCCCTAATTACCTTTGTTCTACCAGCTCTTTGTTATATGCATGGATGGGGTGCGGTTGTACAGTCTGTCTGCCTCCTATTGGTTTCTGGTAGGGCAAAAGGAGCGGGAGGTAGTTTGGTCTCTCGTTATCCTTACTTAAGTGATTAGCAGTTGTTTTTTCCTCCCAAGATGATTTAATTTTCAGGAGGTTCCCTTCAGTTACGTGTAACCGAATTTGTTGGGCATTTGTTTCAACGGTGGCCATGTAGACTGCTTTTATTGGTCTCCATCCTTGCCACGTACATGTGAGTAGGTTGTGGTCACTGTTATCCGTTTTTAGCACTTTACAACTCTCTAAGTTTGCTGCAAGGGCGGATGAGATAAAAACATAGTCTAAGGTTGCTTTCGAGGCACCCCATTCCCAGGTTGGAATATTCAGTTGCTTAGGGAAAAGGGAAGCTATATTTTGTAGGTTTCTTGAACTGATTACTTTCATCCATGCTCTTCCGCGTTCCAGAGTTGAGTCCGTCCACATCCCTGGTTTTCTTTGTTACAGTTTGCATTGAAATCACCGCATACCATGATCTCAGTTTCATCAAACTCTTCATATAGCTGATCAATGGTTGAACTCATTGGTAAACAATACTCTTTGAAGGTCGTTCGTTGAGGGTTCCAATAGCAATTTATAATTGCCAAAAAGTTCAGTCGAGCACCCTTGTTCTTCTGGATTGGTGGGGACCATGTAGTCAAGATCACCAACATTTCATATGATTCCTTCCATTTCCTCGGAGCTTCGAGTCCCAGGCCATTTTTAATGGCTATTAACAGTCCCGACGATGGTATTCCTAAGGTTCCCCTGGTTGCTGCTGAGATTTCCAAACAGAATCCATCCAACGTGGGTTTCTCTAACAGCCACGTCTCTTGAGGACATAGTATGTCAAATGCGCCCAGGTTCACGTCTCCCAGCGTTGTTAAAGGATTATGACCTCTGGTGTTCCAGGATCCTAGGATATAATGATCCTTGTCGGGCCGTTCCTTGGTGTTCGATGCAGTTCCAACATTTTCGAGGCCCAACCCTGTTCGCTGCTATTTAGTAGTTTTCTTCGACCAGGTAGAGGTAAACCAGTCCCACGGGCCTCTCAAAAGTCTGGCGTCCGGTGTCTTTGCTGAAGTCTTCAAGTCGGAAGCTTTTGAGATGGAAATGCTCCCTGATTGTAGTTTGTCATCGTCTTTTCCTCTTGTTCTTTTCGATCTAATTTCATGGGGACTATAGTTGTAATCCGAGTCACGCCTTAGACGTGATTTTTTGTCTGTGTGGTTCCTGGCCCCAACGGGGTCGCATGTTCCGTTTCTTCGGAAGTGCTGGCTCACATCTCGAGCAACTTCTTCATCCCTCGGCCTGTTCCATCGGTTATGAGAATACAGTTCTTCTGTTTTTGAGTGATAATGTGATACGTGGTTTCTAGGTTTTGTTGTTTTTGAATCTTGCTCCTCTCGTTGTGGCTTTTTTATTTCGGTCAGGTAGAATCCCATTGATGCCAATTCCTCAATAGCTGATTTGTCCATGTGGGTAATACCCGCTGCTTTTACGTGTAGATACGCTTTGGCTATTTTGTCCTTGTGGTATGGTTCAACCAACTCGAGGTCCTCTGTCTTTACAAACCTAAGTGCTTTGGATCTTTTCATAATCTGAAGGATGGTCGGCCGATTAAGAATTAAGTGTTCTTTTTTGAAGTCCTGTTGCTCGAGCTTAAAGAGGCGGGTCTGGCCATTTCTTTTCATTTCCATTTTCCTCTTAACTCTTGAGGGGGACTGGTCTCCCGGGCTACTTCTGCCTCTTGGGCTCGCTCTTGGGAGTGATGGTTTGTTTTCTTTCTGGGGTCCCCTGTTTATCACGTCGAAGTCCCCTTTTTTTGAGGGGTTAGCCCTTCGTTTCACGGTTTCCCATTTGTCCCTATCCTCGCTTGAGGATCTTGTTTCTCCTGTATTGTTTTTTACTTCCATGATTGTTTTAGTGGTGTTAGCAGACTTTGGGTCATATTCACTGCTGTCCGGTTGGTTTGTTTCCAAATGTTGTGATAAATTCATAAGTGGCGAGTCTGTCAAGAAATCTTCCACCGATCTTGGAGATCTTTGGGCGATGATCTTTGGGGGAATGTGGTCGTCAAGAATTTGGATCTCATCTATCTTCACATCTGATTTTTTTAGAATTAACACCGGGTGCCCTGTTGTTGTTTTGGTGTCCAGCAAAAGTTTGCGAGATGCAGTCGCAGCTAAATCTTTTTTTTAATTTTGAGATGGGTTAGCCTGACTCTTCTCCGCAGTGCCCTCCGGGGCTTTGGTCACACTCATCCGCTCCTGTGATTGCACTTCAAATGGCTTAACCACTTTCGCGGCATGTGGTGGTAAAGTGTTTCTAGTTTGTCGCTCCATGTCAGGAAAAAGGGCTGGTGCAAGAAAGGAGTGTGCAAAAGGCGGTACAGGTCTGTGGAATTCACGAATTCAACTCTAACTACATTTCCCAGCATGCTTTGGGGAAAATTGTAGTTGCGGCCGTGCGGCCGTTGACACAGCTGGTAAGGATTAACAAACGTTTATAAGGAGTAACGGAGCCACGGCAGGTGTGGCTTATTTTGTGTATCGAAGCAGGAGCAGGCGAAGCTACGACACAGGCAGCAGCATGTGAAAAATTCTCTACGGGAACACAGACTACAGGCGGCTGCAGAATCCATTTTTAGAAGCTGAAGACTGCTACGTCCGGGAAGGCTTGCGGGTCTCCCGGACTTGAGTTAAGTACAGGGCGAGTGGCGGCGGGCAGAATCACGCTCTTATGGGTGTTGTTTGCCGTGTGTGGAAACAGCGCGCTTACCGCTCGGACATAAAGTAGTTTGTCCTTGTTTCTTGTACAATGCCGCCTTGAAAATCCAGTGCTAGAAGTTTGTTCGCTCGCAAGGTTCAATTGATCAATGCGGGTGGAACAGTCATTACTGCATTGTATAACAACCAATCACGTTCATAAATCGAAAGGGGCATATGTTATTTGTTATTTATGTTGCTGCAAATACGTTCCATGTTTCATGTTATGTGTTCATATTCATTGTTTTCTGTAAGCCCACGGGCCATGTGTTTGTTGATTCATTGTGGGATTTTCTCCCAAGTATGACATGTGCAGAGTATCATCTATGTTTCTGTGTTTATGAGGTTGTAGGGACAGGTCTAAGACTATGGTAGATGCACGTATTAAGGTGTTTCAAATCTCAGGTCTATATTCTGTGTATGGTATACTGGATACAGGTGTAAAGTGTTCAGAGGAAAGTAGGTAGGGTTCTTTCCCGTTGCTTCCCTTGCCCTATCCATCATAGGTTTTCCTAACCCTCTTACCGGTGTTCCTAATTACCCCCCACCCTATCCACAACCTCTTCCTAACTCCTCTTCCCCCCATTGGCTGCCACGTGGTGTCCTGTTTATTCTATCAGGTGCCTGTGCCAACCACGGGTGGAGGGTCGACTTCATTCGGCTTCTGTGGTTCGGGAGAGAGTGTCGAATTCTCTTCCGTTGTACTGAGTAGTATTGACATAATAAGCCACCCCCATATTGGGATACTTACAACCACCCAAGCCAAATGGACGCGACACCTCCGCCTTTAGCCGATGTGCTAAAGGCTCTTCAGGATATTCAGTTGGAGTTGGCACATGCCAGACAAGAGTCAGATAATCTAAAAACACAAGTTCAGAGTTTGGTAGCTTAGGGAATTCCTTTGGAAGGCAACAGAACTCAGGGAGCGTCCACAAGTCAAAATCCAACAATCATTGTGAAACCTCCGAGCAGTGTTCCTCTAGCAGCGCCGGAGCCGTTTGCGGGAGATCCTCGCAAATATATGACGTTCCTCACGCAATGCAGATTACATTTTTTGTGTAAACCCACAGCTTTTGAGAGTATACATGCGAGAACCGCTTTTTTAATCTCTTATTTAACTGGAGATGCAGCGGCTTGGGCTATGCCTTTGGTACAAAAGGATGATCCATTGCTATATAATTGGGATGGTTTTTTGGCAGAATTTGGCAGACTATTTGATAGAAGAGAGGTGTCCTTAGCACAGGACAAAGAGTTGTTGGGATTGAAGCAAGGAACAAGGGATTTGGTCACCTATGTCACACAATTTAATCGGCTGGTAATCGAAACAGAGTGGCCAGTGGCTAAACAAACAGTGTTATTTTATCAGGGGTTACGCGAAGAGCTCAAGGATGCTATTGCTCAAGTAGAGCCGCAACCAAGTACTTGTACGGCAATGATTGACTTGGCATAACGATTGTATCATAGGATGAATGAGCGAAAAGGGGATAAGAAAAGACCGGAAGTATTACCATTTGCGAGGCTGGATAGAGGTAGAGGAGGAAAACTGAGTGAAGCGGAACCTATGCAAATTGGCAGTATTAGAGGACCATTATCAGCCTTAGAAAAGGAACAACGTAAAATGAATAAGTTGTGTCTTTATTGCGGGCAGGCGGGACACTTTATACATACCTGTCCCAACACCCCACAAAAGAAGGTGGGTGGAGAAAAGAGTACTAAGGAGTCGGGAAAAGAGTTGGGCCGACCTTAGGGGGAACACAGGTGTCAGGCCCGAACAAATTCAGGTTCCCAAGATTGGTGGCAAATACGATGGGAAGTAAAACTTCTCATTTATACATTCTGGTAACATTATATTTTGCGAAGTGATGGCCATGGTAGATTCTGGGACTACAGGCAATTTTGTGGATATTTAATTTGCTGAAAGGTTGGGATTACCCTTGGTTGATAAACAAAAGGTGGATGGTTCACCACTAATATCAGGGCCCATCCGGAAACAGACACAAGTCATGGAGATGATTTGTACATCTGGGCATAAGGAGGAAATCACGTTTGATTTAATTGCAGCCCCACAGTTCGGATTGATTTTGGGTATGCCATGGTTGGTGCTACATAACCCTCGGATTGATTGGGTAAGACAAGTCTTGTGGTTTGAGGAGGAAAGTTGTCAGGAACATATGGTACCAGAAGTTGGACCTGTCCAATTTATGGTAGAGAAATGATTGGACAATCAGGTGGTGGGGGCCATGAGTGGAGAGATTCCGTCACAGTATCAATAATTTGTCCAGGTATTTGACAAAAGGGTAGCAGAGCAGTTACCACCTCATAGACCATATGATTGCGTGATTGATCTTGAGGAAGGAGCAAAATTACCTTGCAGCAGGATTTATGCTCTTACTGAAAAAGAAAATAAGTATTTACGTGACTATTTGGATGAGATGTTGGCTAAGGGGTTTATAAGACACTCTACATCCCTGGTCTCCTCACCATTGTTTTTTGTTCCGAAAAAAGAAGGCACTTTACGAACTTGCATAGATTACCGTGCATTAAATAGGGTGACAATTAAGAACAGGTTCCCATTGTCTCTGATTGCAGTCCTTTTAGATCAAGTAAGGACAACCAAGATTTATAATAAGTTGGACTTGAGAGGAGCTTATCATCTGATAAGAGTGAAAGAAGGTGATGAGTGGAAAACCGCTTTGGGTTATTTGAATATTTGGTTATGCCTTTTGGTCTATGTAATGCCCCAGCGGCTTTTCAGTTTTTTATGCAAGAGGTATTGCATGACTTTCTTGATGTTTTTGTTATTGTGTACATAGACAACATTTTGATTTATTCAGAGTCTCTAGAGCAGCATGTGCAGCATGTGAAAGCTGTGTTGCACAGGTTGCAAGCGTATCAACTGTGTGTTAAGCTAGAGAAATGTGCCTTCCATGTTACTCAGGTGGAGTTTTTGGGCTTCATTCTGACGGCAACAGGAATTGTGATGGATCCTAAAAAAGTGCAGGCCGTCAGGGATTGGCCATCTCCACAATGCATAAAGGATATTCAGTCTTTTCTGGGTTTTGCTAATTTTTATAGGCGGTTTATTAGTAATTTCTCAAACATTGTTACCCCTATTACACAATAACTCAAAAAGGCAGTGAGATTTCATTAGAGTGCTGAAGCAGAAAAAGCGTTTCACGAATTGAAGATAGCCTTTACCACTACTCCAGTACTAAGACATCCAAACACGGAGAGGGTCTTTCAGGTGGAGACAGATGCCAGCAATGTGGCCATAGGAGCTATTCTTTCCCAAAAGGATGAGAATGGAGTTTTGCATCCGGTGGCATTTTTCTCTAGGAAATTGGCGGGATGCGAACAAAACTATTCCATCACTGATAAAGAACTATTGGCTATCCGATCAGCATTCCTTGAGTGGAGGCATTACTTACCAGGAGCAAAACATCAGGTTGTGGTAGTAACAGATCATAAAAATGTACAATACTTTAAGACAGCTCAATCTTTGAGTACAAGACAATTAAGATGGTCTCAATATTTCAATGAATTTGATTTTGTGGTGACTTTTAGGCCGGGAAAGAAAAACGGTAAAGCTGATGCTTTGTTCCGGCAACAGAATTTAGACAATACAATAAGTGAAACAAAAACGATCATTGCACCCGATAGGATAATTGGATCTATTACCACACAGTTGATTGAACAGGTAATGAAAGCTTTATCATCTAGACAACTGCAAGAGTGGCAAAGGAGTCATTCGACTAGGACAGTACGGAATGGCTTACCATATCATCAGGGTCGGTTGTATTTACCAACCAAGATGTTGCAAGAAAAGGCTTTGTTTTGGTGTCATAACTCTCCCTTGGCGGGACATGCAGGTCAGAAAAAAATGAAAGTGATGTTGGAAAAGTATTTTTGGTGGCCCACATTAAGACAAGATATTATGACTTATTTGGTACGATGTGAAAATTGTTTAAGAAATAAGGCAGATCATGTTAAGAAAAGAGGTTTGTTACAGCCATTATCGACGCCTGAGAGACCCTGGACTCACATTTCGATGGATTTCATCACAGGTTTGCCCCCTGACAATCACTTTGATACAATATTGGTTCTAGTGGATTTCTTGTCAAAACAGGCACATTTTGTGCCGTGTGTTGGAATACCGGGAGCAGGCCAATTGGCTGAGTTATTTCTACAACACATAGTGAGATTACATGGTCTACCTAAAAGCATTGTTTCAGACCGAGGTTCTCAGTTTACTTCCAGGTTTTGGCGTGCTTTTTGTCGACTATTAGGAATCAACTGTGCTCTATCCACCAGCTATCACCCTGAAACAGATGGTCAAACGGAAAGAATGAATCAAACACTTGAGCAATATTTGCGAGGGTATTTGGGGGATGGAAGAGGATCCTGGGTGCAAGCTCTTTGATTAGCAGAATTCACATACAATAACACCTTTCACAGTTCTTTGGGAATGGCTCCTAATGAGTGCCTGTATGGTCAGGAGCAGAATATAATACCTGAACATTTGCCCGAAATAGAAAGTATACCAGCATTGCAGGAGCGCAAACAGTTGCTTTTGGAAGTCAGACAAAAAGCACGAACCAATTTGGAACATGCCAAAAGACAGTATAAAACACAAGCCGATAAGCATAGACAGAAAAGTCCTAAATATCAAGTGGGAAATAGAGTGTGGCTCTCAACTCGAAACCTCTCCATGATAGGATCACGAAAATGTATGCCTAGGTTCATTGGGCCTTATACCATTATTCAATGTATTTCTGAAACTGCTATGAAATTACTTTTGCCTAAGAATCTAGCGATACACCCAGTATTCCATGTATCTCTTCTTAAACCCGCAGCTCCTGGGATGACAACTAAACGACCACCAGCAATAATGAAAGAAGGACAGGTGGAATATGAAGTGGAACGAATTTTGGATGTCAAGAAACGGGGCCAGAAGATGTGGTATTTAATTCAATGGAAAGGCTATGGACTGGAGGATTGTTCTTGGGAGTGAGCAGGAGCAGTGCATGCTCCTATGTTTGTGAAACAATTTCACTTGCGCCACATGTCTAAGGCTGGTTTGAGGAAGGGCTGTGAGAGGGGAGGTAATGTCAGGAAAAAGGGCTGGTGCAAGAAAGGAGTGTGCAAAAGGCGGTAGAGGTCTGTGGAATTCACGAATTCAACTCTAACTACATTTCCCAGCATGCTTTGGGGAAAATTGTAGTTGCGGCCGTGCGGCCGTTGACAAAGCTGGTAAGGATTAATAAACGTTTATAAGGAGTAACGGAGCCACGGCAGGTGTGGCTTATTTTGTGTATCGAAGCAGGAGCAGGCGAAGCTACGACACAGGCAGCAGCATGTGAAAAACTCTCTACGGGAACACGGAATACAGGCGGCTGCAGAATCCATTTTTAGAAGCTGAAGACTGCTACGTCCGGGAAGGCTTGCGGGTCTCCCGGACTTGAGTTAAGTACAGGGCGAGTGGCGGCGGGCAGAATCACGCTCTTATGGGTGTTATTTGCTGTGTGTGGAAACGGCGCGCTTACCGCTCGGACATAAAGTAGTTTGTCCTTGTTTCTTGTACCCTGCCGCCTTGAAAATCCAGTGTTAGAAGTTTGTTCGGTCGCAAGGTTCAATTGATCAATGCGGGTGGAAGAGTCATTACTGCATTGTATAACAACCAATCACGTTCATAAATCGAAAGGGGCATATGTTATTTGTTATTTATGTTGCTGCAAATACGTTCCATGTTTCATGTTATGTGTTCATATTCATTGTTTTCTGTAAGCCCACGGGCCATGTGTTTGTTGATTCATTGTGGGATTTTCTCCAAAGTATGACATGTGCAGAGTATCATCTATGTTTCTGTGTTTATGAGGTTGTAGGGACAGGTCTAATACTATGGTAGATGCACGTATTAAGGTGTTTCAAATCTCAGGTCTATATTCTGTGTATGGTATGCTGGATACAGGTGTAAAGTGTTCAGAGGAAAGTAGGTAGGGTTCTTTCCCGTTGCTTCCCTTGTCCTATCCAACATAGGTTTTCCTAACCCTCTTACCGGTGTTCCTAATTACCCCCCACCCTATCCACAACCTCTTCCTAACTCCTCTTCCCCCCATTGGCTGCCACGTGATGTCCTGTTTATTCTATCAGGTGCCTGTGCCAACCACGGGTGGAGGGTCGACTTCATTCGGGTTCTGTGGTTCGGGAGAGAGTGTCGAATTCTCTTCCCTTGTACTGAGTAGTATTGACACTCCATACATTCGATTTTTCTTTCAAGGGCCTCGATTTTGCTTTCCCAGTTCCTTTGCTGGATGCTTTTCTGATCTTCTACAGCCATTATATAACTTTCTACGTGGGACATTTTTGCGATCATATTTGTGAGGATTGCTGTATTGTCCTGGATCTCTTCTTTTATTGCTTCATACAATTTACAGAAGGGTACTAAATCGATGGACATTGCTGACATGATTGCTATCATGTCTGGCTTCTTGATGGAGGAGTCTTTATGAATGGCCGTGGCTATGTCACTTAGCCGGCGATTTTTTGGGGAGGATTGAGTTTTCTCAGCTCTTTAGTGGTACCTGAAATTAATGAGGCTGGGCAATCCATTGAGGAACTTAGGTCCTGTTCCATTGCCGGTTGACCTACCGAAACTCTTTGGGGTGTGCGTTGGGACGCCCCTTTCCTTACGGATGGTAAAGGGATAGTTTGCGTCCCCATAATCAAGTGTGGCTTCGTCCATGCAAGTCGCTGTTCTTTGTCCACTCTTGCTTCGAACAACCTTTGAATTTCCTCCAAAGGCTGGCTTGAAGTCAGCTGGTCTCTACTAGCCTCTGTCACACCGTCCTTTTTGGTTTCTAGAATAGTTAGGCACCGTTGTTGTTCTTGTTGTTAGGTACCGAGCTGGCGTCTTCTG
Organism: Ambystoma mexicanum; assembly: GCF_040938575.1. Lineage (NCBI taxonomy): Eukaryota > Metazoa > Chordata > Amphibia > Caudata > Ambystomatidae > Ambystoma > Ambystoma mexicanum. The sequence continues at coordinate 1,027,412,005 of NC_090936.1, forward strand.
GTACTGAAAGGATCAGGGAACAGGAGTGTTCTGTTTGTCTGATTGCAGGCTGATCATCACCCCTGTCCTTGGTCTGGGTTCTATTTTTACTCCCGTCAGTTTTTTTTTGCAATTCCTGGATCGTCTGACTCTTTCTCTGCTGGTGTGACCTTTGGGGTTGGGGTTTCATCCGTTTTCCTTAATTTCGACCCTGGCAGAATTTCTTGTGCAACTTCGAGCATCTCTGCGTCTGACACCTCGGAGTCCACTGTTAATTTCCGTTTGTATTGTTGGGTAAAAAAAGCTTTTAAGTGACATTATAGTAAAGGCGAAGGTAACTGGCTGGCCGTAGGTCTTTTTCTTTTAATCACCTTTACTTCCTCTCTGCTCCTTTGCTTCGACTCTTTTATGCACCTTTTGTTTGGTTGGATTGAATTCGCCTTTCGGGGAATTTTGTCCCTTCTTAGTTTTGACTTTTTCCTTTCTTTGTTGATTTGGTACCATCTTTAATGACTCACACTCTGTTTCCTTGTTTGAGTCCTCCTGGTCACTCACTGTGTTCACTTCCCCTACTATTAGGCCCTCTGTGAAAACATCATCAGTCTCTCTTTCTGAGAGCGAGTCACAAGAGCTAATCTCGACGGACACCTTGTTGTCCTTCACCAGGTTTTTATCCACGAATGTAGTTTTTAACCTGTTGGTCTTGTTTTTCAAATCTGGGACCTGGCTTTTATATGAAGAATGTATCATCACCTTAATGTTCAGGGTTTTCTGGATGAAATCCGTGTTATTTACGGTTCCCAAAGGCAAAGATGGGGAATTTTCTTTCATTTCTTCCGGTTTGTTTTGACTATTGTGATTTATCAACTGTATGGACGTTTCGTCTTGACTGATGCACTTTTGGTGCCCTTGCTCCAGGAGGGATGTGCAGACTTTCGCAGACTTCCCATTGTCTGCTAAACTACGGCTATTTACGCCTTGAGGGGCCTCAGATCCTGCAGGGGTAAACCAATATTGAGGGACTATGGCTCTCTTTCTTCGACAAATACGGGAGGGCGGCCTGAGTAGTATAAAACATTGGTGCTTTGGGACATGCGTTTCGAGCGCCTACACAAGGAATATCCATGATTTGTGATACATCATATTATACTGTGTTGGACCCTTGTCGTAATTGTTATTTCAAGAACCATGGCTGTATGGTTGTTTTACTAATGTCATAACCCAAATATTTCAATAAAACTCAATTTTCAAACAGAAACACAACATTGCACTTGTCAAACTTATCAAATAATCTCTGGGGAAATAAGGGGTGATGAGAATGGGATGGGATATGGCCATAAGAAGCCAAAGATACAGGTGTTTTCACCCCAAAAGACCACAAACAGTCCGGATGTTCAAGGGGCAGTCCTGTGATGTTCGGGAACGCTTCAGATTTTCGGGGACATCTGTGCCTATTTCTGCATAACAGGGTTGGTAAAAAGCAGTTCTTGGAATGATTTGATCTGAATGGTCTGGTGGGGTATCATCAATGGGGGTTCAAAGTTGTAAGGGGGTCCCACATTTTTTACATAGACTGAACGGAAAAAGAATTTCCTCACAGCTACACCTCAAACCGCTGGATGGATTCTCACCAAATTTGCGGCAGAATCGGCAGCTTGGTCCCAAAAGGGTGCTTTTGTGAATTTGGTGAAAATCCGTCCAGTGTTTTTTTTTTTTTAAACAGGCAGTTTGTAGATTAAAACAAAAATAGTGATATTTGGCTCTGCTCTGTGGACCTATTTTCGTGTTCACTTTGTGGACAGGACTCTGATTGGTCTGACGGGCCGCGTGATGTCCATGCACATCCACAGCACCCGCTGATTGGCTGGACGGAAGTGTGATGTGTGTCACATTTTCCCGAACGCCTGCCATGTTGTATCTGCAGATATGTGCGGATAGTGTGGCGTTGAGCAGGACTGAACACTTGTTTTGGGGCATTTGGTGTTGGGAAGAGGGGTTGGAAAGGGTCGAGGAGTGAAACATGGTTCATATGATGCATTTGTTTAGGTAGAAGAAGACTGTGTTGTGTCCGCGGACACCACGGCAGTTTGCGAGTAATCCTCAGGCGAGAAGCTTATGTGGTGACTGCAGGCATGCTTTATTATGGTAGGTGTGTGGAATGTAGAAAGTTTGTATAGGCTGTATTATGCTGTGGTATTTGTGGGCAGCTACTAGACTATTGGGTGCATGGCCAGAGGCCATGCACCCAAGAGTCTGCCCACTGGTTGAAGTACTGTAATAGTATGTGGAGAAAAGTGTACAGGGCTTCAGGTGGCTGGCTTATTGCACCCAAGAGTCTGCCGAATGGTTGCAAGTACTGCAATAATATGTGTACAGAAGTGGATAGGGCCTCTGGCAGTTGGGTTATGTGTGTGGCTTTTGGACATTTTGCAGATTGTTGGGCGCATGTCTGTATTATGCTGTGACTGCAAGTAGTGTAATAGTATGTGTAGAGAAGTGGATAGGGTGTGTGGCGGGTGGCTTATTGGATTGCCCTGAGATTCTTGGGTGTATGAGAGTTTGTGCAGTGGGTGCAAGTAGTGTAATAGTATGTGAACTGAAGTGCGTAGGGCCTGAGGCAGATGGCTTATGTGTGTTGGTTGTGGTCAGTGGGCAGATTTTTGGGTACATGGCCATATTATGCTGCTGTGGTTGTGGCCTAGACTCTTGGGTGCATGGCTGGAGGCCATAGGCCGTAGGACATACACACAAGAGTCTAGGGCCTGGCCACAACCACCGCAGCATAATATGGCCATGCACTCAAGAATGTGACACTGGCATACGGATTGCATGTGCCACATCCAGGACTTTTAAGGATGGCGGGCATGGAAATGGGACTGTGTAGGCCAGGGGATTGGTCAATAAGGTGCCATGGGTGTGGTGTGCAAGGAGAGAGTTTGGGAGATGCTCTGTTTGCTGAGAGGACTGCAGATGGATGTGGCTATGGCTGTGTGTTTCAGGAGGCAGAGTGCCTGGATTTTGGGGGACTCTTATATACATTGGTTGCAGGTGTATACAGAGCACTGTGGAGTGGCTGCACATCTTAGATTCCCTCATGTGGATGTGCACCGGTATGGAATGCAAGGCATGAAGTGGCTGGATATGCTTCCCCTTTGTGCCACTTTGGTGACTCAGCATCATCCAGCCATTATTATTGTTGGTTGTGGAGGGAACAGTTTAGGCCACATTACTGGAATCTCTCTGCAGTTTGCGATGAAGGTGGCACTTGGGAAAGTCATGAACATGTTTCCAAACTTTCACATCATTTTTTGTGCACTGCCCAGAGACAGATGTGGCTGCGCTCTTCATCCTTTGGTCCACAAATGGAGAAAGCCAGGCGCAATGTTAACACGGCTGTTTGCACATTTTTGCGAGATGTTGGTATGTCTTCATTTCACAATGAAAACATTACATTTCATAGCACTAACATTTTCTGCCGAGCTGGCATCCATCTCACTGATGCCGGCAATCAGCTTTTTTTGCACAATATCCAAAATGCTTTGCAGCCGTTCTTGCAAGCATAGCAAGCATTAGTGTTGTAGGTGATGACCACTTCAAAAGTTCCAAGAAGAAAAAAAAACACCAACAAGGCTCTTTTCAGAGCCACCATTTTCTCTCGGAAAAGAATGCAAGGTTTTTGATGGTGTCATCCCTTACCTTTTTTAAATGTCTGCAGACTGTCCAGAGACTTTGGAGTGTTCGCAGGGGCCTGCACCATTTCATTGGCACTTCTAGTTTTGTGAATGTGTTTGGATTTTTTAAACATGACACACAAAGGAGGGAAGGGAAGAGAGGGTAGGGTAGGAGCACCAACTACAGGGATAAGAAAGGGCAGATGGAGAGAGGAAGATGTTGGGTGCGCTTCATTGATTTAGGGGGCACTTTTCTTTGTGGTTCCGGATTGCAGCCTCAAAACCATTCCGGACCTGCTCACCCTTGCAGAGTCCTGCATCGCAGTACACAAAAAAGAGTGATCTTTGAAAGGTAAGGATCTACTGTGGCGCGTATGGCCTCCGAGGCTGTTTGAGGGATATGGTGCCCCACAGGAGTGTCCCTTGTGGTGACAGGAGCAGATGTCAAGGATGCTGTAGTGGAACTCAACCTACTACCCTGTTTGAAGGGGACGACCATCCAAACTGCTGCTTTGTGGCTGGGTCACAGGTGTTGCCACATGGAGATGGTGCCATAACTGTACAGCCCATGTTTGCCGCGACTGAGTATGTGGCACTCTTTGCATCAAACCTTGGCTGATTGAGCCTTGGCTACCCCCTCAATGGTGGTAAAAAGCCTCCACACCCAAGACTCACAATGGCAGCTGGTAGTGGGGATTTCCACTACCTCATCCTCTTCTTCCTTTTGTTACTTTTCTGCATCATCATGCCTGTTCCCCTCTCCTGGCACTTGGGAAGCTGGTGGTGGTGGTGGTGTTGGTGGTGGTCGGGGTGGTGCTGAGGCAGATGCAGCAGATGCAACAGCAGTGGATGCCATTGTTCAGGTAATACAGCGACTCAGTAGCCCAGCAATGCAGCAATCCAGCAATTTGGAGCAGTACTGCAGAAATCAAGCAATGTGGAATAGAGTAACAGCAATCCAGCAATCTGGCAGAGTACTCTGTTCAGGAAATCCAAAAACAGAATGAGTAGCAGCACTGGGATGTGGCCATTTATTGTGTTGCTGGGGAGCGATTTGCGGACAGTCATGCACTTTGCAGACACTTCAAGCCCCAAGCTGGGCTCCAAAAGTTCCATAAAGTGTCCATATCACCAGGGGCATGGTCTGGGATCTCGGCAACGGTGAGGTTTCATAGTAGAACACCTTGCATTAGCCCCAAAGCACTTTGTTGGTGTTCGGGGGGCCCAAACACTGTTTGCTAATAAGGGCCAATGCTCAGCGTGAGTGCGGTAACATGGTGACGTTGTGAACGTTCACAAATGGGATGGCTGTCCATAGGACACCTATTGCACGGGATCCAGTATGTGCTTGTGCCTAGGTTTCCTCTGGACAGGGTTGGGGTCCCCAAACTAATTATAAGTGTGACACACGTGTGGCAGACAGTTCCAAATTGGAGCTGTGTTCTTAGGAGCCAGGGGTGTGATGTGCATGTGCACAGGTGTCTGCCGGACATGGGTGGGCTCCCAGAACTAAAAGACATCACTGCTTTGCGGACACTCCAGAGAGGCCCGTTGTTTGTAGGATCTGGGGGCCAGGATGCACATATGCCAGGTGTCTGCCAGACATGGAGAGTCTCCCCAAACTAATTAAAGTATGTCAATGCTTTGAGGACATGCTAGACAGGCCCGTTGTTCATAGGACGGGGGGGACGAGATGCGCATGTCCCAAGATGTCCGCCGGACAGGTCGGGGCTACCCGAACTAATGAAAAGTATGCCACAACTTTGCAGGCATGCCGACAGGCGAGTTGTCTGTAGGATGCAGGAAAAGTGATGCGTGTGCGCCCAGGTGTCCGCAGGACAGGGGTGGGATCCCCAATCTAATTAAAGGCATTGCACAGCTTTGCGGACATGCTGGACAGGCATGGAGTCCTACGGACTTCTCCATTTTGAATGCAGACATCCCGGACAGACACAGTGTCTGTAGGACACCTCCATTTTGATTAATTGCGGACATCCCGGACATTTGCGTGCTCCCAGGACTCCAAACAGGGCTTTTTTAATAAAAAAAAACACACACACAAAGCAACAGTATACACATAGAACTTTATTTAAACACACAAATACACACAATTAGGAAAGGAACGGGGTAGCGGAAATGGAAACATAAACAGGGGAATTGGGGTTTTGTATTGGCTGGTCATCAGGGGAGGAAGGGATTGAGGTCCCATCATAACGTCTTTGCTTACAGGGAATTTGTGGGTATGGTAGGCTGGGACAGGAGGAAGGGATACAGGTGCAAGTGGGGCAATGGTACTTTATATTTCCCATTATATGTCTTTGTACAAATTCTTTTAAGTCGCCAACATTGTTCATCAATTCGTCCATTTTTGCCGCCAGGCTCATTGGTTCATTGACCGAATTGTCAGTTTGGGTTTCTATGTGCTCATGCACTTGTGTAGTTGCTGGTGCGTCCAGGCCATTCCCTTAATTTCCAGTATGTACATGTGAAGCAATGTGTATTAATTCTTACATTTTTCAAAATGCACTATATACCATTGGAGTTACTATCTTCACTCATTTCATCAAGAGAGAAATTGTCCTCAAGGCCCTCCATTGGGCTTGCAATTTCTGTGTTAAAAATAAATAAATAAATGTACGACTCATGTACTCAGAACAAACTGCATAGTTATAGGAAAAAATATAGGGCCTAATTCACAGAAGCTTTTTATAACGGCAAAACTCCATTGGAAAACGTTCTGTGAATTACGGCCATACTGTACTTACCACTTTCTAGTACGGTTCTGCTGTCACTACTTTGCACTTCTCCTGCTGACAGTTCCTTCTCAGTTGGTATGTAAAGCAGTACTGAGTTAATACTGTTGGAAGCACAGGTTGTTTTTGTCCTTGGTGCATTCTTTTATGTTGCACATCCTATGCAATTGCGATGCTGCTTTATTATAAGTACAGACTTTGTAGACCGACTTCATTTTTCCTTATAGTTCACTTATGTGTTGCTCTTTAAACATGTTCGGCATCTTTGGTGCACCCTATCCTAATGTAAAATAGCCAGTGATGTTTTTTTGGGCAGTGTGGATGCTACCCGATGTCCGAGAACAGTTGCAAAGTCTGCAGATCCTGTGGTTATCAGCATGGCGTAAGGGGGGTCAGAATGTTGTATGGTACATCTATACAAATTAAGGGTATCCTGGTAAAAACCTATGAAATTCAGTGAAAAAACATTGTTAAAGGGACGTTATGGTTCAGTTGTGCTAATAAAAGCCCATGCAATTCAGTGCAAAAACATTGTTAAAGGGATGTTATAGTTACTTTGCACTAATAAAAACCTTTCAAATTCAGTGAAAAACTTTGTTAAAGGGACGTTATGCTTCAGTTGCGATAACAAAAACCTATGAAATTCAGTGCAAAAACTTTGTTAAAGGGACGTTATAGTTACGTTGCACTAATAAAAACCTATCCATATTTTGGCTACAAGTAAAACCGAAAAACCCCAGAACTTCGTTAAAGGGACGTTATGCTTCAGTTGCGATAACAAAAACCTATGAAATTCAGTGCAAAAACTTTGTTAAAGGGACGTTATAGTTACGTTGCACTAATAAAAACCTATCCATATTTTGGCTACAAGTAAAACCGAAAACCCCCAGAACTTCGCCAGTTATGGTAAGCTAAGCAACCATAGGTGTTTTCCTAATCCCTGAAGGACTGCTTGGCTTGTGGGACGATTATCTGTGAACATCACTTTTAAATCGTTGCAGCTCTGCGAGCCGAGTAAGCTCTTGCTGATTAGCGTCCGCTTCCTGGAGGAGGCGGGCCTTGTGGCAGCCACGTGACAGATCACATGACCTTCAGCCTGCATTTACGGACGGCCCAACCACCCTTGCGGCGTTAAGCTCGACGGTGTCAAGGGCGCAGACTGTTTTGTGGCTGTTTGGTGCTGAGGTGCGCGGCCACTTAACTAATCTGCATCCGGACAGACACAGCAGAGAGGATAATTGTGAAACCCCATGACACCTGAGACCTGTCCAGCAGCGAGTGAGACATCATAAACCCTAGTGGAACCAAGGTTTGGTAAAGACCCAGTTTACTGCTGTACGGCTGGTGTCTGGCTGTGGAGGTGAACGTTTAGCACGAAACATAGACGGGTAAGCCAATACACGTACGTGTTTATTTTATTGCGATCAGGAGAATGCGGAGGTGGTGAAACCCTCTTTGATCCTGGTCAGTTTTAAGGTTTAATTTGTTTAAAATGGTGAAACCCAAAACCACCAAAACTCGCTATAATTTAAGGAGGAGCAACAGTACAAAGGATGACCCCGCACCCAGTGTAAAAGACAGTAAGACTGTTCATTAGGGGTAGAAGTCCGATAAAGGCACCATACCTGCGCTCTTCCAAAAAGTCATTCCTAAAATTAATAAACTGGCTACCGAACCCTTAGGAGATCCCCGTGATTCTAATCCCAACGGGAGTCAGGCATTAGATGTTTCTTATTATGAGGATATTGACATTAATTCACTGCTGAATCTTTGCCTGTCTATCTGAAAATCCATGACCCCTCTTTCAGGAGGTGGTAATTCAGCTATCAATGGTGGTCAGATAGTTGAAGCTCAGGTACTACATGCTGCTGATATTTTGGCAGCTTCATTCGCTGCCCCTCAAGACCGAGTAACAACTGAAGACACTGTTCCCCCCAGATCTGAAGATTCACTACCATCCTTCCCCAATATTCAACCATCTATGTCGGAAAAAGGACTGCCTTTCGGCTTCACCCAATCTGTATATTGACTTGGAAGGGTCTGCTGCGGTAGATGAAACTAGGGGAAACAACATCTCTCATACCCACGCAACTTCAATTGCTAAACTCCAGGCTTCGATGGGCACCATGCAATTTGCATTAAACATTTTACTCAAACTTTGTGGCAGAATCCATGTTAATACGGTCCTCCACTTGGATCTTCCAGACCCCAGAATCTTGCGAGATATCCCCCATCCGGAACTTGCAGGCTCCGGAGAAAATCTTGTAACTGAGGCTCTTTCTACCAACAAAGAAATTGAATCTGCATTAATGGTTGATGAGGTGGCCCCTATATCCAGGAAGCAACGGAGACTGACCAGACGGTTAGAGAACCAAATAGTTCCTATGATTATAGCCTCTCCACTCCCAGCAACAGCACCCGTGCCAATAAAATCTAGAAAAGCACAGAATAGAGCATGCAGATCAAAGAAGCGCCCGAGTATACAAGCAGGTAAACTAACTAGCTTGATACTACCCAACAAACCTAATGAGATCTTGTATGTCAGCAGTAATGATCAAGATCCAGGATCACCAATTTATTCAGAGGAAGAAACAAATGCATATTCCACCCTACGAAGGAAAGACAAACATCCACAGAAATCCTCATCAGCCTTGAAACAAAACAACAAAGTTAACGGTATCCAACCGAAAATATGCTTCATCAAAAATCTCAATCAAAGGAACGCAGATAAATGGTTGACTAGATCTCAAGTGCTGGCCAAACTTCATTTAATCCCACAATTGCGGGTTATACGGTCTGAAGATGTTTCCTTTGTGCAACCTTTGAAAGTACCCAATCCCAATGTTACTGCGTTACACAGTGAGGTACAGGACACGATCGAGCTAATTCGCACTCATAAATCCAGTCTATCACAAGTGGGACTGGGGGTTGATGTAAATAAAGAAGAAGAGGATCCATTAATCCCAAGCGCATATAAGACCAGGAAGATCAGTCAGACCACAATACCCAACCTTCCTACTGGTAAGAAGGTACAGCTGAGCGACATTCAGAACACCCTGAAATGGCTGGCTGACTCACTCCCTCTGGTCCTTTAGAAGCAATGAACTTGTTCTCTTTTGTCTTGGAATACTCAAGGTTTCACTCATCTTCTTACCTCCCCGGGTTCTCTTCTGCTCATTGATACTCAAGACTTTTTTTTACTCCAGGAGACTTGGCTCACGTCACCACTTTTTATGGATGGCTATTCTATATATAATTGTCTAGCCAAGAAAGGCCCCAGGGGCCGCCCTTATGGTGGACTACTGATTGGAGTGAAGAATACCACCCCCAGTATCAGGATAATAACAACCTATGAGGACTGCATCTGTGCAATCAAAGCTGTAGTAGGGATGGGTGTTACATCGGTAAAAGTACTTATAATCAATGTTTACAACCCCCCTGGTGCTAAACATCGAGAACAAATTCAAGAAGCACTGCACAATTTAATCGGCAAATGGAGAATGACCACTGGTTCTAACTTCATTATCCTTGCCGGTGACTTGAACTGCCATATTGCTGGGGACGGGGGAACAGGTAATAATAATCATTTACACCAATATGGCAGAATGGAGACCGTATTGGAGGATGTTGAGGGCGAATACTAGCGACTATTCTTTAAATGCTGGGACTTGGAAATAATGAATGGTCGAACCCAGAGCGACAGACCAGGAAAGAGCACCTGGCATCAGGGACTGTACCAGAGTACAATCGATTACATCTATACCATCGCTGAAGTGGCGTCTATGGTCCTCGATATGGTGGTTACCCAGAGCCCATGGAGTGATCACAACCCATTTATTTTGACCATAGATGCTATTCTCCCCACTCTTGAGAATATCCATAGTGGAGACGTAACCATAAACTATCCAGCAAATTGAATTATCTGGTCTGATAATAATATTCTTAAGGCTTTTAGGGTACCTGGCCAGTGGAACTTAGGTTTTGGAACAAAACTAGGTGCCATGTCGCCCAATGAAATTGAAAACTGGATAGTCAGCTCAGCTTCTCGGGCAAGCATGCTATGTGCAGACACCCCCTAGCACTGAAGGAAAAGTCCTCTAGCCCCCCCATTTGATAAGATTTTTCGCAATGCGAAACGTAAATTTAGGGGAGATATACGGGAACTTAGAACCACTAACCATTCTCTGAATTTAATTTCCCTTAATACCAGAAAATTAAAAAACAAATACCATACTTGGTTAAAATTCTATAAAAAAAAATCTTAAATTGGGTAACTGGTGTAAAACAGTGAGTGTACTTTGCTCTAGGAATTCCCGTAATATTTGGGCGATTTTAGAGGGAGCAAAGAGCAAAGGGAGAATCCAAATGTTGAACCCAATAGATGCCCAGGAATGGGTTTCCTTTCTTGAAAATCGCAATGATAATGGTGCTGGGTTTGAAGAGTCATCTGGTTATATCTCCCTTATACCCTCCCCCTTTGCAGTCACTATTAATGACCTACTAAGTAACATCAAGAACCTAAAAGCTTCTCGTGCACCGGGCCCTACCAGGTTTTCCAACGCAGTCATAAATTGTAATCCTTTATTCTGGGCGAACTTAATGAAGATACTGTTTGAAAAAGTAATAGCAGACGGTAGAGTTCCGACCACATGGCAAAGGGCCATTCTGATGCCAGTTTTTAAAAAGGGTAACAGACTGGACCCTTCTAACTACCGCCTCCTTTCAATGCTAGATAGTACTGGAAAATTGTTTGCTTCCTTTCTACGAAATATTTTGCAAGCATGGGTGGAAAAAACAGGGATTTTAGACCACTTCCAGAGTGGCTTTAGGCCAGGTTATTCAACGTCACATAACTTGCTAGTCATGGATTCATTGAGGAACAAGGCATTGCTGCCCAATAATCCACCTCTTTATGCTCTCTATGTCAACTTTAGGGCAGCTTTCGACACAGTTAATAGAGCTTTACTTTGGCACAAACTTAAAAGTTGGTGCTGCCCTCCTGCTCTCATCTACTATCTAGAGTTACTACACACAAATACCACGGTACAGCTAGGTCTAGATAACACGGGTAATCTAACACGTCCAGTTATACAGCTAAGGGGTGTTAAGCAGGGTTGCGTTACTGCTCCCCTGCTCTATAACCTCTTTGTTTCAGATATACCCGAATATCTTCAGGGCATATGGAACTGCCCCCCCAAAGTTGGTAAGACTCAGTGTACGATCCTGGTGTACGCCGATGATGTTGTGATACTTGATCACATTTTCAGCGAACTTCAGAGGTCAGTTGTAAGGTTGTGGCAGTACGCAGAGGCGAATGAATTGACCATCAATCACAATAAAACCAAAGTACTCTTGTATACAGCAGGTAAAGTAGCACGCCCCTCTATGTGTGTAGGTATCCAAGAAATTAATTACACGCACTCCTACAAATACCTAGGAGTAGAGTTCGACAATAGGGGGACCTATACACTCTGTATCCAGGCAAGGAAGGTAAAAACAGCCCAATTTACAGCTCTGATATGTAGGTTCACCCATGATCAGAGTGGCTATTCAATTTAGGGTGCAAGACAACTTTATGTGCAGTACTTTATACCTATGGTCACCTATGGCCTAGAATCATTGATTAACATGAATCTATACTGGCTTCACCTCTTGGAGGGGAAATTCTGGAGACGTATACTAGGTCTTCCCCAATGTATCCCCGTGGCAATATTGCAACTAGAATTGGGGCTTTTCTCCCTTAAATCTCTAGTATTGCGCAAGAGAGCCGAGCTATACATTAAGATTAAGAATAATCCAACTAATCCCCTATTGAAGTGTGTAAAAGATGCCATGGGAGGTAGCAAACAGTCCAAATTGGAGAAAGATATGTTGACACTTAGTGAGGTAAGCGGTTGGTCCCCATGTTGGGGCCAAGATAACCAAAAGATGTTTTACCTTCTCCAGAAGTCTATCGCGCTTTGGGACTGGTAGGAGAACTACGGGCATTTTAAGAATCTATAGTTTTGTGACTTATGTCCTCTATACTTTTAAGAAGAGTCAACTGTACCTCAATCTCTGTCCCTCCCCAGCGTTGAGACGTTTCATTCTGCTGATGCGCATCAATTATCTACCCACTTTAATGAACAGACCCTGGGATGAAGCGTCTTGAGAATCTATAAGAAATTGCAGAATATGTGGTATTTTATCTAATCCTGAAACCGCAAGGCATGTGTTAACACAGTGCCCATCAATGATTCATCACTACTCCAAGTATTTTGGAACCTATGTACACAAAATGGACCATTTGGGATCTGATGAGTTCTGGCACTATTGTATTAACACACTTAACTCTAGGTTTCATATTGCATTGTTTAACATCTGGGCTATTGCTGAAAAACAAATGAGTAGTGGTGGCTAGTAGGAGGTATTATTCTTTTTTCTGATCTTGATGATCTGATTTAAGACCAGGTAAACTTGTGATATTTCCTCCTTCTTACATACCCCCCCATTTGGGTGATCTGTTTATTAATGTTTTAATCATGTTTTTCTTTATTTGTCAATGTATACATGAAGTGTTTGTATTTATACGAGAAAGGTTGATGAATTGATTATTTGACATTTGATCAATTGATGTATTGATTACTAAGTATTGTAATTCATTTCTTGTTCTTTTCTGAGAATTTGTGTTAAATGTGTAAAGTTTTAATTTTTTAAAACTGTATCACATTACAATAAATAAATAACTCGCGCCACCACTGTGCACTGCTACGACTAACACCCATGACATAAAATAACTGATCTTTTGACCCCACTAGTCACCCCACTCTCCTGATCAGACTATTCTCTCCTCTCCTCTCACCTGGGTCTTCTCAGGCGTTTGACCACTCCTCCCCCAGCCTTGGCAACCTCATTCACGAACATCTGTCCGATGAAACGAGCGTCATCTGCTGCCTTTGCATCTACCTTCATCCCCCATTCTCCCCACTAAAGACTCTACATCTGGCACCCAGCCCTCAGCAAACACAATCTTGTCATCACTGATACTCTTGACATTCTTGCCCCAGTCATGAGTATCTGCCTGAAACATGCCTCCAAGCGTAACACCTGGTACAACTTCAAACTTGCATCCCTGAACCACAAGTGCAGAGCTGCAGAAAGGAAGTGGCAGACCTCAGGCTCACCCACTGACAAACTGGCATGTCACCTGCACCAAAGGCAATACCGACTCTCCATTCGCTCCACCAAAAGGGCCCACAACAACACGGCTGAACACTTTAAAATCTGCAAGGAGCAAGCCAACCCTTCTATAGTCTCCTCCACACCTCTTCCCTCCCAGGCCCACTGCAACGCACTGGCCACACACTCACTGCAAAAACTCAGGACAACCTGAGCACCCTTGCTTCCCTCTCCCCCTCCTCTTCTCCCTCCACTGCCTCCATTGGTCTGCCATCCCCCCTCTGCCTTTCTCTCCTCCTTCTCTGCTATCACACCTGATGAGGTCACCAGAGCTGTCCACTCATGTAGGTCTCCTCCAAACAGGTCTCCCCCTGTTCGTCCTGAATCATTAAGGACAATATTGGCTCTCTTACCCATGCAGTCACTGATTTGTGCAACCACTCTTTTGATAATTGATCTTCCCCTCCTCCCTCAAGTACTCCCTTGTGTGCATCCTCCTGAGAAAACCTACTGCATACCCGTCTTGTCACACCAACTAACACCCCATCTCTATCACCCTCTTCCTTGGGAAAATCTTGGAGAAACTATCCTTCCTGCAACTGACCCAGCAAATTGAACTTGTTATTTGTCTACACAACCATCAATCTGAATTCCGACCATCCAGAGGCATGGGAACTGTTGTTCTGAACACACTTGCATCTCTCGACTCCAACTCTCCAGCTGGTCTCATTCTACTTGATCTCTCCTCTGCATTTCACACGGTCAACCACTCCATCCTCATAAAACGGATCTGTGATACCCTAGGTATCTGGGAGTGGGCACTGGCCTGTCTGACCTCCTTCCTCAATGACTGTCCATCCCAGTTTATTCTGGGCTCTTTCTCCCTCCCCCCACATCTATCTCCACTCGCTGTTTCCTGCAGGGCTCCAATTTTTCTTCCTGGCTATTTAACAGCTATCTTGCTCTGAGTGCACACCTTATTTCCACCTTCTTCCCTTACTTCCAGTGTTATGCAGATGACACACAACTCTTCTTCAGATTTCCCTCTGATGCTTTCCTTACTTCCTCCATAATTCCTGACTGCCTATCTGCCATCCAGTCCTGGTTTACTTCCAATGATCTCTGCCTCAATTCCATCAAGACAGATCATTCCTATTGGGACTCCTGCTCCCGCTTTCTTCCCCTCACTCTGACCATCTTCTATGGGCTCTCCCCCCTCTCCTTCTCATCTTCTCCTGGAGTTATCGTCAATTCCTCTCTTTCCTTCCCCCCTCACATTCAGGATCTTACCAAGAAGGCCCACTTTCAACTCAACCTCCTCACAGGAATCCTTCCTTTCCTCATGTTCCCAAAGAAGCTCAGTGTTTCCATAGCTCTGGTTCTCTATAGGCTACAGTACTGCAATAACCCCATCCTTTATCTACCCTCTTCTTCTCTTCAACCCCTCCAGCTAATGCAGAATAGGGTTGCAAGATGTATCCTTGGCCTCAAGCACAGGGACCGCAACTCTCCTGCCCTAAAATCTCTCCACTGGCTCCCGGGTTACTGCAAGGATCAAATTCAAATCCCTCTGCATCATCCATAAGACTGTTGGGGGCCAGGGACCATGCTATCTACAACTGGCTCTCACTAAATACTCTCTCTCCAGATGTTTGTGTTCCTCCGGCACCAACTCTCTTTGTGTCAAGCGCTTCGCTAAACAGCAAGCTGGTGGAAAATCTCTTTCCTCAGCAGGCTCCCTCCTATGGAGCAGCCTTTCCCTCCCTCTTCATCTTGAGCCAGATCTACTGATATTCCAGAAGCTCCTCGAGATGTTCCTTTTCATCTCTTTCTTCCCTTCCTTTCTCCTCTCCTAAACCCCCCAGTTGTTGAAATTGGTGACCAGGGCCCATATGTGTCCTTTCTCCGGGGCCCTGGCCTCCCACACCAAACCTCCTTCAGCCTCAGCCTGTTCCTAGCACTTGCCTTGGCAACAACTGGCCTATGCCACGACAGGCCTGCACTTACATATTTATTGGCAGTTGACCACTCTCACTAAGTCCTGTAACTGATGCTTACTCCCTAGCACTTCCCTCTGTAGCACTTACCCCCGACTCCCTCATCCCTTCTCTCTCTATGCACTTGCACATTCTGAATGCTCAAAAGGCCCAGTAGGTCCACCTCTATCTTTTATTGTTATATTTGTTTGTGTATTGTTGGCATGGTATGACACAAGAGATGCAAGTTTCAAAACCTTTATTCAATTTCAGGGTTTGCCCCTGTAGCTATGATGGGAGTAGTCTCTACCATCAAATAATAAAGAAACAAAGTGCTAGTCGGTCTTTGTCAAATTAAAAGGCCCTATACTAACAAAACCTAATGCCAGCCCTATCTCTTCTACAGCACGGTGTAAGGCGCCCCCTCCTACCCCATAGACAGGATGACACACTCTGACTCAGGTTCTCAAAACAAAAGAATTTCAAAAAGTGGATTGAGGCCTGTCTGGCCTTCCACGTTAAAGTCACGTATTCCATTGTTGCAAAAGTTCTTTCACAGTTCAACAAAAAGTTCATGTAGGTCTCTGTCCTCGACGGGCCGGACCTCACAAAGCTTTAACAGTTCACATAAGTCTCCCTCAGCCGGGCTCGGAACTCTCAATCAACAAGTACCTGATTAAATGCAGATCTCCCTCAACTGGGCTCTGACCTCACAATCACAGCTCTTGCAGGGGTTCCCTTCTCCAAGCTTAATTAACACTCATTTAGGAGTTCCCTTCCCCTAACTTATCATACTTCCTGTCTCTCACAGTCGGGCTCGGACCTTTCACTGATGTCTAAGACGTTCGAATGTGCAAGGCTTTTACTATATACCTCTGCACGACAACTCACACTCTTATGCTAGTTGCCCCAGTGTCTCTTTGTCTTGGTAGTTCAGCACTATAAGCACCATAAGCAAAAACAGTTCAAAGAAATATTTCTCTACAAGCAGTCACCTTTTCACTTCCCCTTTTACCAGGGTTAATCTTGACCATTACACATTTCAGAGTTCATTAATTTTGCCACTTTATAATAAAACATTTCACATTTTGTGGTCACTTTCGAGTGGGCTTCTTCCTTTCGCTGGACCACTCTGCTAATCTGCATCACTGACTTCATAGTTATCAGCCACTTAAAAGTTAATCACTGGTTAGCTTTCTTTCGCATCTCATCAGCATGTCTTTCACAAACTCACTGGTTGTACGCATTCCTCTTTTGTCTCTGTGACTTCGATTCATGAATCAAGGTTAAGACCACAGGCTTGGCCTCGCCTCCCAACTCTGTTGTTCACCTGGGAGGGTTGCTGGCATCCTTGAAACACAATGCATGTTTCTTCATGTCTGCGATTTCGGCTTGCTGCGCATTTCCTTCACAGTTTTTCACTAGCAATGACCTTCTGAATGGATCTTCAGTGTTTCCCTACCCTTTGCTCTAGTCCCTCAATCGATCATCCTGCTCCAGTAGGTTTGCCTTCGCCCTGGGGGATCTGCTCGTTCTCGTGTTCCACTTTGCTCAGAGTGTGTCTCTATGTTCCACCTTTTATCTGTGTGGAGATAGCTAATGGGTATCAGATGTATGCGATTAAAGTCAAGTGCCTGACTTTGTCTGACCCGATTAGAGGGACATGTCCAATGAGATATGTAAGCATTACCCTCTTCACTCTCAGTTGCCCTTTTCTCAGCCCAGTGTTTGTGTAGAAAGGGGGAGGGAGTTGGGATGTTGGAGTATCCTATAAAATAGGATGGGGCATGGGTACGGGAAAGGGGGGAATACCGTGTCTCAGTCTTGGTTGCCTCACCCCAACTCCTGAAGACCCCTCACTCAGGTGATGCTCCCTCACTGGTACACTACGAGGGTCTGGATCCAAAGGCGATGGCCGTGCCCTGGCCACCTGAGAGGGAGATCGCCATGGACTAGTCGGTCAGACACCCTTTGGTTTCTCACACGTTTCATTCTCATGTTCCCTCCCTGTTGCACTGTGGGTGATTTGAAACACAAATGAGTGCCTTGCAAATGCACAGTAAAAAAATCTATTATTTGGGTGCATTGGTAGAGGTGTAAAACTGAATCCAGTGCTGGGATAAAAGGGACATTTGCCATCTATTTTCAAGGTTAATTCGTATAGGTGTATGAGGGAATCAAGTGCTGGGATAGAAGGGAATGTGTGCCATCTATGATCTGTTAGTTTGTTTTATTTGCTTATAAGCGCGCCAAACCCAGGGGTATCTGGGTGCATTTCTTAGGTACATAGTTGCAGAAAAATTATTACAAGTTACAGAGTGTGATACAATATTCTACATAATGATAGGTGCAAAATTTACAAATAATGTTTCCATACATTATCAAGCTGCATTCGTAACCGTGTATGAATGAATCCAGTGCTGGGTTTGAAGGGAATGTTGCCTTCCATTATCTAGGTGCATTGTTCACGGTGTATGCGTGAATCCAATGCAGGGATAGAAGGGAATGTTGTCATGCTTTATCCAGGTGCATTGGCAGAGGTGTATGACTGGGCCCACTCCTGGGATAGAAGGGAATGTTGCCATCCATTATCTAAGTGCATTGGTAAAGGTGTATGAGTAATCCAGTGCTGGGATGGAAGGGCATGTTGCCATCCTTTATCCAGGTGCATTGGCAGAGATGTATGTGTAAATGCAGTAGTGGGGTTGGAGCGATTGCTGCATTCAGTATCTTGATACTTTGTAGGAGGTTCATAAGTGGATTCAGATCGTGGCTACACAATAATGCTAGAGTGGGATGTATTGAAACAGGATAGGGAGTTGGTCGGAGTTTTCTGTAGAAGAGGGACCAGCCGTTCAGTACTCGGGTGAATTGGTAGAAGGTCACGAGCGGAACAAGTGCTGTGATACAAGCGGCTCTTCAGTATTGAGGTGCATTGAGAGTTGTATACAAGGCCCAGCCCTGGAAAGGAAGGCAGGGCTGCCACTTGGGACTGGAGTGCAGGTATATGATATTGCAGATTTAAACATTTCAGACCTCAATAACATAAATCTTGCACTGTGTCTAACAGAATGATTAGGGTTTGATCCAGCTGGTCTTCTTAAAGAGACCAGACAGCAAACCTCTTCCGGAAGTGGCTTGGTTCAGGACAGGGATGGTGCAGAAATGCTTCATTTCCATGATGGATGGCATTGTGAGGGTGGATGATGAAGGGGGTGAAAGGGTTCTGATTCTTTTAGATCTATCAGGTGCCTTCGACAGCTTAAAACACATTATCTCTGGATTCATCTTCATTGCATGGATCTCATTTACTCTGATTTTCATTGACGCAAAGCCTACTTCACAGACTGGTTTCTAATTACTTTTCTCACTATCATAAAATAACATGCAGATCTTGGACAGTGGGGTTTCACAGGGGGCAATGGGCTTCCCTGAACTGTTTAACCTATACCTTTAGCAACTTGCCAAACTCTTGCATGCACATGCAACCCTGTTCTGCACATACACAGACGATACACACATTACTATGTGACCTGATGGAGTAAGAAACTCATCAAACTAGGATTTATCTGCAATTAGTGGGTGACCACATATCGTCTACAATTGACGGTGTCAAAAAAAGAGCTTCTGACCTGCTGTTCATCTCAAGTTTCTAGGAGGCCAGAGATTTGGCACTCCGTCTTGTGAGTTTGCCTGCATTCCATGCGTCATCCCAGGAATCAAAAATGTATTTTTGAACCTGGTTCCCCAAATGAGCAGGGTCCATCGGACATGTTTCTGGCAACTAAAAAGCTAAAGAAATATTACGATCCATCTTCCTACTTACTAACCAGGTCACTCTGTTTAACACCTTTCTGTCATCGCAGTTATGTCATCGCAGTTAGATTACTATTTATTTGTTTGATGAAGGAGTGCCACAGTATTTAATAAATAGACTTCAGATTATTCAAAATTCAGCATCCTGGATGCTACTCAAAGTTGTTACTCCGGCTATGAACCAGATGCCCTGACTGTCAGTAAATAAGCAGACCAAGTTCAAGCTTCTTTGCCTGGTAACTTTATCAGTTTATATAAGTAACCAAACATGTCTCCTTGCATATTTGTGCCCTGGCAAACCAACCTGCTCGATTGTTCAGCCACTCAGCAGCTTTTAACCATTAGCATGGTTGATTTGGCAAAATGGAATGGACTCTCTTTTTCGTATTTAGCTCTTGCCATGAAGAATGCTCTTCAAAGCATTCTACACAGCATTGATAGCCATCTCAGAATCAGAAAAAGCCGTAAAAATACTCCTTTTGTAATAGGGCGCTAGACAGCCCTGCCAAGATGGCGGGGGATCTCTGAGCTCCGTTTGACAAAGGCTGGTCACGCAGCAAATCCTCCCTTTATCCTGAGCCTGATGTTGGTTTAACAGGAGCTGTAGGGGAAGGAATGGGAGCGGCACGTACTGTATTGACTTTTGTGCGCTGATGAGTCCTGCAGCTGCTGCTTGTCTGTGGGTTTGATTCTGCTGGTGCCTGGGTGCAAGCCCTTGATGAGGCGGCGGCATTGATCTAGCCGGCTGGAGCCCACGCAGGGTCTTTGGGAGTGGACTTCCCAGGTGAGGCCGGGAATTATATGGACAGCGTGAGCCGCCTGGGGGCTCCTGTCTCTGCCCCCAGTGTGGCGGACTGCAGCCTCAGAGCTTCCCGGCCATAGAGCGGCTTGGAGGTGACATCCAGCTGGGAACCCTACTTGGTGGTAACCACGGACCCCAGTGTACAGGACTGCAGCGGTTGGATCCCACGCTGAGCGGGTGCAGCAGAGGCTGGGCCACAAGTGGTCAGGTGTGTGACAGTGGGAGGAGAAGTAGTGTTGAGGGGGAGCCGGCTGTCCCTGGAGAGAGCTGGTGCAGTGACAGTTTCTGCTAGCTAGAGGAGGGGGCTGAATGGCCTGTGGGTGCTCCAGTACGTCGTAGGCTGCAGTATGCTTTGGAGGTCGACCATTGTTGCAGGGGCTCCCTGTGACAGTGTGCACTACTGACACTATTAGCTGTGGGCTGGTACATGGAGAGTGTTGGGTGTCCTGACCCACGTTTGAGCTATCATGCTGCAACATTTGGTGCTGTGGGCTTAGAAAATCCAAGATGGCCAAAAAGCCCACAAGTGCGCCAGAATCCAGGAGAACCACGCAGTTTGTGCGCACACCAAAATGGTTACCTAACTTGACACCCACCAGTGTAAAGAAAGATCTTTGTTAACAAAATCCACTGTTACTGATGTCAAAAAGTTGCTGAAATCGTGGCTCATTGGACCACTTTAAAGATTCAACCCTTTTGTGGGGTTCCACATAACCATCTTACTGTAAGGCGCCCCATCAAAACAATGTTAAGCAAGGATTATTTACTACCATGTAAGAACCATTCCTGTTTAGAATGCATTAATCCAAGAAAGATCCCAAAATTGCATGCAGTACCAACAAAATCCTCAAGGCGGCGCTAGCGGTCTAAACTCTGACAGGAGAACTGAGTGCAGTTGCTGACAAAGGGATTTGACTCAGCTGACTTCAAAGGCTGCATTTTAATTAAAAATTAGCCACCTGCTGTTCCCAGAGGCCTGAAGCCTGGGAAACCCTCTCACCTCCAGAGATTCACACCAGGAGTTAGAATCTCACATGACCTCTTGATTGATAGAAGGCAGACTGGCTGGGAGCCTCCTGGAGACCACACAATAGGCTCTTGCAATTGAATAGGATATGTTGATTTTGACTGTTTCCTGTCAACAAAGGCCTGCCTGCCAGAAGACACATCTGACTGACCCACCCAAGTCTTGGAGGCGGACTCCAACACTCTGAGAACTGACTTGAAAGCAAAATATATATTTTACAGAAACACTGATAACTCTTTGTAATCAAATGACAGAAATGTATAACTTTGAGAGCCTTAATTAAAAAAATGTACCTTCAATTCAAGCCCAAACTCCAATTTGTGTGATGTTCTGGGGCAAAACCCTGCTATTTATGTATACTACAGACTCTGTGTTTAAGCTAGAGACATGTTAATTTACTGGAGTAGGTATGGACAGGCCGTGTACATGTGTACAAATCTGGAGAAAAATCTGATGTTGCAAAACCACTAAAAAGCACAAAATATTGCCATTTCTGAATGCAAGCCCCCAGGAAGAGCAGAGTTTCAACAGGGGCTACCATCAGTAAATGCATGATGGATGCATGTAATTTCAAACCACTGTGTATCTATGAAGTGTGCATTTTGATCAAATATAGATTTTGTGGGCAAACTGACCAGGGGAGGATCCTCTGACCCATAAAACCTACAGCATCACTCTGACTCACAGTTCCTTCCCCAATCATGGGAGAGGGGAGAATTGGGCCAATGGGCAGTTGAAAGAGGGGCTCGCTAGTGATGCTGCACACACACCCACTTTCAAAACACATAAAAGCAGACAGTCAGGACAGATAGGGACATTCAATTCCATTTGCTGCAACGCGCTCTGCCGGACCACACAACATCCATAAGATACTAGATTCCACACTTAGACTTTAAAACTCCAAAGAACTTGATTCAGAACTCAAAGCAAGGGCCTAAACCCACAAACTGAGAACTCTTCTCAGTGGGCCTCAGCATCCAGCAAACCTAACAGCGAGAGCAGCATCCAGGAGCCGTGCAGATCAGCACTGGGTCCAGAGAAAGCTGTGCAGAAAGATCCAGAAGCAGTGCTGTACCCAGAGAGAGCAGAGCTGACCCAGACCGTTGTTCGCAGAACCAGAGAGCTGACCCAGACCGCTGTGCGCAGAGACCGTCCGTGGCGAGTGAAGAAAACCTGACCAGATCCGTGGCGAGGCCCATTCTATTTCTAAATATATTGTGAGTACCTAGCAGGACTGTGCAGAACCAATCTCTTAGTTAAAATAATATAATTCAATCTATTTTAATCTAACCAGAACTGTCTCCTAACTGTCACCTGTCATTTTGCAAAGCTGTCACCTGTCATTTCTAGCTGCTAGCTGTCACTTGTCACTTTGAACTTTTAAAATTTCCAATCTGAAAAACGACCTTTACCATATCGCTCATATCTCGTGACCGTTTGTCTTAGAGACTTGCAGTAACTTTCCTCTGAAAGCTGGGAATCTTGGCTTTTCAATGAACCTAGAACCGCATTCCTATTCCCTACACTTTTGCTGCAATCGCGAAAAACGCACTCGCGAATTTTACCGCAATTTGCAAATTTCTCCACGTGTGAAAACAGCAACTTCCTTGCTTTCCTTGCTAAAAATTCGTTTGCCTCTTAAGAACCATCCCTGAATCATTGCTAGAGTGACCCTGGACTAATATTAACTTGATACCACTCACCCTGAACCTCTAGAGGGAATTAAAAGCATTTTAGCATATTTTTCACTTCATTGCCAGCACATATAAAAGCATTTTGGGCCTGTGTTTCAAACTTCTGTAGTCTAAGCTTGCTGGGGTGAACTGAATTACATTTGATTGCATTTCTGAGAACTGTGTGCTTTCCTTCCATTTCTTTGCATTGCATAAAAGGGGGGGGGGGTGAATTGTCCAAGAAAGTGATTACATTGTCTTTTGCTGAAATCCTATCAAGTTATTTTCTGTACTGCATTTCATTCCACATTGCATCCATTTGAAACCATCAAAGTATTGTTGCTATCTTATCCATCCTATAACCACTCATCATTGATTATAAAGAAGTGTGCTAGTGCCGGACTATCCATTATTGATTACTGCTCAGATTAAGTGTGATATTCAATTATTAATTTATTATAAAGTGTGATATATATATCTATTGTTTAAATTATCAAATAAACCTTTTAAACTTGCAAAACAGAACTACTTCTTGGCTCAGCGGGGTCAGGGGGATTCCAAGAGAGGGGTGTTATATAGGGGTAGTCATCCAGAACGCATGAACTGGACATAAGGATATATCAATAAGGGTTTTCATTCAGTATTCTAGACTAGGCGTTGACTTAGCTGTAGTGTTGAATTGAATCCTCTTACAAATTGGGGGCTCGTAGCCGGGGATTCCGGATTAGATCTATCACTTGTGCCGATTAATACAGTGTGCCAGCTGACCAGATACACATATCCGGTCGGATCACCACGCTGTGTTACGCTGTAAAGCACTCCTCAAAGGAACGCTCTAAGGAAAAGGTCTGTTTTGCAAAAATAAAATACAAACTTCTGTAAGTCAGGTAGGAACTCAAATTCCAGAATGACGACCTTGGTAGATATGAAAATAGCCAGAGAGCACTTCTTACATAAGCTATTTGTGAGAGGTAAGTGGACTCATCAGGCCCAGACGGTCTGTTTGCAAGCAATCGCACCCCAGATCACGGAAACAGGGTCAGATATATGGAGAGATCAGGGTCCCTTACATGTGGCCCTGAGTGAACTATACATGGCTCCTAAAGCTAAGGATGAACAAGACAAGATGGTTAGGATAGCGGCATTCCTGTACCTATATATGGGAGACATGCAGGATAAATGTACTGAAAGCCAAGATCTGGCGAATAAGCGACAGATGGCGTTAGAGAAGGTCCAATCTGACCTGGTCTCTTCTGAGCAGAGGCTGCAGGGGAGCCAGGAGTGAGAAAATGAGAGTAGACAGCACATCATTAAAATAAAGAGGGATATGGACATCCTGCAACAGGAAAAGGCTGACCAGGATACCAGATTTCTGGCCTTGCAGAAGGAGTACCAAGAAGGTTTGGACTCCCTACTGCAGAGCCAGAAAAAGCTGGAGCAACAGTTAGACTTCAATAGGGCATGTGCTGAGCAGGTAGTCACCCTGCAAAGCCACCTAGATAGGAAGAAGGCAGAGAGCAATAAACTGATTTTGAAAGACCTGGATACCCAGGCAGAATTTGACCAGGAGCGCCAGAAAGCTGGTGCCTTCCAAAGGCAAAGGGACGACCTGGCGGCACATATGCAGGCTCTTAGTCAGGAAAGGGATACCTTAGGCCAGGAAGTCTGCCACTTAAAAAGGAAAATGGAAGAAAATCACCTGGCCCTCCAGGGACTGGGTGACCTCCAAAAAGAACACCATAACTTGTTAGAGCACACCAGGAAGGTGGAGGATGCTCTGGCAAGAAAGGAGCAGGCCAATAGGGACACAGCTCAGGAGGTAACCCTCCTGCAGCAAAGACTGGCCCAGTGCTCCAGGACCAATCAGGAAACGCAGAGAGAGAATGAGGCTCTCTGCCAGCACAATGATAGGCTCCAACAACAGGTAGCGATGCAGGAGAGACTGATAGAGTCTAGTAAGGCCTTAACTGAGGAACTGAAGGCGCAGGCTCTTGCATTGCAACAGGGAGCAGGGGCGGATAGAGACCAGGTTCGCTGGGAAAGGGAAACTCCTGAGCATAACCTCAGGAGCCCTAGTACCAGAGGCCTTTATCTCTCTCAGTCCCTGGACTCTGCCACCCCCATGTCCCCTGGCGCACATAAGCACTGGGCCACAGGGATGGCAGATTACTATCCAGCCAGAAGCATGGGGCTCATAGGCCAGTACCACCCAGGAATGGAGGGGCGGGCATCCGGGTATGGGCACCCAAGCACAGTGCAATTTGATGGGGAACCCCAGGTGAGTAGGCCCATTAAGGGCATCCTGAAAACCTCTGCCCAGTTAGGTCAGTGGGGGGGGTACCCATCAAATCCTGGCAGCAAGGAGGGATCTGAAGACTCCTCTGAGCGGTACAGGACACAGGAGACCAGGTCCCCACATTCTGCCAGCCATTCCCAGGCTCGCAGAATCCGGGAAAACCTGGAAGAACAGACGGGAACCTCTGGGAGCAGTGCCTCTGAGTCAGAAGATGAATGGACCAGGGTTACCCGGACCAAAAGAGCCAATAAGACAAAAAGGGCCTTGCTTAAGGACCCCTTAAAGCAGATTAAGGCAGTCAGGAGCGTCATCACGCCTTATCATAAGAACGCCAAGTATTCTGTTTGGGAGCACTTAGAGTTGTTTGAGCAAATGATGGAGACTTTCCATTTGAAGGACAGCCAAAGCTGTATTCAATATGTAAAGTGGACCTTCTCCCCGGAATACTCCAGTTTCTTTGCGGGGCTCGAGGACCAAAATCATTTAAGATGGTCCACCTATAAGGCGGCCATCTTGAAACATTTTTCTACTCATAGAAATCCTCAAGAGGCTCGCAAGGCAGCCTACAATTTACAATGTGGGGAGGATCAGGCCCCACAAGAATTTGTGCAAGAACTGAAACGTGCCTTTGCGCAGACCACCAGAAGGGTGCGCACAGACAGCAGAGAATTTGTCAATACATTTTTCCATGCCTTGCCCAAATATATAATGACCCAGCTCGTGAGAGATTTTCATGAGAAAAGATCTTTAGACTGGGTCATCGAACAGGCTACCCGGATCTATGAGGTGCAGAAGCCCATAGAAAATAAAAGCAATACCCAGAAAAACCCCAAAACTAACAGCACCCCTGCTGCTGCCAAGGTGGCAGAGGTAAAGGTTGCCCCCGTTTTGGATTTGGAGATGGGGAGGCCTAAAAACCTACCTGCACCTAATAATGCTAGGCCCAGAAGGTCCTCGGGCCAGTCACAAACAGGGAGTCAAGGAGGTAGTCCCACAAATGGGGTCCCTCGCTCTCCTGACTATGTAAGTCCCCGTTACAAGGGAAACAGACCCATCCTGGGTTATGTGTGGACTCCTCCAGCCCAAGGGGGGGGGGGGATCCAGCCAAGCACCTAACCCAGGGAACTTCCCTCCGGACTTCCCACAGGAGGGCAGAAATTCTCCAAATCCTTGGCAGAACTTTTTCCCCAGGTATCCACCCAATTTCCAGCCCCAAAATCATCCATCCTTCTTTCCCCAATTCCCTGAGCCCAGACAACCGAATCCGGGAGAGGGGAGGCCAAGGGTGGAGGGGTATCCAAATCTTCCCAACCAGGGGTACTACCAAAGAAGGGATAGCTACCCTTCCCGGGATCAGCCCAGGGGAGAAAACAGGGCCCCGTATCAGCCTGAGCGGGTTTCCCAGTTAGAGCGCCAGGTTCAAAACATGGCGCGGGATCTGGGTCACATACTGAGGGCTCAGCAGAACCCTCAGATCGGCATGCCAGCACAGAACGCACCCAACTCTGGACCTGGTGCTCCAGAACAATGACGGGGGCAGCACCCCGATAACTCACCGGTTCCCAGGGAGGAGGCACAAAGGGAAGGGGGGTGTAAAGCCTGGGAGGAAGCTTCCTTCCTCACTTGTAAACAGCCCCTGGAAACCCAGGAACCGGAAACAAAATCTCTTGCCCCTGAAAGTCTGCCTCCTAAGGAACAGAGGGGGGGTAGGAGAAACAAAAGACCCAAACAGACACAGTTTGAGGAGGAGGTACAGATCTTCCAATTTGAGGGAGAGGGATCCTCAGAGGATTCTGGGAAAAGGATCTTCTCCTTCAGAGAGGGGGGAACTCCTCCCAAAGAAAAATGGGTCCCTAGGGATGCAAATCCAGACTGGGGAGATGTGGAGACTGAGCTACCGCCGCCCACCATCTCATCCCAGAACCAACAGCAAGAAAATCCCCTGGTTCAAACTCATCCTGGTGACTGCCTCCAAAAAGGGGGGGGGGCGGCCCGGAACCGGAGCCAGGGGAACCCACAACTTTTTCTTTCAGATTCCCAAGGCTCTCCACAGAATTCTCCCCAAATTTCTGCTCTTGCAATGTCCAAAACCAGAAAATTATCCCACCAGTTGTCCAAAAATGTGCATTATCTGTGCCCCCTTGAGGAGAAGGAGGGAAGATACTATGCCCCGGTCCAAGTACAGGGGCAGGGTACAATTTTGGCGCTGGTGGACACGGGATCTCAAGCTACCCTTCTGTCCAGAAGGGCCTTTGATGAACTGAATGCAGGAAGGGGAGGGAATTACCAAATTCCTCTCACCTCTCTTCCTGGACAACTGCAGAACTTTGACGGGAAGGAAATTCCCGTTGAGGGGACTGCAGACTTGGATATTAAGATCGGGCGACACAAGGTGAAACACCCGGTCATAGTAGTGACTCCAGAGGGCACCCCTTGTTTACTGGGGAATGACCTCCTGAGGAGGTTGTCACCCTTAATAGATTGCGTAAACAAGGTCCTCTGGACCCAGACTAGCCGACCAATAAAATTAAAACAGTGTCAACCATGTTAGTTTAAAAGGCACCTGCCACATGGTTGAACAAAAAT
This sequence comes from Ambystoma mexicanum, assembly GCF_040938575.1. Taxonomy (NCBI): domain Eukaryota; kingdom Metazoa; phylum Chordata; class Amphibia; order Caudata; family Ambystomatidae; genus Ambystoma; species Ambystoma mexicanum. The sequence goes on from NC_090936.1 coordinate 1,027,439,742, forward strand.
CTGACCAAGTAGAATTTCACTTCCAGAATAGCCAAATTCCAGACGTGACAGTAATAGCAGTAGGACAACAGACTAGTGATGGGGGGTCCTCTCTATTTCTGAAAATCAACCTTCCTTCCAGTTTAAAGTGGTATTCCACGCTGGAAGGAAACACTCTGAAATTCTATACTAATCCACAATCAAAAACTCCCACTCCTATAGTCCAGAAAGATGTGAAATCAGCTCAGAGCCTGGCTGATATTCAGCAAATTGGAGAGCAGTTGTTCATCCCTGTCCAGTTAAATGATGGGAAGGACTCTGTTCTCGCTCGAGTGTCTGTGAACAACGGTAAGAGCTTCATCAGCGAAGCCATGTTCCGCCAACTCCCAAAAGATCCAGCCATTCCCACCTTCAAACTGATAGACGAATGGGAAATGGACCTGGAAGCACCTAATTCCAAACAAATCCTGCCAAGCAGGTGTATGCTCAAAATCTCCATTGGCAACAAGAGCATAGTCCACAATTGTTGGGTCGTGCGAGACGTCCCTGCCGCCTTTTACTTAGGCAGTGACATTCTCAATCGCTTTGCCATTAGTTTGGACCTAATAAACTTCAAAGCTTGGTCCCGATTAGCGGATAATCCCATGGGCTTTGATGATCCAGAAAAAGCATTTAGGTCAGCTCAATTGCTACCTTATGCAGTTGAAATTCAGATCAAAGAGGAAGTCACCATCCCAGAAAGGACACGACAATTCTCCCTGGAAGTGAAAGTTAAAAGAGGACAATATTTGCAAAACCCTGATGCTTACATACATCTAAACGCTTCTCTCCAATAGCAAGGGTTGGGGGTAAACCCAACTCCATTAGTCAACATAGAACATGACACCATTCTAACAGAGGTGGATAACAGCGACTTGAAGAGTATTACTCTAGCCGCAGGCACCATTATTGGAATGGCGGTTGATGACCGACATTTTTCCATTGATTTAGGTAATGAACTGTTAGGGCCAATCCCCAAGGACTGCTTTGACAGTGACAGTGATGACAATACGACACCAGACAAGATTTTTTACCCGGCATGGGGGGAACTTCCTGGTGTACACTTCTGGCCCTTATGGTAAGGAAGATGTGACTTGTGACTTCAGGAGGGATGAGGTGATTTTCCAGGTCCATGAGGGCTGCCTTTCCCACCTGAAGCCTCCGGTCCAAATCAGCACTCTGACCAGGGACTTCTCCACCCAGCTGGAGGAGGCCGCGGAGATAGCCAAACCAGAAGTCTTTCCAGGCTTCCGGCAGATGGTGGAAGAGAGAGTCAACCTAGCTGATGCCTGTGTGACTCTGGAACAAAAGCAAAAGTTAAAACAAGTTTTCTTGGATTTCCAAGATCTCTTTGCAGTAGACTCATATGACTGTGGCCGCACCGACATCCACACAACAACAATCCCCACGGACCCTGGCATGACTCCTGTGTTTGTGAAGCAATATCGCTTGCCTCTCGCATCAATGGAGTCCCTTACTGAAATAATTAAGAACCTTGAGTCCCGGGGAATAATCCGTCCAGTTCACAGCACCTTCAATAATTCGGTGCTGGGAATATTGAAGCCAAACGGCCAGTGGAGACTCTGCGCCGACCTCAGGGAGCTCAACAAACGGGTCCATACTTCCCGATGGCCTCTGCCCTACATTGACCAAGGGCTGGCCCAGATCCAGGGGTCACAGGTATTCACTGCAATAGACCTGACCAATGGATACTGGACTGTGCCTGTCAGCAGGGAGGACCAATACAAGCTGGCTTTTACCTTTGGGGGCCAGCAGTACACATGGACCCGGACTCCCTTCGGATACCTCAACTCCGGCAATGAATTCAACATTTTCCTACATAAGGCCATGCCCGACCTGGGTGCAAGGGGTAACCTGGCTTATGTAGATGATGTCCTCATCAAAAGTTCATCTGTGGAGGAACACATAGCGGAGATCCGTTATGTTCTGATGCAGTTGAGGGCCGCCGGAGCAAAAATTTCCTTTCAGAAAGCACAGTGGTGTAGAACCCGTGTTAATTTCTTGGGGCATGAGATTACTCCTCAGGGTCTCTGTCCCCAGGAAAAGAAGGTGGAAGCACTCCAAAAACTGAAAGACCCCACAACTCTGCGGGAACTAAGGAGCCTCCTTGGACTGACTAATTACAGCAGAAAGTTCATTGAGGGCTAGGCAGAGATCACCAGACCCCTGATTCATCTCCTGAAGGGGGGGGTCAAGTGGGAATGGGGTCCAGAACAAGCCGAGGCAGTAAAACAACTCAAAAGAAGCCTCTCAAAAGCGCCTTGCCTAGCTTACCCTGTCAGAAACAAGGAGTTCTTCCTGGAGACGGGTTTCTCTAATACGTGCTTGACAGCAGTATTATACCAAAAGCATGACAAGGTCAATAAAGTAATCTCCTATGCGAGCAAAACTTTATCCTCTGTGGAGGAAAAATTCAACGATTGTGAGAAGGCACTCCTGGCAACGGTGTGGGCATTGAAGAATTACCGCCCGTTTATCCAGGGGGAACACATCATAGTGGAGACTCCACACCAGCCTCTGCAATATCTCCAAAGTGACAGAATCCGGGCCGGAAATGTGAATAATTCCCGAATTACTTCCTGGATTCTGTCAATGCAAGGCTTTCCTGTGGAGGTCAGATATGGCCAAAACAAGAAGAGTCCCCTCGCGCAAGGTCTGGCTGACTTGCATGATTGTGCCAGAGAAAACTGTCTCGAGGACGAAAGTCTAAAAATAAAGGACAACATGGAGGCATACCTTAATTCCCCCCACAAAGTCTTTGAAGAAGACAAGTGTGAGGGAATGCCCACTGTATATGTGGATGGATGCTCTTACCATGTTGACAACGATGGGGAGAAAGAACTGGTGGCCGGCGTAGGGAATGCATGGGTGAATGAGTCCCCAGAACCCTCCACTGGATACAAAATTGGTCCCCGAAGTAGTCAGGTGGCAGAATTGATGGCTGTGCATCAGGCCATCCTCACTGCTGTCCAGCATCAACTCCACGAACAGGTCATAATCACAGATTCGGATTATGTACGGAACGGGTTCGTGGAGCACCTGGTTAATTGGAAAACCAGAGGCATGTTATGTGCTAATAACAAACCCTTGAAACATGGGAAGTTGATCCAAAACATTGATGATCTGGTCACCTCGAATGAGATGACCATCCACTGGAAAAAGATCAAGGGTCATTCCAAAGTAGAGGGACCAGACAAAACTGGAAATGACTTAGCTGATCAGCTGGCCAAAACCGGGGCCATCCATGGGGATCTAATTGAGATTGAGTCCCTGTTGGGGGAAATCCAGGTCACTGCTATCACTAGGTCCCAGACAAATGCTCACAATGATCTTTCAACTGCCCAATGGAGCAAGGAGACCCCTGATGCTGATTTGATTACAGCTCAGAAAGGGGATCCAATAATTGGTACATTTTACCAGCACCTTGAGGACCCTGAGAACTTTCCCCTGACGGATACCGATTACATTGGGAAAGAGGACCTTAGAGTGTTGATGAAATTTCCAAAAATGTTCCGAATCCAAGAAGGTTTGCTGGTAAGGAAATCCAAAGCTGGCCACGATCAGTGGGTGGTTCCTACCTCATTCCGAAGCCTGATGTTAAGTCACGCCCATGATGCGGCCACCGCCGGTCATAGGGGGTTTCACACAACACTGGAAATCTTAAGAGAGGTTGCATACTGGCCACACATGGGGCAGGACCTTGACCAATACTTGAAGGGGTGTCTTGTGTGTGCGCAATTTCAGCCAACGTCCCGCACACACCGCGCGCCTCTCCAAAAGAGGGGGATGACACTGCCGTGGTCAGATTTACAAATCGACTTTGTAGGCCCCGTGATTCGCTCTGCTAGGGGGAATAAGTACATGTTGACTGTGACATGCTTGTTTACCAAGTGGGTGGAATGTCTCCCAGCCCCAAATTGCAAGGCAGAAACTGCAGCTGCCCTGATGATTAACCACATCTTTTCCCGTTTCGGTCTACCTCAAAGGATTGAGTCAGACAGGGGTAGCCACTTCACCAGTGAAGTAATGACAAAGATGTGGGAGATACTGGGGGTCAAAAGGAAGTTGCATATTGCTTACCGGCCAGCTTCTTCTGGGGCAGTAGAGAGATATAACCGAACCATTGTGAGCATATTAAAGAAGTTTGTGGCAGATTCTGGGCCAAGTTGGGATATCCGATTACCTCTGGCCTAATGGCCATCAGATCTACCCCTTCATCTGCAACCAAAATGTCACCATTTGAGTTGATGACTGGGCGCAAGATGGTGCTTCCTCAGCATTTGCTCTACAGGACCCAAGAGCAGACCCTAATAAATGCCTCCACAACTCACGAGTATGTGGAGAATTTAAGGAAACACCTTCAACATGCTTTTGCTTATGCTCAGCGGAATCTAGAAAGATCAGCTGATAGCATGAAGACCCACTATGACCTGAAGACTTCCAGGAAGGAATATCAGGTGGGGGACCGGGTCTATCTATACAATTTCCAAAGGAACCAGGCCAAACAGCGAAAATGTTTGCCTACATGGAAGGGACCCTTTGAGATTATAGACAAAATCTCCCCTGTGGCCTACAAGATCCGCATCCCCAAAGGCAGTTTGGTAGAGGGGGAAGACAAGTGGGTCCACATAAACCAGTTGAAGTGTTGCCATCCCAGGCACACTCTGCAACAACTGGAGGAATCCTCTGGAATCCTAGAGGGTACTGTATCAGATTAATTCAGTTCTAACTTAAAATATCCTACATATCGCCTATCAAATTCTGAGTTTCTCAATGTGGGTGTTTTCGTTTTTGAATGCAAAAAGAAATGCGCATGTTCATATGTTTTGACTATAAATTTATATGCCACCCCACTATATCAATGGTGGGGGAAAAATGTCTATGAATAGGTATTGTCGCTCTTCCTTTGTCGTCCTAGGAGAAAGAAAACCTTGAGACTGGCCAAGGAGGACGATCCGGAGACCGGGAGCAGAGACCCAAGGGGCCCGGGGTGACGCCCAATCTTCCCATCAGGACCGGCGAGGAGAACCGATCGATCAGTACCGGATGGAGGAAAAGATGCTGAACTGTGCCATTTGCAGAATTGGAAGAAGATTATGCGGACAGACCAGTGCGTGGGTCAAAACCCTTGTGCACCCGACTCCCCATCGACTCAAATTCAAAGGGCAGTCACGTGGGGGGATTTGTTGGGTGTCCTGACCCACGTTTGAGCTATCATGCTGCAACATTTGGTGCTGTGGGCTTAGAAAATCCAAGATGGCCAAAAAGCCCACAAGTGCCCCAGAATCCAGGAGAACCACGCAGTTTGTGCGCACACCAAAATGGTTACCTAACTTGCCACCCACCAGTTTAAAGAAAGATCTTTGTTAACAAAATCCACTGTTACTGATGTCAAAAAGTTGCTGAAATCGTGGCTCATTGGACCACTTTAAAGATTCAACCCTTTTGTGGGGTTCCACATAACCATCTTACTGTAAGGAGCCCCATCAAAACAATGTTAAGCAAGGATTATTTACTACCATGTAAGAACCATTCCTGTTTAGAATGCATTAATCCAAGAAAGATCCCAAAATTGCATGCAGTACCAACAAAATCCTCAAGGCGGCGCTAGCGGTCTAAACTCTGACAGGAGAACTGAGTGCAGTTGCTGACAAAGGGATTTGACTCAGCTGACTTCAAAGGCTGCATTTTAATTAAAAATTAGCCACCTGCTGTTCCCAGAGGCCTGAAGCCTGGGAAACCCTCTCACCTCCAGAGATTCACACCAGGAGTTAGAATCTCACATGACCTCTTGATTGATAGAAGGCAGACTGGCTGGGAGCCTCCTGGAGACCACACAATAGGCTCTTGCAATTGAATAGGATATGTTGATTTTGACTGTTTCCTGTCAACAAAGGCCTGGCTGCCAGAAGACACATGTGACTGACCCACCCAAGTCTTGGAGGCAGACTCCAACACTCTGAGAACTGAATTGAAAGCAAAATATATATTTTACAGAAACACTGATAACTCTTTGTAATCAAATGACAGAAATGTATAACTTTGAGAGCCTTAATTAAAAAAATGTACCTTCAATTCAAGCCCAAACTCCAATTTGTGTGATGTTCTGGGGCAAAACCCTGCTATTTATGTATACTACAGACTCTGTGTTTAAGCTAGAGACATGTTAATTTACTGGAGTATGTATGGACAGGCCGTGTACATGTGTACAAATCTGGAGAAAAATCTGATGTTGCAAAACCACTAAAAAGCACAAAATATTGCCATTTCTGAATGCAAGCCCCCAGGAAGAGCAGAGTTTGAACAGGGGCTACCATCAGTAAATGCATGATGGATGCATGTAATTTCAAACCACTGTGTATCTATGAAGTGTGCATTTTGATCAAATATAGATTTTGTGGGCAAACTGACCAGGGGAGGATCCTCTGACCCATAAAACCTACAGCATCACTCTGACTCACAGTTCCTTCCCCAATCATGGGAGAGGGGAGAATTGGGCCAATGGGCAGTTGAAAGAGGGGCTGGCTAGTGATGCTGCACACACACCCACTTTCAAAACACATAAAAGCAGACAGTCAGGACAGATAGGGACATTCAATTCCATTTGCTGCAACGCGCTCTGCCGGACCACACAACATCCAGAAGATACTAGATTCCACACTTAGACTTTAAAACTCCAAAGAACTTAATTCAGAACTCAAAGCAAGGGCCTAAACCCACAAACTGAGAACTCTTCTCAGTGGGCCTCAGCATCCAGCAAACCTAACAGCGAGAGCAGCATCCAGGAGCCGTGCAGATCAGCGCTGGGTCCAGAGAAAGCTGTGCAGAAAGATCCAGAAGCAGTGCTGTACCCAGAGAGAGCAGAGCTGACCCAGACCGCTGTTCGCAGAACCAGAGAGCTGACCGAGACTGCTGTGCGCAGAGACCGTCTGTGGCGAGTGAAGAAAACCTGACCAAATCCGTGGCGAGGCCCATTCTATTTCTAAATATATTGTGAGTACCTAGCAGAACTGTGCAGAACCAATCTCTTAGTTAAAATAATATAATTCAATCTATTTTAATCTAACCAGAACTGTCTCCTAACTGTCACCTGTCATTTTGCAAAGCTGTCACCTGTCATTTCTAGCTGCTAGCTGTCACTTGTCACTTTGAACTTTTAAAATTTCCAATCTGAAAAACGACCTTTACCATATCGCTCATATCTCCGTGAACGTTTGTCTTAGAGACTTGCAGTAACTTTCCTAATTTTACCGCGATTTGCAAATTTCTCCACATGTGAAAACAGCAGCTTCCTTGCTTTCCTTGCTAAAAATTCGTTTGCCTCTTAAGAACCATCCCTGAATCATTGCTAGAGTGAGCCTGGACTAATATTAACTTGATACCACTCACCCTGAACCTCTAGAGGGAATTAAAAGCATTTTAGCATATTTTTCACTTCATTGCCAGCACATATAAAAGCATTTTGGGCCTGTGTTTCAAACTTCTGTAGTCTAAGCTTGCTGGGGTGAACTGAATTACATTTGATTGCATTTCTGAGAACTGTGTGCTTTTCTTCCATTTCTTTGCATTGCATAAAAGGGAGGGGGGTGAATTGTCCAAGAAAGTGATTACATTGTCTTTTGCTGAAATCCTATCAAGTTATTTTCTGTACTGCATTTCATTCCACATTGCATCCATTTGAAACCATCAAAGTATTGTTGCTATCTTATCCATCCTATAACCACTCATCATTGATTATAAAGAAGTGTGCTAGTGCCGGACTATCCATTATTGATTACTGCTCAGATTAAGTGTGATATTCAATTATTAATTTATTATAAAGTGTGATATATATATCTATTGTTTAAATTATCAAATAAACCTTTTAAACTTGCAAAACAGAACTACTTCTTGGCTCAGCGGGGTCAGGGGGATTCCAAGAGAGGGGTGTTATATAGGGGTAGTCATCCAGAACGCATGAACTGGACATATCAATAAGGGTTTTCATTCAGTATTCTAGACTAGGCGTTGACTTAGCTGTAGTGTTGAATTGAATCCTCTTACAAGAGGGGCTGATGGACTGACCTCCCCCGCCCCAGAGACTGAATTGAGAGCTGTGGGCCTGGAAGAGGGACAGCATGCTGTTGTTGTGCACCTGCAGCTGTGGGGGAGTTACCAAATGGGGGCACTGAGTGGGGAGGTGAGCAGCCTGGTGGGGGTGCCACTGTCCTTTTCTTTCTTGACGTGGGGGCCGGAGGAACCCACAGAGGAGCCGGCTGACATGATGGTGAAGAGTCAGCAGAAGCTGGAACAATGTTTGGGCAAGAGCAAGGTGAATAAACTCCTCCTGGAGAAGGGTGAGGATGGCACTGACCAGAGTCCTACGGAGGACACTGTCTCTTTGAATCAACAGATGGCAGCTATGCAGGAGTCAAGGGTGTCACTGGAGGGGAAGGTCCAGTCTGTGGCAGTGGACATCTCACTAGTTAGGGTGGACCTCTAGAAGATTGGGGAGAGAGTGACCGAGGTGGAGAACAGGGTCGGGAAGGTAGAGGACAGGGTCATTGTGCTGCAGTCCCGAGTGGACACACTGGCGGGGGCCACAAAAGCCCTCGAGGTCAGGGCAGAGGATGCAGAAGGGTGCTCCTTTCGAAGCAACATCAGGATCCTGGGGTCTGCAGAAGGGTAAGGGGGCCCCAGCATGGAATTGTACAGTGAATGCCTGTTATCGGATGTTCTGAAGATCAGGGGTCTGTGAACATGGTTCACCATCGAAAGGGCTCACAGAGTCCCAGGCAGGAGGCCACCGGTTGGGCTCTGCCACAAGCAGTCGTGGCAAAGCTATTGCATTACATGAACCACAATGCCATATTGCAGGATGCAAGATGAGAAATGGAATATAAAGTAGGTGGCATGCACATTTTGATATTCCCCAACTTCTCTCAGAAGGTCCAAAAGCAATGCAAATCTTATGATGCAGTGAGGAGTCAATTTAGTGAGCTGGGGCTTAAGTATATGCTGTTCTTCCCTGTGAAACTGAAGGTTTTGGAGGGCGGTCACTTGGTTTTTTGTTTGTCCAAAACCCAGCTGGAAGTATGGGACTGGCTGAACTCAGAATATGGAGATAGACCTACCTCTAGGTGGCGGGGGGGACAGGTGTGCCAAGATCAGGAAAGGCACTCAGGCCCACTCTTTCAGGAGCAAGACAGGGATCCTTCCTTAGAGAGAGTCTACGTTGGCATGGATGGAACTTTGGAGCTGAGGGAATAATTGGGCCAGCGAGACCCAGAGGCGGGCCCGGGGCTGGCGGTGGCAAGCAGGGCCAAAGAGGACCTGGAGGGGTTGGTTGACAATGGTTGAACTCTGATGCATTGCGGGGGAATTTGCTCCTTATGGTGGCAGGTTTGGAGAGGAGATCTGAGCACCATATCTCCCTCTGTCGCTCTTGCTGCAGAGGATGGTGCGGAGAGTAAAAGAGGGGCCCAACGCCTGTGTTATGTGGAAGGGGAGCGAGGGCTGTTGTGGGCTGGGGGGCACATTTGCTTGTAGTGGCCTGCCTTAGTTGGAAGAAGGGTCCTTTCTATAGTGTTCTTTTCTCATCCTGTTGCTGGCCAGTTGGTTGGAAATGGGAGTGGGGGGCATGAGTTGAGGATGGTTGGGGGGCCTTGTTTGGAGGGGGCTGCACCCAGTGTTGGGGGTTGTGCGCACAAGTTGGGGGGTAGCGGGGCTCGTTTTTTTTTTGGGTCTTTTTTATTGGTTGGCACTTGTCTGCATTGGAGAAGGGGTGCTTGGTTTATCTAAATTGTCGGGCACAGATAGATAGGGTGGGTTATGTCCAGGTTGAGGGTGGTTAGCTGGACCATGCAAGTATGAACAATGTCGCTAAGAGGGGGAACATTTGGTCCTACCTCAGCCAGCACAGTATAGATGTGGCAATATTGCAGGAAACATACTTGGACGCACAGGGGTTGTGGGGAGTACAGAGGAGGTGGAAGGGGTTTGTGATCGGCACTACCTTCTCCACTTATGCAAGAGGGTTACTTGCGAGGATTAGGGTTGCAGCGGCAGTGAAGTCACAGATCCTGGTAGATAGGGAGAGCTGGTATGTGGAGTTGGTGGAGGAGATGCTGGGTACCTTGATGTTACTGTTAGGAACCTATGCCCTCAATGTAGAGCATGGAGTGTTCATTGCTGACATGCAGGATCTATTGGTATGGTACCGGGATGCCTGGACCCTATGGTTTGGGGATTTCAATTGCGTGCTGGACTGGTACGTTGGACATGGCTAGTGCAGGGTTTAGGCAAGTGGGGTTGGCGACTAAGACATTGGCTAGGATATTCAAGGACCTTAACCTTAAAGATACCTGGAGGGTGCTTCACGGACGGGAGTGTAGCTATTCCTATTTGTTGTCGGCCCACTGCTCATACTCACAGATAAATTATGCGTTTTTGGGGGAGGAGAACTTTTCCTGGGTGGCCTAGGCAGATTATTTGGACAGGTCCATGTCGGACCATTCGCCCTTAGTGTTGCCCTCAGGGCAGAGGGAACGTTTGTCGGCTCATACCCACGTGGAGGTTGGATACTCAGATGCTTGAGGAAGGAGAGTTTAGGGTTTCCCTGTGAGAGAATATATAGATGTTTCTTGCTGAGAACTGGGGTTCGATGGCACGAAGGTCGATCGAGTGGGAAGCTCTGAAGGTGTTTTAGAGGGGGGTTGCATGTCCACAAGTGTGGGGGTATCAGGTTCCTTAGCCAGGAGGTGAAGACTCTTGAGTTGAGGATGGCCAGACATGATCAGGATTGCGCAAGGGTGAAGATACAGACAGAGGTCTTGCATGAGGCGCAAGGGGAGTTGGGGGCAGCAAGAGATCGTCTGGCTGCCCTTGGTTACGCTTGGTATCTGGCCAATCAGTACTCTGAGGGAGATAAGGCATGGAGGCTGCTGGCCTGGTTGGTCAGAAGGGAGGGGGAGACCAGGCGCCGTGAGGGCATCCCGGGCCCAGGGCAATCAAAAACAACAGATGATGTAGGGATCAGTAATGCATTTTGGGATTTCTATTCCACACACTGTACCAGGGAATGGGGGGCTTTGATGGTGAATGTGCGAGGCAAGGTTTACAGGAGTCAAATTTACCCTTTCTAGGTAGCATATGATGGAACAGTTGGGGGAAACATTGTCATAAAAGAGGTGTTTGGGGACATCAATTATTCACCAGAGGGAAGACACTGGGTATAGATGGGATACCAATGGAATTGTACAGGAGTGTAGCGATATTTTGGCCCTGAAGTTGCTTGAGGTCCTGTTGGAGGCTAGATCAAGGGGATATGGGGGTTGTGGGGGTTTTCCAGAATCCATGTTGGAAGCGCTGAGGAAGGCCGGGATCAAGCCAAATGTGAGTCCTACCTCCCACTGTGTATGATAAATGTAGATGTTAACATCAGGTATAAAATCCAAGGCAGCTCAGTTGATGCTGTTTATGCACACATTGGTGCATCCAGACAAGATGGGATTCATCCCAGTAAGGTCTACAATGCACAACCTGAGGCTGTTGCTTCTGATTCTTCATAGCCACAGACAGCCAGAGGAGAGGTTGGTGGTGATCAGTTTGCATTGTTATAAGTCTTAGATATGGTCTCTTGGGACTTCTAAAGAATGGTCCTGGAGAGATTGGAGTTGGGGGCCAGCTTTATCAATTGGGTTAAGCTGTTAAATTCTCTACATCAAGGGTCCAGGTGATTGGGGTTATCTCCTCTGTGTGGACGGTGGGTAGGGACATGAGACAGGGCTGCCCACTGTCCCTGTTGATATTTGCATTGGTTGTTGAGTCCCTGGGGAGACTATATAGGCTCCAGCATGATCACACAGGTCTGCGGTTCAGGGGGGACAATCACTGCATCTCCATGTATGAAGATGTTGTGCTGCTATACATACAGAATACCCATACTAACTTGGAGCACGTTTTAGCGACAGTGGAGGAATTTTGTCAGTTTGTGGGGCATGATGGTAAATAAATATACATTTGTGGTATATGTGCTAGTGACTGACGTGAGTGGGGACGTAGCTCAGTTTGCGATGTAGGTGGCTCCAGAGGGATTTAAGTACTTTGGCATATGGATAAGTGCGGACTGGGAGTGAATGTATACCCAGAATGTGGGGAGCCTGCTCACGGCATTTGAGCGGCTCGCAGATTTTTTGATTATATTCCTTATTTCATTAATGAGAGGCATGGCTTTGGCAAAAATGATCATGTTCCTGAGGCTGCTGTACATGTTCCAGGTAATGTGCATGGTGTTGGGTACTGCCTCCTTCTGCTCCCTGCATGCTACCCTCAATAGGTTACTCTGGAGGGGGGTCCCCGAGGGTTGCCCTTGCCACATTAGAATTGCCGGCGGGTAAAGCGGGCATCAGAGTGCCTGATTTTAGGACATGCTATTGAGTGTCTGTATTGCAACATATGTAGGACTGGTTTTCCCAACCCCATGAGGACCACACTATGGGCTGGAAATGAAAGGGAGATGGCCGCTCTCAGCCCACTTGAATCTCTTGGCAGACAGGAACGGGAGCTTCGGAGTCTCTTGTCAGCTGTGAGCACTATAATCAGTGTTTGGTGGAGGGCCATGGCTGGTAAGGAGCAGAAATGTCCCTTTATGCCAGCTATTTCACTGGGCTGCAGCAAGTTTTGGAGGGGGACAATGGGAAGGGGACTGGGATGCCTGGGGAAGGGGTGGACTCTAGACGGTTTATACGTGGAGTATAGGGCGATTAAGTATGCTGAGTTTAGAACTGTTAATCCTCTGGTTTGTCTGAACTGGACATGCTCTGTTCCCTGTGAGAGCTTAAATCCTTGGTAACGTGTAACAAGCGAAAACATGTTTTTAAAAAAATGCTGCATTCTGTGAATTCCGAAAAAGTGAGACCTTGTGTACAGGTGAATTTACAAAGGCTGTTTCTGTTCACCTGCATATTGTTGGTCTGGTGCTTTTCATCAGGAGTGACAGAAGCCACCCCCAAATCACCCCCACTTCGTATTGGTATATGGTGCAGAATGCACCAACCCTTTTGTAAATTTCCCATGTGCATAAACAATTCCAGCATTTATCACATTTCCACTGCTGAAATGGATGGGAATTCTTAAAAAGAGTGTTATTAATGTTATGTATGTATTGAGACTGGACATTCAGCAGCCGATGGAGCGCTGATGCTATACATGTCATCAGGCCCCATCAGACACCCCCTTGAGGCCTGTCACTGACGATGCGCACGCAGCCTACAATGGATAAGTGGCTGATACTGTTGCTTCACCCAGCAAGAATAACACTCTATCTCTCAGCCTCACAAACTCTGACCTGAGTTTCACTATTTTTGGATGTCTCACTGATGGGATTGTTTGGGAGAGTGTTTCTCACTACGCGATCAAACTTTAACGCTGATGGGCATACTCCTGTGGAGCTTTGCAGTGTGTTCCTGTAGTCCTACAGTAATGTACAGATGGCCTGGATGAACGATCCCTTCGTGATTGAGCAGATTTTGAGAGTGCATTTTGGAATGGCCATAAATCTCTCTACTGTTCCATTGGCTTGAGGCCAGAGCGGCGTGATTTTGCAGTGCTGGAAACCTAGATGTCGTGCCCGCTGAATGTGGGTCCATTATCAGACTTTACAATGGTAGGAATTCTATATTCAGCAAAGATTTTGTCCATTGCTGGGATAACCGATTGACCACTCGTGGAACGAATCAGATGTATTTCTGGAAACCTGGACATTTCGTCCATGATTACTAGCACATATTTGCCATTGGAGAGCACATCAAACATGTTGAAGGCAACCTCGTGCCACACTTGCTGGGGCATAGTAGTAACCTTGTGTGGTTCGTGGAAGGTGCATGGCACGACATTTTTACACGTTATACATTGTCCCAGCATCTGTTAAACTTTAGCATCCATCTGCGGGAACCATACCTTTGTCCTGAGTTGCTGCTTTGTGGATACAATACCGTAGTGTCCTCTGTATTCTAAGTTGATTACTTGAACCTGTAGGTTTACAGGGATAATGATTCTGTTCTCCTTTAGTAATAGTCTGTGTGGCAAGACAAAGTGTGCCATATGAGGCAGAATATATGGAGTTGTTTCGCCTCTGCTGCCGACTTGGCCTTCTCGTAGTTGTTTCTTTGATGCCACTTGTCAGATGTCACACAGTCTCTTACTGTTGTAAGCGGTCTTGTTTCGTGCCTTCCAATATTTGCGGTAGCGTGAGTGACTTTGGCAGTGCATTACTCACAATGTAATTAAAATATTGATTTGCTTTGATGGACTGTCTCTCATCTTTGGCAGGTAAGGCATATCTGGATAGAAAATCAGCAGGATGATTGTATTTTCCCGGTCTATTTATGATGGTAAAGGAATAGATTTGCAACTGAAGCCCTCATCTCGCGATGTGATGTGGCATCTTGGCTGTTGGCTTGCCGTTTATGGTTGTGAGGCCTTGGTGATCTGTTATGATGGTGAATGGTCGACCATACAGAAAGAAGTGATAGTGCTTGCATGCCTACATGACGGAAAGACTTTATTTCTCTGGTTGTGAATATGAGCACTCGGTCGGGAATAGGGTGCGGCTTGCATAGGCCACTACACATCTTGCTGAAGACAGTGACGTACCTGGCTTTATCTGTGCAAGGATCGCCCTAAGGCCAACGGGGCTGGCGTCAACTGTTAGTTTGGTTTCTAGGTCTCGGTTGTAGTATGCCATGCATGAGGCAGAGGTGATACGTCTTTTAATTTCTTGAAAAGCCACTTCACAGTCACTTGACCAGGTAAAGTTTTGCCCCTTGTCGGTGAGTAGGTGGAGGGGTGTACTGACTGCTGCAAAGTCTTGATTGTACCTGGTGCAATAACCTGCCATGAATAAGAATGATCCGTTGGCAGACACTGATGTTGATGTGGTGGCTTCTACCAGCGCTTGCACCTTGTCCGGATTTGGTTGCAGGCTTCCGTGTGAAAAGATGTGCCCGAAGAATTCATTGATTATCTTGCACTTGTCAGCGTTTAACGTCATGTATCCATCTTCGAGTGCATTGCACACCCTCCTCAGCATTTTATCATGTGCCTCTCGGGTATCTTTGCTGTAGTTCAGGCAATGGGGAATGTGTTTGATGACCTGGTGTATTCATTCTTAAAGATCTCTGCAGCAGAGGTTATCCCAAAACTAAGACGTTTATACCTAAAAAGCCCTAAGTGTGTGGAGAAAGCGGTTATATAACGAGAGTCTGGATGTAGTTTGAGCTGATGATATCCTTTATTTAAATCTATCTTGGAAAATACTTCTGCCCCATACAACAGGTTCACCATATTGGTCATTCGGTGCGTCATGTGCCGCTCTCTTTCAATTGCAACATTTGGTTGCTCTCATGGCCACACAGATGCAAATGCTCTTATTGTTTTCCTATATAGGGATGTTATGCTCACCTGGTCTCTGCAGAGGCGTTGGGGCACGGTTTTCGCCCTCCCGGGGGTGAGGTCGCTTGGGTCCGACTTGCTTGTGCTTATGTAGTGACTGGTGGTAATAGGTGATGCTGCTCGGGACTGCTTCTGTTGATTAGTTTTGGCGAGCACTCCGTCCAGCTGCTTCTGGCAGGGGCACTTGTATGATATGGACCGTGTTCCTTCACTTGTCCTTGCACTTGGTAGTCCAGTCCTGCTGCGACTAAGCCACTATACTTCAGGTAAGTGTTCCTGTTTGCCTTTGTCTTTTCTCATCTGTTTTTGTTGTATTGTAAGGTTTGTTGTCTTGTATTGCTGTCGGTTCCACTTTTGATGTTTGCTCATTTGCTTTCTTCCCTTGCAGGTGATGTTGCCGGCCCGGCAGAAGCTGCAGAGCTTGAGGCGACAGCCGGAGGGAATGAGGAACGAAGCTGCAGCGGTACAGTAGCTGGTAAATTGTTAACTGGGGCACGCAGGGTTCAAATGCGGCGCGGCCCTAGGACGGATGTTCTAAGCTTGTCTTTCTTCTTCTTCACAGGGTCCGGGTTTGTGGATGCGGAGTGCAGTGCTGCGGCGTTGAAATCAAGATCACTGGATGTCAGGAGACGAGTTGGCAGATGAAGCGATGAAGCACCTGTTTCCTGGAGGTGAGTATGCAGGAGAATGCCTGGTTTCAAAGGTAAGTAAACTGGTCCAAGCAGCGGTGAGCGTCACGTTGCACGCATGTGCACAATTACGCAAAGCATCGGCCTTAAGGATGGAGCAGTTTATATAGCTGAGCTTCTGAAGCCACACCCACCAGGTTCAGCCTGCTTGCCACACACTGCCACACTCGATGAGTCAGCACATGAAGACCAGGCATAGGGAGCCACATCTGATGAGTAAGCACATGAGGATGTTCTCTGGAATAAATGCTTTCAGCTCCTGGAAAGTTCTTGTACAATAAGAGCACTCCTGCACTGAAATAAAGTAAAAGCTCTCCTGCACTGAAATAAAGTGTTCCTGCTCACATCTCTATATGAGACTGGCGCCAAAAGCACCAGGACTGAGTCCAGCCAGGCCCCTGTGTTTATAGGTCCCAAAGGTACATAAGTGAGTCAAGTGGCCCATTGCCTCCTTCACTAGATGGTGTGGTTTTTGTGTTCTTGGACCTGTGGCCATGACAGCAGACTGGCACTATGGGCGACACCCAGGGGACGGGTGTCACATTCCACTCTTGGAAGTGTTGGCACAGATGGAGATTGGGTTGTTGCATCTACTCAAACTTCAAGTAGTGGTCTAGTGTTCCTCCAATATAGCCGCCGGAGGTACATAGAGCTTCACTTCCAGATACGCCTTTGTGTTGTATCCGTCTGGAACCCGCTTCGTACCTCTGCGTATTGCTGTTCCTCCAATTGCCTTTGTGCTATTCTGTGTTTCGTTCTATTTTAGTCTATCCTGGATTCTTTGTCCTGCTTTAACTAATTACATCTGATCTTATTCGTACTTATATTTTCTCTGGTATAACTTTCCTTTCCTTTCTTTATTTATTAGTTTAATAATTGTTACACTGTCTTACTTACCTTCCTTACTCTTTTTATTCCATTCCGCTACCGGTTCGTACTTCGGTATGCTCCAGTAGTCTGCCCCCTTTCTGTATTCTACTGACTCCTCCTCTTTCAGTCTGTGCTCCGGTACGGTCTACCTTGTGGCTTCTTTTCCACTATTCTGAATCTACCTGTTACACCAACTTTGGTCTGTTCCTTTTCGGGCTAACGCTTAATTCCTCCTTCAGTGTTCCATTATTCGGTATGCTTCTACTTCCCTACTATGCTGACACATTCTTTTTGGTTTCCTGTTCTGGTTGTGGTTTAGTATTCCTTACTTCAGTTATACTGTTTGTGTTTTCATTCTTTTGGTCATACTAGATCTGTCTTGGTATCTAATTCAGAATTCTACTCTTTATTTTGGAATTTCACTCCCTATTCACTACATCTGGAAACAAGACTTGGATTTCCATTTTTGAAGAATTCATACTATAATTCTACCAATTCCCAAAGTTTCGGAATCTACTTTAAAGAGGACAATAAGGACCTGGTCTCCATCTTTCCCAGGGTTTTTTTTCCGATGCCCGAGGCTTTTTCCCTGGAGGTTTCGGGAGCTTGCTCCTTGGTGTTCCCCTTGGTCCTGTACCCTAGCAAGTCAAGGTGGCCTCCGAAGGAGCTTACCCCTATTTACACACAAAAAAGGAAAAGAAACCTAAGGAGACTAAGAAGGATCGAAAGACGAGGCTATCAGAAGAAGCTAAGAGCCCTTCAGACAATTCAGTTGATGAGGGGGATCGGAAGAGTACCTTTAAACGTGACAGTATACAATGCCAAAAGATGGCTTCCCTGGAACATTTCCAGGAGCTTGCTAATGCTATCCAAGATCTCCGAATAGAAGTACAAACCCTCAAGGATCAGAATGCGTTATTAACTCAACAGGTGGCTCTTAGAGATGATCTCAGAGGGGATCTCCCTCCATTACCATTTTCTTTTGGCAGGTATGATGGTAATCCGAAGCAACTAAAAGAATTTTTGGATGCTTGTCAAGTTTATTTTTCCTTTCGACCCAAGACATATGAAACTGATAGATCCAAGGTGGGCTTTCTAGTAGCTAACTTGGTTGGCAATGCCCTATCTTGGGCTACTCCTTTGATTACCAATGCTGATCCTTCTATGACTGACTACTCACTGTTTATTCAGAACTTTAAGAGCCGATTTGATAGACCTGATGTCCAGTTTTCTTCCTTCGAGGATTACACGAAGAGATTAAGGACGAGTTAGTGCGGATTCCTCAGCCAAACAATTTTCAGGATCTCACCACAGCAGCATTACAGATTAAATTCAGATGTTTGGAATGAAGAAAGGATAAGAAGAAAGGAAGGTACTATATTCCATTGCCCGCCTCCTCAGCATTGACCAAGGAACACTATGCTACTGAAGAACCTATGTAGATCGGAACGGCTAGAGGTCCTTTAACACCAGAGGAAAGAAGAAGAAGGGAGAAGGGCTTGTGTGCTCACTCCGGATCGGACAAACATCTACTCATTGCCTGCCCTGAGATTTTACGCAAGCGCTAGGGAAACTTCCAACCCCGAACCTATGCAGGGGAGGTATCGGGAAATTATGCTCTACCCCCTGCAATAACACCAGACCAGTAGATGAAGAAGAGGACAACCGTCTGATGGTATTTACCGTTCAATTTATGATGTCTCCCACACAGACCCTCAACACTCTAGCTATGTTAGACTGTGGAGCCACTGGAAATGTTGTTGATGTTACCTGGGCTAAGACTAATCTACTTTCTCTTAAAGACAAGAAGAAGCCTATACCAGTTGAAGGGGTAGATGATTCTCCTTTGTCCTCGGGGCCGATAGTCCTCGAAACCTTACCCATTCAGATGTCATTGGGCTCTCAAACCGAGATATTGGGCATCATTACGACCCTGGCGTTAACCATGGCGCTGTTAGCGCCATGGTTGATGCCGGTATTTTACCAACTCCCCCATGGTAAATGGTGGAATTACCGCCCCATTCCAAGGTTGGCAGGGCGGTAATTCCCCATTCACCATTGGCCCTTCTCCATTCCTATTTTTGCCCCCATAGGGCTCAATGGGAATGGGGAAGGCGGTAATTACGGGACCGCAAATTGCGGTCCCGTAATTACCTCAACCATCCCTTTGAGGGTTCCTTCCTTAACGGCTGGTAAAACCAGCCATTAAGGTCGGGACCCGCAAAGGGACCTCGTAATTAGGCGGTAAGGGGTTAACGGCACCGCCACCTTTTACGGCGCCATTAACCCCTTACCGCCTGGGTCGTAATGAGGCCCATTGACATTTGATGTTATAAGGGCAGCACACTTCCCCATTATTCTTGGTATACCATGGTTGAGGTGTCACAACCGTAAGATCGATTGGAAAGCAAATACCCTTTGATTTGCTTCCACTCACTGTACTCAATTTTGTTTGCAACCTACTCAAGAGACTACTCAGTCTAGTGAACACGTGGAATTGTCAAAGACCATAGTTTCTTTGGTACCTAAACACTATCAGGATTACCAAGAGGTATTTGAAGACATCCCTCATCTTCTACCACCACACAGAACAGAGGACTGCGGTATAGATCTACAAGAAGGATCCGTTTGGTAGTATGTATCCTTTATCTATACCTGAGAAGCAAGCTCTCAGGGAATACCTTGATGCTAATATACAAAATGGTCTAATCCGAGAATCTCGATCTTCTGGTGGTGCATCCTTATTTTTCATCTCCAAGAAGGGGTCTTCAGAATTGCGACCCTGTATTGATTATAGAGGGCTCAACAAATTGACCATTCGTGATCGTTACCCAATGCCACTGATCTGTGATATCTTGGAGGCGGTTCGAGGAGCAAGATACTTCACCAAATTAGATCATTCGTGGTGCTTACCACCTATTACGAATCAGGAGCGGTGATGAGTGGAAGACAGCCTTCAGGACTCCACGCGGCCTCTATGAATACTGCGTAATGCCTTTTGGGCTTGTTAATGCTCCGGCGGTATTCCAACGATTTGTAGATAAGATTTTGCTGATCTTTTGTATCTTTCTATGGTCTTATATTTGGATGACATTCTCATATTCTCCTCTTCATTAGAGGAACATCGTCTTCATGTCAAGGAGGTATTACAAAGACTTTTGTTGAACCAGTTGTTTGCTAAACCTGAGAAGTGTGTCTTAGAGGTGTCAGAAGTAACCTATTTGGGATTCATCCTTACTCCAGAAGGGATTCAGATGGATCCACTCAAGGTTAAGACCATTCTGGACTGGAAGACCCGTACTACTGTTAAGGAGGTTCAAAGATTTTTAGGTCTTGCAAACTTTTATAGACGGTTTATACCTAATTTTTCGAACCTCATATTACCCATCACATCCTTACTGAAGAAGGGGGTACATTTTAAATTTTCCGAGAATGCTCAAGAGGCTTTCCAGAATATTAAGGTACTCTTCACAACTGCACCTATCTTGATTCAACCGGATCAAACGTTACCTTTCATATTGGAAGTGGACGCTTCCGGAGGGCCTATAGGAGCGGTATTACTCAAAGAGAGAAAGGGAGTTGAACATCCAGTAGCATATTACTTCAGAACTCTAACCATCAGTGAGAGGAATTATTCCGTCTTGGAGAAGGAGCCCCTAGACATTCTCCAGGCGTGTGGAGAATGGCGACATCTGCTTCAAGGAGCTGCTCACCCTTTTCTGGTCAGAACAGACCATCGCAATTTAAAGGTTCTTGAACAGATGGAATGTAAGAACTCGCGCCATGCCAGATGGGCGTACTATTTCTCCCAGTTCGATTTTCATATAACATACGTTCCTGAATCCAAGAACATTGTAGCGGATTCCCTTTCCAGAAGTCTAGGGGTGTGGTCCGGCATCTATGCTGGAGAAGAACCTATATTCACTAATCTACGGGTTGTGGATGCTGTGGTTCCATTCATTAGAGAGGTTCAGGAGGCTAACAGAAGACTTCAGAAGGAGGATCTTCCCAAGGACCTGATAAGTCGGAAGGGCTTGTTGTTTCATCAGGATGCCTTATATTTATCATCTACTACATTACAAAGACAAGCTCTGCAATGGTGTCATGATATCCCTCTGTCTGGACATAAGGGACAAACGCCCCTTTGGAGTTGTTATCCAGAAGGTTCCGGTGGCCAAACATGTGGCAGGATGCTAAAGTATATGTGGAGACCTTTCCAGTTTTCGCCTCTAACAAGATTTCCAGGCAGAAACCACTCGGTCTTCTTCAACAGAGTGAATTGCCTTCTCGACCGTGGGAACAAATATCAATGGATTTCATTGTAGATCTACCTGTCTCTAATAATTGTACTGCCATAATGGTTACTGTGGACTCATACAGCAAACTGGCTCACTTCGCCACCTTACGCGGTGTTCCATCGGCACCTACCACAGCTAATGTCTTCCTTAAGGAGATTGTTTGGCTAAATGGTGTTCCACACACCATAATTTCTGACCGAGGTGTTCTATTCAGCTCAAAGTTTTGGTCCTCATTGTGTGAACGGATGGGAATACAAAGAGCAATTTCTTCGTGCTATCACCCTCAATCTAATGGACAGACCGAAAGATTAAATGCCACCCTTGAGCAGCATCTCCATTGCTATTGTTCCCTTGAACAAAGTGACTGGGTAGAATATCTTCCTATGGCAGAATTCTCTTAGAATAATGCTACGCATTCTGCCATTAGGATGAGTCCCTTTTATTGTACTTACAGGTATGATCTGCAACATATCCCACTGGATCATATCCCTTCTACCAACTCAGCCACTGTGGATGGTTTGGTAACCTCTCTACAACAGTTTATGATATGATATGATATGATATTTTATTTATATCACACCCACACATAGGTGTTCCGGAGCGCGACCAGGCAAAGGGAGGGGGAGCAAGGGAGCAAAACAAAAACAAAAACGATCTTACTAGTCCCAGTGACATTGAGACCGCGCAAGTGCATGGGAAGGGAAAGGGGGAAAAGTGCAAAGGAAAAAGGGAGGGGGGTCAAAGAAGTGCAAGGCATAGGAGAAATATAAGTTAGTGGATAAAATAAGTGAATAAATAGGGTGATAAGAGCAGTGACAGGTGCAGACAGTGAGGGGAGAAGTGCAGGGCAAGTCAGATAGGATAACATCTGATAAGTGCAGGAGAGGATTGGGGGGACCTGTAAGGGTACAGATAACAGGTCCCAGTGCAAGGGTGGCCAAGAGGCAGTGCAGGAGGATGCCCGGGAGGGCAGGTAGCTGAGTCAAGGGGGGCTCGTTGGCAGGTGAGGCAGTGCTGAGAAGAGAAGGCAGATCAACAGGGGAGGAGAGTGGCAAAGGCAGATGCGAAGAGGAAGGTTTTAAGGAGCTTCTGCAATCGTAGATGGTTTTCCTCCAGTTTCAGGGTGGCAGGGAGGCCGTTCCAAAGGGAGACTCCGGACGAGGACAGAGATCTGCCACCTGCGCGCTTCTTAGAGAAGCGGCTAACCCCGAGAGAGTTAGAAGTAGACGAGCGAAGGGCTCGAGAGGGGAGGTATTTACGGAGGGAAAGTTGAAGGTATTTTGAACCCATACCCCAGAAAGCCTTGTGGACAATGCAAAGGGTTTTAAATGTAATCCTTGCATCCACTGGGAGCCAGTGGAGGGAATTCAGTGCTGGAGAGATACGATCCCGGGGCTTGAGGCCAAGGACAAGTCTCGCAGTTCTGTTCTGGATTAGCTGTAGAGGTCGGAGGGTGGCGGCAGGTAGCTTTAGAAAGAGGCTGTTGCAGTAGTCCAGATTAGAGAGAATAAGAGCTTGGGAGACAGTGAGTTTCTGTGGGAAGGAGAGGAAGGGAAAGGTACCTCTGAGCAGGTGTAGTAAGAAGTTAGATTTTTTTGAGATTTCAGAGATGTGTGAGGAGAAGGATAATGTGGAATCAAAGATGACCCCGAAGTTCTTTGCTTCGCAGGTAGGGGTAAGAGGGGGGCCGAGGGAGACAGGCCAGAGAGTAAGGAGACGGAAGAAGAGGGTGTGCCGATGAGGAGGATCTCAGTTTTATTTGCATTTAAACAGAGATCGTTGGCGGCACACCCGTTTTGAATGGCGGTTAGACAGTCAGAGATGAGGGAGGGAGAGAAAATGGCAGAGGGAAGCCTGAAAATTAGTTGTGTGTCATCAGCATAGCATTGGAAGTTGGAGCAGAAGATGGAAATGCAGTAGGCAAGGGTTGTCAAGTATTGGTTGAAGAGCCAGGGCGAGAGGTTAGACCCCTGGGGAACCCCACAGGTAGAGAGGGAGATAGAGGAGAGGAAGGAACCAAGTTGTACCTGGGAGGGTCAAACAGAGAGAAAGGAGGTAAGCCAAGCCAGAGCCTGATCAGTGATGCCAAGGTTGTCACGGAGACGGTTGAGCAGGATGGTGTGGTTAACCGTGTCGAAGGCGGAGGAGAGATCAATTAAGATAAGGACAGAGGGAGTGTTAGAGTCAAGGTTGGAGAGCAGATGTTCACGGATGTTCAGGAGAGTTTCATAAGGATGCTTTAAAGGTTTTGATTGAGAGTCATCAATCTTATACACAACAGGGTGATCGACATCGTAATCCCAATCCAGAGTGGAAGGTTGGTTCTCAAGTTTTGTTATCTACCAGATATTTGCCAAGATGGGTCCATAGGGGAAAGTTTTCACCTTGTTACATTGGACCGTTTGTGATTGTTTCCAAGGTCAATCCTGTGGCTTTTAAGCTGAAGTAGCCACTTTCCCTTAGAAGGGTTAATCCTGTGTTCCATACTCTCTTCTCCAGCAATATGTCAAGGACCCTTTAAAAAGGAACAAACCATTGGTCGTGCAGACAGCCAGTCCTGATCCTGATGTTTATGAGGTGGATTGATTGGTGGATTCTAGATACAAGAGAGGATTCTTACAGTATCTAGTACATTGGAAGGGTAACTCTAAGGCAGAGAGAACATAGGAAACAGTGCGCAATATAACTGCTACTCGTCTCATTCGTCGCTTCCACCTTCTTTATCCGGCTAAGCCAGGTGGAGGAGGTTTGAGAAGGGGGCATACTGTCACGTTCTGCTCTTTGAAGAGTTGGCACAGATGAAGATTGGGTTGTTGCATCTACTCAAACCACAAGTAGCAGTCTAGTGTTCCTCCAATATGGCCACCAGAGGTATATAGAACTTCACTTCTGGATACGCCTTTGCAAAGTATACGTCTGGAATCCGCTTCGTACTTCTGCGTATTGCTTTTGCTCCAATTGCCTTTGTGCTATTCTGTGTTTCTTTTTCTCGTTTTACTTAGGTTGCTCGTTCTATTTTGGTCTATCCTGGATTCTTTGTCCTGCTTTGACTAATTACATCTGATCTTATTCATACTTATATTTTCTCTGGTTTAACTTTCTGTTTCATTTCCTTTCTTTATTTATTGGTTTAATAATTGTTACGCTGTCTTACTTACCTTCCTTACTCTTTTTATTCCATTCCGCTACCGGTTCATACTTCGGTACACTCCGGTAGTCTGCCCCCTTTCCATTTTCTACTGACTCATCCTCTTTCAGTCCGTGCTCCGGTACGGTCTACCTTGTGGCTTCTTTTCCACTATTCTGAATCTACCTGTTACACCAACTTTGGTCTGTTCCTTTTCGGGCTACCGCTTAATTCCTCCTTCAGTGTTCCATTATTCGGTATGCTTCTACTTCCCTACTATGCTGACACATTCTTTTTGGTTTCCTGTTCTGGTTGTGGTTTAGTATTTCTTACTTCAGTTATACTATTTGTGTTTTCGTTCTTTTGGTCATACTAGATCTGTTTTGGTATCTTATTCAGAATTCTACTCCTTATTTTGGAATTTCACTCCCTATTCACTACATCTGGAAAAAAGACTTGGATTTCCATTTTTGAAGAATTCATACTATAATTCTACCAATTCCCAAGGTTTTAGGATCTACTTTAAAGAAGACAATAAGGACCCGGTCTCGTCTTTCCCAGGATTTTTTCCGCTGCTCAAGGCTTTTTCCCTGCAGGTTTCGGGAGCTTGCTTCTTGGGTTCCCCTTGGTCCTGTACCCTAGCAGGTTAAGGTGGCCTCCGAAGGATCTCGCCCCTATTTACAAACAAAAAAGGAAAAGAAACCTAAGGAGACTAAGAAGGATCGAAGGAAGAGGCTATCAGAAGAAGCTAAGAGCCCTTCAGACGATTCAGGTGAGGAGGGGGCTCAGAAGAATACCTTTAAACGTGCCAGTGGGTCCTGAAGCCTGTTCAATGATGTTGTGGTCTAGTAGGGACTTCATCTCATCCTCTACATGCTTCTGGATGTTTAGGGGTATACCCAGGTAAAATGTGCTATTGGTTTGATGTGAGTATTAAGGTGCAACTTAGGAACATTTTTGTCATCATTTCTTCCGGGTTGGTCCTGTAGGCCGACATAACCTGATACATCACATGCACCAGGCCCATCTGGATTGCTGATCTGAAGCTGTGGATGCTTCCTCCTGGGACTTCACCCTTGACTATGTATATCGTGACCCTCATGCTCTTGTCTTTGCATGTGCACATTGGCTTGGACATTCCCTTGCAGTAGAGTGGGGTGTTTGTGCCATATGGATATCAATATCTGCCTTCTTTAGTTCATTCTTGATGTTGAGGGACTTGTAGGTCTCTTTATTGTTTACATTAACTGTGGCTCCTGTATCTATGAGAAATTCTCGACTGTGTCCATTGATCTGTAGTAGCAGAGTCAGGCTATATTGTGTTGCTGTGGCATTTCCTATGACACGTACGTAACCCCTTTCTCTGTCCCCACTCGATGATGAATCTGACTCATTGCGCCACCTCATCGAGGCCTCTAAATACCTTATCTTCTGCTGTGTCACTCTCCTATGCGATTCACTTTTGTGCCGTGACGGCCCCTGCATCTTCCTTTCTGTCTTCATGCTGTCTGTCTCTGTGGGACAACCCTTTGGTTCTGCTGTGCAAATTGTGTCTTCTGGGTGCGGGGGACTGCCAGGTTCTTCAACAAGGGCTTTCTCGCCTTGGGCGATGCTTTCCCCGCCGTCTCCATGATTCTCTGCTTTCTGGAAGAACTTGATGTTTTTGCACACCGATTTAAAATGGTTCTCACCTCCGCATTTGTCGCAGTTGTGGCCTATAGCCCGCCGTACGCAAAGGACATAGGGAAGCCCTGGAGGCGGTTTGTGTGGTTTTGATGTTGCTTAAAGATTCAGTATGCAGGGACAAAGCGGTGTCTGCTCTGGCAAGTTGTAGGATTTCATTAAGGGTCCTACTCTTTCGCAGTGGTTTCTTCCTGAAGTCGGGCGAATTGAAGCCTGCGATAGCTTGTGACTTTAGTGCTTCCAATGATGAATATTGATCGAAATCACAATATTTTGCCCTTTTCTGCAGTCTCATGGCAAAGTTGTCCATGTTTTCCCCTTTGTCTTGTGCCAATGTGTTGAAAATATGGCGTTCGTGATCTTTGTTCTTCAGCGGGCAAAATAATTATTCAAAGAGTCAATAATACCTTGGAAAGTGTCAGTCGAGTTTTCCGGCATTTCAAATACAATGTCTCTCACGAGTGCAGAAGTATGCCTCTGAGGCAGTGTTCTTCCCTGACGCCTGTTACATCAATGTATATATATCACGTTCCTTAAGCCACCTGTCCACCTTGTTGCCAGGCTACCTGTAACGGAGATATCAAATGGCTGTATGGCCTGGAGTTGCAGGGACTCATGTCCTCCCTCCTCCTTGGACACTGGGTTGTGGGGGGTGAGGTTGCTGGCGGGCTTCGGGAGCTGCTGACACCCTCATTGTCTGACATGATGGCAGGGTTTCAATTGTAGAAAATGGAGGTAAGGTTCAAAATAGAGGTAAGGATATGTGGTGTGCCTTTATCTTCAATGATCAACTGCGAACTAGATGGTAACCCTGCCTCTATATATGTATGGTGGGCTGCAACCCACATTAGCAGTGAAAAGGGTGCAGGTGGATTGCCTGTCCTTAGCTGGGCGTAGAAAGAGGACATTACAGATACCAGCACTCTACCAACATGTGTGCAACCGAGGGCCAATGCGCACGTTAGTTTTAGTCAGAGAGTGGAATATGCATGGAGCGACCAACTGCAATCTCCTTGCGCTCACAAGTGTGGGGCAGGCGTGGAACAACTGTTGGATGTAGGATGTGCCACACACCACCCGGTCCATCATCCTCTTTGAATCAGGGTTTTTATTGCATCTCTTGGAAAGATCTGTAAACATATGTGCCAGTCTATTTATAGCCTTCGATTACACGTGTTTCATTCATTATCAATTAAATGACCAATGCCTTTACCAAATCAAACCCACTGTCTGAGAAACCTTAGGCACAGGTAACCACAAAATAAAGTACTCCAGATCATGCCATAGTTTAGTCTTTCAAAGATAAATTGAAAGAGCACGGCTTTGTAACTTTGCATTTTTCTCAGCCCCAAGGCCTGAATTACTAAAATGTTTTAACATGGGAAAGTCCCATTGCATTTGTTTCTGTAAATTGGGCCCCCAGTCTCTGTTCCACAACCTCTGCCTTCCTTTTACACAAATATATTCCCACTATCTGTGCCCGGAGTATCATATACAAATCCAGTGGTCATCTCTCTCGCCCTCTCTCTCTTTCGCTCTCGCTTTCTATCTGCACCCTCTGTTGTGTCTAGTCTGTCAGTGTCATCCTTTTTCAGTCTCTATCTGTCAATCTACACCTGTCAGTGATTCTCTGTCAGTACCGGTGTCCTTAGTAGCAGTCCAAATATCCGTTTCTCTCACTGTTATTCTGCCTCATTGTCATTCACATTCGCGTTCCCTGCATACTCTGGGCACTGTCAATAGATAATATTTATTCAGGGCTCATGTCCATGAATAATTATTGAGTGTCTATTGTCTGTCAATTGACATAATCCACAGTGTGCAGGGGATGGGAGTGTTCCACAGATCGTGGACACCGTTTCTTTGTGTTTTGTGACTAATGCAACCTAGTGTCAGGGTTGCTATACAATCCTCTGCACCTCACTACCGTCCCTACACCAATTATACAAACATATAAACTATTAGGTGTGCACCTGTATACTTTTTCCCAGTGTCATTCACTGGCAGTCTCAGACAGTGTCAGTCTATGTCTGTGTATGCAAGTGTCGGCATTAATCTGTGTCAGCATCAGTGTCTGAGAGACTCTGTCAGAGTTAGTCTCTTATAATTTCTGCCAGTCTCTATTGGTCTCTCCTTGTCAGTGTCAGGCTGTCCCTTTTTCTGTCATTGTCACTGTATGTCAGTCTCTCTAACTGCAGGTAGTTCTCAGTGTACATCTTTTTCATGGTCAGCATCTGTTTTTTTTCAGTGCTAGTCTCTCTGTCAGTGGCAGTAGCCTCTGTCTGTGTCAATCTTAGTGTCATTCTCTCTTAGTGGCAGTCACAATGTGTGCACCAGTCATTCTCCCCATTAGTGGTATTCTCTCTGAGTGTCAGAGTCCATCTCTGTCAATTTCCATCAGTGTCAGTCTCTGTAAATTTTGGCTAGTTTCTTACTATCAGTCTCAGTCTCCTCCAGTCTCTTTATTTCAGTGTCAGTCTCTGTTAATGGCCAACTCCGTTAGTTTCTGTAATTGTCATTTTCTCTCATTGTCAGTGTATGTCTGTCAATTTCCATCAGTGACAAACTCTGTCATTTTCAGCTAGTCCCTCACTATCAGTGTCAATATCTGTCAGTCTGTCAGACTCCCTGCTCACTATGTTCAGAGAGGCACAGCTTCACCTCAATGATGAGGCCCAACAAGTCTGAAACACGTGCATGGGGTTGCTGTTGGTACTCTTGTTCAGATAGGAATTGCCATAGCATTTCGGTGCTGGACTGCCCATGTGGGTGGGACAAAGACTGATATGCAAATGGATATCTCCCATCTGTGAAAGGTACAGTGAGCAAAGAGCGTGTGCTGCAAACTCTCATCTCAGAAAAGGTTATCATGCCATATTCTTTCTGGAGAGGAGCGCCTGCTACCTTTTTTGGAACTCTTTATGTCAGCATTAGTCTCTTGCAATGGCTGTCTCATGCTCTGTCAGTGTCAATCTCCCTCAGTGTCAGAGTCAATCTTGCTCAGTGACAGTCTCACTGAGTGTCAGTCTCTATCCCTGTCAGTCTCTGTGTGTCTTTCTCTGTAAGTTTCCATCAATATCAATCTCTCTCAGTGTCAGTGGTAGCCTATGTCATTCTGTCAAGGTCATTCTCCATTGCAAGTACGTCATAATCTCATTCTGTTTCAGTGCCAGTTTCTACCACCTTCAGTATGTCTCTGTCAATGCCAGCCTCCGTGATTCTCTTTCTGCCAGTGTTAGCCTCTGTCAATGGCAGTCTCTGTCGGTGGCAGTCTCTCTGTGCCCGTCTCCATCAGTGTCAATCTTAAACCGTCTCAGTGTCAATCAGTGTCAGTCTTTGTCCCTGCCAGTGTTAGTCGCTATTAGTATTTCCATGCCAGTTCCTGTCTTTCAGTGTCAGTAAATCTCTGTCTATCTCAGTGTCAGTTCTCGTTGCGAATGCCAGTCTCTGTCAGTCTCTCTCAGTGCTCGTTTCCCTGCCACTCTGTCAGTGTCAGACTCTCTCACTCGCTATCATGGTTATTCTGCCTCTCTGCCAATCACTCTCTGTTAGTGTGGGCCACTGCCTGTATGTCTTCCTATGTGACAGTGTAGCTGCCTCTCTCCATGACAATGGCCCTCATTACGACCCTGGCGGAATTCGGAAAACGATGGCGGAAATGCAATACCGCCATCGAATAGCGCTCGGTGCGACTATGACCCGTCACCGCAAAGTACGATGCCATTAGCGACACCGTAGTGAACGCCAACGCTAACTGCACCAAGCACGCGCGCGCGCGCCATGCCAAACCGTAAACACCACCATGGCGCAACGGTACGCCAATTCCGACCCCAGCGGACATGTACCTAACGCCATCAAGCATGGCGGAATGCACCATTCCGCCATGGTGAGAAGTACGGCATCGCGAATCAACCGTAAACGGCCCCACTGACTGCCCGTACACCGCTCCCTGCCCACAAAGTACAACTCCCCGTAGGTGCAACGAAGCCACAATGCAACCAGTGAAATGCACAAGTCACCCATGCATGCCAACGAACAAATGAACCTCAAGAGGGGCCAATGGGAGCTGCAGGGCACAGATGGCACGAATACAGAAGCCATCCCAATGGACATGACCACAGTCCCCCACCAAGAAACGCACGCAAACACAGGCACCTGTGACCAGCAATATTCAGAAAATCACAACATTCCACCAGTCCACCTGGCTGACCGGCATCTGTCACACAAAACCCAATCCCCCGCCCCTGAGCATGACAACATTCAAACTGTCATATTGGCAGCCCCCATCCCTGACCTCACGGGCTTCGTAGGCAAACGCGCCCAGTACAGGACCACGCAACAAAACTCCGAAGCTGGAACCCAATGCAGATCCCCTCACAATACATCGCTCCCCAAATAGGAATATGCCACATCACTTGCAAAGAAGAACGCTACACGGCCCATATCAGAATAGAATTTTAATGCACATCAATATCACCAAGCCCATACAGCCATCAGGCCATGAACTCCAAAACACATTTCACCATTGTGGGCTGCATCCGCAAGAAATGACCAGCCACTACTTGTGTGACGCCCTGTTCCCTCATGGTACACAGAGCCACATTCACGTACGAAAAGGCAACATGGAAGCGCACAGAACCGCAGGGCCGTCCCAATGGGGAGGCACTAGTCCAGCTGAAAGGCCGAAATGTTGCTCCGAGCCACCAGTACTGCGTAAGGGCATGTGGCCCATTGGCGATCGTCCCATAAGATCGTAATGCTGCTCCACTGATTAACACGAAGCAGCAGGTGTCGGGAGTAAAACCCATCTGCAGGAGTGGCATACAGATGGCAGTGGCAAAAGGGGAGGAGATACCTGTCAACCAAAAGAAAAGAAACAGAATAGAATGGCCATCAGAACTACATTCGAACAACTCACTTCAATGATCACACTAGATCCACAGCCATATGCATGCAAGCCCACTCCAAAGGATCATCACCACCCCAAAACCACTTGCGAATCATAACTATCTATATCGAGGTGAAAACACCATCACAAACGAGTGTACCTGTGCATGCGTCTGTGAAAACAGAATCCTTCAGATGGGATTGGTAACGTGCATGGACACAAGTGTCTGAAGGCGCGTCGAGACAGGGAGGGCTCAACAAGGCCAGATAGACGATGGTCCCACTATGGCAGCCCTGCATCACATAGCGCAGGGGGGGCGGACAGATCCCAAGAAGCCCTGTACATGGCAAACTCTGTATCAAATCACCTGCCCATGCATCCATTCATCATTCCCTCATCCCGTAATGAAAACGCCTGAATATTTACTCACATAACATTAGAAATATCCATTGAGTCTGTGCGTTATGCAGCCTGCAAAATCCACAGTGCCCCAGCACGTAATTCCAGTCTAGTGAAGTAACATGTATTTGGGAACGTCCTGCCTTATCGTCCACTACGCAATTGCGCATCCCATACTATTCATATCAATCATAGCATTCTCGCCATGGCCCCTGTCCCAAGGACATTGAACAATAGAACGTTATATTTGCAGTCAGACCTGTGGGCATCTCCTCGCCTGCAGCTGAAAACCGAAAGCGCCGCCCTTCGAATTCCTCATTTGCAACATCACGTCGAAGAGGCATCTGTGGCCGTTTGAAAACACTAATTAATCCATCGAGTGCGGCTGTGTGTGAAAATGGCAACTGCCTTCACCCACGAATGGGACGCCCCGCCCGTCGTTGCAACTCGGTACAGTGATGAATGAGGGCCCACCGTTACTCGAGTACTACGTTCCACTGACCCTTCACAACTCTGTTTGCGACTGCACAGATAGTATGTGAAACAATGGGACCACAGCAGAATGAACATATCAACCAATGTTACACGGCCATCGGGTACAAATACAAGATTGCAATAGCAAGATGCCATTCCACGAATTGCAGCGTTGTGCGCGGGACGTGCTCGGCCAAAGGGGAGAGCAGTTTGCACAGGTGGAATGAATCACCACAGGTGGAGGCCATTCAGCCTGAAAACACATAAATTGCACACCCAGTCTCCTCCCACAACCACACCCACTCCGAAATGCTACCGGCAGGACTCGCGATGTTGGCCCTGGGGGACCTGATAGCACTGCAAGTACTCCAACTCCAAGAAGAAGACGAACACCAACTACAACCGGTCGTACGGAGGAGACGCAGGAGGAGGAGGAGGCCAAGGCAGGGCCAGCAAGGGCCGCCAGCACAGCCACTACCACCACGCAGGCAGCCCGCAATCCCACGCCTCCGAGCACATCCGTTCAACCTCACTGATGAGCAGATCCACACCCTCTACCGTCTGGACCGGGACACCATAACCGCCATTGTGGACATGACACAGGCTGACCTTGTCAGCATGATAGATAGCCCAACCGCCATCCCACCCCTACTGAAGGTGGTGTCTGTACTCCACTTCCTGGCCACAGGCACCTACCAGCACACAGTCGGACAGTTGCATGGCATTTCACAGCCACTGTTCTCACGGACACTATTGCAAGTGCTCGATGCCCTCCTGAAGCACGCAGACGACTACATCTCTCTACCACGCTCGGAGCAGGAAATTACGAACACAAAAGTGGGATTCCATGCACTTGCCGGCATACCGGGTTGCATTGGTGCCATCGACTGCACCCATGTGGAATTGGTCGTCCCACATGCCATGGAGGCCCAGTACCGCAACCGAAAACAATTTCATTCTCTGAATGTACAAATGGTGTGTGACTCCAACAGGATCATTACACATTGTTGTGCCCGATTCCCTGGATCAACCCATGATTCTATGGTCTTGAGGAACTCTACAATACCACGCTACATGGAGCGACACGCAGGGAACAGATCCTGGCTACTCGGTGAGTCTCATTTCATGCATGATGATGTGGGGTATGTGATGCGGCAATGACCTGGCAGGAAGGGGGCGGGGGGGGTGTGCGTACGTAGCAATGGCATTCCACATAATTCGTTTATCGTCCACATACAGGTGATGCCGGATATCCACTGAAGAGATGGCTCCTCACACCAGTCCGGAACCCACAGAACCAGCATGAGGAGGACTACAACCATGCCCACTCACGTACCCGTGTAGTCATAGAACAGGCATTCGGCCTACTGAAGACTCGTTTCCGCTGCCTCAGCAGGTCTGGCGGGGCACTCCTGTACCGCCATGAGAAGGTTGCAAAGATGGTCATGGCATGTGTCATGCTCCACAACATGTGCGTACGTAGAAATGTGCCCATGCCCCCTGACGCAGAACTGCAAGCACCTGAAGATGGTCATGATGAGGGTGGGGATGTGGCAGCACCTCAGGGAGTCTGCGAGGCACCGGAGGCCCGTGACATTCGTCAGCATCTCATTGATGTATGCTTCTAGCACTCACGCCTGGTGGCTGATACATGGACACGGGACTCGTGGCACTGTGTGTGTCTGGGACATGCACAATATGGACTGTACGCCTATGATGGCCTAGTACACAAAGATCAATGTCCACACATCTCATTGGTTGATCGTGCACTTTTTATGGCATATGTGATATCATGTTGTACACCCTATCGACCCGCCACCCAAGTGAGCCCAACACACCCCCTCCACCCTCCCACCTCCCCCCCGAACACCAGTGTCCAAAGATGCTCATCGTCAGTGGGCAGTCGCTATTGCAAGCCCCCTCTGCGGGTATCAGGGGCACCCCTGCCTGTGGAGCGCAGGTTCCTCCCAGATCTACGTTGGGGGCTGCCCTGGACGGAACTTGCAACGGATGATGTCTCTGCCTGCTCACGTCCATGCATGTCCCTAAGGGTTTGCGAGAGCTCAGTGAGCACACGGCGCACTGCGGCAAGTTCGGCACATACGTCTTTGGACGTCGCATGCAGTTCCCCCCTCAGGCTCTCGGTGCTTCTCTCCATTTGGACTCTCAGGCTCTCGGTGCTACTCTCCATTTGTGCCCTTAGTGTCTCTGTACCTCTCTCCATTTCTGCCCTAAGTGTCTCAGTTGATGTTTCTATGTCTGCCTTAGTGCCCCCACATTCATCGGCATGGTCCTTGAGGAGCGTGGCCAGTTGCTGCTATTGCACTATTAACTGGTCGAGGGACTGTTGCCTCTGCTGGGCCATGGCCATTTGCGGGGGTGTCACAGAGGGGCTGTTGTCCTCATGTTGCCCTGCCACAGGGCTTGTGGGGGATGGCCAGTCGTCGTCTTGTGGGTGCCCCTGCGTGGTATCCTCATGTAGTACGGGATGGGACAGACAGGGGGATTGGGACAGGTCATGGATGGATCTGACTTCGACATCCCCGTCTTCTGTGTCGGAGCATGCTGCCATCAATGGGGTGTCACCTATGGTGCTGCTGCCACCGGAGGCAGTGCCTTCTGTGGCATCCGTTGGGGGGACCTGTGGTGGTGGTGTTGTGGGCATGCTGGCTGCTGGGGTGCCTGTTGATGTTCCCTCCTGTGTGCTGCCACCTGATTTGTGCTGCTGCCGTGTCTTGATGCGTGCAGCTGAGGTGGAGGGTCTTTGGCCGTTGGTCTTGGCCCTCTTTGCAGGTGTGCTGGTAGGGGTGTCCTGCAGCTCGTCGTTTGGATCGGACCCTGTGGTGGAGTAAAGGAGGGCGAGGGTTATTGGTGGGTCTGTGGGAATTGGAATGGCATTGTATCACATGCATTGGGGCGGTACCTGAGGGTGATTTGGGTCGGGGCCTTGGAGGTGCTTCCATTTGTGTGTGGAGTGAGGGTGCAGTTGTTTGGCAGCCTGCAGTTAGGGTGTGCCTGCTGCACGTGTAGTGCGTGTTTTAGGGGTTTTTAATTATTTATGTATTTATTGTGGGTTTTAACGTGCGCTATCAGGACGATGTGTGTGGACGTTCTCCTGGACATGTGTTTCTGTTGCACTATGGGGACACATGGTGCTTCACATGGATGGACTTTGTGGTTTTGGCATTGTTTCATTAGGCCCACCTACCTGATTCTTCGGATGTCTGCACTCCTTTCTCCATCCCTCCGACTCCCTCTATGCTCTCCATTCCGATGGTGGAGGCACAGATTTCTTCCCAGGGGGTCAGCTTGATGGGTGATTCCGACCCTCCCCCGGTGGCTGTGGCAATGTTGCGGTTGGCAGAGAGTATGCTGCGGACGCGTATCCGCAGGTCGTCCCATCGCTTACGGCATTGCTGTGGGGTGCGGGGTGCGGTCCCCACCGCACTTACCCGCTGTGCCACCAGAGCCCATATGGCCTTCTTGTTTGCGAGTGCCGTCCTGGTCATTTGCGTGGAGAAGACGACGGCAGCATTCTCCTGGAGGGTCTCTGTTAGCACGGTGAGTTCCTCACGGGAGAAGTGGACCTGCCGCTTGCGGTCGCACGCTTTCTTCGCTACTTTTCCCATTTTTCTTGGTTTCGCTAGGGTGGATGACGGGTTGGGTTGTGTCTCAGGGTAGTGATTTTAGTGGTTGTGTGGTTTTAGTGGTTTTATAGGTGTACGGCGGGTTGTTTCCCGTTCCGGGCCCGTGTTTTAACTTCCGTTTCCGTATATTTCCGGTCACCGTACTTTACGGTAGGCGCACACTGCGGTGTCCGCTGTGATGGGTGGCGGTATTGCACCTAGGGCGCCGTACGGCGGCGGTGTGGGCCGTTTTGGGTTCATTTCCGCCATCGCGGACTTTGCACTTCCGCCATGCCGTGGTGCTCGTGCCCGATGGGTCGGAATGGGCCGCACTTTGCTCCTTCTTGCAATGGCGGAAACGCTATTTACGCTGTGGCGGTCCGGTCAGTCACTTTCCGCCAGGGTCTGTGTCTGTCTCAGTGGCTCTGCCTCTTTCTCCTGTATGGGGTCTTGGTGCAGGCATTGATAGAAGTGTACCAAAAGAAGTAGTGGAACTGTGGTCTCGGCAGGGGAGAGGGGAGGTGGCAGCATAGTGCAACATGTGACAAGGTGTTGTGGCTGGGGCAATTCAATAGTTGAAGTGACTAGCAACTAAGGCTCCTATTAAAACTTTACACTTGCACAGGGACATGATTGACACATCCTCTATACAGAATGGCGAATATGGTCATAAAAAGTAGAGGAATGGTAAATAGATACAAATAAAAGCAGTGGAACACTGCTCCTGACCGTTCCTGCTCACTTCGATCACAGGGTGCAGGAGTGGCTTTTTGTAGTGGGAGGGGTCAAGCCTCTGGAAGCTGTGCACGAGCAACATTTTGCTGTTTGTTCCTGCTTTGTGCCTCCTTGCGTTATAATAAAGTCTTTGAAGCTGGGCGATGTGGGTGGAATTCCCAGCCACCACTGCACAGACATCCTTGGTGCATTAAATATGGAATATTTAGAGGCGTATTTTAAGGTGCGTCATTATTACTAGTCGAGTTGTATGTGTAGGGGTCAAAATGAAAGCCCTGCATACTTATTGTTGCTTAGATGAAAATTCATAGTAGTACGCACTCTTGTCCAGATGTATGATATCTCAACAAACTGTTAACTAGGCATTACTCAGTTAAAAACACTATAAAAGGCACAAACACTGGATCGAAATGGAGTGCATTAGAGAAAACACATTAGATCAAATTCACAATTCATGCCCCTTGGGCTGAGGCAATCCAAAAGGTCAATCCAACTAATCTCCCTCTGGAGTAGTCTCTTTTGTACATCTCCCCCTCTCGGACCCAGTTTGACCCCTACACATACAACTCAATGTTTTGATTCTGGCTGTGGTCCTGCAGATTGTGAACTGGTCAGTACCAGGAGTTTCATTGAATAACTCTGTAACATGATGGACCTGTGGTATGGCGATGTAATATGAGTCTTCAGCAACTGTATCACTCATTCAAGAATGTGAACGGCACAACCGGCAGGGTGACCAGTTGGATCCTCTAGCAGATTTGAATACTGATTGCTACGAAGTATATCACTCAAGGTGCAATGGAGAGTATAGTTTTACGAAATTTAACTATCCTGATTATTGTTGACAACCAGTTGACAACTTTTTTGACAGTCTATGAGGGTACGATGCAGGCAGGTGCCTGAGCATCGACACACCTGTGAAGACTGTCACTCTTTTGTAATCAAGCGGGGGTAGGGGCACTAAGCAGTTTTTTTACTGCCATTTTGCCCCTCCCTCCGCCACTCTTAATCCAGGTATACCTCCTCTCTGAGTTATTTTGCTAGACCCGACGTACCTGACCAAATTGACTCATTATACTGGATGGTGTTATTAGTTATTAAGCCAGTTTTACTGGCACGCAGATCTGGGAAGGGATGTGGATACACTACACGAGAACAGCAATGCGGCGCATGGTCCCTGCACATCCCTAGCAACAGTAGCTATGGTACGCACGCGCAGCACTGCGTCTGCCCTCAGTATATGCCTTAGGAGTTTAGTCGCTACACACAGAGTGTGGTTGGACCAACTTGATCGTTTGAGAATAGATGACCTAGTCGAGCCTTATTAAAGGATCTAATAGAAACATGATTGTTTTACGCATTACGATCGCGCCCATGATACGATGTCCCATACGAAGATGGCGCCTCGCACGGGTCGCGCATGCGTGGCTGCTCCCATGGCAACCTACTTTGCTTGGCAGAGCAGTGCAGCACGTCCTTGTAACAGGCGGCTTTCTTCGGCGTCCCTTGGGAAATTCCCTTCCAAGTAAGTTTCGAGTAAATACAGGCGATTACTGATCACAATCGTTGAATTATGCAATCAACATTGATACGAGAATAGTGGCAAACAGCCCACTCCAAAGCTTACGTTGATTACAGCCTATCTGGCTTGAGAGCATACAATCTAATATCACCCCTCTTTCCTTTTTCTCCAAACCTCCAGTTGCGCATTGTCAGAGCCACAGCCCGATACAGCCATTGCACCCGGCGAGACATTTGGTTCTTTTGACCGGGTGATAGATGATGAATTATATTAACAGCACTTGAGAGTTTGACCCTGCACCCTTGATCTAATACTCACAAACTGTTTTGCTATGTCACTTAAATCATACAGGTGGCCATGAATTATCTCTGCTTACCAAGGAAAGCAGGTCAGTCTATCTCCATTTTGGAGAGTTACCCCAAACTCTATATAAATCTAAAGAGTGTATCCTTATACTTTGTAGGAATCCCTACCGAATTTTGTTGAAACTAAAACACGTCCTGCCCTGAAGATGGATATCCAATAATCCGAAACACGTTGGCACTAATTACTTAATGGGAGTGTCTTTAGAAAAACTTCTGAGCAGAGTGAATGTAAAGGCTCAGAAACAGTGAAATACAAATTTGACAACTGTCTTGTATATGAATTACTCTATCATGTTATACTGAGATGAAGTGTACTTTACTTTTGTACTTTACCGCACATGGTTTGTTTTAGAGCATCCTTTTAGCTCAATTGAAATGCTGTCCTTTGTTTTTGTATTACAAACTGACTTGTATGAACTAATCTGTGAATTAAATTAGTTCTTTTACACACATCCAAGGTATTGGTGTGGTGTTAATTAAATCTGTTTATCAAATCTGTTGGCGATATGATGTAATAACAATCGGGTCTGCCTCACACCTGTTTGTTCTCAGCCGGATTCATTCTTGGTTGGAGACTCACAGCTAGACAGGGCTGAATGTACCCGGTTGACTAGTTGAACATTAGATCAAGCCAATCACACCATTCTGAAGACTGGTGAAAACTGAGCCTTGTCAAACAAATATTCCCGCGATGGAGTCTTTAGTCTCTGCAAGGCAGAATTACTACTTGGGACTAGTTCCCGCAAGGAGTGCAGCACAGTGTTACCGGCCAGCAACGGTCGGTGCATGTCTGTTCTTCAGTATTTTGAATCTCGAGTGGCCTCAAGCTTCTCCCTGCTGCAACTGAAATATCATATACCAGAATGACACAGAGTACATAAGACCCTTTGGGCAAATTTACCTATAGTAAACTCTAATTATTGTTGGTAGTGCCTCCCAACCAATTCTCTTTTCATCACTGATAACATCACATATCTAGGACCCTTTTTTATGTTCACTCACATATCTAGGCCAGGTGGTTTTGTTCATGAACAGTCAGAATATGGAAATTTAAAAGCTGCTACATATATAGACTTTAACATTGTTGTAAGTTCTTAAAGTATTTTCATTAGGGTTTGGTCTCAGCTCATGGTGCACATACACGGGGCTATAAGCAGGCCTCAAAAACACAATTCATTTATACATGAAGATGAACTTTAATATTATTGACATTTTCTGGTGCGGTTGTTTCTTTCTCCTTACTTTAGTGTTCCTGTATGTGCCTCTGAATTGTATGCATTCTGGGTCTTCATATGTATTCTTTGTATCTTTAACATTACTCAAAACTCTGATAAAGTACCATTCATTATTTTACTTTCCAAAATGATAAGATTAAAAATATTGTACTTGTGAATGCTGCAGCCATTGCCTATGCATATGTTCGATAAGGTTCCTGTATTAACAACACTCCGATTTAATGTTTTGTTTAGATGAGTACATTTTTTAATACATGAAGTTTGTGATAGCTCTCCCGATCACCCCTGACATCTTGTTACCAATATTATAAGTACAACCACTTGTAGGGACTGTTTATCAAAATTAATTTCATATATGAAGTCATCATTGATGTCATCAATGACATTTGTGATGTCATCTTCGATGTCATGGGTATTAGTCCTAGCAGTGCACGGTGGTGGCGCGAGTTATGGTTGCTCAGTTTCCAATAACTGGCGAATTTCTGGGGCTTTTTGATTTTACTGGCAACCATAATGTCCCTTTAATAACATTTTTTCACTGAATTTCATAGGTTTTTATTAGTGCAACTTTACCAAAGTGTCCCTTTAAAAACATTTTTTCACTGAATTTCATAGGTTTTTACTAGTGCAACTTAAACATAACGTCCCTTTAACAAAGTTTCTCCACTGAATTTCATAGGTTTTAACCTGTGCATCCTTAAATTGCTACAAGTTCCTTATATTATACTCACCCCCATTTAGCAGCTGTAAAGTCCGTAGACATTGTGATAGTCCGTGGACAGAACTTAGCATTAACAAAACTCAGAGGCAAGGGAAATAACAGAAAATGTTCTACCCATCATCCAACAAACACATATACATAAAACAACATCACTTATATTTACTGCACCCCAATATACCTTTTTGTACGAACCATCAGTTAAAAATGTACAAATTATTCCTTTCATTTATTACACTACATAATGGAATGCACCAAGCACAAACCATAACTGTAGAGCTCATATTATCACTTCAATATAACTCTTCATACAAACTCACATACACCAGGCGCTCATTCCAAAACAATCTCTCACCAAATAGTAAGTACACTGTACTTAATTCCCTATTATTATCCTTCATTATGTAAACATTTCTTATAAGCAAATGTCACATTTTTTTTTGATTGCGAAAAGGAACATCCAAAGGATACAATTTGAAAGTGGGTATCAAAGGAATTTATTAAACCTGATACATCTTTAATATGACTTGAATCATGATTTAATCTGCACTTACTGCAAAAAATTACATAGCAGGAAAGAACTTTTTAAGAACACATCTATAAAGGACAATTCATACTATTCAAACGTGCACCCATTCGTCCACAAACATCCATCAATCATCAATTCACTCATCCAAAACAACAATGTCTACATAATTGTAGACATCTTTCGCATACTGACAGGCTTTGCATTTCCTGCACTTGTTAAAGCCTGCAGTTGGTGTATGGAGCCAAGTTGGCCCAGTGGATGGAGTAAGTGAGCTCATAAAGCTGGAGACAAGATTGTCCTTAAGGGAGATAGAGCGTTGAAATGTTATATTCATCCCGTCTCCCAAAATCGCTCCCAAGTGTTCATCCAGTTGAAGAACATGCCAGTGTTTCCGCATGATCTGTTGTATATGCTGGGAAGTCGTGCCATAAGTGAGGATGAGTCGGGTCGCACTGTTACATATATCTAATGGTGGCAACACTTTAGTTATTAAAAGAGAGGTGCGATCCTGGTCCCTAGCTTTGTGATAGGCTCATTCAAGTATTCTTTTTGGATATCCACGCTGTTTGAATTTATGGGCCATACATGCACATTCTACGTCAAATGTCTCCAGCTTTGAACAGTTCCTTCTGATACGGATAAATTCGCCATACGGTATGCTCTATATAAGGGAGGTGGGATGATTGCTTTTGGCATGAAGCGGTATATTCGAACTTGTCAGTTTTCTATAGAGTTCTGTGACAAGTTCTTCCTGAGCCACTTTAACAAGAATATCGAGATACACGATAGCAGTCTTGTTGTACCTCTCTGTGAACTGGAAATTTAATTAATTATTATTCAATTTCTTGACGAATTCCAGCCACTCGGTACTTGTTCCGTCCCAGGTGATAAATAAATCATCTATATATCGCAGCCAAAGTATTATTTTAGCTGTGTTGCAGTTGTTGTCTGTATGCCATACCACAAACTTTTCCCACCAGCCCTTAAACAGATTGGCGTAAGTAGAGCAAATGTAGTCCCCATAGCTGTGCCCTGGAGCTGTACATAAAATTCTCTGTTAAATAAAAAGCAATTGTTTGTCAGACAAAGATGGATCATGTCTAATATCATTTGACTGTGTGATAAAAAGTTCATAGACCTCGTGTGGAGAAAATATTCAAACGCGCGCAGGCCATCTTTGTGTCTTATCAAGGTATACAGGGATACCACATCTCTGGTGGAGAGCAAGTATGTAGGTTCCCAAGTAATGGCATCAATTTTATTCAGAAAATCTTTGGTGTCTCTCAAATATGATGGAAGTGTGCTCACAAAGGACACCAAAGTCTCAAGTATTCTCATACAATGCCCCACAAAGTGTCTTAATAGGTCGGCCTGGGGGCTTCCTCATGCTCTTGTGTACTTTGGGCAAAAAGTAGATGGTAGGCATAACAGGGAACTTCGGGTGTAAATACTTCCACATGTCATCCTCCAGTAGCCCCTTGTCTTTATATATATTGAGCAAGTCAAAAAGATTCGTATTCATACCTGCAGTGGGATCTTCTTCTAATTTAGCATAGCAGGAATGGTCATTCAATTGTCTTGCTGCCTCCTTGATGTAATCCACATGGCTCATCACAACAATATTCATACCTTTGTCTGAAGGTTTAATGATGCAATCTGGTAATGTCCTAAGATGTTTAAGAACACTCTGTTCATGGTGGGTGAGGTTACCATTGTGGCTGCATTTGGTCTTTCTGATTGTTTTCAAGTCGTTAATCACTAAATCCTGGAAAGCTTCTATGTGTCCTCCCAGATTGAACATGGGATTGAATCTTGATTTGCACCTGAGTTGACTGGTCCCTGGCCAATCTGTACATATGTTCATGGAATTCCAGTCTAGATCTCTAATATCATCAGATGTCGGACAGATGTCGGACAGTCTGATCCCAGGTTTATGAGATTGCCGAATGTGGTCATATCCTCAATGGTAACAGGGGTATATCCCACGGGTGTTCCTTGTGCTGGTTGCTTGGATGGATTCTTGGCAAAAAAACATTTTAACCTGACTTTTCGCATATATTTATCAAAGTCTATTCGCGCTTCAGCATAGTTGTAATCACCGGTGGGGCAAAAATTGAGGCCACGATTTAATATTTTTTGATGGTCATTAGAAAGAGGATATGAGGAAAGGTTAATAATGGACATATCGTATATATATATATATATATATATCACTGAAAAAGTTAATAAAAGGACGTTGTGGTTACAAGTAAAATTGAAAAACCCCTGAAATTTGCTAGTTATGGTAAGCTAAGCAACCATAACTCACGCCACTACAATGCACTGCTAAGACTAACACCCAAGACATCAAAGATGACATCACAAATATCATTGATGACAGCAATGTCCTTGCCAATGCTCCTCACGAGTTTGCTCGAAATACGCCCATGTTTTATTTTTTAAAAAGTGTCAAAATGTATGTACATACAATAGTCATATAACTTAACCCCCACTTCACAAAATCCATTCAGTTTTTACATGAACATTGAAGGTTGGGGCTATAATCTTTCTCAAAACTTTTGTCAACATTCGTCAAATAGCATCAAAGTTACAAGCCATAAAATCAACACATTTTCTGGCCAATCAGAGGCCAGTCCTCGGACCGAACAGGGAAGTGAGTCTGCGGAGCAGACACAGATATCACTAATTTTTTGGCCTCACGTTTTGGTCATTAAAAAAAAAAAACTACTGGACGGATTTTCACCAAATTTACAAATGCACGCTTTCGGGACCAAGCCGCTGCTCCTGCGCACATTTGGTGAAAATCTGTCCAGCAGTTTGGGCTGTAGGTGTGAGCAACATTTTTTCCCCATTTAGTCTAGGGGAAAACAATACATTTTGGGACCGCCCCTATAACTTTGCCCCCCCTGGATCAAACCTCACCAAACATTGCAAACAATTTCAGAGTGGGCCATATGCTTTTTTTTTAAAGTTTGGTGTTGGTTCGTCCAGGGGGAGCAAAGTTATAAGCTGACCAAAAAATGCTCTTCCTATCGGTTTAGCAACTTAACTATAACTACACGGCCACTACATACGGTAGCTGCCCTGTACTAATTATTAAATTGCTCAACTCATACAAAGAACACTTTTTTGATGGCTTCTAAATTTGCCCCCCAGGCGACTCCTCACCAAACTTTGGAAAACAAGTATATGGTCCCCTCAGAATGTGCTTATGAAGTTTGTTGCGGTTTTGTCCTTGGGGCAAAGTTGCACGGATGGGTCCCAAAATGTGAGGAGTTCCTCATCAAATTAATGGGAAAAAAAGTTTGCTTGTGCCTACAGCCCAAACTGCTGAATGTATTTGTACCATATTTTCACTAGGAGCGGCGGTGTGGTCCCAAAAGTGTGGTTTTGTAAATTTGGTATAAATCTGTCCAGTAGTTTTTGGAAAAAATGGCCAGAAATTAAGTAAAGATTAATATGTGATATCTGGATTTGATCCACAGATTCATTTTTTCATTCTGAGTCGGCTGATACCTCTGGACCTACCAGGGTCTGGTGTGACGACCATGGACACAGTAGGTGCCCATTGATTGTATTTTCAAAAACTTGGAGGTGTTTTAGATTTTTTATAATGGTCGCCATGTTGGGTCAGCGGACAGCCACCAGTGTCCATGGATATCTCAGGGATGAAAAAGTTTGGAAAACACATTTGGCGTTATTTAGTGCCTGAAAGATAGCATGGAAAGGATGGGGGAGTGGAATAAAGTTGATATGGAACTCTTTTTATAGGTGAAAAAAGGGTTTGCAATAGTTCTTTAAAGTTATTGCTAAGTTTATTACATTTTAAAGACAAGATCATTATTTCATT
Organism: Ambystoma mexicanum; assembly: GCF_040938575.1. Classification (NCBI taxonomy): domain Eukaryota; kingdom Metazoa; phylum Chordata; class Amphibia; order Caudata; family Ambystomatidae; genus Ambystoma; species Ambystoma mexicanum. The sequence goes on from NC_090936.1 coordinate 1,027,484,221, forward strand.
CTGTTCAGTTGGGGTTTGGGATTGTATTTCTGATTGTTGGGATTATGTATACTTAATCTCTGGTGTAGTTTTCTATGTAAACTATTACTATAAGAAAAGTTCCCCATGAATTATATTATTTGCTAATATTGATAGATGTATTGTTTACCATTAGAGATTTTATCTTCACTCATTTCTTCTTTGGGAATGTTTACTTCTAGCCACTGAAGTGTGTTTTCCTTTTCTTTTAAAATAAAAAATGATGATATATTTTTAATCAGAAATGTTTATATAATGAGTGGTAATAATATATTTGGTTAAGTTGCTCAACTTATAGAAAGTGTACTTTTTGGCAGCTGATGAATGAGCAACAAAGTTTGCAGAGAGATGCATGCTAATTGGATGTTTGGAAATATGAGGTGCATCATAATTTTAGAAATGGTTGCCATATTGGATGGCTGGATCATAGTCTTTGTATGCGGACATCGTGGTGAGGAAAAGAAGTCTGGAAAATATATTTGGGGTTATTTTGTGGACGAAGGGGGCCTGGAAACTGTGGGGGAATGGAAAGCAGTTGATATTGAGCAATTTTTATAGGTCAAAAAAAGCTGGGCAGGTGCTGCTGTGTCCAGCGTTAATTTTCTGTCTGCAGATGTTATTGGGATTGTGGGGGAGGGGTCTGGGTGAGTCTTTTTATTTGAAGGTGTATTGTACATACTTTTTATATGGTTTAATTCTATTGTGGTGTTTGTGGCCAGTGGCCACATTCTTGGGGGCATGGCAGTAGGCTGTGCCCCCAAGAATCTGGCCACTGACAACATTCAGTACAGTAATATGTGTATAGTTATTATAGGTACTATAGGGGGAGAATACCATATTTGTAATATGGTGGGATGATATAATTGAAGTGTATGTGGTATTTATGATATTAGGACAATTGAGAATAGTGTTCCTTGATGTCTCCGCCGCCTTTCACACAGTCAACAATTCTATCCTCATTAAAAGGTTACATGATCACTTTAGCATCATGCACCGGGCATTAGACTGGATGGCCTGTTTTCCTCACTACCCGCCCTTCCCAGCTCCAACTGTGCCATTTCAAGTCCACCACCTCCCTGTCTACTTGCAGTGTACACCAGGGTTCTATCCTATCACTGTGGCTCTTCAATATCTATTTTGTCTCTCTGGCTCACCTGATGTCCTTCTTTTCTCATTTTCAGTGTTATGTTAATGACAATCAGCTGTCCTTAAACTTCCCTCTACTAATTTCTTCTCCTCGTTGTTTATCCCTGATTGTCTGACCGCCATCCAGGCTTTGTGTTTGGCTAATATTATTTGTCTGAATGCCAGTAAGGTGGAGTTCTTTCTTATTGTGACACTCTGTACTTCTACCCTCTGGCCGCCCTGTTTGGGCCCTCTATTCTCACCCATCCTGTGAGGCCCAAAACATTGAGGTCATTTTTAAGCCCTCCATCTGCTTTACCCCTTACATTTAGGAGCTTGTAAAAAATATACACTTTCAACTTCACCTCCTTATAGGCATTCTATCGTTCCTCACCTTCCCCCAGAAGCTCAATGTCTCTAAAGCCCTAGTCCTCTCTAGGCTGGACTACTGCAACAGCCTCTCGCTTAACCTCCCCTTTCGTTGTCTGTGCCCCCTTTGGCTAATCTAGAATAGGGTTGCAAGACTCCTCTGCCTGAGCAGTTAGCCAGTGGCCTCCCACTTTGGCATTCTTGGCACTTTCCTTCTGGGCTCCTATCAGCACTTGGCAATACCCACATCCTTTTCCATTCATATACTTCTCTTACTGCACAATGCATATGTATATTAATAGCAGTAGTGTGTACAATATTTTGGGATAAGCAAGAGAAATGCAGATGCAAACGATTTCTAGAACATTGTGAACTCGTGGTTGGGGTGTGGAAGTTTACTATGTTGATAGGGTTGCATTTGGAAGTGATTGGTGGGTAGATATGTGACTGTTTGAAAGCAGGAAATGAGGGAGTGTTACAAAAATAACAATGAAAATGGTAGAAGGGCTATCTTGTGCGATGGTTTGCATGTGAAATCCAGGTTTTTTATTGATGCGTGGCCTGAAAAGCGTACTGCAGACACCACAGATAGTCATGAAGGTCAATGGATTATGTTCCTTGTTAAGTAAAGTAGACTGAGTCTATGAGCTTATTTTTTTAGTTCTGTTTTTAGTTCTGTTTTTTAACTGTGAAAGGTGGTTCCTAAAGGAACCTTTTTTGGTGCTTTTTGATTTTGAATTATTTTGTATTTATTTTTTTGGAAGGACAGGCCAGGAAGTAAGTTGGGGGGTGGTGGGGTGAGGGAAGGGGCACCAACAACAGATATGGAGGTGCAAGTTGACAGCGAAAGATGTTGGGAGTGCGTTAAATCTAGAGGGCAGTGTTCCTCATTACAGCCTTGAAAGCACTTGGAACCTGGTGTGTTGCAGTATGTACAGAGTACTGTTGTTTTGGAAATATATCAGTTGTCAGCCTCTTTTATGGCTTGCAAGGTAGCTGGTGGGATTTTGTGCCCCACATGAGTAGCCTATGTGGTGGCAGTATTAGTTGAGGAAGATGAGGTAGAGGAGACAGCCTACTACTTCCTGAGAAAGGAACAGCCTTTATCAGGTGGTTGAATTTGGTGTGGCAGCGCAACGAGGTGGTCTCGTAGGAGTAAGCATGTGCTCTCTCCTGGATTACACATGGAAAATTAGTAAGAATAGGTCTAGGAGCTGTGCAAGGGTAAATTTTCAGCTTGAAGCTCCCTAAATCAGCTATAAATGCAGCTTCAAACTGTTCATAGATCACAGACCCATTTGTGAAGCATGGACCGATTTGTGAACATGTCATCAAGCCACGCAATGCATGTAGTGACATGACACTGGGCTTCTTTACAAGGCTGCGGCCAGACTTGCAAGATTTACCAGCACCTGGCTTGCCAGATTTACCGGGGAATTACAGCCCCAGCGGTCCGGAAAGTCAGGCGCCAGAAAAGTAAAATCCCCATTCCCATTGAGTCCCATAGGACTCAATGGGAATGGGGAGCATGGATGCACCAGCATCACGTGCAACAGGGCCGGTGCTTCCATGTAAATCTACGAGCGGGTGCCATCCCACCCGCCAAGTCAGACCTGGCGGGCTGGACGTCAGCCACTCGCAGACTCTGAGTGTGCCGGTCCGGTAACAACTGTCCCGCTAGGCTTACCAGCACCATTGTTACCATAACGGCACACGCGTAATGAGGCCCATTGTCTGGAAAGTCTGCGATGATGTCAGACCTTAGCGAACGTTGGCAAACAAGTTCCTACAAGGGGTTGTGTTTACAATATTGGTTTCACAATGTCAGGGGTGATAAGGAGACATATCATGAAGTACATCATGTATTAAAAAATGTACTCATGTAAACAAAACATTATTTTGGAGTGTTAATACAGGACCATAATCATATATAATTAATAATAATAATATTAATAATAATTATAGACACATGTAATGGCTGCAGCATGCACCATAGAAGTAAAGTATGTTGAATTTAGCAATTTTGGCTACTAAAATAATGAATGCAGCTTCAGCGTTTTTAGTAATGTTAAACATGGAATGCATAGTAATAATTCAAGACTTACTACTTAATTGTGTTAGTACAAACAATGCAAATGAAGATCCACAATGCATACAAATCAGAAGCACATTCAGGGAAAGTAAAGTTAGGCAAAAAAGAAACATCACCTGAAAATGTCAATAACATTAAATGTCTTCATTATGTATACGAATGAATTGTGTGTTTGAAGCCTGCTTATTGCTCAATACATGTGCACCATGAGCTGAGACCAAACCTTAAGGAAAGTACTTTAAGAACATCCAAGAAGGTCATTGTGTACATGTATAGCACATTTTCAATTTTCATATTCTGACTGTTAGTAAACAAAACCGCCTGGCCTACATATGTCAGTCAACAAAAATAAGTGGTCTAGATATGTGATGTCATCAATGATGTGATCAATGACATTTGTGATGTCATCTTTGATGTCCTGGGTGTTAGTGCTAGCAGTGCATGGTGATGGCGTGAGCTATGGTTGCTTAGCTTACCGTACCTGGTGACTTTCTGTTTTTTTGGGGGTTTACTTGTAACCATAACACCCCTTTAACAACTTTTTTTTCACTGAATTTCATAGGTTTTTATTAGTGTAACTTAACAATAACGTGCCTTTATCATAGCACTAGTACTACACATGATAACAGCCTGATATCGCACATGAGTCAGCTCCTCTAAGAAAGCTCTGCTGTGGAAGGTGGTATGTATTCTGGTCAGGGCCGCACCTCCTCTTTGATCTCTTTGTGAGGGCAGGTAACACCCTCCGGCCGACACAGCTGCACAACAGACAGATGTCATGGGCCAGGGCATCAAAGGAGCACATCCATTTAAAAGGAGTAGCCTCACGCCGGGGTGCTACATCGCTAAAGGTCTTTTTTCTCAGTGATAAGGGATGCAGGTGGGATTATTATATCCAGGAGGACTCTGCTCAATGGCAGAAGACTTCGACCATCTTGCTTCTCACTTTCTGTCCCTATCTTTCCTTCCTGTATATCCACTTCATCTGGAGCAAAGCACTTTGGGTGAGACATCAGAAAGGCAAAAGTACACTCCATTCAAGAACAGGGATCGGACCACTAAAGCAGGCTAGCTTTCGACCAAGCATTTGAGGACTTTTGCCTTTTAAAGAAGGGGGTCTCCCACCCATTCATAAGATTTGCTCAGATCCTCTCGGATCCATTAAGGCCACAGATTCACTCTGAACATCTCACTGGACTTCATTTGGGAACAATGTGCACTTATCTGATGCCTGAGGTGAATAATGCATTATAATCCAAATGAACAGTGTCCAAGAGCACACCTATGTTTAGTAAAAGTAGAAATCCATTTAGATGATGTAAAGCAACTTGGGTGCGTGGGAGGTAAAAATAGCCGGTCACATAGGCTAAGAAACAAAAGAAACTATAGATGGGACCCAAAAAATATTATTACCCAGTACTCTGCAGACCTTTGTACTGGTTGTACTGGTAAGAACTAGTCAGAACTTAATGAGTTTCATTAATGATTGGGATACAAGTATTCCATAAGTAAATTACAACTTAAACAATACATGAAATGCTGTAAATCCAACACAGATAATTATTATTTCTTAATGATTTAAGAATAAGGTCTCCCTTGCTTCCCCTGTGGTCTCCCTTGCTACCCCTAAAACACTTGTGCTCCAACATATAAAGCCCAAAACTCACGTGCAGAGTAAAAACACAGTGTTACTCAATGAACACAGTCAAAAAAGCAGAAAAGGCTGCACACAATGTGTTTCACCACCTACTGGTGGCTTGATCACACAGATGTGTTGCTGTTTTGGGCTATTCATACATACAAAATACAACTCTATGGTTTGAACAGACTTGTCCTTTTTTAATTTTTGCACAAATTGTCCTTCACATTGTTTCTTGGCTTTTGTGGCTGCCATTTTGTAATGTAGCAATATATAATGAGAAATGAATATCTCTCAAGGGCACAGATAGTTTAAACATTCCAAATATCACCCACATATTCCACAAGCATAGATACATTCAAACATATTGCTATAAATACAAATTGAAATAAAGTGACTATGTGCCTTGCAAAGTTGCATGTAAACACATTTAGCACCAGAGTGTGTACAAAGTGGCTAGATGTGAAAATAAGAAAGTAAACTGTAATCCAAAGTATCTAAGTACCTGGCATAAATTTGTAAGACAATCTCAGTCTCAGTTGTTTAAAGTGGTGATACAATGGTGATCACTATTTGTTCATAAAGTTTCTAATGAGAAAAACACACGTAATACATGGTTGGATAATGTACCGCTGGCCACAACTCAAAAACACTTCTCCTAATGCTCAGAGTTTTATAAAGTGACTATGTGCCATGCAACAATGTATGTAAACACATCTAGCATAATCCTAGATGGCAAGAACTAAATGTGCAAATGTGCATGTGAACTCTTTCCCAATGTACCTAAGTGTTCAGAATGAATGCCTGAAACAACTGCAGTTCACATTAGGATATAATGTGAAATGCATAAAGCTAAATGTATATACATTTTGCTTTATGCAGGCATTCATTCTGAACACTTAGGTATATATATATATCTATATCTATATCTATATCTATATATATATATATTCAGTGAAAAAACTTTGTTAAAGGGACGTTATGGTTAAGTTGTGCTACTGAAAACCTTTGAAATTCAGTAAAAAAACTTTGTTAAAGGGACGTTATGGTTAAGTTGCGCTACTAAAAACCTATGAAATTCAGTGAAAAAACTTTGTTAAAGGGACGTTATGGTTCAAAGTAAAACCGAAAAACCCCTGAAATTTGGCAGTTATGGTAACATAAGCAACCATAACTCGCGCCACCGTGCACTGCTAACACTAACACCTAGGACATCAAAGATGACATCACAAATGTCAATCTGCCACAGATTCGTCAATTGGCACCACATTTATAACCCTTTACAATATTTTGATACCCCCCCCTCTAATTTCTCACCCTCTTGACAGAATCCCACCAACCTTTGTAAAAAGCATTCAGCATTAGGTCTAGAATAAATTTCCCAAATTACATGCAGTTTCATTGAGTGGTGCCAAAGTTATAAGCCACTCAAAAACTGCTTTTCACCAACCCTGTTGGTGAAAAAGCAGTAATGCAGAAATAGGCACAGATGTCCTTGGACATCTGAAGTGTCTGCGGACACCACAGGACTGTCCTGGGACACCTTGAGTGTTTGCGGACTTTGGGGATGGAAAACACCTGTTTTTGGCCTCTTATGGCCATTTCCCATCCCATCCTCATCACCCCCACATCGCCCAAAGATTGTTTGTTGAGTTTGATAAAAGCAAGGGTGCGTTTTTCTTTTTTTTCCTACCGCAGTGTCTGCGGACAGCGGTAGGAATCCAACATGGCGGGGGAAACTGGCGCATTTCACGCTTTTCCCCATCCAATCATTGTGCGCTCCTGATGTCTGCAGACTTCACGTCACCCAGTTAACTGTCCGCATGACAGAACGAACAGGGAAATGGGTCAGCGGACCGAACCCAGATATCACTTGAAAAGAAAACTACTGATGGATTTACACCAAATTCACAAAAGCTCCCTTTCGGGACCAAGCCGCCGCTCCTGCCGCAAATCTGGTGAAAGTCTGGCCTGTAGGCATGAGCAAATTTTTTCCATTATGTCTATGGAAAAAATAATACTTTTGCGGCCCCACCTATAACTTTATCATCCCTGGACAAAACCTCACCAAAAAGATTCTGAGAGGGCCACATAATTTTTTTGCCAAGATTGGTGAGAATTCTTCCAGGGGGAGCGAAGTTATAAGCCGCCCAAAAAGTGCTCTTCCTGTGGGTTTAGGAACTTAACCATAAGTACACAGATGCTACCGCAGGCCGTGTAATATATATATATATATATATATATATATATATATATATATATATATATATATATATATATATATATATATTGTTTTTATATTTGTTTGTTCTTTTTAATAATGGAAGCTCCTGGGCTGTGGCTAGCAGTATGTGACTCTTTGTTTCTGGGGTGGCTGGCATTCTTGTTCAGGGCTAGTAAAAAAAAATATATATATATAAAACAGGAGGTTTCACAAGTGTAACACTTTGATCAGGTACCCTAAATAAGAAAGAATATGAATAACAATAATGTGTCTTTCTGGAATACTGTACAATACCTGCTAGACTCAAAAAAGTTGTATTTCAGGCACACTTCAGGGGGTGAGTCACTGTGCAGACAAAAACTTGTGAAAACCATTTAGAGTAGAATTAGCATCCATTTCGGACTAGGTTTTTTGCGGTTGTCTCTGTTACAATCATCACAAGACATTCCATCTTGGTGTCCTCTGTCACTTGACAAAATCCTTGTGCCTAAAAGCTAGTGTAAGTGTTGAAATGTTTGACCATAGCACATAAAGTGGCCCTTGATTTCAATGTGCCACAATTAATGCATTGTTGTAATATGCCTATCTTTCCTATGTCTCTGGCATTCTGTTCAGGATGTTTGTTTGCATGTATGAGGTAATGAGTCCCCAGAATACGGGATGCTGTGTGAGTGTGCCGCTTTCCCTGTGCAACTCTAAATTCTCTAACACACGGTTATGAACCCTCCCAATGGTTTGTATTTTGCCAACCGCTGAAGCCTGAAAAGTAGATCCAGACAGACCTGACATGTGGCCAACTTTGCACCAGACCTGCAGATGAAATGGCCTGCTGTTAAATCTCAGTTACCAGTCTAATGGTATCAACTACAGAGTGTAATTGCTTTCTGACTTTGAGAACATTCAACACAACAAAAAGGGTGCCTGGCTAGGCCCTGATATGCCCAGGTGGGTATATCATAGTATTTCACAAATAATCAGTGTGAGAGGTCACAGATAAGGTTCTTTGTTATGTTAATACACACTCATGCATTGAATGACAGATGAATGGAACTGTTGGGGTTACCAAAACTTGAACCCTTGGCTATTTATTTAGCAAGACAATTTCTCAGTATTTATACATTTTTACAAGACAAACCCAATAACAGACAGCTCTTTCACTTTGACAATGTGGTAGTACCACTGTGTACCATCCTCTTAGATGCAGGATTTAACTCAAAACAATGCACATTATCTATCATACATTACACAATATTTACAAACGAGCATGTGCTTTCCAGGGCATGATGTAAGTCTGGAATACCAAACAAAATACAATGTGACATGAATAACAAGACGATATAACAGGAAGGTTGACACTATAATGTAATGTTTCAGCCAAAAGTAGCTATTTCTTGAAGCTTTTAATGAGAGTGGCCTTCTTCAGGATGGGAGAGAAGTGTTCTCGGAGTCCGTAGGGTATCTGTCAAGGGGCAATGACAGTTGGAAGTGTGCGTTAGAACGGTATGTGATCTCGGTATGGGACTATTTTATGTCTTAAGATTAATATTAGACACTCAATTGAACTAAAGAACGCCACTGTCCCAATATGGAACGCTGGTGTAGAGTTTACCATCATTTACAAATGCTACAATAAGTGTCCGTAAACAGGTCCCTCTGTAATTGGTGGTGGCTGCTTGTTAAACAATGCTCCATGCCCACTACATGGGTGTTGGAGAATCCAATGGCTCTCTGTAAAATCAAATAATAGAAAGACAGAGGAGTGCCTGTGTCCATATAGGCATGTGGTGGTGCCCAGTAACCACACTAATTATTATCAGGAAAATCTCTTACCTCATGTGTACGTTACAGAGCACATCTATTGAGAGGTCCAGCTGAGAGTTCAAACGTGTATTTGTAATCGTCTTAATGCATGGATCTGCGGATAAACATATCGAAGATTGGTGTCATCCAATGCTTTGCGTTTAAATCCTACCCATCCCCCCTATTGTGACTAAAACAAAATCGGTTGGTTTGGTGCCGGCTGCAGAAGCGGCCCTTCTCTGGTCAGGTCATGCATATGGTATGCGCTCCGTGTAATATGGACATGCATTACATTGAAGGAACGGCATGCCTGTGTATGAATATGTGAGCGGTCCGCAGCCGCGGGTCCTGGACGAGTGTCAATTTCTGGGCGGTGAGAACTCGTGACATGGGAGAATTCTTTGTGCCGGGTAATCTAGTGTGACTAATACAGGGACGCGGTGAAGTGCAACCCAAGTGATTGCCGTATTACTTACTTGCGAGAGAGACAAGCCGGACCTACGCGCCTGTCTCATACGTGCATATTCTTGCAAAAATGCTGAGTGCGTGTTGCCGGGGCGACGTTCGTAAAAGCGAAACTAACTGTTCGCCTGAAAGTCTCTCCCCTGCTGGTAGTGTCCAATCCGGTCTGGAGAAATGGACCAATGGGCAGAGGGGTGTGTGCGCCAAGGTGCGCTGTCATACATTGTGTTGAGCTATTACTACTTTCAAATTGTTTCGAGTGTGATACCCGAGGACAATACATATATCCATAGCTCAGTGTTTGAGTGGTGATCGACACACAGGAATAGTGTTATACTGTCCTTCGCCATCTACGGGCCTACCATCATTCATGTGAGGTATCCTGGGATGTGTAGTTCTGATCAACAAAAGGTTTACAAAGCATTTCTCAAATCCATAGTGTGTGCGGTCCGTCTGGGAACATTTTTGATGTTATATCCCACTTTATGGTAGTTGAGATATATATTTGAATAGTAGGGACGTTTTTGACATACGCAGAAATATGAAAATAGATCTGAAAATATAATCGCCTATGCAGTGTGTATGTTGGCTCACATATCTTAGGACTTTACAGCACACATTTTGCATTGGCTAATTGCATGGGCAGTTAGAATTTTACAACACAAAACTTGCATTTTGGAGAGAGACCTATTGCATTTGGAAAAATACATTTTGCATTTGGTAAACACAATGGGACATTGTGAATATGTGTAAGAGCCAAGGATACAAATTAAAGCCATTTCCACGTGTAATGAGTATCTTGTCTAGTCTCAGAGTATGTTTTTCTCTCATATCATTGAATGTTGGGGTGGACGTGTTCCAATTGGGGAAGAAAACTAGAGAATTGCTGGCACATAACCTCAATCCTTATAAAGGTACCTCTCTCTCAGATGCCTGACATGGGTTATGCATGAGTCTTCTAGTTTATCCACTTGGCTCTAGTGGGACAAATAGCTCTAGTAGGCCATGTTTTGCTGGGCTGGGGGAGCCACAGGCATGTGTTAAGGCTAAGAGTGTGTTCTTGGAGCATGTTCATGTCCTCCCTCTCTGCTTGTTAGTTCCAGAATGTTTCCATTCCACTGTGATATTCAATCCATTTTTTACAGAGTCCAGTCTATGTACCCACTGCTGTTCCAATTTCGTGAGGGATGGGTTGATGTCGCCTCCTTTTTTTGTGGGGTCAATTGTTGTATAATCATCCAGGTTGGATCCTCATTGGTATGTCCAAATCTTGTGAAATGGTCTACCAGTGGTTTATCTGCAACCTTGTTTTTGATACACGACCTATGCTCACATATACTTTGTTTAATAGGTCTGATGGTTTTGCTGATGTAGATTAGATTGCAAGGGCATCTGATGACATAGATTACAAATTTGATTTCGCAGTTGGTGTGGTTTCTGAGGAGCCAATGAAAGTCCTTGTGTGTGAATGTTTTGCTCGATTTGGTGTGCTTGCAGGCCACACCTTGACCACAGCTGAAATTACCCACCACGGGTGGTAGATTCCATAGTGTGTTTATTTCTTTGTCAGTGTGTGCACCAATGTTTCCCTCAGGTTTTTGTTTTTCTTAAAGCAAACATGGGTTTCCTGTCTAAAGATCCCTAATTTCTGATGAGGTACCAATGTTTGTTGATGGATGATTTTGACAAATTGCTGAAACCCGGCAAGGCCAACTCAGCCTTTCATCCTCTGAAGTCGTTAAATGAGTACCGACACACGTTGGGTAATTTTGTATGTATATGTGTTCTACTATAATTATCTTAAACGTAATTGCAATATAATAACACAGCATTATCTTGTGGCCTTGGACGTCTGCCTGCATTCTCCGTAATTTGGTAATATGGGCCTAAACACACTGATATTAACGATACATATGGTGATCCATTCTTGTATGACATGTATATGACATTATAGTGATATCAAAACCATATTTTTCATAGTGCACTTAGGAACAATGCTATGTGATGCCACTTCCTGTTTTGTCAAAGGGTGAAAGGTTGTGTTCCATAGCTTCCGTGATTTCACTTTGGGGTCGGGTCAAATGACTTCACTTCCTGTGAGGTCATCATAGGTCAAGGGTCGTGTGATGTCACGTCCACTACCCCTTGATTTTTGGTGAAACTATGGCCCTGCCATATTCACTGCTGAAGATGCTTTATAGATGATATTTTCTTTGTTTGGCATGGCAGGAGTGAATCTGTACATCAGTTCACTACTTGGCTAAACCGATGGAATCCTAATCTTAATATCAAATTGAACTGGAACACTGAGGACTTTGTATTTCTTGATTTGCAATACACCATGTGAATAAGAACCTCTATACAATGTTGTTCACATTACCGACAGACAGACCTTACTAGAGTATTCTAGTCAACATCCGAGACAGTTGAGGGATATTCTGCCTTAAAGTCTGTTTTTGCGGTTGCGGTCCAATTGTACCTACAAACAAGATTATCAAACACAAGTCAATGATATGATCAAAACATTTCTTCAACGAGGATACTCATGATGTCTTTTGAAAAGAACAGCAAAAAGAGTATGGTATACCAACAGGAACACATTAATACACTTTCAGAACAATACCACAACTGATAATTCCCACTGTGCGTGTGTAACCACCTATTTGTGTTTCACCCACAAATTGAAACAAATGGACCACACATATTGAACTACTCTTGATATTGCTAAAGTTACAGAGCCACACCTGTTTTTTGCATTCAAAAAGGCTGCAACTTAAAAGACAAGCTGGTCAACCCGACTTCAAATTATTTTGGCTGGCTGGGACAAACCACTTTCGATGTGGTTGCTGCTCAGTATGCTCATTCATCAAGAAAAGAAAATAATTCACATACAATCAATTCAGGTGAACGCTGAAACAATGTACCACGTGCCAAACAAAAAATACCATCTACACTATCATATGTCCATACAATAGATAGTATATAGTGATGACTACATGCTGCACCACCACCCAAATTCTGAACACAGTTCAAGGATCAGGAACGCACAAATGCAAGGAACTCTGAAAAACAATTCAGAGTCAGCACACTCAGACAAGATAGCAGCAACATTTTGATTCTTAGTAGACTTTATAAACTAGAGCAACATTGGATCCATAGGTTGGACACGCATAATGTAGGGCTGAATGAACAACTAATCTGGGCCCTTTTACTTCAAAGATGAATGTTAGAAGTGATGCCTGCCTGGACGTTACTACACTCATTGCTGTGACCATTATGCGGCTGTCTCAGTTACAGCCCACCTGCTCTGATGTGCCCATGGTTTCACAACTGGACACACAGTGTAGTGTTTGACTGGGGGGTATACCACAGCATTGAGGGTTTGCACTGTGCTTTTCTAACATGTTCAAGTATGGTTTCCTATATGTCTCATGGCTGCACAATGACAATGCGAGCGATAGTGTGAATGTCTGTTTCTCAGACTATTGCGATTATATCTTTTTAAAGGAATTTGGCTTGGCGTGGGTACTTTTTAGCTATTGCAGATAACACCTTGTGCATTTAAATATATAATTTATTGTGATTTCACTGTATTTCAATATGGCCGTCCACTAGTGCCTTAGCCCAGTAACTAGTAGCAGCAGTACTGCTGCTAGAGAAGGCACCATTTTAAAGTTATTTGATTTAAGACTTGTGAATGTAGTACGACCTATGCATTTTGTCAACACTACACACCGAGACCTTTGTTCAGTGAGCATTGTGTAACGATATATGTAGAGACAACCCTTAACATGAGGAGTCGACCAGCCCACCCCACAAGATATAATTTATTTTGTTCAGGCTAGCCCTGTATATGACTCATATAGACAACACAAAGAGGAAGAAAACCCTGTACTATTTAACAAAATTAAATTAATACAGATTCATTTTCATTTCAATGTAATCAAGAGGTTATGCTCCCCCCTTACCCTCACAAGATATCTTATTCATCTAGTGTGGATTCCTGCAACTACCCATCATTCGTACAACCACACTCTCAATCGTACTAACACATGCTAACACAGACCCACATGTAGAGGGCCGAAGTTATACAATAGCAATTACAAAACAAGAAGACTAAATTGGAGTCTTAACAATCTGATCAGCTCCCCGTGTCTGTTTATTCAAATACAGCAAGCACTTTCAATAATGAACACTCCAGACCATTTCTCTGTAAAAGGTGGTGATTAAGAGAGATTAACACCTACGTCACAGTCATTTGTAAACAATAGGCCCCAAGCAGTTGGAAAATGCTAATCACCAAAACTCAATGACTTATGTCAGCTCGAGTTTTGGCTGTCGCTGTGATAATCAATATTTTGGTCACATAGGGCCTTCTTCAGGGCAAGAGAATGTTAGCATTGAACATGGTTCTGAACACAGTCAGAAATGTCTGCAAAATATGAAAAACAATATAAGTAACAATGTGTGTTAGATAAAAATTGACTTGAAAATAAAATATACAAGATGGAGCAATAAATGAGATTGCATCAAATAGAGTTCTCTGTCGGTTGACTGTCCAACATGCACACCTTCTTTTGGGCATGGAAGACAAGCAATGTGCCAGAAACAGCATTTACCAGGTCCTCTCTCCGACGGGTTCCCACAGAAAGTGCCACCACCGGGGAAACCTAAAATGCAGGCCAATGTTGTGATCCAATGTGAGTGGGTGACAGATTTGAGGAACCAACATGTTGTCTGGGTGATTCACAGATGGGGGACCTGCATGCCATCTAGTTCCTCAGGTATTAACATGCATGTGAGGAGAGAACATGTGTCACAGTATGCTGGGGAAGGGGGCACTAAAAGCAGCCTTACCTGGATAAAATGTTTGGTCCTGCACTGGGCTGTGTGTGCAGCCTGCAGAGTGGAGGATAGGGCAATGTATCCATACGTACCAGCAGCATACAAGGGCTGCCTGTGTGTGCAAAATATATCAGACACCTAAGAGTGAAAGTTAGACAGACAACGCATGAATCAAAGGTTTCATCTTGCGCCAATGAGAGAGTCCATGACGACGACATGTTGGTTGTACAATGGCTAAGAACGCTTACCTCAGAACAAGGAAGGGTGAATTAAGTAAGATCAAGACACTGGAGCCTGCTGCGTGGTGAAACCCTGCACAGTAACCGGATGAACCTGCTGTGTGGCATGTGGCCATTACTGCATCCATCAAGAAGCCAAAGATCGGAGTTGTAGGGATGGTTGTTAGCCAGCAGTGCTTGGCAGTTCTGCAAATACCTGTTCAAACAGTGTTGCGTTTGCATGAATATTTTCACCAGGTTGTCCTGGGAACTGGCAGATCCTGCTAGGCTAGGAGTGTGCCTGTGTTCAAGCGTCTCCTACATTGGCTCAGGACTGCAGGGTGCGCTTCCCTGGTGGCCATGTTGAGGAGGTGTGTGAATGGTGAATGTCTAGTCACTACCTGGGTTGGGAAAAAACAATGGTGGCTGTGTGACAGTTGTAAGATGTAACAAGTGTAAGATGTTGTTTGACAAGTGTGAAGTGTTGTTCATGGGATTGTGGGCCCATGATGCTGTGTATCCTGTGGATAGCAAGGGTAATCACGATCTGGACTGAGGCGTGCCTGTCCTGTTCAAGTAATAAGGCCTGACAATGGGATCCCATCAATCAGGCCATTAATGTGGGTTTTTAAATAAAATAATGGATCCAGGTCTGCTCCAATGTTAGGTGTCTTGCAGGGTTCAGAAAACCGAACATATCAGGTTTAAACTGACCTATCACTATCCATGTAATAGTGTTGTACCAGCGGTGCATTGGCTGTGCTTATTCTGATCTTACTGAGATTTTCCCCAATATGAGTGCCAATATTTCTTGTGACCATGCCAACATAAAGTAAGTCACAGGGACATGAGATCACATAAATCACATTCTTGGAATTACAATTGGTGAACCGTTGTAGAGTCCAGTTAATGTGCTGGTGTACAAAAGAGTAGTTGTTCTAGGTGAAGGCGCACACTGCGCAGTTTCCACATGTTGGCACCCTGATACTCTTATGTGGGACACTTGTCTGTCTGTGATGAGGGTTGCTTGTCTTGTGCCATCTCTGGTTCAGAATCTTGAGTGAACCAATTTATCCCTTATTTTAGGGCTCCGCTTGAGTTCAAATAGTAGCATTTGTGTGGTACATCATGTTGACGTAAACAGGTGCCAATATGTCTTCATCAGTTTGTGTATTTGGTTAGTTTGGGTTGAAAAAGTGGTCACACAGATAACTCTGTCTGTAGGATCAACAGGCTCTTTAGGGGTCAAGAGTGCATTGCGGTTGTTGAAGAAAGTCCTTTTTGCTGCATGTGTCAATATCTTTTGGGGATACCCACGCTGTCCCAATCTCTCTGCCAGGTTTTGAGCCTGGTCCTTGAAATTAGCCAAAAGTGTGCAGTTCCTTCTTAGTCTGAGGAATTGTCCATAGAGAAGGTTCTCAAGTATTGTCCTGGGGGGCTGCCTTAAAGTAGCAGCATGTTTCTTTCCATAGATCCTCAGAACAGATCTGTGTAGAGCAACCATTCCCTGTGGCTCATAGTCAAATGAAGGAATGGTATTTGGTGCCTAGTAAAATCGCTTGAGAAAGCCAGGTTAGGGTGGCACTGATTTAGCCATCTTACAAATCCCAGCAGCCCTTCTTCCTGTCCGACCCAGATGAAAATGATGTCATCCATATATCAATGTAAATGAGTTATAGATGTTGTGCATGGATAGTTATGAAAGGCATACATTTCTTCAACTTTGGCTATGAAGATGTTTGCCAAACTCAGGGCAAATGAAGCACACATGGCAGTGCCTTACTTTTGGAGGAAGAGTGTGGTGTCAAAACCAAAACAGTTGTTACAATGGGCAATTTCAAATAGAGCAATAATGAACGTGATAGAAATCACTTGCGGCAAATATCTGGTATCCAATCTGTTCTGCATGAACCTAAGTGCTTAATTCTGCAGGATGTTAGTGTACATTGAAGCAATATCAAGAGTTTCCAAGATATTGCTTCGCGGGGGCAAAAGCCATTTCTTCAAAAGTATTGATGGCAGATGTCGTATCTCTCAGATATGTTATGTTAGCCACATTTGTAGGGCGCACATTCACCCAAGGGGCATCTGGGCGCAAGGATCTCACTGCTGGCTAAGACAACTGACATCTAAAATAGCATCGTTTTCAAGGATCACCTAAATTAAAAGTGATTCTTGGTACACCTTAGAGCGAGCAGCAAATCGTTTCACAATTTACCAGTGGCAAAGGTAAACACTCGACCTCCAACTCTAGATAGCTGGATTTCCAGAACAGCCACTAAATGAGCACTTCAGGACCGATGAGTCTGTCCTGGGACCTAGGGAGGGAGAATATATTTTGGAGATAGTCGGCCCCCTGATGGTAAAATTCCAGATGAACTAAACACAAGGGGCCTCATTACAACCCAGGCGGTAAGTTACCGCCTGGGCCGTGACTTTACCACCATGGCGTAAACTATGTTTACACCATGGTGGTAGGCGGACTTACCCAAATGCCCAAACGATAGTCTCTCATAAGCTGCTGAAAGGCATTCTTCTCTGTGAGGCTATTCAAGCAGCACCACTTACACTCTGCCTAAGCTCCAGGTGTGCTGCTTTAAGTTCCTCAGTAAACCAAGGTTCTGAGGGGCATCTATGAGAATGAGTAAGTTTAAATGCAGTGGCCTGGTCAGCCACAGAGGTTAGTGTCTGAGAAAGAAAAGGACATGTCGGCCATCAGGGCATTCCTGCACCTGTCACTAATCAAGGACAACATCAGATTATGATCCACTGGGTGCCAATTGTGCCTCAGGGTGGCTGCTGATGAAAGGTTATCTAATACCTCTATTCTTTTAGTGAAGAATGGTACAAAGCAGTGGTCTGACCACAACACCTGCCTCACTGGGGAGACACAGATATTGGAATCAGATGAAAATATAAGGTCCAAGACACCACCCAGCAAGTGAGTCGGCTTACGTACGGAGTAGTGGAGACCAAGATCCAACTGCAAATCAAAAGACTGAGCTAACACTGGGGTCTTCAGAGAGTTGTACCTAATATTAAAGTCCCCCAGCACCACTAAATTGTTAAACTTAATTTGGAGGGATGCTACCAAGTTCAAGAATGGGTTGAAGAATGTAGACTAGGTACCAGGAAGGTGATATACAATTAGAAAATGTGAAGAGAATGACATGGATACCATAGAACAAACTACGAGAGTCTCCATCTTTAAGGTGCGAGGTATGGGGATCATAGACAATTGATCAACCATTTTAAAAATAATGGCTACTCCACCACCAGAATGGAGAGCTGCCTGATCCAGGTGGATAATGTTGTACTCATCAGGAAGTGCATGTGACAGAGTGGGTGCAGACATATCTGCAAGCCATGTCTCTGTCATGCAGACCACATCAGGTGAGTATTCAAACAGGAATGTGTAGATAAATGCAGCATGGGACACCAATGAGTGGCAGTTAATTAAAAAAAGCATTAAGTATGCACTTCCCATCAGGTGCACTAGCACTTCTGAAAGAATTAGCCGTGATGAAGTTCAAAGGTAGCACTGTATCTGGAGGAGACACATGGCTTTCCATGTATAACTGTATATGCAGCACTTCGTAAGTATCATTTCCCTGCACACTTGAAAATGCTAGCAGTTTTGAAATCAGATTAGACTTTTGATAATACTTTGGATTGATGGAACACTTCTTCCTTCTTTACCTTGATGCAATACAAATTCTCAGTCTTCTATTAGGGTCAGTTTCCAAGTCTCAGGAGAGAGTGTGCATCTTTCAATTAAGAATTACTCTTGGTTTCATTTAGCAACACACTTCTATACATAGCACCAAAAACCCAGACTTCAGTGACATTTGGCACCCCTCTCTTTAAGGGCCAGGTCTGAGGAATGGTGACAGTTAGGAATTGTGTTTTTAGACAAGATTGGCCCTTTCCTTTAGGGAAGTCTGGGGTTGACACGAAAAGTACCCAATTACATTAACAGACTATAGTTTTCAAAGTACACTGGGAATTAAATGTGTTAATTGTTAATGTTAACAAAATCACCCTGTGATGTTTGGCTATAGGATAATAATTAGAATTATTATTTATCAAATATACTAAGGATCTACTTCCTTGCTCCCACCTATTAACTGAGGTGAAGGTATTAAATCAAACCAATCCCCACTATTGGTTCTGTTGGACAAGCAACTTACAATGCAAATCTCTGGCTTTGGCGCTCCAGAAAATACATCAGTGTTTCAGGATCCTCTCTTGGGTAAGCACGGGGATCTGGCACTTCGGTTAAGGATAGCCAACAGCATTCATCCCACTGTTCTGCTCTCCTTTTCAAAAAGCTCAGCCTCTTTAGTCTTTCCCAATTTCTATCACCCAGGCAATGTTAAATCTTAATCCAGCTTTCAATATTAGCACCAACATGATGTTTATACAGCAGTTCTGACAAGGTTAGATTCTGCCACCTTCTTTCAGTAATCACCCAGATGATTTGTAGGCAGTTCTCTCCTTTCCCATTGTGTGAGGCATATTTACCCTCTAAGCCATGACCTCTGAAATATTAAAATTGGGAGGTGTTAACGTATTAGCCTTGAATTTGCATGTGACCCCTACAGTTCACTGCCCCCAAGGCTCAGCCCCTCTCTGCATAGGCCCCTGGAGTGATGAAGTTGAATTGATTGGTAGGATGAACCCACCCATGGTAGTTTTCATTGTACACTTTTACATTCTTAACCTAAAGAATCACTACATAACAAATACTTCTGTTTTACAAATAAACATAACAACATATATATTTTTGTGTTCCTCTAATCATTGCAGACTTTTTACCCCATTTCACAGGAAGTTGCAGGTCAGACTAGTGTTTTTCTGCACTTTACTCACAAATAAAAAAAGTTATTATCACGAAACTTGACAGGCAGTTACATGATTCACTAAGTGACCACCTCTACAACCTTTGGTCTTGTGACCATTTCTGGAGAGCTAGAAGCACATTTTAGGTTGTAGCAGGGTTTCCCAAAATCTAATTTTAATGAAAGTGTTGGCACAAACACAGCACTGGGATAAGCTTTAAAATGATGCATGTCTAATTTTTAGATTCGAAAGTTAATGGGCAAAATGTAAATCCTAATATAACCCTATAACTGTAGGATCATCAGGGTTAACCGAAAAGCCTGAAGGGCTAATGGAGGGCCTTACCATTGATGTGGAACCTCGGGAGGTTGGGCTACCTGCAACCTGGGCAGGACAAGTGGACCCAATAAGATCAAGAACTGCCACTAAGGAACAGCAAAGTAATGAACTGAGGTGGTGTGCATGTCTAATTCATATTAAATTGGTCAAAACAAATCTGACATCAAATAGCCCGTTCTTAAACAGAACCTAGCTCCTGGAGTTATTGCACATGGTCCCAGATTCAATGCTGATCTTTTCAAAAGATATTGTAAAAGTAGAACTGCCTGATATCGACAGTGTTGACAACTGGGTGGTAATGACCTGTTTCTCCAGTAGTTGTGGACAGGATTGGCAAGAACACCTTGGCTCTAAACCAACTTGGATTTGATATGCAAATATTCATCCCAGCCACACAGAAACCAGCCAATAATAAAGGAACTAAGGGTGAGGAATAGAGACCTAGTGCCGAAAAAAGCACCCTACAGTCAGATCTAAAGAGGCTGCCGGGATGTTGGAAAGAGGTTCCTACCCGCCTTCATTGACAGAAGAAAAAGATTTGCCCTAAAGGTCTGTCAATACTATCATGGAATTCCAGAGGGCATGGTTCCTTTTTATGTAACGCTGAGGTATTGAGGATAATGAGTGCCATGTCATGTTTTTGCATCCAGGAAACGTGGCTATGTGAGCCTTTTCATTAGATGGCTATACACTGATTTCACATCTGGCAAAGCATCCTATGTTGGGTAGACCAAAAGGTCGACTTTGTATAGGGCTGAAAACTTGGTGAAACATGGTGGAATACATGGTGGGCCCCCCAAATATGAAGTTCGTAGCAGCAACCATTTTGAATCCTAAGGATAGCCTATGACCAATTCTGGTGACAACTTTATACAACCCCCCAGAAGGTGCCCTGACAGCTGAAATTATGGCCATTTTGACCAGAACTCTCAGAGCATGGCAAATCACACACAAGGTGGGGGGTGGTGGTACCCCACAATTTTAATGTGGATTGCTGTCAAAATCAACTGAGAAATGGGGGAGAGAAGGTGAACAAAGGAATAAGGGGCTCTCAGAGAGCTAGGGAGTTTATGAGAATTATGGCTGAATCTTAACCCTATACAACCAGGTAAAGAGATACAAAGTATAACTTGGTCCAACAGTAAAACAACCTTGAGGATTGACTTCATTTTTGTGTACAGCTATATACTCTATCCTTTGTTTTCACTGTATATAAGACAGAACTGGTTTTATGTTTTGTGCCAGTTTCTCAAAAAGGCAGGATCGCTTTGACAAAAATTCCAATTGAGGGAAAAAGAAGTGAACCTGTATTGAGGGCACACAGAAATTCTGCATCTGGCAATTTAAAATGCCACCTCATAAGGTATTTACAACTTCTTTTAAGGGTTTGTTTATAATAGAAACTCAGTCTTTTGGGCATCAAAAATAAACATTGCAGTTGATATATGATCCTGCATTTGTCTACAGACATCTTAAATTGATTTTCAACAATTAAAACAAGGTTTAAAAACTGATGCGGTCTTCAATTGACACATTTGTTCTGAAGAGGCTGGGCAGAATATGCAGGCAAGTTCGGTCCCACTTGCTCCAAACCTCAAGTATCTTGAGTCAACCATTTTCCTAATGTCATATCTTTCTTGTGATTTATTATTTTTACTGTGTAGGGACATATTATCCTTTCTCATGTCTGTGTTGCTTTGTGATTAATTAATTCATACAAATCATCTGATGATGGTGGTTCTATGTGATATGGTTATGGAAAAAAGGCGATTTCTTTTTTTTTCTTGCACTTTATATGCAGGTAGAGACCCTCACAGCTCCCCCTTCTTCCCATACAATATTTAATTACCCAAACAACGCACCACACATACATTCATCGAAAGGGCAAAAAATACATTTGAAAAAATCATTCTTTTTGGCAGCAACACTGAATACCATGATGGTTTGGTCTAAAACACTCCATATTTCTAATTGTAAGCACTTTTTATGTGATTTATATAATTTAGTGATGTTGACAAAGCAGCAGTGTGTTGATTCACTATACTACATTATACATTAAGTGATTTATATGTATGCAAAAGATTCTTCGTGTATATTCAGTTCTGTGATTAGAATACATTAAGTTCAAATTAGCATAGCCCTCCCTTTTATGTTTGCCTGTCCAACTGTATGTGGTTAACCTATTAATAGTTCTTATAACATTGTTTGCAAAAGGGGGCTTGTCTATTTTGCATAGAGCCCTCACTGAACCTGAGGCGGCATAGCTGTGGGGAACAATGCTACACCATTGGCCTAGAATTGAGGTGTTATATCGTTGACCGTTTTTTCCTCCTTTGACCCTCTAAGCCTCCAGCTTTCAAAAAATGGAAATTTCCAACTCTACCTTCTAAAATGTACCCTGCCATTCTTAAATTTCCCCCACAAAGTGGAGGTGACCAATGCAAAGTTCCTTCTAAGGTTGACAACTGGAACTGTCGTAGGATGGTCCCCCCAAGCATCTACTCTTCATCGGATAATCCAGAAAAAGGCTGTGATGTTTTTCCTTGGTCTCACACAGAATTATCAGGTCATATCTACACAGAAATCCAAGTACTTCCAATCCAGATCTCTGAGACCCACCTCTTTTGGGTTCATAGTGGTTCTGAGCTTCTGGTAATGGAAACATGGATGCAGATCTCTATGATTTGTAAAGCACTCCGCTGCTTTCCAAAACTAGGTCCGTGCTCAACGAATACCCTAATAATAAAAATATTCTTTAAATAGTCCGTGGGCCCAACTGTTAAATTCTGTGCTTTAAGAGTAAAGCAAACATGACCAGTGTTGTCACTGGAGTACATTGAATGTAGGCCAAAACAGGCATGTAACGACACTTGTGATGTGTGCTCCTCCAATGATGCACAGCAAGTGTGCATTAAGCGCAAAGCAAGGATAAGTGTTATTAAGTGGATAGAGTGGCAAACATTCAATGTAGGACAGTGTAGCCAAGCAATAACACGTGTCATGTTTGCTTTACCCTTGAAGCACAGTAAGGGCAAAGCAACCCTAAGTGTTATTACATGGAAAGACTGGCCTACATGCAATGTAGGCTAATCTAGCCACATCATAACACTTCACTTACTATTTTTGGATTACCCTAATCCTGTCACTGTGAATTAAGCGTAAAGCAAACAAGAATGATATACCCCCAGCAGACTCCATCTCTAAATGTACTAGTGGGACTGACGCTCACACATGCACACAACAAATTCACCTGCACATTCGCACATCATTCATACTACTCCTTGCATGCACACATTCATATAAACAAGCATGACATACATACATCATTATACTACATAAATACATATATACACATTACATGAACATGCACTTACCTTACTTGCAGGCACCCTCCACTCACACCTCTGCTGCCAATTGGAGGAGTGCCCTCCCCTTGTCTTCCCAACGTAAACAAATGCTGAATGACAGGAGAGGACTACTCTCCTGATAGTCAGCGTGTCTATGCTGCTAGCACAATAATGGGAGGTAGTGGGGCCGGTCTACTGATGCCCTTCTAGCTTTTATTATTATTACGCCCTGATGAAATGACGGGGAGGAAGACCCCTGTGGATAAGCAAGATGACAGACCAGGGGAAATCCCACACCCAAAAACAGAAGAGACCAAAAATGTGACAAACTCTGGTTTCATTTAACAACACCCATATAAAACAGGACAGAACAAACATTAGGTACATTTCTGTGTCTCGCAGTGACTTCAAGCTTCACAACATCTTCAAAAGGTGTGTGACATCATCATTAACGTTTCATTGCACAACATCCTAGTAGTGATTAGTCATTGGTGGCTTTCTCTGCTTTGGCATTTTGGAAGGTTACCAGCATATGAGCACAATAGAAGGTGCTACTTATCCACAAGCCAGGACATTTAGCTTTCAACATTGCATTACCTTGTATCTTTTGTGCTAAGGAATGGATGAGAATGAAGGTCTCTGTCTGTCTGTATCTGGTTCTAATGAATAGACATTATCATCCAACTGTGGTTCACATCTGTGAAGACCACATTTTGGAATATTCTGATCAGCATTTATGAGGATGATTTTCACCCTTTTTACTGTGGGTGTCGTTACCTCTCTTGACCTTTAAAGAAGTGTTTGAGCTAATTTTCTCTCAATAATAAGTCTGAGTTGGTTGAAGTCTGACCTTCCAGCATTACTTGTTTCATTGCTAATCCAAATGGACTTTGTCTCACGCCTGGGAACTGAATCGGCTGTACCTTTTGGGTGCTGACTCAGGCCTTTGTTTCTTTTGTGGCCTTGGCAAACATATGCTCATATTGTCTATGCTGTTCAGCTGGGGTTTTCTGCTAACTCAGGGATCCATGTCCCCGGTCTACCTTAAAGCTTCTCCTCTGTCTCCACTCACCTACATGTGGCTGCGCCATCCATTATGTTTTACATGGCCACTCATTTTATTTACGTTCTGCACAACCAACCATTATGTGTAGTATTGTGCATCATATGTTTCAACATAGGAAGTGTGTGTATTCTCTAACCTGTTGGATGCAAGCATTTTCTTCATGTCGAAGTGCATTTTCACCTATTGGTTTTGAATCTTCGTGATGGTGTGTATGTGCTTTTTGTCTAAAGCACCTATGTTTGTCAGAGCTCAACAGTGATGTCATTTTGATCACAGCTCATTCATGTCCACAATAGCTTGTAGGTTTAGTGGTTCTTCGATCCCTGTGGGGTAAGGTTGGTAGGGTTTTTTTAGCGAGTATCATCTCTTCTATCTGCGATACGGTGGTGGCGGTGAGTCAAAGACCACCAGCGATGTTCACCTGCCATTTCTGTGGCATTGGGAAGGGGAGGCACCTACTAAAAGAATGACATGTGCAATTGTTTCTCTTCATTACCCCCTATGGTCGAGTCCTCAACCACATTTCTTGGAGGCCCCTCCCCAGAATTTAGTACCTTGGAGATCCATATCTTCGCCACTACTCTCAGGTTATCATGATACTTCACATGTTCGTCCACATTCCAGGTCATATTGCAGCACGCCCCATCTAGTTTATACCATACCTAATGTGTCACGTAATTGCAGGCACCCTGGGTTTAAAATAATGTTGTGCTTGGGGGAATAATGTGACTCTGTGCCAAGTGAGATTGGCACTACATCAATGGTTTGTGTTTGCTCCTCTGCATTAGTGTCCAAGTCTAATAATATTTTCATTCCTACTGTCTTCTGGGTAGTCTTCTTACTTTGTGTCGTAGCCATCTGATAACACAGAACAAACAACACTAATATTAGTGCACCTATGAGTACTTTGAAGCTGTTTCTCATCCAAGAGGGGATCCAGGAAAAGATATATGTGAGCCAATCATCATCCGTCCCCACTGCATGTTTCTCCTCCTCCATTCTGGTGTGCAGGTCTGATAATAAGGTTATGGCCTCTGTTAGGGTCCCATTTTTTCATCATGAGTAGGTGGGTGGGTAGGTACAATAGAATGGAATGATCTGTGTGCAAACCCAGCGCCCCCATTGCTGTGATGAGGTTGAGGACATTCTTGTTTTAAAGAGTCATGAGCCTTATGGCTCTGAGTGCCACCTTTATTGTGTTGAACCATTTCACTGTGGAGTTGATTGTAACAGCTCCCAACCGGTAATTTGCAACCATTTGGCATTTACATTTTCCTGTATGCCAGGAAGACCGAATCAAAGAAAATGTTTATCCTACTGAACAATCTGTGCTCCTCTAGTATTGCATCAAGTGCTGCCTCCATTTTGCTGGAGATATAATTGCCTCTCTTTACTCTGTTGAGTTCCAGAGATCTTGTCTTACTCTGATGTATATCCATTTTGGGAAACACATAATTTTGTATGTCCGGTTGGGGTATTACCAGGGCTGGTGTGTTCAGTAGTACTAGGAAACATATCCCTTCCCAATTCAAGGGCAACTGCATGTGAGCATTGAACCACAGACCCAAAAGTGCTCCAAAAGTAGTGTGGTGCCGACCTTCATACCAGGTATTTTCGATATGCGTTTGCAAACTTCATTTGATCCACCCTTTACTGGACCATCATTTTCCAAGCCAAGTGATGCATTCCTATGTGGTATTTTGGCATTCGGGTCCTGCTTCACTTTCTACTAGGTTGGGCAATTTGGAATACTTCTCCCATCCATTGAGGCACTCATCATTCTCCATCTGTACTACTTCTACTGGAATCGTCAAACATGTCTGTGCCTTAAATGTTATCAGCGCCTCAACCCACTAATATCCTGTCAACACCTGTCCATGTATTAATAGCTGAGGACTTTCCCAACACCCAGGCACTACCCCTAGCTCTTTGCTCCCTGTTTTGGGGCATTGCAACTCCTTCTGCATCTCTATTTTAGCATCCCCTCTGTTTGACCATCCAGTAAGCATTTTGTCTTTGCTCCAATATTCTTCTATTATTGCTTGTGTTTTTATGTGGCTATTCTCAAAAGATAATCTTTTTTGTGACATCGACTGCAAGGTGGCCTATTTCCCTTGGAATTGACCCCTACCCGTGCAGAGCGCCAAATGCATGGGCACTGTGCTCTAGTTGCTGGAATTCTGGTGGGCACAAATGTCATTGAGGCTGACATGGCATAGGGAATGTGAGAACACATGTAGCATCTCTCCCCTGAAATCTCTCTCCCCACACAGGTCATGTTCTGGTACCACATATTATTGGTCACGTGAGCCGAATTGGTCATATAGGATTTATTTATTGAGTGGAACTGTGATGGGCTGGGTCACTGCTTCAGTTACTAGAGGAACAGGGAGGACATGTGTGTACATCGGATTATGTGTGTGATAAAGATCATCCTTCTGTAATGCTAGGACGGCAAAGAGGTAGAGACAGCAGAATGTAAACAATATTGCCACATTGGTCTTTGCTGTTGAGTCCAATGTTGTAACTGTACACGTTCATTAGATGGTACTTGGGCTAAAAGCCTGTGCTTAGCAAATTTTACTAGGTTTATCATTATATATAATGTGTAATACTTTCAAGTTCATGTCTAAATTTCTAATGCTCACAGAAAGAACTGTATAAGTACCACAAGGAATATCCTCTAAAAAATAAACAGCATTTTTACATTTTTAGCAAAGCAAGAATTGGTGTTCTGCTCTTCTTGAGTATACTATAACTATTTATTACAAATGCAAGAATGGCATAACTGAATGCTTGAAAAGGCAGCATCTAGTGACTAGTTATTTTTTACTTGTCAAAAGTACACCTCGTCTTCTTTTACACTGCAGGTAGGAGTCTTTTTAAAGGCACATTTTGTGCAAGCAGATTCTTTTTCCTGTGTAAAAAACGACAGTGTGCTGGTTTGTGTGTGTGCTAATTGTCTGTTGATTCCTGTCTGCTCCTTGTCATTGCTCGGGTCTGCCACTCTGCTGTCTTCTTCTTCTGCTTGAGCTTCAATTTCTGGGACTTGGGGCAGAGGGATCTCAACTTTGCCAGCTTGATGTCTCCAATATTGATGCAGGCTTTCCTTCTGGCTACCTTTCAGCTGTGCGGGTGATATCTCTATGATGAAAGGTCCATCAAAACGTGGCTTGTTCCAGGTCTGGGTAAAGTTTACTATCAGTACTCTGTCCCCTGGGAATAGAGGAGAGGGTATGAGAAGTTCTTGAGACACTATTGTTGTGCTGTCTTCATCAATATTCTTCAACCTCCCCTGCCATGCTTTGATCTGTTGGGCAATTAAAGAAGCTCTAGCCATCCCAGGTGCAAGGTAATCATGCATTTCAGCTCCCAAAACAACAGAGGCATTCTGGGCGTGACTTAACGGTCTTGGGAAAGGAGCAAGAGGTATACGCATATGGTATCCTTTCACCAACTCATGAGGAGACAAGTGGTGATTTGAGCCAGGTTGGTTGCATAAGCCAAATAGTTCAAGGGGCAGGCAATGAAGCCATCCCTTTTTCAATGTCATGTTCAATTTGGCTATTTTATCTTTGAGGGTGATAAGCACAGGAAGATGTATGCTTAATCCCCAGCAGGATTGTGATGTTCACCAAATGTGGTCCATGGTCAGGTCTTCACACCCCCCCATCATGGGAATACATCTCTGACAAGGAAATTGGCAACACTGGAGCATCAGGGTGGGTGCATGGACTGGCTTTGATCCATCAAGAAAAGGGGCATACAACTACCAACATCTATCTGTAGCCATTGCAAGTTTGGATCATGTCTATATGATCTATATGCAAATGTTGGAAGGGTCCAGTTGGATGTATTGCTCCTCTCACTACTCGCAGGGAGTGCCCTGAAGCATATTTCTGGCAGACAACACAGTTGAAAATGAAGTCATCAATATGTTCTGACATGTTTGGAATAAACCAATCTTCTATGATCTGTGCTGCAAGACTCTCTTTACTTGTATGGGTTGGATGATGGAGCTGCTCTAATGCTACTTTCAGTAACACAAGGGACATAACCGGTTTGCCGGTGCTATCCTGTCACCACATTGCATTTGTGGGGGATTCTGAACACCCCATTCTCTTTCACAGTTCCTA
This sequence comes from Ambystoma mexicanum, assembly GCF_040938575.1. Taxonomy (NCBI): domain Eukaryota; kingdom Metazoa; phylum Chordata; class Amphibia; order Caudata; family Ambystomatidae; genus Ambystoma; species Ambystoma mexicanum. The sequence continues at coordinate 1,027,512,743 of NC_090936.1, forward strand.
CTCTTCTGGCGGTGCCCATCCCTGAAGCTCTACTATCTGTGTGAAGGGCAATGAGTTCAAACCTTCCTTCACTACCACATTGCATGCGTGTGTGCATTTGATAGGTGGTGTGTCAAATTCAGTTATGTCAGGAAAGTATGCTGCTCATTTGGCCTCTGTGTCAGCTGCTTCATTGCTGTGGCAAATTATGTCCTCCCCCTTGTGTGGGCTGTACACTTAACCATGGCAATGGCCACTGGGAACTCTAGTGTGTCTATGAGCCTGTCCAAAAGGAGTGTGAGCTGCACTGGCATGCCATCAGCATGTAGGAAGCCCTGCCTCTTCCAACATGACAGTTCTGCATGCACTGTTGACTTCACGTAGGCGAAGCCGGGGTACACTGTGACCTCCTTGTCCTCCAGTGCCTCAAGTGCCACAATAAGTGCTAATAACACTGCTGCTTGTGCTGAACAATGTGAGGGCAATCTCACGCTCCCCACCACCTCAGAAATCCGATTCTGTCTCAAATTTACCACTGCTATCACAGGTGTCTCACCCTTGAAATCTGGTCAATTGTCAATGAACCTTCAATAAAAAACACTTCCCCCATCTCTGACATGGGATATGTCATCATAGTACTCTCTATACTTTGCTCAGTCATAAACATAATCTCCCTACTCCACTGGCTCTGCTATGAATGTTGCTGAGTTCACTACTCTGCATCACACTACCTTGACTGCTGGGTTCAATTTGGCACATTGGCATTGGATTTAAATCATATTCCTTGGTCTGTGTAACCACATCTTGAGTTCTGGTGTCCTGGTAGGATAAACTTTGGTGACCCAGAACTCAATAAGGGGTTATATAGACCAAGGAATATGATTTAATTTTGATGCCAATGTGCCAATTTATTAACAAGCAAGAGACTAAGAAGCAAACACAATTTTACTCCAGTGTTTAAGCTATACCCATTTCAAATTGACCTTATTTGGAAGCCACTGGGTTTGAGAACCAAGTAATTATAGCCTTGACAAAGACAAAGTGTCGAAACACAAATAGGCTGTGAACAAAACTACTTTGGAGGGAATTAAAACACTACGCTATGGTTTTGAACTTGAAGTTGCTGCATTTATTGAATTGTTAAATAACCCATACGTTCTCTGTCTCAATATACTATTGGCTAAGTGGGAGGCACTAGTGGAAATTCTGAATTGCACGTTAGCTGTGGGGTTTTTCGGGTTAACTCTAGCTCATAAGTGACGCTGCTGGCCTCCATTTTTCAATATTGTGCCCAAGCGCACTTATAAGTGGATCTACTCCAACTTGTATACTTTTCCTTGTACCAACTATCTGCCAAAACTGTCATCAACTGTACTGAATCCTTTCAACGCTGTTCTTCTATCTCACTATACATCAAGATATCATCCACAAAGTGATCTACTGTGCTATCAAGGTGTAGGTTCCCTACGTCCATCTGGACAACCCTGTTAAATTTAGAAGGGTACTCACTGTATCCTTGGGGTAAGGTTGTATGTTTCCACTTTCTATTTCTTGACTCCTCATGAAGGGGGATGGATAATAATGCATTGGATGGTATGTTGCATAATATTGTCGCTGGGTTGGGGACCAACAGAAATTCTGCCTAAACAATATTATTTAAATCTCCATGATCCCCCTGTTGCTTTTTTCACTGTGTACCCAGCTGTGTTACATTGGGATTCTGAGAGTACAAATAGCCCCTGCTGAACTAATGCAGAAATCGGTTCAAAAATACCCTTATCTGCTTCCTTGGACATTTGACATTGGATACTGGTTTACTCATGGCAAGATTGTTCCTGGCTTCAATTTGATCTTCACTGCCACAACTCCCTTCATTAGGCCCGCATCATAGGGACTACAAGTCCACAAAATGCTGGGTACCTGGGCCAGTCGTTCTCTAGAAATCATGGTGTCTTTTTTATCAGGGCCAACTTTTGTGGCACTTCCCTTTTCTCAATTCTCATCCAATAAGTAATGCTTATGAAAAACACCACTTCAATGTCCTCCTCATCATCATGATACAACTTTTCACCTGTCATGTCTGTCAGTCTGTGTCCCTCTTCTAAAGAATTATTGCCCGCCATGCTTTGCCCTTGTCATCAGATCTAGTGGGAATATTTGTACTTCCTCTTCGTCCATGTGGATCTCTGATCTAAACGAAATCCCTCTGGGTAATCTCAGTATTTTGTCCTGTATCCCAGGGAGCCATGCTACGAGATTCACCCCATACTGGAACAGCTTGCTGTAGCAATTCATTTGTATTTGTACTAGGCATTATGATGCCATTTGTGCTGTAATGTATTTCGATATGCAATTGGCATTGTTTATGTCAACGGTGCTGCCTGCATCTGCATGCCTGGATTGCTTGGGTTGAAAGACTGAGGAAGGTTTGTTTGGAATGGGGTGAGCTGTCAGCAGTTTGACTGGAGGGTGGCTGGCACTGGATGCAGACGGAACACCGGGTTAATAACCAATAAAACTTACCTGTATAATACTTCATGAAGTACTGTGCATACTTCATTTGGCGACGCGGATAACCCGGTGCGCAGGAAACTCACGAGCCAGAAGAGAGCTGACGCTCCGGATGAATGTTGAGATTCATCTGTGCTGACAGACGGAGAGGGGAGGCTGTGTGAAGCAGCAGTGGAGGCATCATCGAGCCGAGAATCGAGAGATTCGGAAAGCCAGCGGACTTTAGCGAGGAAAAGCGCATCGTACATGGTAACAAGGAGATTAGAGGAAATGACATTAAGACGTCACGCTATGTGACGCCATTTTGTCAGAATTGAGGAAGTCAGGCTGAAATCAATACAGCACGCTTCTTCCTTGTCTCAGTGAGATTTTGAGAGATATTGCTATCAGGAAGTGACAAGTAGAAAGACATTCAAGGCATCAGCATTCAGCCACCTGCGAGTTTTCTACCAGGTTCAGGCCAGCCAATCGTAGCATGGTCTGAATGGAAAGAGTTTTGAATAAACTATATTCAGACTGTTGAACACAAATGTTTGACACCCAAAAAGAAAAAAATGCTATTACTGCATGCTCTAGGTTTGGAAGGTCAGAGGAAAGATAGGGAGCTTCCAGAACTGACAGTGGATGAAGTAGGAGACAGCGTTGAGCATGAAAAAAAACTAAGGCAGTTAGACAGATACTATACACCGGAGATAAATGTTGCCATTAACAGATACAACTTCTACATGAGAGCCCAGAAGGAACAAGAGAGTATAGAGGGGTATATATCAGCTTTGAGATTATTGGCCCGCACATGTCGTTTTGGGAACTGTATCACTTTGGACAAATTGATTAGGGATCAAATAATAATTCACACAAGGGACTAGTTAATCCAAGACAGACTATGGATGGTGGGGAATCCATCCTTACCAGAGACAATTGCGATAGCGAAAAGGATAGAACACAGCCAATTATGCTCAAAAGTAATAAAAAATAAAAAACATGAAGCCACTCAAAACATGTTGCAACACTAAAGCAAGAATGTGCAAGAAGCAGAAGAATAAGGGTTAGTGAATGCAGTACGCACCAAAGAATGAGTTGAAGATATCACAAACAGGAGTAACAGCCATAGGATCAGAATACAAGGACATAAGAGGAAATTTTAAGAAATCTTGGGCAAGAAGTGACTCGAAGGCATATTCACCACAAACAAAAGATGGAGACAGGTGCTTCAATTGTGGCAGGTTAGGTCATAATCCATACTCTAGAAATTGCCCGGCGATTGTACAGAAGTGTGGGAACTGTGGAACAAAGTGACACTTTGCGTTATGTGCAGGCGTAAAAAGAGAGCATCAGTAGTACAAGAAGAAGAGTCTCATGTAGAAAGGGTCTTTGTGATTTAGGAACCACCTGGAGGAGAGTTTAAGTGTCCACAGTGTGAAGTCAATTTGGACAACTAGAAGTTAGTTGTCATGGTGGATAGTTGCTCATCTTACACTATCATCACAAAAGGGACTTGGTGGAAACTAATTACGTAGGGCAGGGGTGCACAACTGATTTTGACAGAGGGCCGAAAGTACCTTACATGAGGGCTATAGTGGGCCGAAAAGTAAAAGTGGGCGGGGCGGTAGGCGGGACATGTCAGGAGGCTTTTTCAACCCCCAATTTGTATTAAACACATGGAAAAAGATGTTTTTGAGGGGTAACGATTTTTATTGCATTTCAAACTTACATTTTGTACTACACATTTTCCATTGCTATCATTTATTTCGATTTAGTTATTGTATATCGTCTGTTTAATTAAATTATATATATTTTATTGACCCTTGATTGGACATTCCGTTATTTTGGACTGCTATAGTTTGCTGTTTGGGTTACCCAAGAGGAGTATGGCCTTCGTTGAGTCAGGTTTCCTCAAATAAGCAAAGGATGTACATCTCCTAACTGTGCCTGTTTTAGCTTTATTATTGAGTTCACTCTTGGAGTGCAACACTATGCCCCATGGCTCCCATCCCCAACCAAACACTATGCCCCATGGTCCCCTCACCCCCAACCAAACACTATGCCCCATGGCTCCCATCCCCAACCAAACACTATGCCCCATGGCCCCCTCACCCCGAACCAAACACTATGCCCCATGGGCCCCCTCACCCCCAACCAAACACTATGCCCCATGGGCCCCTCACCCCCAACCAAACACTATGCCCCATGGCTCCCACCCCCAACTTAACACTATGCCCCCTGTCCCTCACCCACCAAGCAAACACTATGCCCCCTGTCCCTCACCCACCAAGCAAACACTATGCCCCCTGTCCCTCACCCACCAAGCAAACACTATGCCCCCTGTCCCTCACCCACCAAGCAAACACTATGCCCCCTGTCCCTCACCCACCAAGCAAACACTATGCCCCCTGTCCCTCACCCACCAAGCAAACACTATGCCCCCTGACCCTCACCCACCAAGCAAACACTATGCCCCCTGTCCTTCACCCACCAAGCAAACACTATGCCCCCTGTCCCTCACCCCCAAACAAACACTATGCCCCCTGTCCCTCACCCCCCAACCAAACACTATGCCCCCTATCCCTCACCCCCAACCAAACACTATGCCCCATGGCCCCCTCACCCAAACCAAACACTATGCCCCATGGCCCCCTCACCCCCAACCAAACACTATACCCCAAACACACTCGCAAGCATGCACCCATACAGACCCGAACCCCCGCCCCCAACGCAGCACACACATTCTCAAGCATGAACCCATACAGACCCGAACCCCCGCCCCCAACGCAGCACACACATTCTCAAGCATGCACCCATACAGACCCGAACCCCCCACCCCCCAACTCAGCACACACACATGCACCCTTACAGACCCGAACCCCCCACCCCCCAACTCATCACACACACATGCACCCTTACAGACCTGAACCCCCACCCCCCAACTCAGCACACACACATGCACCCATACAGACCCGAACCCCCCACCCCCCAACTCAGCACACACACATGCACCCTTACAGACCCGAACCCCCCACCCCCCAACTCAGTACACACACATGCACCCTTACAGACCCGGACCCCCACCCCCCAACTCAGCACACACACATGCACCCATACAGACCCAAACCCCCCACCCCCCAACTCAGCACACACACATGCACCCATACAGACCTGAACCCCCACCCCCCAAATCAGCACACACACAGACCCGAACCCCCCCAACCCCAACTCAGCACACACACAAACATGCACCCATACAGACCCGAACCGCCACCCCCCCAACTCAGCACACAAAAAACATTCAAATCAAAACATTCATACACATCCGACACCCACCCCCACCCCCGCATTTCAACATACACACAAAATACATTCAAATACAAACATTCACACACATCAGACACACCCCCCACCCCCGCATCTCAACATACACACAAAATACATTCAAATCAAAACATTCATACACATCCGACACCCCTCCCACCCCCGCATCTCAACATACACACAAAATACATTCAAATCAAAACATTCATACACATCCGACACCCCTCCCACCCCCGCATCTCAACATACGCACAAAATACATTAAAATTCCAACATTCATACACATCCGACACCCCCCCCACCCCCGCATCTCAACATACGCACAAAATACATTAAAATTCCAACATTCATACACATCCGACACCCCCCCACCCCCGCATCTCAACATACACACAAAATACATTCAAATCAAAACATTCATACACATCCGACACCCCTCCCACCCCCGCATCTCAACATACGCACAAAATACATTAAAATTCCAACATTCATACACATCCGACACCCCCCCACCCCCGCATCTCAACATACACATAAAATGCATTCAAATTCCAACATTCATACACATCCGACACCCATCCCCGCATCTCAACACACACACAAAATACATTCAAATTCCAACATTCATACACATCCGACACCCCCCCATCCCCCCATCGCAACATACACACACAAACATAAAGTAAAACAGACCCAACACACAAACGCAAACAGACCACTTACCGGAGACGTGCTGGAAGGCAGGTAAGCAGGAACGCTGGAATCGTACTACGGCTGGCGTGGTCCAAGGCTGAAATGCCTTCCGGCATCAAGCCTTATGGACCACGCCAGCCGTAGTGCTGGCCCTCCATTGGGTCAGCACACACACACTACGTGGCTCGTAGGAGCAACGTGGTGCATGTGTGCTGAGCCAATGACGGCCAGTGTTTTGTCCGGCCCGGAAGACAACAAAGACTTTCCTAATGGAGGGCGGCCGCGGGCCGCCCTCCATTAGGAAAGTCTTTGTGCCTCGCGGGCCGGACAAAAGAGCATGGCGGGCCGCAACTGGCCCGCGGGCCGTATGTTGTGCACCCATGACGTAGGGCCTCGTATGTAATTTGAAGACACCTGACATAAGAAATCCAGGTGGGTTTGAAGGTTTGAAACTATAGATCAAGGGTTGGTTCACCAGCATAATACAATTCAAAGATTGACGAGCACAGGTGAAAGTGTATTTGGTGGAAAAAGGGGTGAATATAATCGGGTGGAGAGATCAGGCGGCATTGCGGATGAGGTTGGATCCTTGTGAGGAGGAGCCAGTATTGTTGGTGAGCAGCAACAATGAACAAGTGAAGGAAATTGTCTACAATCCAGAAAACATCTTTCAAGTGAAATTAGGTCTGCTAAAATATTTTTTTTCACAGAATAAGACTGAAGCGAGGAGCAGTGCCATTGACTAATACCAAGGCCAGGCTAATACCATTGCTTTAATTGGTAAAGTAGAGCAAGAACTGCAAAGACTTGAAATGGAGGATGTCATTGAGAAAATAGAGTCATCGCAGTGGGTGAGCCCTATTGTTGTAGCAATAAAAAAAGAATGGGAAGCTAAGGATATGTGTGGATTTAAGAGTCGTGAACAGGAACATTATTGCAGACATATCCTTTGCCAATCATTTCTGAAATGTTGAACTGCATTGAAGGTGCAGACACATTTACCAAATTGGACCTATCAAGTGCCAACCACCAAATATCCCTAACTAAAGATTGTAGAGACATTACTGATTTTATTACACCTTTTGGTTTATATCGATATAAACAAATGCCTTTTGGCTTAGCTTCTGCAGTAGCAGTGTTCCAGAGGGTTATGACACATGTGTTAAGGGGATTGGTTGGAACCTTAGTATATCAGGATGACATAATGATTTATGGCAAGGGTGCTGAAGAACATAACAGAAGAAAGAATGACGTGTTGTCCAGGTTGAGTGCTAGTGGATTGAAAGTGGAGCGGAGCAAATGCAAGTTCAAAGTAGAGGAAGTTGAATACTTAGGTCATATTGTGAATGGAAAGGAGTACAACCCCAAGGTGGAAGCCATGAAGGCAATCAAAGATTCTCCTGATCCCACTACGAAAGACAAACTCAGGTCGTTTCTTGGGTTATGTGAGTATTACAATATGTTTATAGAGAATTTCACCAGTATTACCAAACCATTGAGGAAGCAGTTGCGAAAGGATGTAAAATTCATTTGGGATAACGAATGCAAAGCTGCAGCTGAATGTATCAAAAGAGGGATTTGTGTAGCTGTAGAGTTAGGAGGGTCTGTATTTGGAAGACAGACACAACTCACTCCAGATGCCAGTGGAACTGGTTTAAGGGCTGTTTTGTCTCAGGTTACAGAAGATGGTCAGGACAAAATCATAAATCACGCATCCAGAACAATTACTGATACCGAGAGCAGATATTCAGTTATTGAAAAGGAAATTATATCTTGTGTCTGGGCAATTACTTACTTTAGAAAATACTTATGAGGACATAGATTTGTGGTGCACACTGATCACAAACCATTGCTAGAAGTACTTACAGTACAGGGTATGTGCAAAGCTACTTCTAGATTAGCCAGATTGAGTGTTAGATTACAAGATTACCAATTTATGGTGAGATATGTTCCAGAAAAAAAGAAATCAAATAGCAGATTTTTTGTCAAGACTGCCTTTGGTTGACTGCAATACAGATTCTAGTGAGGATATTGAAGTGGTGGCGACTGTGTTTGAAGTGACATCAAGGTAAGTGTGGTTAGATGAACTCACAAAAGACCAAACCTTAATCTAAGTCATGAATTTTACTACAATGGGGTGGCCAGATAAGAAGTTGTTGGATGATGAGTGCACAACATTCTGGTGAATTAAAGATGAATGTTGAGGATGAGCTACTACTTAGAGGAGACAGGTTGATTCCCCTGCAGGTGTTGCAAATGGATTTGATTGAGAAGGCTCATCATGTACAGCCAGGTATCTCAGGCATGAAGAACAATGTAAGAGCCAAATATTGGTGGCCGGGTGTTGACATAATGGTTGAAAGATTCATTATGAATTGCTGGCCTTGGAAAAATTGCGACAAGAGCTGCAAGAGCTCACAATGTTGCCCATCAGCATGTCCAATGTTGAATCACCATGGGACACAGTAAAGATCAACATGGTAGGGCCGTATGGAGATTTAATGCATGAGAATAGATGATTGTACTTGTGGCTTACTATTCCAGATGGATGGAGGTCAAATTAGTAAGCACAATTGACACCAATGAGATAATAACATTTTTATTGCAGGTATTCAAAAGGGAGGGCTACCCCAAAGTTGTGATAAGCGGCAATGGGGTCCAATTCATAAGTAAAGAAATGAAAGATTTTGCCAAGCATTTAGGAATTTATTGGAGGTTCTCAGCATACTATCATCCTCAAACCACTGGTTTGGTGGAAAGATGCAATAGAGTTTTGGTAGAAACAATTGAGCAAGCTGTGAGGAATAATATGCCTATAGAGGAGGCACTCAAGGAAATGATTTGGAGTAGTATGGTTTCTGTCAGAAGGGACACAGGTAAATCTCTGTTTGAAATGATGAGAGGTAGAGTGCCCAACATGTTGCTCAATCCTGTTTGGGTTAACAATAGAAAGGAGGAAAGGTGTGACAAGAAACGTATTGAATATGAAGAGGAGAGGAGGTTGAAAATTGCACTGGGTGATTTCGTTAGGATTAATAAAGGACGTGCTGTGAGAAAAGGTGAATCCAAATACTCTGACCCTGTGAAAGTAATAGAAGTGTTTAAGCGAGCTGTTAGAGTTCAAGGTGGCTCGGTGTGGAATATGGATAGGATCAGTAAATGGAATTGGGTAAGAGGTGGTGACATAGGTGTACGAGTCAATAGGAAAGAAAATAGAAGAGCAATTGAGTTATTTGAAGATGACACACATATGAAATTTAACGATGTGGATGTGCACCGAAGAGAGGATGTTTGTGACGTTGATGGTGAGAGAATTGTGCAGAGCACAAGAGTCGGGAAACCTCCAGTGTGGTCGAGAGAGTATGCAATGGATTAATGGATCATCACATCCTGGAGGGAGATATGTTCACAGTTGTATCTTGTGAGGGTATGTTAAGATTTGCATATACTCTCATTTTGTTCTTTCTTGTAACTTTATATTTTTGTTTATTTAATTGGTTCTGGGGGGGTGGATTAGTGTAGTAATTCATTTGTAATTCATTTGGATTTGTACCAGGCATTATGATGTCATGTGTGCTGTAATGTATTTCCATATGCAATTGGTGTTGTTTATGTCAATGGTGCTGCCTGCATCCGCATGCCTGGATTGTTTGGGTTGAAAGGCTGAGTGAGGTTTTTTTGGAACGGGGTGAGCTGTCGGCAGTTTGACTGGAGGCTGGCTGGCAGTGGATGCAGGCGGGCACCTGGTTGATGACCAATAAAACTTACCTGTATAATACTTCATTAAGTACTGTGAATACTTCACTTGGTATTCAGGGGTGCCCTCTCTGTGCTGTCTGAAAACAAAATGCTAGTATGAATTCCTGTGCTTTAATGTAATGGATCCCCGGGGTGGAAAACACGATTCCCTTGCCAGCGAATGAGATGGTCATGTTGAGTTTGCTCAACATGTCTCTTCCCATTATGTTGACTGGTATCTGGCGGAAATACAATAGTGGAATTGTGAAGTCGTGTTCCCGACAGTGAGGGGAAATTCGTCATTGAATGAAACCAAATTTGTGGCCCCAGAAAAGCCTTGTGCATTCATGGTAACATCTGATATTGGGACCCTCCCCTTCCTAACACAGGACCTGATTGCCCCCATTTCTACAAGAAAAGAGAACATTTTGTAAACTATGGTCACACTGACTCATGGCTCCTCTTACCGGTCAGGTGTAACAGATAGGATTGAACACATCAGGTCAGTCTGTGGGCTGTCCTATTGTAGGTATCAGTTCATCCATGTCCCTGTGTAAGGATTCCCTCCCTACACAGTCAGGAACTCTATCCTGGGTTTGGGTGTCTGCACTTCGGTAATTAGGCTCCATGTGGCCCTGGTGTTCTGCTGCTCAGTGACTGTTGTGTGTGCACGGTACTTGTTGTCCTGGTTGTGTTGGCAGCGCATATGTCTGATACTGTATGCGATCTTGAGCATAATAGTTGGGCTGTTCTGCGTACTGGGGATTGGGCCATCCGCCCTCTTGGGTTCTAACAATTCAGTTGCATTCCTCCCCTCTCCTTACTCATCCAGGCTATGTGACCCATCTTCCTGCATGCCCAGCATTGCATGAGGTGGTCCCTGTTCTGGGCTGCCACCCACCAAATCCTCCTCCTCCTTGTGGAGCCTGAAATCCACTCCTTCTCCCTCTGGGCATGCCCCCTATTACCCAGGGCAAACAATTGTACCCCCCCTTCTGTGAAGCTCCTTCTGCCATTGGCTGATCCTGCTGTGTGTCCTGCATAGCCACTCCCTCTTCACTTGTCAAAATAGCCGCTTCCATTGAATACTTTGCCAATTTTATCTGAACGGATTTTGCTTCAAGTCTTCTATCCTACAATATTTCCTGGCACACTCTTGCAACTGCTGGCAGTGGTGTACTATCATTAACTGGATCTCTGGCAATTGCTTTGTCTCATTCCCCACTAGTTTCTTCAATTGCCTCTGCACTGGCTCGGACAACCCCTGACATGATATGGTCTACTGTCTTGTCCCACAGCTCACAAGTCACAAGGAGCCAACGCTCTTGAATCTCTTGAATATATTCAATGGATTTTTCATCTTCCTTCATTTCTGACCTATCGGGATACTGTACCATACGGCAGCCCTACAATTATGAAAAGGCTCCCCATCATGCGCTGTTTTCTGTGCCATCACCCCAGGCTAGCCCACCAATGTCTAAATGTCGTCAGCTCTCTCCCCAATAATGGCAGTGAGCAAGCTTTTTATGTCACCCACTGCTATCCCTGCTGTGCATTTTTCTACCTCATTAATCAAATTTCCGGCCCCTGATGTCAACTTGCCTTTCTACTGTTTTTCCCCACGAGCTTGACTCTTTCCTCTGTGGAGACCCTCCTGTGCTCCTCATTACCTTGAGGGTGGCCCTGCTATGCCTCCTGCTCTGATACAGTGTCCCAATCATCCTTTGTATCCCTGCTCCTTCATCCTCATCAGGAAGTGTGTGATGTTTCATTATTTTTTTTCAATTCTCTAAAATGTCTCTCGCAGGTCCTCTCTCTTCTACTCCTGCTCCTTACTCATTTCATTCTCTCGGTGCATACACTCTTTAACAAGTCACTAAACATCTTTCCACCATCATGTTCTATCCTGTTCTATCTCCCTCTCTCGTTCCCTCTCCATTTCTCTCTTTGCTTTTTCTTTAGATTCCCTCTGTGCCTCCCTTTTCACCTCTTGTTCTCTCCCCCTCCCCCAGTCTTCTTGCTCCTTCTTCTAATTCTCTCCTCCTTCCAGTCCTTTGCCTTCCTTTCCCTTTCCTCCACTTCTTCTATCACCTTTTCCCATTCTCTTTCATCTGCCTCAAGATTCTTTCTCTGCTGTGCCTCGTCATTCCTCTTGTCCTGTTTCCCCCTCACTTCCGTCTCTCTGTCTTGTGTCATGTGGGCTTGTCCCATTGTGTTTGAGCAATATCTGTCCTCCCACCCATTCACTGGAACTGGTCACCACGCCTTCCCTGTCACTTTCTGACAACTTTGCCTGTAGCATGCACGGCTCTCTATATTCACTAAGTGTATGTCCTGGCTCCTGATTATTTAGTGTGGGTATATTTAGTGTGCCTTCACTACTATATGCACAGGGTGCATATACAGGGTTGGTTTAGCCTGCCACTGCTTTCAGTTCCTTCAATGGGTAAAATCCCTGTCCCGCAGTTAGTGGGCCAGTGCTCAGTGGAGTAACAGGAGGAGCTGTGGGTGTGCCGCCTCAAGTTGTGCTGGTTAAGTATCCTCTGTCTCTGGGGGAGGGCTCCACCATGTCCCTAAACATCTTACATAGCTCCAAAATTGCTTATCTATTGCTTAAATTATTTCCCTTATATGCAGCATGTAAATATAAAGGCAGGTGTTGCAGCATCGAATTTGAAAGACTGCCCTCCGGGGGCCAGGCTTTAACCATCTTCACCACTGTTTTGCGAGTCAATTTTGCATTATATTTACAAATCTTAGCCTTATACTGTGGAAGGATCTTGCACAGATTCATAAGGGGATCATCTCTCATGATGGCACGTCACTCTTTTGACTGCTGAAACTTAGTTGACCACAAAGAAGCATTGATTTCTACTCAAGAACAGTTGGACTCTACTCTCCAAATTTCTAATCAACAATAAATCTATATTCTTCAAATTTCAATACTTTCCGAACCTTTCCACAAGCCTACGCAGCTTCATCAATACTAATTGGGGTGTGCACCACACACACCGCCCACACACCAACCTCCGCCCTTAAGACAAACCAAAGCTTCACATGTTCCTCAAACACGAATCAAGAGCAATACCACATTTTTGCCCCTACCTCGGCCAACTCACACAGCTATCACTTCACCACAATCTTTGAGCCCCTACTGTGGGCAAATGAAACTCTTCCTGTTAATTCTCCAAATCCAATTCGCAGCTTACTACTGGCAGACACCTCTTTTTCGACTTAACCTCACCCCTTTTCACTGGTGCCAGTAGCCTAGAGGCATATCAAACATATGCCCTCTCAAATTCCCACAATATCCCAACAAACCCCATGGCAGTCTTTCTGCCTCTTTCTTAGGCAAGGAACCCGTCTCTTCTCTAATGGCTGACCCTCACAGCAAAGAGCTTTCTTCTATGCCCTACACATTAGATAACCATTCACTTTTTTTATATTTTATTATCTCAACCTACCACTCACTCCTCTCTGAGTTTTGTATTTTTTTTATTTTTTTTATTTACTGTGTTACACAGCAGTTATACAACAACATTTTAACACATAAGAAAAGCAGCCGATAAAATTAAAAAGAAGAAGAGTTTCCAGCCTACTGGCATGGGTTACCAAAAGAAGAACAACTTTTTCACATAGAATAGTGAAGAATATGATGTAGGGCTCATGGTCCCCCGCCCCCATAAAGTGTTCCCAAAGTGTTTCTTCAGAGAAAGAGTGATCTAGGCCAGCGGCTAGTCTGGCCACTGCCCGTAGGGACATTGTCAACACGCACAGAGTCGTCAAGTGCTGCAGTTTCCAAACCACCACTGCCACATAGCCTGCATAGCCATAGAGGCCTTCAGATTTGTGCCCACGCCCCTGTTACCTCCAAAGTTTTTACAGAGTGTGTTAAATGTACCATATCAGGGAGTTACACACAAAATGCTCCATATATTACAGAGTATTTCCCTGAGCCAAAATATACTCAGCGAACAGTCTTCTGTTCTTTGTTAGCTGCTCCGCAACATACTGTTCATGAAAATGTGCATGACCCACCTTTTTCATGGCCATTTTATAGCGGAGGGTAGGACCAGCAGATGGCAACTTGAGGTGCCACTGCCAACCACCGGTGCACAGATTGCACAATACGATACAGCACACTGCCCATTGCATGAGAAAATGTGCTCAATGCTGCCTTGAAAATTATGGATTTCAGTGTGCCGTCCACTGCGTTGGCCAGTCGTCAAAAGATGTTCAGCAAAGACATCTGATGGTTTGCTTTGCAGGAGTATACCTCGAACTCTGGAAAAATGGTCTGTACCGGTCTACAGCTAGACAAGCAAAATACTCTCTTTAGCAACATTATTTCAAGGGCTTCAACTTGCGTTTCGACACCGAAATGCCAACATTCAGCACCATACAAAAGTATGGGGCTAAGCTTAGCCAAAAATAGCTGGGTTAGAATTCCAGCTGAGTATCCCCCCAGTGCGTGCCAAACTCACAACTGATCCAATGGTCTGGGCACATCTGTCCTTGACGTGGGCGAGATGAGAGTTACCCCACAAACCTTCCTCAAAGTTAATCCCCAAATACTTGGATTCTCTGACTACCTCAAGGGGAACACCCTCTAAATGCCAGGGGATAGTAATCCTACGGCGGCCAGGTGGATGGAATACTAAGACCTTGGTTTTCTGAATATTGACTGTGAGGTCCAGGGAGTCACAAAAGCTCTTTAGGGAGTTTAGCGATGCCTGCCAACCTGCTGGGGTGAGGTCTAAAAGGATAATGTCATCAGCGTATCCAAGCCACTAGAGGGGAAAATCCCCCAAATTAGAGGGAATCGACTTGGAGTTTGCCATTGCGGTTCCCATGTCTGCAAGGTATAAGAACCAAAAAGGGAGCAAGATTGCAACCCTGTTTTAGACCTAGTGTCATCGGTATACAGGCAGAGAATGACCCAAATTGATGCAGTCTGATCTTAACTCGAGTTTCTGTGTGGAGCTGGATTATCATGAACAAGAGTCTGGCTGGAACATTCCAAGCTCACAGTTGTCAGAACTTTTTTCCGAATTTCGGTGTTGAAAGCGGCACTATAATCAATGAAGGCTGCATAAACGTGACATTGGCGTGTTGACCATGCCTGTTGGATTACAGCGTGCAATGCAAGGCAATTTGTCAACATACTTGAATCACATTGAAAACCAGTTTGGTTAAGTGGGGTTAGATTAGCCTCAGTAGCCCAGGACTGTAAATTGTCAAGGAGCATGCGTCCATGGATGCGTGTAAGGATCTTCGCGCCTTGAAACACTTGTGTATAGGCGCGTTATTAATGACATATCATACATCGAGCATTGCCAGGAGGTCGTAGTTACTTGTGAGAGAGCGTTCACCCTTCTTCCAAATAGGAATTTTTTCCACATTTTCGACCAGACTGATTCAGGAGCACACACAAGGTCACACTCAGGGTGGTCTCCATTTACTAGCTCTCAGAAAGGTGTGACTGCCTTTACTGAGAGTGGCCACCACCAAATTCTGTCGAGAATACTCCTGGTTATATCAGTGTTGTTTAAGCCATTTCAGATGTACATACTTGACTTGTTCAGACATAGCGCATGTGTAAAAGCAAGAGGAAATATCGAGGCTGAGTACCGCAAAAGGAAATACACCAAACACAGGTTTATAAAGGTTCATAGATCTTTATTCGACTGCACAGTTTACAAAGAAACAAATCAGATAGATATCTGGCCCTCAGTACATCACAGTGAATACCAGCCCTTCAGTGTGAGAAGTGAGAGGTACTGGACATATGGACATTCACACAGTTATACAGTTTTAGTAACAATGTCCAGCCCCTCTGCAAGTTAATAATCCATGGTCTAGAGTTCGTGCCGATTTCACTTATGGCTTATACGACAATATGCACACGGATTACATTCAGTTTACATACAAACAAGTTACAATGGCAACAGTGTATTCCCAGGTTTAGCAGTAAGCCTTAGCACATGTCCCTTCACAATGCAGTTCAGCCAGTGTCCACGTTCGATATTTACTTTACATTGTTTCGATGTCTGTTTGCAGATGAGGCTTATTGGTACAGACAATCCTAAAACCACAAGTCAGGCATGGGACAAGGTCTCTTTACCCAGTCCAAACAATCGGCCTGCGGACAGTCTATACATTAACTAAGGTGCAAGGGTTGGGAAGGCTCGGTTGCAAGTTGGAAACACAGTCCACCATTTTAGAACACAGAGTGTTCATTTGAACAGAAATCAAAATGGCGGATGATCCCAGAATGGCAGCGAAGTCAATCTAATATCGGAACATTTGAAACGTGGTTTTCTTTGCAGAGCGACTGGGATTAGGCCAATATATATTAGAAAGGAGCCACAATATGATTTCCCATTTAACACATGGGTATATGGCTCGAGTTGCATGTTCACGCCCCTGCGCAGCTCCCTCCTCTTAGTGACCACTATGTCATCCTAATGGTGCTGATGGTTGCGTTGGAGAAGGGTAGGTCTGTTTCTCCTGCTAGAATTATTTCTGAAAACGTGGTCAACAAATTAACAAATCAATTCACCAAAGTCGTGGATCACTTGCATGGGATTAAAGCCACCACTGTCAATACCCACAGAGTGAGAGCGGCTGATAAAGGAGTCCAGGGCAACACGTAAGTGTACTGAAGCCACAGCCAAACTCTTTTCATTCCAGGATTTACAGTTCAAGGAAGAGTTCACTGTTATATTACCAGTAATCTCAGGAGCCATTGGTGGTTCTGCGAAATTCAAGGACATACCTAGGCAAGAATGATCAGCCTCAAGCTGGGGATAAATCCCTTAATCAACCACAGGCCCTGCACCATAGGACTGGAAACCATTGTCCAAGATGCTGCTTGAATTAGGGCCAAAATGAGTACATTTAGAGGATTATCTGAGCAGGTGACACCATTAATCATGGCAAAATCGTAGGAGTAGAGGAGGGTTGCACACTTTTACATTAAAATGACTTAGAAAGAGCAATGTATTTAACAATCAAAAATATTTTAAAATACAGAAAGGTGTAAGCATGGGGGCTACCTTTGCACCCCAGGTGGCCAATCTTTACATGGCTACCTTCAAGACGAGATATGTTCCTGTTATACATCAAGTTACACCTGACAGCCATCCAGAATATGAGGAAAAACTACAAACTTGGAAGCGTTATATCAATGACGTTTTCATCATCTGCAAATGGTCCAGTGCATCCCTGATTGAATTTCACAAATGGTTGAATACCTGCAATAAAAATATAAACTTTACCATCGAATGGAGCAGAGACCAAGTACGTTTTCTAGACTTAATGATCAAAAAGCAGGTACATTTCAAGAAACGTCACTGTACAGAAAGAAAACCGACAAAAATACACTCCTGCATTACTCCAGCTTCCAGCTCCAGGCACTCAAGTATAACTTAGCGTGCGACCAATTTTTACAGATATGACGTAACTGTACAGCCAGAGGAGACGATGACATGCATGCACAACAACTAAAAGAACATCTACAGACACAAGGGTATCCGAGAAAAATTATAAAAGATAATCTGAAGGGGGCGGCCAATACAAATAGTGAGACGAGTCTCACTAAGATGGGAAAAAGCCCTAATGACCAACCGGTGTGTGTAACCACGTACAACCCCATCAGTAATGATATTTAAAAAATCATAAACCGGAACTGGAGTATAGTGCAGAACCCAGGGAGCCTTTCTAAAAGGCCAATGATTGCGTTCAAGTGAAACAGTAACCTGCGCCAAAGGCTGGTACACACTTACCGAGATGGACCAAAAGAACAAACCACCCTAAATCAGTGGGGTCTACCGCCGATAACTGGACACCACAGATGCAGCAATTGCGTAGTATGTCCACTGAGACCAAACATGTCTTTGAGTATGGTAACATCAAATAGGATTTAAAAAGCCACACAAATTGCGGGAAAAAAAATGTCATCTACATTATCTCGTGCCACTGTAATCTACTATATGTGGGAAAGACGATGCGAGGGATCAGAGTCAGGATAGGTGAACACCGGTGATGCAACAATGTGAGCGACAAGTCTCTGGTCGAACACTTAAAAAAAAAAGAATACAAGGACACAGATTTGAAATGGTTTGTGCTACAAACCATTAAATCCAGAAGCAGAGGAGGAGACATGGAAGCAGCACTGCATAAGCCGGAACAGTGTTGGATTTATTCCCTAAACACAGTCCACCACGGTCTACACATATTCGTAGAGTGGAATGCTTTAGTGACTCACTAAGCACCTAGATGCAAAACAGAAAGTGGGGCCATCGTACTTATTTTATGGACAAACAAGAGATGAAGACATCAGATGGTTCCCCCCACCCTGGTAGTAATAAGGATCTCACTATCCGTGCACACTAGACTACAAATCCCATAATACGCTTCAAGTTTATCAAAAACCACTGCAATGGCTTTTACACTGTCCAAATGTTAGAAGATACAAGGATATAAACTTCCATAATGCTCTTCACGTTTGCCAAAAACCATTGATGGTTTTACTCTGTTTAAATCTAAGAAGATACAAGGATATCACAATCCACGTATACAGGACTACAACTCCCATAATGTCTTGCGCGCATAGAAATATAAGAAACCAGAGTTTGGGAATAGACACGAGATACCATAGTTACCTCGCCCTATTGACAGTGGTAGAACATCAAGTAAGTTATGCCCGGTCCAAATTATGACATTAACGTAAGATGTACTTCGTGAGGATTTGGTCCTCTTTCTATGACCATGGACGTACCCATGCGGCGGTCTGCATTATACGAACAGCGGAGGCACGTACGCTCAATGCTGTTGACATCAGATAAGAAATCGGACCGAACACAGAAGTGCACAAGAGAAAGGTAAGCCAGGCGAATAGAAATAGTGGCCAGGGACTATACAACCTAGTGAAAATAGGTTAACTAGCTCGGGCCATGACTGTGTGCACACCAGATCATCCAATCTAGTGTGGGATACACACAGAATGCAAGTCCGGTTTGCGACTATCAGTAGAACTAACCAAGAAGTTACACATGACAAGGCCGGAATCCGGCAACCTGTATTAACTTACATATTTTATGTAAATTATCCCTATGTCGTTACAGAAACCACGTGCCTATCCGAATCCAAAGGACACTAGCACATGCTAGTTAGAAGATTTATCTCTCCCCGCACACGCAATCCAGACACCATGCAGATCTATAGCACGTAAGAGCAGGCTGTTACCTCACGATATACTATAGGCATAAGGCTAGATGTACAAATACTGCGTTCTCCGTCCCATTGGATAGGTGAATATCTGCCCAGCCTCAATGCAACCAAATCATTTGACATCACAGCAAGACGGTGTATGTCAATCCTGAGAGATCAGCATCTGTGAAAGCCAGCACTAGACGACACAGGCACACTAAAACATCCTGAATCAGTAACTAGCCTTGTTGACAAGAACACAAATTGGCTAATAGTCGTAAAGAAAGAAACCTAAAAACAGGCTATGGTGTTTTATGTTCCCCCTCTGCAGGACAGGGTGCATTGCATTGTGTACACGAGAGAGAAGTAGGTGGAAAGTACATCCACCTAAAAGTGTCACCTTTGGAACTTCTTGTCCTAGGTGAGTATATATGGGTAATTTGATTATTCTCTGAGCTTGCATTAATTGCACATTATTTGAGATGACTAGGTTCCCATAATTCATTATAATCAATGTATCATTATATTTGTAGATCACGGAGCACTCCCCATCTGTTATAGAGGAAAATAACACTCACCTGTTATCCTCCGTCTTGAGGAAGGTTGGCCAAACAACTGGGGCAAGACCATCTGCTCCCACAAAATACAACCGAAACACGTGTCAACAAACAACCATCCCCTATATGTGTATAGAGGGATAGATCTAAGAAATATTCGAGTGAAATTTAGGAAATATGTTTGTTATGTTGGCTTGGGTTACAATAGACATCTATGCCAGTATATGATTATTTTCGAGTATGAATATGCTATGCATGATTCATGAAAGAATAGTTGAATGGGAGAATGAATATGAGTTGGGCCTGTGATCAAGTTGATGAACTATTATAATGAAATGAAATGGAGATTTTGTATCGGTAAAAAATGTATGACCTATACATACCAAATCTTGTCATCATTGTCTATTGGTCAATTTTCGATTACCAGTGTGACTGAGCAGCCAGGCTTATCCCAAGAGGGGTAAATGTGAGCTGTAGAGCTATAGCAATGAAATCCACAAATACAAGTATCCAAGTAACACTTACACTCAAGGTTTTTGTTACAGTTATTTATTCATTTAACAGTAGTTTTTAAATAAGCATTCTTTAAAAAGGGCAATGTATGTAACAATCACATGCACTTTAAACATACTTTTTTAGAATCAACACAAAGCTTGTAGATACTCTTTATGGATGCTTCATACACACTTCCTACACCCTGAGGCAATTTAAATGCCATATCATATATCATACTTGTACACTTTGTAGATTCAGAGGTTTGTAGAAAGGAAAGGGAAGGAAGGGGGTTAAAAAGGTTCTCACAGCATGTGAACACTTAAATTGTTCAATTAAGTCTAGATGCAAACCTTTCCCAGAGATAATAGTTAGACACCAAGTTATCACCTATGAGGGACAGTAAGTATCAAAGTCAAATGGACTAGAAGAGCTTGCAGGGAGCCAGCACAGCCAAATTCAATTGGAACACAGTCTATGGAGCTCAGGCACTTCTTAGATCATACAATCGTGCACAAAGTTAAAGAGTTTGTTTAAGAAAAATCACTGTAGGGTCACGAGCTGTTACACTTGTGAAAGATAAAGCTGAAATCAACTCCAGAAAAGCAGCTACTGCACGTCTCAAATGGGAAGAGCAAAGATACAGACACTGAAGTAAGTACCCCAAGACCGAACAGTACCTTTGGTTAGAAGAAGAGTGGTCCAGCTATTTTCAGTCTGGTAGCAGATCCTGGGTTCCTGGGCCTCAGTCGTGGGGACAAGATGGAGGACGTCTGGAGGACTCCTGCTGCAGCAATTCGGAGGTCAGCGGCTGCTAGGAGCTCTTTTCAGATCAGCAGCACTTTCCAGTTTCAGCGCTTGGTAAACATCACCACCGTGGAACTTGGACAATGGTTGGGCTTTCTTTCACCTCTTGAGTCCCGTACTCTGGTGACGGGACTTATTCTCTGGTCATCCTGCTTCTGGAGGGTCCTGGTGAGACTCCTGGGGCTTCTGGCCAGATCACAGACATTGCACTCGACTACGGATTTCTCGACCCCTTGCACTCAGTTCCTACAGCAGCAAAGAAGTACAGCCAGTTGGAAAGGTGGTCCAGTGGAGTTTGTCTCTGGGTTAGTTGGTCCCACTAACCCAAGGGAAGTCGCCCCTTCCGTAGTTTCTCTTGTCGATTAGAAAAAAGAGTTTCAGCACAGCAGCAGGGCTTCACCAGCTAATTCAATGGTCCAGGAGGATGCAGCAAGCTTTGTTCGCAGTTTCTTCATCGGGTTGTTCTTCCCAGTGGTCGCCTCTGTCTTCAGTCCTAAAACCCTTGCCTTTTAAGCAGGTTTCTCCCATTCATGCATAGCCTAGCACTCACTCAAACAGCAGGGTGGCTGTCCTAAAAGGACAGCCAATCAGGACTGGGTGCATTCAGGCATTCCTTAAGATAAAGGACAGGGGCATTTCAGGAACCTCCCTCAGTTCCTGCCCTTTAAGACACACTGGAGCCAGAAGTGGATTTCAGTACTGAAGCCCACCAAAATCAAAATGAACAAAGGGCTCAATCCTGGCTTGACGCGCAGAGTAAAACCCAAGAAAGACCCCACAAACAGAAAATTGCAAAAAAAGAATACCAGGACCATTTTGACAAAATGGTCACCCATGGGTGCTATACTGCAGCTGAAGATTTAGCCTGCGGTAGAAAAGCACAATGGTAGAAAAATGTAAGCACTGCCACTAGCCATTTAAAGTAGTGAGGGTAACATAAAAAATGTTATATGAGTAGGTTGGAAAAGGGGCCACTAAGTAACCTCCATTTAAGATGGTGTGTGCTGGACCTACAAAGAGAAAAGGTAAGTAAAGTCAATTTCACTTAACTATTCTTGGGAACAGTAGTTCACACAAGAAAAGGTATTTAGACTTTAGGAGAAATCTAAAGGATCTCCCTGTGACACTGCACTGAAGGTGCTGTGTGTCACCATACAAAAGTAGATTCCTATGGAGTTTGTCAGACTCCAAAAACAAAGTAAACATATAATCCAAATCAGGTCAGAATCACATGAGAGAGTGAGAAAAAAAAGGCTCACTCACTCCAGGGTTAACATTAAAAAGTCCTCCAAAACAAAGGAAACATATAATTCAAATCAGGTAAGAACACATGAGAGAGTGAGAAAAAAAAGGGCTCACTCCCTCCAAGGTTAACATTAAAAAGTCCTAAGGTCGAGCAAACGAGCTGGGGGTCTCTAAGGTTGAAGGGAATTAGCACAGAAATGAGAATTCTCCCTAACACAGGTCACAGGGGTAACAGTGGGGGGTAAGGGTGATGCACCACACATTGCAGCTGCAATGGATTAAATCTACATATTGCCCAATGGCATTAGTAAAGAAACCTTCATTTCCGTCCCAACCAATGCTTTCACAAATGTCTGCCACCTATGTGAATGGACCTCAAACATTTGAGAGCAGCTACCAACCATTTCCACAAAAGAACTGTTAATTGTCTGAGGAAGATCCACATGTAGCAAAGCAAAAATAAATTGTATACATAGAGTAAGTACTCAACGGGGGACAATCAGATTATTACAAACAATCTTATTGGCCCTTGCTGTGTTCTTAACAGCCTGACAAGACTCCAGTTGCAGATGCATCCCTCTGTGTTCCTTCCACGAGTGGCCGAGATGGACAAGGAGAAGGGACTACATGCATTCCTTTCTCCTGTTCAATTGGCAGCCATTTTCTTTGTTTTCCTGTTTCTCTATTTTTCTAATGGATGCCATGGACAGGGAGAATGGACTACATGTAGTCCCATCTCACGTTCTATCGCAGACATCTTCTTTGTTTACTTTTGTTTTACTCTTTTCAATGGCCAACATGGAAAGGGAGAATGGACTTCATATCGGTGGGTATTTTGTTTTTCTTTTTTTCGATCGTTGAATCAAATAAAGACACTATTAGTACCCCGGTCCAATGGGCCTGAAAACTAATAGCAATAGGCCCCTCACCGGGGGGTCATTACTGCATCATTTAATAGCCTGGGGCCTTTGTTATGGCCTGTGCTTTGCTTGAACGTGTAACTATAGGCCTCCGGGCATGTGGGGTGCATTTAAGGCCCTAAACAGAAACCCCCTCCAAAAATGGCCCTGGTTGCTTTTATTTCATCTGAATGACATGAAGTTATGCACTCCATTGAAAAACGGCCCTGCGTTGTTTTGTTTTACCTAAACGACAAAAAGTTATGCACAACATCCAAAAACGGCCATTGTTTTACTTTTAATTCACATGAGGGGCAAGGATCTCAACATTATAACCCCACACAGCTTTTGCTTTCCATTTTATTTAAACAGCAGCCCTTGAAACACTGCAAACGAAAAAATAAAACGGCTTGCACACGTGTAAAAAAGAAAAATGTATTTAAAAAGACACTGTTAAAGGATAGTTCTGCTCACACAGAAATGGCAGAGAAAAATGCTGTGGGGACAGGGTTGACTAAGCAATGTACATTATGTTTCCACCCACAAGACTTCAACCACCTTGGAAGAGGCACATAATATTGGAAAAAAACAGTTGTTGGGCTCAGGCAGGAAACTTCTCAATTGAAAGCCCTGCTTCCCAATAGAAATCGCACCTACTAGAGAATCAGACTGAAATGACATGTGATGTACTGAGGGCGTTATAATTCCCTGCTCTGCCAGACTTGAAGGCAGGGGCACAGGGATTTCAAGGAAAGCAAGTGTGGCTAAAAACCTGACTGGGAAGTGTGAGTTCCTCCTGCACCCACTACCAAGGACAAACTGACAACCTCAAATGGGGTAATAAAAATCTGTGGTCACCGGCTGTGGGGGATATAGAGCCCCTCCCGCAGAGGGGGACCGATCCTCCCAATTAACATTAAAGAATTGAGTCCATTTTTAGGCATTTTTGTAGTAATTAGAATGAGAAATAATTTTGTTTTATGCTATGTTTTTATGTAATTTCCAGGCGATTTTTAAGAGCTAAACTGCATTTTCCTAGGACTCTGGGGATTGAAATTGCAAGTTAAGACTAGTTTCTGGTTGCTCGGAAGATGTGACAATTATGAGTTCTGATGGAAAGATGGAAGGTGAAATTAGGAACAAGCTTGATTGTTTGCAGAGTCATAACTGTTATACATATTATGAAATTGACAAAAATGCGCTGAAGGGCCATGCTACCTCGTACGGAGTTGGCGATTGGCTTACCTAATTTCCTATGACCCACTCAAACCGCGTATCTAATGCATATGTCAGGGGATAGTAGAAATATGAAGTTATGAGACATAACTGGGTTTTGTCAAAAAGTGGCAAAGAGAACAAAGAAGGCTAATAAATGCAAATAGACAGATGAAACTCTCTTCCCTTGAGCCAATCATGCCAGGGGGGTAGAGAGAGGAATGGTAAACTGTCGATTCCGATGGGTAGAGGTAATTATAGAGTACTCTCCCTAGATTGCAAAGTGAATGATGTCATTTGGGCTATATAGGGGGACTGCACTAAGTCAGGAGAGACACAGAAATCCGGGGAGACAGGAGAAGGAGGACAGAGAGGAGGCAGCTGAACCATACCATCTTTGAGAGTTCAGTGACCAGACCACTTCCCCAGCTGTCCAGAGTGTCCTGAGATCCAGCTGGCTTTCCAGAATCCCAAACCAAGGCAGAGTACAGGGACCAGACCCCTTGCTTAGTTATCCAGAGTGCCCTGAGATCCAGCTGGCTTTCCAGAATCCCAAACCAAGGCTTACTTTGTAAGTAGCAAATATCCCTAGCCCTAAAATGCATAAACCCTTTCGTTTTGTAGCATTGCATCCATTGAAAACCCCATTGAAAACCTAACTGAAAACTCATTTGAAAACCTCACACTGCTAACTCCCAATATGGTTCCTGGACAGGGCCTATAAAGCTTAATTAGAAAGTACAATGTTGGCAGATGCTTTGTACACAATTAGACAATACAGTGGCACAGTGAAGTAATTGCTAGTATACATCCTCTGTCCCAACATTCACCCTTGTGTAATCTTGTATTAAGAATAACATTCTACCCTCAATGTTCTAATAGGAATATTGCCCCTCTCTTTTGGGCTTCACCCAGACCTATTAACTTGGGCTGATAGATTTCAAGAACCTGGCGATGGACTCTGACTGCTTCATTATTTCTTAAATATAGTTAAGTGTTGCCTAGCAGAGGAGGGGCTGCTTACTGGAAAAGTGTCAGCACCTCACCTGTCATTTTGGGTATGATGAAAAGTACAATTCAGTTTCACAATGATAAACATTATTTACAGCTCATACTATGTAGCAAGCATTATACAGAAAAATAAATCATTATTATTATTATTATAATTATTATTATTATTATTATTATTATTATTATTATTATTATTATTATTAATAAAAATAGCTCAAGGAAGGACTCATAAAAAGGTAGATAGTTCTGAGGATGGATGGGTAGATCACTGCCATATTGGGGGCTGCGGTAGCTGATATGGTGCAGGGGCCACAGGGTACTTGGGCCCTGGAGGAGCTCGCCTAGCACACTTAATGCACAAACTATGTGTGCCTTAAAACAAAATGATTTCTACAATATAGAGTACTGTAAGGCTGTGATAGATCTCTGGTCATTTTCATGTTTTCATTTGTGTTATTATTTAAGGCAGCATGGAGCTTGCACCTTTCTTTCCCTTATTGAGGGTGCTGTATAGTTGGCTGCTAGGCCACTGTTCCCCAATCAACCAGCGAAGCAGAGTCTGAGGTCTGACAATAATTGTTATGCCTTGGCCGTGGACTGGTGATCATTAAGCAGCAGCAATGTGTGTGAAGTTGAACTATCAAGGTAGATTTAAAAAGGTTTTGTAACACACATGAGTGTTTGAAAGTGTTGCAGCAGTAGGTGTGTGTAATGTGGAATGTGTGTTGTTTACATGTTTGTGTGTGTGTTAGACAGGCCGGCTGTGTGTGTGCATGTCTAGCAGAAATAATTGTTTTGGTTTTACAAGAGGCGGGTGAAAAAAATAATGGCTTTTTAGTGACAGTTACTGGAATAGATTGTGTGTGTAGCGTCATAAGAGATTTACAGTCACCATGATGACATATATTGGGCCTCATTACGACCCTGGCGGAAAGTGACTGACCGGACCGCAACAGCGTAAATAGCGTTTCCGCCATTGCACGAAGGAGCAAAGTGCGGCCAATCACGACCCATCGGGCACGAGCATTACGCCATGGCGGAATCCTAAAGGCTGCGATGGCGGAAATGACCCCAAAACGGCCCTTACCGCCGCCGTACGCTGCACCAGGTGCAATACCGCCACCCATCTTAGCGGTCACCGTAATGAGCGGTCACCGTAACGAGCGTGCACCGCAAATTACGGCCACCGTAAATATACGGAAACGGAAGTAAAAGCATGTGGCCGGAACGGGAAACAGCACGCCGCACAACTATAAAATCCGAATCCCAACACAACCATAAAAAATCCGACCCTGACACACATCCCAACCCGTCAGCAACCCCAGTTAAAAAAATAAATATGGGAAAGGTAGCCAAGAAAGCGTGTGACCGCAAGCGGCAGGTACACTTCTCCCGAGAGGAACTGACCGTGCTCACCGAGACCCTCCAGGAAAATTCCGCCGTCGTCTTCTCCAGTCAAATGACCAGGACGGCCCTTGCCAACAAGAAGGCCATATGGGCCCTGGTGGCACAGCGCGTAAGTGCGGTGGGGACAACACCCCGCACGCCACAGCAATGTCGCAAGCGGTGGGACGACCTGCGGATCCGCGTACGCAGCATACTTTCTGCGAACAGGAACATCGCCACAGCTACCGGGGGGGGTTCAGAGTCGCCCATCAAGTTGACCCCCTGGGAGGAAATCTGCGCCTCCACCATAGGAATGGAGAGCATAGAGGGAGTCGGAGGGATGGAGAAAGGAGTGCCGACATCCGGAGAATCAGGTAGGTTGGCCAAGAGAAACAATGCGAAATCCACAAACCACGAACATGTGCAGTACCATGTGACCCCATAGTGCAATACATACTTTGCCCTGACAGCGCCCTCTAAAAGTCAGAATGAACAAACAAATCAATCAAGAAGCCATAAACAACCCCTACATGTGCAGCATGCACCCCCTAACTGCAGGCAGCCAAATGAATGCATCCCCAATCCACACGAAAATGAGACCACCTCCAAGGCCCAGTCCCAAATCAGCCTCATGTACCACCCCAATGCATTTGATACGTTGCCATTCCAAATCCGACAGACCCATAACTAACGCTCGCCCCTCTTTACTCCACCACAGGGTCCGATACCAACGACGAGCTGCAGGACACCCCTACCAGCACGCCTGCAAAGAGGGCCAGGACCAACGTCCCAAGAGCCTCCACCTCAGGTGCAAGGATCAAGACACGGCAGCAGCAGGAATCAAGTGGCAGCACACTGGAGGGGACTGCAACAGGCACCCCAGCAGCCAGCAAGTCCACAACCCCAGCACCACAGGTCCCCCCAAAGAACGTATCTGATGGCACTGCCTCTGGTGGTAGCAGCACCATAGGTGACACAGCTGTCATGCCAGCATGCTCCGACACGGAAAACAGTGCTGGCGACGTAGGTACCATCCATGACCTTTCCCAATCCCCCTGCATGTTCCATCCCCTACACCATGACGAAACCACGCAGGGGCACCCTGAAGACGACGACTGGCCAACCCCCACAAGTCCTGTGCCAAGGCAACATGTGTTGAGCAGCCCCCCTGTCACACCACCGCAAATGTCCATGGCCCAGCAGAGGCAACAGTCCCTCGACCTGCTGATCGAGCAACAGCAGGAAGCGTCCACGCTACTCAAGGACC
Organism: Ambystoma mexicanum; assembly: GCF_040938575.1. NCBI lineage: Eukaryota > Metazoa > Chordata > Amphibia > Caudata > Ambystomatidae > Ambystoma > Ambystoma mexicanum. Next base: position 1,027,541,062 of record NC_090936.1, read on the forward strand.
ATGCAAATGAATGCGGGGGTACCAGGGCAGCCATGGAAACATCCACCGAGACACTCAGGGCACAAATAGAGAAAAGTAGTGAGAGCCTCAGGGGAGAAATGGAGAGAAGCACCGAGAGCCTGAGAGCACAAATGGAGAAAAGCACCGAGAGCCTGAGGGGGGAACTGCATGCGACGTCCAAAGACGTTTGTGCTGAACTTGCTGCTGTGCGCCGTGTGCTCTCGGAGCTCTCACAAACCCTCAGAGACATGCATGGACGCGAGCAGGCAGAGACATCATCCGTGGCAAGTTCCGTCCAGGGCAGCCCCCAACGCAGATCTGGCAGGAACCTGCGCTCCACGGGCAGGGGTGCCCCTGATACCCGTAGAGGGGGCTTGCAATAGCGTCTACCCACGGACAGCATGCATATTTGGACACTGGTGTTGGGGGGGGAGGTAGTAGGGTGGAGGGGGTGTGTTGGGCTTCACTGGGTGGCGGGTCCATAGGGTGTATAAATCAAATCACATTAACAATACAGCACCTCATTATCATCCAATGACATGTGTGGACATTGATATTTGCGTACGAGGCCTTCATAGGCGTACAGTCCACAATGTGCCTGTACTACACACACACAGTGCCACAGGTCCCCTTTCCGTGTAATAGGCACCATGCGTGGTTGCTAGAAGCATGCATCTATGATGCTCTGTCGGATTGCACGTGCATCCTGTGCCTCATGGACTCCTTGAGGTGCCTCCACATCCCCACCCTCATCATCATCATCATCTTCAGGTGCATGCAGTACAGCGTCAGGGGGCATGGGCACATTCCTACGTATGCACATGTTGTGCAGCATGACACATGCCATGACCATCTTAGAAACCTTCTCATGGCTGTACATGAGTGCCCCGCCAGACCTGCTGAGGCTGCGGAAACGAGCCTTCAGTAGGCCGAATGCCTGTTCAATGACCACACGGGTACGTGAGTGGGCATGGTTGTAGTCCTCCTCATGCTCGTTCTGTGGGTTCCGGATTGGTGTAAGGAGCCATCTCTTCAGTGGATACCCGGCATCACCTGTATGAGACGAATAAAGGGTGTCAGTGGAATGATAGTGCTAAGTAGCCCCCCCCCCCCTGCAAGGTCATTGACGCATCAAATGGGCCACGATGTCATGCATGGAATGAGACTCACCGAGTAGCCAGGATCTGTGCCCTGCGTGTCGCTCCATGTAGCGTGGTATTCTTGTGTTCCTCAGGACCATAGAATCATGGGTAGATCCTGGAAATCTGGCACAACAATGCGTAAATATCTTGTTGGAGTCACACACCATTTGCACATTGATTGAATGAAATTGTTTCCGGTTGCGGTACTGGACCTCCATGGCATGTGGGACAACCAATTCAACATGGGTGCAGTCGATGGCACCAATGCAACCCGGGATGCCGCCAAGTGCATGGAATCCCACTTTAGCGTTGGTAATCTCCTGGTACGTGCGTGGTAGTGTGATGTGGTCGTCGGCGTGCTTCAGGAGGGCATCGTGCACTTGGAAGAGTGTCCGTGAGAACAGTGGCTGTGAAATGCCATGCAACTGTCCCACTGTGTGCTGGTAGGTGCCTGTGGCCAGGAAGTGGAGTGCAGACACCACCTTCAGTAGGGGTGGGATGGCGGTTGGGCTATCTATCATGCTCACGAGGTCAGCATGTGTCATGTCCACAATGGCGATTATGGTGTCCCGGTCCAAACGGTAGAGGGTGTGGATCTGCTCAGCAGTGAGGTTGAACGGATCGGCTCGGAGGCGTGGGATTGCGGGCCGCCTGCGTGGTGGTAGTGGCAGTGCTTGTGGGCCTTGCTGACCCTGCCTTGCCCTCCTCCTCCTCCTTCTCCTCCGTCTCCCCTGTGCGCCCGGTTGTTGTACCTGTTGTTGTTCGTCGTCTTCTTGTAGTTGTAGCACTTGCAGTGCTATCTGGTACCCCAGGCCCAACATCGCTAGTCCTGCCGGTAGCATTTTGGAGTGGGAGTGGTTGTGGGAGGGGTTTGGGTCTGCAATATATGTGCTGTCGGCCTGTATGGCCTCCACCTGTGCTGATTGAATGAATCTGTGGCAGATGCAATCCCTTCTGGCCGAGCACGTCCCGCACGTAAGGCTGCATTTGGCCGCATGGCATCTTGGGATTTGAATCATGTATCAAATCCCGATGGCAGTGTGATGTACTTTGACTGATCTTCATGCTATGCTCCCATTGTTACACATGCTATGATTGCAGCCGCTTACATACCTGTGAAGAGTCAGTGGTATGTAGGGCTCGATCGATGGCCGACCCTCATGCAGCACAGTAACGTACTTCACCGACGGGCGTGGCGTGCCATTTGTGATTGCAGCCAGTTAGCATCATGACACACAGCCGCACTACATTGATGTAATTGTGAATGCAAGCGTTCACAGAAGCCTTTTCGACGTAATGTTGCAAGTGAGGAATTCGAAGGCCAGCATTTTGGGTTTTGAAGTAGCGGCGAGGATACGCCCACAGGTCTGGCTGGGAATGTAACGTTCTATTGTAGAATGTCCTTGGGACATGGCCCATAACGAGCAGGCAATGAATGATATGAATTGAATGGGATGCGCAACAGCGTAGTGGACGATAAGGCAGGACGTTCCCAAATCCATCTTGCTTCACAACACTACAGATCCGGCCAGGGGCACAGTGGTTTTTGCGGACTGCATTACGCACAGACGCGATGGAAGTTTCACATATTATGTGAGTGAATATTCATGCGTTTTCATTGCGGGATGAGGGAATGATGTGTGGATGCATGGACTGATGATTCCGTTTAGGGTCTGCCATGTACATGGGTTTTTTGATTCACTCCCCTTCCCCTGCGTTATGTGATGCAAGGCTGCCATAGTGGGACATACGTCTATCTGCCCTTGTCGGATCCTCCCTGTCTCGACGCGCCTTCATACACTTGTGTCTAGGCACGTTACTAATCCCATGTCATGGGTTCTATCTTGACGGACGCATGCACAGTAACCGACGTTGACAATGGTGTATTTAGCTCGATTGGTTTCGTTATGATTCGATACTGATTTAGGGGTGTGTATATTCCTTTGGAGTGGGCTAGCATGCATATGGGTGTGGATTTGGTGTGTTGAATGAAGATTGTAATGCATCATGAGTCCCGTAATGCAATCGGTTGATTTGTGTTTCTTTTGGGTGACAGGTATCTCCTGCCCTATTGCAGATGCCATCTCTACGCCACTCCTCCAGATGGTTTTTACTCTCGACTCCTGCAGCTTCGGGTGAATCAGTGGAGCACCATTTCGATCATATGGGACGATCGCCAATGGGCCACATGCCCTTACGCTGTACTGGTGGCTAGGTGCAACATTTCGGCCTTTCAGCTCGACTAGTGCCTGCCTCATGGGACGGACCTGCGGTTCTTGCCGCTTCCATGTTGCCTTTTGGAACGTTGATGTAGGCCCTGTGTGCCATGATGGTACAGGGCGTCACACAAGTGGAAGCCGGTCAATTATTGCAGATGCAGCCCTCGGTGATGATGGTTGTTTTGGTGGTATTTTGCAAATTGCTGTGGGGCCTTTGTCATTTGGATGTGCATTTAAATTGTATTCCGATATTTGTCGTGTTGCGTTGTTCTTTGCAGGTGATGTGGCGATTTTCGCTTTGTGGCGGTATGTATTGCGTGATGATCTGCATTGTGTTCCGCCTTCTGAGTTGAGTTGTGTGGTACAGTACTGGCCGCGTTTGCCTACGTAGCACAGTATGGTCACGGATAGGGGCTGCCATTGTGACTGTTTACATGATGTGCTGTTCAGGGGCGGGGGATTGGCTTTTGGCCGACTGGTGCCTGTCAGCCAGGTCGATTGGTGGAATGATGGGTTGTTCAGAATGTGGCTGGTCACAGGTGACTGTGTTTGCGTGCGTTTGTTGGAGGGGGACTGGGGTCATGTCCATTGGAATGGCTTCTGTATTGATGCCATCTGTGCCCTGCAGCTCCCATCGGCCCCTCTTGGGATGAGCCTGGCTGCTCAGTCACTCTGCCGACTTGTGTGGTACATGCTTCTGCTGATGGTTGGTTTGTTTACTGGCATGAGTACAGGGCTGGTGCAATCCCCCTCAGGATGCTGTTTTGGATGTTGCCTTGCGCTGGTGGCAAGCGATGGGGGACTACTGTTGTTTTGTGTCATGTGTTCTTGATTTTCATTTTGATGTATTGTACCTTCACATGCCTGTGCTGCGTCAGTACGGCTATGGTGACATGCCGTACATGGATGCCCACTCACGGGGCGCTTTGAGCCCCTGCATGCTTTTCTACGTTGGCATGCATGGGTGAATTGTGGATTTCACTGGTTGCATAGTGTGAGTACATTGCGCCTGCCAGGAGTTGTGCAATGAGGCCAGGGAGTGGAGTACAGGCACTCAGTGGGCCATTTACGGTTGGTTCGCGTTGCCGTATTTCTCGCCATGGCGGAATGGTACTTTACGACGTGCTTGATGGCGTTCAGTACATGTCCGCTAGGGTCAGAATTCGCGTACCGTTGCGCCATGGCGGTGATTCCGGTTTTGCAAGGCGCGCGTGCGCGTACTTGGTGCAGTTAGCGTTGCCGTTCACTGCGGTGTCGCTAATGGCATCGTACTTTACGGTGACGGGTCATGATCGCAACGAGCGGTGTTCGATGGCGGTATTGCATTTCCGCCATCATTTTTCCATTTCCGCAAGGGTCGTAATGAGGCCCATTGTGTCTGGATGTTAATGAAAGTGGTATACAGTCCTCATACTGGCATAGATGGTGGCTGCTGGTTCATTAAAGTGATTGATAGTTACCATACTGGCATAGATTGTGTCTACAGCTTCATGAAAGTTATTTACAGTGACTGCAATTGCCATGAATACATTGTAGCTGCAACTTCATGAAAGTGATTCACAGGGAACTAGAATACTTGTGGCTGCAGCTTCATAAAAGTAACTTAAAGTGTCAATGCTAGCATATGTTGTCCACACAGGTATCATGAAAATGCAGTAAACTACTCCTGTGTGCTTTGGTGAACTGGCATTTACTGGATTTGTTCATGTTTCCAAGTGTTACCCTAGAGAATCTATTGTAAAGTTTAGGTCTTCTAACTATATTTTTCTAAAACATTTACCTTTAAAATAGGCCATTTCAAAAAAAAAAATTAAAACTTCTCGGTCAACAACTCTCACACAGACCTCCCACATTACTCGGAATCCATCTCTAAGCGTGGTTGCTGAAACTAATTCGTAGGAGACATTAATGTCCCTTCTCTGAAAATGTTCACCTGCTCCAATTGACCTTAAATAGCTTACAATGCTGGTGCCCTCTCAGGAGACACCAGCACTCCCAGCAACAAATTATGTCACTTCCACAGGAATGTGTACTGAATAATTTTACACACAGTGGTGACTGATACATTTGGACCCCCTTGTTCCTACACTAGGTGAAAGATGTAAGGTTTGATTAAAAACATATATATTTCATCTAGTGCAACGTTGAGTGCATGCCAGTGGCAGCATGGCCATTATGTCCATTGTGCATGCGCGGTGGCCCAATGCCGGCTACAGGAGTCTGGGGCTGGCCTGTGCTTCTTCAAAGAGCTAGGAGCGGCTGTTAACATGGCTCTTTGGGGGGCAACGCAGTTCGTGGTTTGACACTGACGTAGATATGACATGGAAGGGATGGGAAGACTAAGGACCATCATATGGTGATAAACGAGATGATAGGCTTCGCAACTGGACACATTTAATTTCATGAGTTGGGCCATGCATAAAGTTGTGTTTACCCTAGGTGACATTTCCCCATGTCTAGCAGTGCCAGAGAGTGCCAGTGTGCCCCCCCCCCCCAAAACAAAAATGTGCGAGCCTCTTTAAGCACATATACACTCGTAGTGCAAGGATGAATGTCTTTTAGACACTCAACTGTTCCGGCGCGGAAAGAGTGTGCTGTGTAGAAATTGGTCTTTGCATGTGCCTGGCAGCAATGGGAACAAGCCAAAGAAGAAGCAGGGGTTGAAAACCTGGCAGGTGCACCAAGCTAAAGTCCCGCCGTTGACAAGTTAAAGAGCTGCCAGTGACCACCTATTAATATCAAGGAAAGTCTGCTTGCTCCCCCTCCCAGCTCTCGACCTTACTACCCCCATCCCGTGGTAGGACAGCTCTTCTGCTCTACTTGAAGAGATCCTTCAAAGAACTCTTATAGAAGTCAGCAGGTGGCTTGATAATAGACACAGCATCCCTAGCCCTGACAAAAGTGGCTGCAGCTTGGGTCTGACAGCTGTGACTGCAGGGCGAGTTCTGACAGCAGGAAGTCCAATAACCGTGAATACCCCACTTGGACTGACAATAGTTACAGCATAAGGCTAGCCTGCAGCGACTCCGCCACAATCTGCAATAACTGTGCGTGCTGTGGGGGGCCAGGGATTATGCCATTTTCCATTTATCCTCCTTTAAAATGCACTGTAAGAAAAATGGAGCTGCCACGGCCCACTGGCACATCAACTTTTTAATACACTTTAATAAGAGCATTTGCTGTATTCGTAAAGGAAGCGTTTCCCAATCTTTAATGAAAGGAAAACTTTCTTTATCTTTTTGGCAATACTTTACCTATTGAATTTAAATGGCACTTGTCCCCACGGATCACCTCTTCTCTTCGCAACAGTGGGGTTCTATTGTGCATCGACCGGGGTTAAGAATATAGCATTGCAATGAGGTGGGTGGGCACCAGGATATATTGTTAGTCGATCTGTAATACCGGTGGGACCTTCAAGGGTAGCTTTGGTGCTCGCATGGCTGCTCCCTGTTCGCCTGCTTCCCTCTTGTGAAATGATGGCTGCCTGTAGACCGACGGTATGGATAAAGGACCAGAGTTCGTTGGGTCCCGGTGGTCCCTGAGCAGCAGCCCTAATGTCTTTCACCGGAGCAGTTCATTATGCCTTCCCTGTTCTCCTTCCAAACCTTTATTTCCGGGTCAAACATCGGACTGTCAAGCAGTGTGTGGGGGACCTCATGCCACCCTCAAATGCCTGCTGTTCTTGGATCCTAACTATATACGGACTGTTTCCCGCAGTTGCTCTTTACCTCTCTGCCCAACAGTACCTTGTGTCTGTGTTCGTATTGTCCTCTTTCTGTTTCCTTGCTTTTGACGCACAATCAGTGCATTCTCTGCATGGACCTTTGCTTTTAGTGATATACTGCCTACTTGCACGTGACTGTGTGCTCTATAAAAACGGACAAGCATACATACATTGGCCGCTCGGGTCTGAGCCAAAGCAATGCACTGTGGCTGCTTTTGTAGAACAACATTTCGTGTACGTTTAGAGTACATGCAACAAAAAAAACAAAAAAAACACATTAACTCGACAATGTTCTTAATCCAACAATAACTTCCCTTGACAAAACCCGAACAATAACAGTCTGACCAGGCTGAATTGTGTATTAAATGTAGAAATACAAAGTATATCCTTAGCAGGAGTTTGTGCCTGTCTGTGCCTGATGAAGAAACGGGTTCCTCCATTTTGTGGCCAGGATGCACACGGTTCTCCTCGCCATCTTTTTATGGGGCCATTAGCTTAGCCAGGGGCAGGGGACTGGCGAGATGAGCATCGCATACGGATGAACCTGTCTTGATTTTTTAAACTGGGGAAATCACTGTCAGATGCTGTGAAAATCAGACCCCTGTGGCTAGTTATCTGTTGTAGACTGCCTAACAATGCATTTTAAACATCTAATAAATCACCCAATCAACCCACGACTGGGGAAGCTGATGGCAAAACTTTATAACTCTTTTCCTAAGTTTCACTTTAAGTTTGTGGCTGTTAATGTCTTTTACTGTTGGCTGTGGAGGATGACTGGGCTGCTCAGTTGTAGGTCAATTTTTCCAAGGTTGGGAATCAATAACCTTATACTTCCTTTATGTGGAAGATTCTACATTACCGCATAGTGACACATTTTGATTTCAAAGAGAAATGGTGTACACCACCCCATACAGATTTTGTTTTACTGCCAAATAGGAAAGTATACATGTGAGGGGGTGCCATCTGTGAGGGTGTAGTAGCCAGAGGTTCTTTGGTTTTTAATAAAAACTGAGGCTGGTGATTCTGTCTCAGAAGTGAGATCTGCTAATCAGACGCCACTTTCATAATACTCTATAGTGAAAAGTTTATTGGAAACATATACCTTTTTTGGGACTATCCACTGACCCCCTAACATCTGCTATGAAGTTTTTCAACATGACAGGTTACAGAGGATATGAAACCTGTTGGAACTCAAAAATTGTAATAGCTAGGGGCTGACTTTAACTGTGGGCAACCCTGATTTAAATTACATATAACTGTTTCACCCCAATGCCTGGTGACAAAGTGATAATTATATAAATACATATATTTGGTTTGATAGTTTGGTCATGGGAACATATAATTACAAAGGACAAAACCATGTGATGTAATTATTTTAATTATTATTGGTGTGGAATAGTTAAATAAAAAACATGTCACACTATACACAATTAATTTATATACACATATTTGGAATACAATAGTTACAAATATAGATTTTATTTTTTTGAATCATCTAAAAGGAACACATTATTTATTTTAAAAAAACACATCACTTAAAAACCACACCCCCAAAAGACATATCACTAACACGTCTTCTAGCATATAGATACAAGTTAAAGTATAACATCAAATTCATCATATACAGAACAGAATATTACAAGTATTGTCATGTCTAATAATATCACCTGATTTGATGTAATTTTATAATCAGCTATGTTTCCAGTGACTCTTTCAACTGACAGGACCGTCTAGGTATCAGCTGTCTGGGACTGCGAGAACACCAAAATAAACCATTTGGGGCCAGCCCTAGAAAATCCCCTTTGTTTTGTCTGGGAATATATGCACCTTCACAAAAGAACAGTAAACATTCCAGTGTGAAACCAGTGCTTCAAATGTGAGCCCTGCCATAGCAATAAAGAGGACACACCAGGGTGGTAATTGCTAGAGACTCCATAATACAGGGCAGACAGAGGAGAGAGAATACTTACAGTAGACTTTTGAGCAGTTGCAGCAAAGAGAGGGGTTCCACTATCTTGGAATTTCTTACGACACTCACATTTCCTTCGCACTTTCCCCACTTCCGGCAGACACAGCACTATGGGACTGACATCATTAGTCAACGGCTCTTCTCACAGCATCCATAACTTGAAAATTACAGAAAGCTTCAAATGGACCAATCCTCTTCGGAAAATCGACTATATAAGGGGAGTAAAACAACCCCCTTGGTTGAGCCATGTTTGATTAATCCGTGGACATCAGAAGATGAAGGTTTCAACTGGAACTGTATTGTGCCACAATCTGCACACAATCATCTGTCATAGAGGTGAAGATAAAGGCTCCTGGGAGGTAGCAAGATCCTCCTTCCACCCATCCAAGAGAACCATTTGTGTTGAACCGCTGTGTGGGCAAGTTCTGCTGCTGTCTGAACACTGCTAGACAGGCTAGCCTGCTCACTAGAGGTAACAGCCCTGTTTTATGCTGGTTGTCAACCTCCTGGTGCAGAAGGGCATAAAAGGTCTCACCAAGAGCTTGAAGGCCCTGGACTGTGTTCTGCAGCAACCAAGAAGCCGGGGGACAGCTCTAGGCTCTGTTTACCTCCTCAAACCACTTTCAAGCAGATGCAGCCACTTTTGAGTCATTTTCAAGCAGCTCCCAGAGGACAACCAAAGATGGCTTTGGCACTCACTGCTTCTTAAATCCACTTTGAGCCACTGAGGTCTTGACTCACCTTCACCTGACTGTGCCACATTCATCTTTGAACTGATTGCTGCTTCAAACCTGCATCACATCGCTGAATCGTGTACTACTTACTCAACCACTATGCCCGCCTGATGTTTCTGCCGATTTGGGCCAGTCATCGCTATGGGACCTCACCGGTTCTCTGGACCACATCAAACCACATCAAACCAAATTGACTGTCTCAACAATGACTCGATCCTTTGGGAGCACTTGACTTGAACATCTCAACATGTTATGACGCAAGAGTTCATGCCTGATGCTGTTGAGGCCGCCAAAATAAATATGGAGGTACAGACAGTGGTTCTGTCCAACAGGCCTGGTTTAGAGGATCCTTGTGACAATTTCACATACTACTCTTTGGGCCTCATCACGAGTTGGGCAGTATCCTGGTGGTATTACCGCCGGGATACCGACAGGGCTAATAGCGTTAGCACCAGATCACGGGTTTGGCGGAACAGTAATTCCCCCTTCCCAATTGGGCCCAATGGGGAATTTTGGGTGCAACTACCATCAACGGTATTACCGCATGGTATTTGCACAGAAAATCAGCAAATTACCCAAAACCCATGATTTGGCAGACCTTAAATGGGGCGGTAATAGCGTTACCGCCACTTTTAAGGGTTACCACCAAACTCGTGATGAGGCTGTTTACGTTTTAAGTAGATCCATTTGATCTGGAACATTTCTGCAGAGACTATTGACTGTCTACCCCTCTATACAGACCCAGAGTGCCTCTTTCAACTTAGACTCTGCATATGCTGTGTCTTCTTTTACAATGGTGCGTTACTAATGTTTTAATTAGAATGTTTTATACTTTTAGTTTAATTAAAGACTCCTACATTTACAGAGTCTTGGTTGGACATTAATTTATTTTGGTTCTCCAGGATTATTAACATTTGGAAGCTTCTTTGCTAGAGCATAGCCCCCTTGAAGGGTATATATGGCCTGTGCTGGGCTCACTTTACCACAACAGGAGATATTGGTACACCTAATGACTGTACCTTTTTCATGTTTATGATTGAGAACACTGCTGATTTAAGTAGTAGTGTGGGGCTCAGTAGGGGATTCATACACTACTCATTCATCCAATCCTGCAGATCAGAAGTAATTTCATCACACTGGTGGACAGAGGTTGGGATCTAGCACAGATTGCTCATACAGCGCAGTCAGCCAAAATGAAATAACTGTACAGGCAATGCTAGAAACTTTGCCAGGTGTTTATTTTTTATTTTTGCAAAATGAAGTTTGGACATGATTCCATGAAGAGCTTTAAATCCAGCACCATTCGTAATATGCGTCAGGGAAGGGGCCTCCCATTTGGCAATATGATTAGTAAAACTGAAATGCTGAAAAGCAGTTCAAGATGATAAGGAAGCAATGATGGCTGAGCAGGACCAGGCAGTGGATGGTAACCTTGAGCCCCCAAGCCATGTATACATTCTAGTTAGGGAGACTGGGGGTAGTAGATCAGGAAAGTGTGAGTGCTAACTGTTACCACCATTTTTCCTAAAGGGTGGGATTGTGGTGCCCCAAAGATTCTGAGTTTGGATGAGGTACAAAGATTCTGCCAAGACGGAGGTTAGTCACACTGGAGATGACCTGGCTGCTGGAAAACTCCTTCTGGAAGAAAAGAGGTTAGCTGTAGCAGAACAGAAGAAGCAAACATTTGATAATGGTAGATCTGTTGAAGCTGGAGATTGATCAGAAAAGATTCCAAGCTATGGAACCCAAGCCATCCAAATACTCCATATGAGATGTAAAACATATATTTGATGGTTTGAGGCACTGGAATTAGCCTTCTAGTTCCAGGTGGTGCAGAAAGGATTGTGGGGTGCAGCTCTGATGAGCCACTTCCCGACTCAGGACACAGATGTCGTCATTCAGTTGTCTTCCAAAGAGAAGCCCATTTATTTTAAAATGAAAGCAGCAATGCCCAGGCAGTTTTGTAAGTTCTGATAGCAATACCCAAGGAGCTTTAGAGAACTCACAAAAAGGTACAATGAAACCTTTGAGGAGTTAGCATATTTGTCTCCGAAGTATATGTGTGGTTGAGTGACTGGAAACAGAGTGCACACATTTGGAAAATTGTTTCATTTGGTTTCATATGAGCATATCCTGAACAGTTGTGAGGCAAAGTTACATCGGCAACTAGTGAACAAGGCTACTACAGCCCCTACAGAGCTTTTAAAGGCTGCTGACTGCTATGTGAGTACTCATGTCAAGAAAAAGGTTCAGACAAGCAAACCCCCAACTGAAGAAAAGGCTATGACAAAAATAAAAACAAAGAGATTGCAGACAAAGGTTCTCATTCCTCTCCCAAGAAATGCCTCCAAAAAAGCTGAAGAGAAATCCCAGCTGCAGGACATGTAAGCCTCTAAAGAAAAACAAACTGATTGTGCCTTTAACACTATGGCACCAACAACCTCAACTTCCACATGATGTTTTTTTGTGTGAGGAGTTGAGGGGGGATCTGTTCTGTGAAGGCACACCGAACCGGGACATCATGAGTGGTTTATAAATGGAAACAACACTTCTGCACTGTGCACCATGGCTACTAGTGTCACAGCTGTCAGGTGACAATGGATGCAAGATGGGTAGTATATCGAAGGTACAGATTGTAATGTCAGAGGTTTTGATTGCCTCAGACAAGTCCAATGGCAATGTTACAGGTTTGCCAGAGAGGCAAAACCTCCACATGGAAAGTGGCAGTCAAGAACCCCATTACAATAGGTCTGTTTTAGGCATTGACATTCCTGACACTGACTTAGTCACAGAGGTTACTGCACAGAGCTAGAAAATAGGTGCTGGGTTCCCTAGTCCCAATACTCTACTTGCTGGAAAGTTCAGGAGACCTGCCCCACTGGTAGCCCCCAGCCTATGTCCACTGAGTCACCTGTCTCTATAGCAGAAACACCAGTGGCCACCAAACCACCCACTGTGATCGAGAGATACTGATTAAAGTCAGAGTTGCCTGCTGGTGTAGAAATAGAACCTGAGATGGTGGACATGGAAGTTTCAAACCTGAAGGGAATGTCAGAACTAAGAGATATTTCCTCAGCTGGAGACCCAAGACAGTCAGAGTGTGGCTGTTTTCCCATGCCACAGGAGGTTCCTACTGGACTTTGCTTCATAATTATCTGGTGGCTGATCACACAGGAGTGACCAAGGCATTTGACTTGTTACCCCAATTCATATCTGGATATATGTACTGGGCTACATATGAGAACGATACCTGTGATGTGGAGTGGGCAGTTTGCATGTTTAAACCCTGCATTTGATGAGTATCACTTTAGAGTCCAAACTGACCACATGCCTTGGAGGTGGGTACTGGCCATCCTATGGGAGAATCAAAAGGTTTTGCATTAGGCCATGTCCTTAAGAAGAGTCAATATGACACTACCGTCTAAGCCTCAAACTCAACACTCCAATGCAGATGGCCTTTCTATGGGCTTTTGACTTGAACATGAGCAAGACATTGAGAAGGATGGTAAGCAACAATTCTTGGCTGTGGCTGTGTAACAGAATGTTGTCTGTGAGTGCCTACTAGCCTGAACTTTTTGTTTATTTTTAATGCAAAATAATGCTTGTAATTCTATCATAGTACATAAGGTCTTCTAATCAGATCTCACTCTCATAATGTCCCATGCAGAAAAGCTTAGTGCAAACATGTATTTCTGTTTGGACTGTCTACTGTAACCCACACCTCCTCCCAAACCCCCTCAGCCCAGGAGGTGATGTGTAGTCTGGCTACATGATAGGGGACAGAGTGCCATGTGCATTCCTGCAAACAGCCTATTGGAACCCAAAATGTATAACAGTCATGGGTGTGATTTAACCGTGAGTAAGTATGATTTCATTTACATATAACTGTATGCCCCAAGGCCTGGTGGCAGATTAACACACACAGATGAACCAAATCTGGTTTAATATGATGATATATTGGATTTTACAATTTCAACAGCCACAACCCTGTGGTGCTCTTGTATTGTCAGCTTGGTTTCTAGTTACTCATTGCACTAACAAAGTTCTACGCGCAACAGCAATCTGAGACTGAGTTTGACTCCAAAACAAAACAATTTACTAGAGCCTTTTTGTCGCAGGGCAGACAGCGATCAGGGGGAGTTAAAGGAGCATGCTTAGTAGTTTCAGGCAGGAGAGGGTTTTTACTATCTTGTTATTTATTAGTTTACTCACATTTCCTTTGCCCCATAGCCCCCACTTCCTGCCATCCATGCGGTCTGGGACAGATATTACCAGACACATACTTTTTTCGCAGCAGCTATAATTATAACCTTACATGAGGCTTGAAATGGGTCAATCCACTGTGGCAAATTGACTATATAATGGGGGAAACCTCCCCTTTAGTTGAACCGTGTTTGATTCCTCTTTGGGCATCTGAAGAAGAAGCTTTTACCTGGGTGTTTATTGGGGTAAATTCTGAACACAGTTCTCTGCCATAGAGATGAAGATAAAGAATCCAAGGAGAAAGCAGGACCCATCCCAGTGTAACATTTGGAGTCAACTGCTGTGTGGAGGAGGTGACATCCCCTGTAAGGGTTCACTGTCAGGCTTTCTGGCTTAGAAGGGCAGAACAAGAACTCAGGGTGTGCCTGGAGACCCTGAATGGGGAACCCAAGGAACCAAAATGCCAACATAGAGCGATGAGCTCTGCTTACCACCTCAAACTGTTTTCAAATCAACTCAACCACTTTTGAGTCCTTCCCAAGCTGCCGCAAGACCCCAGTATCTGCCTTTGACACTCACTGTTTCTTCAATACTCTTCGAAAACATTGAGCGGTTGATGTGAACATCAGCTGGCTGCACTCCAGCAGACTTCGAGCCCATCCCACTGCAGAAACATGTTACACTGCCGGACCTTTTTGAACCGACATGACTACTTTGAGACCGCCAACTCGATTCCTCAGCCGATTCGTACTAATCACTGCTTCAGGACCACATTGAATCACAGGACCACATCAAAATGTCTACTTGCCTTTCTCAGCACTGAGTCAATCCACTGGGACCACCCTAATCATTCATCTCAATGCCATTTCTACTCATTGGAAAGCACCTGTTATAGTCTTGAAATAAACAGGCACTTCCACCAGCTGCTAGGTATTGCCATCATATTATGTACTCATGCCATTGCCTGATATTTATTTTTATATATAAAGTGCAGGAAGATGTGGCTTTCATGCTATCAGGCCATGAAGTTATAGAACAATGAGATATTTAGTGGAATGAGATTGTCTTCATATGCCCATGCTCCCCCATCACAAGTTAGCATTTGTCTTTACCTGGTAAGAACATACTCAATGGACAGGTGTTTCCTTCAAATTCCCAGGCACCGGCATTATTTGGTAGACATTTTCAGCACTCAACAGTTATTGTCATAGTTTTCGGAAAGTGAGTCGTGTAATGCCCAGGTGATCATACGGCACTGCTAACATAATCTAGGCTTCTTGATGTGTTGCCTTTGGACACTCACTACATTTTCTTCCAGGTTTGCTCAGCAAATGCCAAGATTCTCCTGACAATTGGCCGATGTTGCCATCATTTGCTCAGGTACTTACACCATTCAAACAGTATTGCCAACAGTTTGCGAGGTCTTCACACCATTTCCTAGCTATTCCCATTGATTGTGGTGGACCTCTCACCATTATCTAGTTATTGTCAACAATTTCCTAGGTACTCATACCAAATGGCATGTTTTACCATCAAATACCTAGATAGTCACACTAAACGCCAGTCGTTAATATGATTTGCCACACACATACACCATGTGCCACCTTTTGCAATGAGATGTCCTGCTACTCCCCTGATGATGTTTCTAGACATGTTCAATCTATAAAAGTCTCATCAAAGCAGGTTTTCCCCCGCTCATTCAGAACCATCAAGGACCACATTGACACCCTTGCTGCAGTCTTGGACGATTTCTGCAATCACTTCTTTGCTACTGTAACTTTCCCCTTTCCCCTTAAGCACTCCCTTGTGCACCCCTTCTAAAGAAGCCCTCAGCCGATCCTTCCTCTCTGGCTGACTATTTCCCTATCTCCATCACTCCTTTTCTGTGCAAACTCTTGGAAAAGCTGCCATCTCCCAGCTAAATCTGTATACAGAATACTGAATCTGTTGGTTGCCTCCACGACCATCAGTCTGGTTTCAGAGCTGCTAGAAGCACGTAAACGGCACTCCTGAACACCTGTGAAGACCTGCTCTCCAATCTTGACTCCCTTCTGCCCTCATTATCCTCAATCTGTCATCTACTTTTGGCAACGTCAACCATGCCATCCTGCTCAAATGCCTCTGTGACAACCTGGGTATCACTGATCAGGACCAGGCCTGGTTGACCTCCTTTCTGACAGACCGACCCTCCCAGAACCAACTGTGGTCTTTCCTCTCTTCAATCTCTCTCTCTATTTGTGGTTTTACCCATGGGTCTAATCCCTCTCCCTGGTTGTTCGACCAATACCTGGCACCTCTTGCCCACTGCATTGCTAATTTCTGCCCCAATTTTCAGTGTTATGCAGAAGACATCCAACTCTATTTTAGGCTCCCCTCAGCCACCTCTGCTCTTTCTCTCATACCAGACTGTCTGGCCGCAATTCGGGAATGGTCTGCCACCAAGAATCTCTGCTTTAATGACAGTAAGACTGAGATCCTCCTCATTGGGACAACTGCTCCCCCAATTCCTCCCTCTCTCTGGCCACCAACTCTGGGTCCTCTTCCTGCTCCTACTTTGAGGCTAAGAACCTTGGTGTCATCTTCGACTCAACCCAATCCTTCTCTACTCACATTTCTGACATCTCTAACAAGTCAAACTATCAGATGCACCTCCTCAGAAGTATTCTCCCTTTCTCACTTTCCCCCAGAGGTTCACTGTCTAAAAAGCTCCGGTCCTCTCTAGGCTGGACTACTGCAACAGCCTCCCTCTAGATCTGCCTGCCTCTACTCATCGACCTTTACAACTTATCCAGAAGACGACTGAGAGACCTGTCCTTGGCCTCAAGTCCAGCGATCGTATCTTTTTCAGCATGAAATCTCTACACTGACTCCCCGTGGCTGCAAGGATCAAGTTCAAGACCCTGTGCATCATCCACAAGGCTTTCTGGGGCATGGGACTGCTCTACCTCCACCTTTCTCTTCCTAAACATCGTCCTTCTTGAGCTCTCTGCTCATCCACTTCAAACGCTCTGAGGGTCAGACGCTTCTCCAAGCAGAGAGTTGGGGGCAGATCTCTCTCCTCAGCTGGGGCCTCCCTCTGGAACAGCCTCCCTGCCTCTCTCAAACCTAAGCAGAACCACCTCTGGTTCTGGAAGCAACTCAAGACCTTCCTTTTCACTTCCAATTTCTCTCTTCCTCTCCCCTGCTGATTTACTTGAATGCTCCACGCACTGGTCACCAAGATACCCTCTGCCAGGGGTGTTGCTAGGTCTGGAAATGATCAGGGGCTAAGCTAATGTCCGGACTTTTGGGACTTTGGGCTGGCTACCCTTTTGATTGTTGTCTCTGAGCTTTTATCTGAGGCTACAACCAAAAGGCCCGGGGCTATAGACCCCTCTGCTCCCCTACCCTAGCAACGCATCTGCCCTCTGAACTTGGGCCCAGGCTCCTGCAGGTCCAGTTGCCCTCGCACTTCGTCCAGGCCCCCACAAAACTTAAGGGTCTGTTCCTGCAACCCTGCAGTCCCTTCTCTCTGCACTTATGAGCCACATGCTGGCTGCACTTTTTGATTACCTGCACTTCTCCCTTCCTGTCCGACCCTGGTACTGTTCCCCTTCCGTCTTCCCTGCACCTGCACGATCTGCATGACACAAGGCCTAGCAAGATCGTTGTTTTGTCCTCCCTTTGTTTCCCCCTCCTTGTCTTGTCACACCTGGAAACACGTGTACAGGTGCGTTATAAATTCCCTATCATATCATACTCACAACATATGCCACGTTTTGGCATCCAATAACCAGATACTTGCTCTATTTGTCTCAACTTTCCCAGCTCGCAAGCTATTGCAATCCTCTTCACAGACATTTACACTATTTGCCATCAACTGCACGATCCCAGTGGAGAAAGGCTTTGGCATCCATGTAAACACATTCCACAAGACACCAGAAGACACCAGGACATATGCTTTTGTGTGGTTGGGTCTGTGAGACAGGAGAAAAGGATACGCTGTGTTCCCCTCCAATTCTTTGACATTTTGCCTCCAATCTTTGATGAAATGCTAAACACAAGTTTCTCTATTTGCTTTACCTTTGTTTATAAACAGAACAAGAGCTGCAAACTGTCATAAAGGAAGATGCATTTCAAGGAAGACTGTTGGTCACATACATTAAGTAGTTGGAGGCAGAAATCTGAGAAACTACGAGATCCTCATAAAGTATGTAATGCCATGAATTGTTTGCTGCTCGAAAAACCAGGGAACATGTATGCTTTGGCGTGTGGTTGTGACCAAATGTAGCAGTAGTTTCTCCAAGAGTCAAAGAGGCTAATTCACACAGAGTTTTCATATGAAGCTTTTCCATTGTAAAACGCTTATGTGCATTAGGCCCAAAGACATTTCACAATCATGTCAATAATGGATCGAAATCTAAACTGCTAGAGACATGCTTTTCACACCTACCCGGCTTCTGCTGTGTGGCAGATTATAGATGCTGGGAGAGAATTGTTCCCAAGTGCTGCTAACAGGCATCATGTTGGCAGAAGCTGCTGTTATGTATGTCCTCAATTTGTGAAGTCAATAGATACAGGCGACATCATACTGGCAAGTGGAGTTCCATACGTCCTTATGTAGTTTTGTCTTTAAATGTATTGAACACGAATATGCATGCTTCGTTCAGAAAAGCTGGTGATGGGGGCAACTCATAGAAGAGATCAATCCTTGCAAATGGTGCCTAACAAAAGGCCATGATAATAATTGAGCCGCCAATGACACAGGTAGTGGAGGGGGTAGATTATAATGAGGACATGGACCACGAGAGCACAAGTTGACATCATAAGATAAATACTGTATACAGATAATCATGATAATATACTGTTTACTAACAGTACACACAGTAGGCAAGAGATAATGATCAAGGAGAGAGATGATTTCAAAAGACTCCTTACAGGCAGATGAGATATAGTTTAAAGGCAAGTTTGAAGACAGGCAACAACAGGTGTAATGTTGAAACCGGGGGAGGCACCGCCATTGGAGAGATGCAGAGGGAGGAAGTGGGACGCCAGTCCATGGCAGTCAGGGAAAGGAGCTATAGTGCAGGCGAGGTGATCAAAGAGACTTATATAGGAAGTAGGGGGAGCGTTAGCTGGATTGGGAAGGGGGCTGGCCCATGGCTTTATTTAAACATAAGTAGAAGGGAATTGGAGAGGGTGACGAGAAGGGAACTTGTACTAATTTGAGAATGAATTTGTACTGATTGCTAAGCTTTAATAGCATAGGATGAGTTTACTAAGTTGACACGGTTCCAAAGAATTGCAATATAGTAGTGAGAAAGAGACCTCACTGGCGGCTAACAATGTAATTGATTCCTCTCAGTGCAAGGTTGGGAAACGGAAAGGTAGTGGAGTAGTTAGTGAGGAAGGGCATATTTCCCTAATGTTTAATAGTTGTAGACTTGCAGACATTGCTGTGGAGATGATAGATTGGTGAAGGCTGTGTTTGTTCTTGAAAAGGATGCCATTTCTTGGGTTATGGGGGATGGTGGGAGAATGTTGGGGGAAGGATAAGAGGAGGGAAAGAGTGGTGGATCATGATAGGTCAGAAGGTAGAGGACTTTGGTCTTGGAAGATTGGCACGTAGGATAATTAAATGTCATACAGTGTCACAATGAGTGAAAAGAGGTGTGCGGTCACGGATAAAGGTGTGAAAGGAGAAGAACATCTTAGTATCATCCTTGACTGTTTGGTATGAGAACACACAGGGGGAAATTAACTTCAAACGTGGAAGTGTAAAGAGTAATTTTTTTATTTAATTTGTTTAGCTGAATATACAACTTTTCAAATCATTTTTCTTTTCTTTTTCTTTCCTTGATACAATAAAACAAACATAAATCAGCATAAAACAACATAAAACAAGCATAATGCACAAAAAAATGAAACAAAACACAAATAATACACAGAAATAACAATATGACAAGACATACCCTACCATCAAAAAGAAAAGACTAAGTCGACACTGTATCGTAACTCATACAAGATGATAATGGAAATCAACATAGCACAGATGGTAAAATCATCAATAACTTTGATTTGATCTGGTGTATTCATAAAATATACACTTAATAAAATGAGTGCATTACACCCCTCTTAAGGCAACACTATAACACAATATACATTGTTACATAAAAATATTGTTGTTAGCGAGGTGACCTATCAAACTTTTCCAAAATAGGATGACGATTTCTTAATTGTTTCCAGGTACAGTCATCGGTAGAACACAGTGTAAAGAGTAATGATTAGTGAGCCAAGAAAGTTGAAAATGTCTGGCATTTGAGGTGCTAGTTCCAATAAATGAAGAATACATGGGGCCTCATTACAACCCAGGCGTTAAAATGCAAGGCGCTAACCCGCCTTGGTGCTAATTACGGCACCGTAATTTACGCTGCCGTAATTAGCGCCTTCCCCACTCCCATTATGCTCTATGGGGCAAAAATGGGAATGGGGAAAGGTAAATGGGGAATGGGGATTTACAGCCCCACTCACCTTGGAATGGGGCGGTAAATCCACCATCCACCATGGTGTAAACAGAGTTTACACCATGGTGGTAAAGTAGGGAACTTACCGCCTGGGTTGTAATGAGGCCCATGGTCTGAAAGGGATGTGGGAATGCAGGCAAATTCAGTGTATTGCATACCGAGGTGGGAGTAAGAGGAAAGAGGGGTGGTCAACGGTGTCATAGGCGGGTTCGAGGAGTTCATTGACTTCAAGGTAGCTGGTGATCCATGCCAAGACTGCCTTCTCAAGCACGTTGGACAATAGTTGACTGAGTTTTATTGATTGGCGTAGGGCTTTTGAAAATTGGAAGTACTATGGCTATTGGAAGTAGATATGGAAAACCCTAGCTTAAACTGAAAGGTTAAATAGGGATGGGAGGCAGTAGCATATAAGGGTGCTAGGGTCTTGAACATTTGAGAAATAAAATTATCCTGAAGGGGACACATAGATTGGTTTACCGTAGATAGAGGACCGGTTTGGCAGGGTGCTCCCATGAGAGGAGAAAATAGAGGTGTAGGACATTAAAGAGAAAGGAGGGGGTTTAGGATGTCTTGGGTCTTGAAGATCCTGGATGAGAAGTATAGGGCAAAGTCACCAGCAGACAGAGAGGAGGATAAGAGTGGGAGTGGTGGGGATGCATGGCCTGCAGAGTAGTGGGGTGTTTGAGGATGGGATGGGAAAGTGGAGATAAGTTTGGTGAGGTAGTTTTTTTTAGCTTTGTTCAGATTGGTAGACAGAACCGGGAGGATGACTTTCTAGGTTTTCAGGAATGAAGTTGAGTGTTCATTGCACTAACCTAGATGGATTAGCATAGAGGTCTTGAGACTGAGAATATCTAAGTTGAGGGCTGGGGTTGATGCCTGGGGGGTAAAGGTGTGAGTCAGGTGATGGTGCTCAAAGGTGGAGCTGAGGGATGACATGAGTATGTTCACTGTGAGTGGCTGGAGCGGTGCGAAAGTGAGCTGGACGGAACTGACACTGGCTAAATAGGGATCAAGGTGTTCAGGTTTCAAACTTCTGTTTACCTAATGGACAATTAATGGGAGAAAGAGTGGAGGTGGAAGTCGCATTGACGTGTAAGTGCAAGTGGTCAGCGGGAGCGGGATCCATGGAGAGGATGAAAGAGATGAGGAGGCTGAGAAGACGATAAAGCCCTGGGGGTTGCCATGGACGGTGGTCATTTGTTGATGGAGAGTGGTTCAGGGGCAGTCAACAAGTACAGATTTAAGATCGAGTTGGTGGTGGGAGATCTTAGAAAGTTTTAAGTCTCCTAATAGAGCAGTAGGGGCATTGTTGGAAAGGGATTAGAGAAGCAGGTCCAGATGCTTGAATAAGCAGTTGAGTGGACTAGGAAACCAACAGATATGTAGAATGTTGAGGGGACAGAGGGTATACAGAGAATGTGTTTTGGAAAAAACAGAACATTACAATGCAATATTTTGTAGCTGGAGCCATCTGTAGACAGCAATCGCCAAGAGCCTGCCCCACTAACTTCAGAATCATTTGTGAATAACAGTCATTGCCCTGATGTGACTCGCCTCATTCCTTACTAACTGTACAACTCAGTTGTCAGGTGTCCTTGAGCCAGTTTCCCTCAAAGTGTGTCCATGTTAACCTTACACAGATGAACCCAAAGGCCCCAACACCTTCTCCCTGGTTGTTTAACGCAAACATATGGCATTTACCCAACTTGATAGAGTCATTTGCATTTCCATTTCAGTTTTATATAGACGATGCAAAGATCTAGGATCATCTTGACTAAGTGACAGCCTAAAAGACGGATAACTCAGTACAGCTACAGTTGATCTTGGACTGTATATCCAGTATCAATGTATGCCTTAGCATGGACAAATCAGAGATCTTATTGTTGGAATGTCTAACTTAATCACTTAGCACCACATCAGCCTCAGTGATCTCAGAAAGGACACTAGGGGCTGTCTTTAATGATAACCTGTGTTCACTATTAGGTGAACACATTATCCAAAGTACATGTTACCATTTTCATTTACTCAGAAACATCAAACTATTCCATGCATTCTTTGACAGAGTGGAAACTATCAGGGACTCAGGCTAAGCTAGGTGAATTACTCACTAGTGTGCATACAGGGCAGAGCTGCCAAACAATACCTTGAAACTACTTCAGTTGATCCAGACCCAAGCAGCATGTCTGGTGTTTGGCATCAGAAAACAGGGTAATTTCACACCAGCTATTTAATCTGTATACTGTCTATCAATCGAACATAGAGCAATCTATCTACTCCTGTGCATATGACACAGGGCAATGTAGGTTGTGTGGCATGTGTACCTATCGACTTCTTGGCACATACACTCCCCAGTAGACTTTCACTGTGTCTGTATCTAGCTAGCTGTGTGACGAACCCTATGATGAGTCAACTTCCGGGGGCACCAGTGGTCCATGGATGAATATTGGTTTCTAAGCAATCAATCAGCCCCACACTTGTAGTACACCAGAAGGGACTATAACAGATTGGAACACAAGTCAATTATAAACCTCCTTATCCAATTTTGCTTAACGTGGACAGAACGGCAGGCTTATCGCTGCAAGGTCGTGTATCGTTGGCTATTTGCAACACAGTGAAAATACAATTATTACCAAATGATAAAAGGGACTGTCCAGTCAAAGTTCTATAAACATATCTACTTTGTTATTATTACAGCAGACAGTTCTAGCACACTACACAATACAGCCCACCCTGTATAGGAAGACAGAAGACAGACAGTTTCACGAAGGAAAGGGATGTACTCAGGATACTGACAGGAGGGTAGTCGGTAAAGCAATCACTCTTAACTGTTCAAGGTTATTTGGTTTCATCACCAAGGGATCAAGGGGTCGTAAATGTGACTTGAGGCCTTCGGAGAAGGACTAGGGGGACAGAACTACAATTTACCTGGTGCTTGAGATGATCTTGGTGCTAGACAGCATCAAGTCAGTTACAGGATGCTTTGCAGCTCCTGTGACAGAGTTCAACAGAGGAGAAAGCTGCGGGTATCAGGCGGCAGGCACTTCGTCAAACAAGGCTACACAGCATCTCAGGGTCAAGAATCGTTTTCTCCGTGCTGGTGGGTGGATCTGAAACGTTGATCGAGGTGCCTCAGACTGCTTTAGTGACTGCAGCATGACAACAGTCAGTGGTGCAGCCGGTCGCTGTTCGAGGGCTTGACTTCCTCGAAAATGTCCTTAAAAGATGGATGCTGGTTGATGCTTGTTGTGGGACTCCATCTAGCTTCTTCGCAGGGCTTGTGTCATCATTTAAGGTGGACAGGCAAAAGCTGAGAAGAGTGTTTGCAGGCAATGGCATAAGTGATCCTCCCAGGTTAGGCTGAACACAGCATTGTCATCTAAATAGGCAACACTGAAGTTTTCCAGACCAGACGAAACAAACTTGGTTAACCATCCTCTGAAAAGTGGCAGGGGAATTCTTCAATCCAAAGAGCATCACAGAGAACTGATAATGTCCTTCTGTGGTTGAGAATGTGGACCTCTCATTCGCTCCATATGTCAATCCAGCCTGCCAATGCCCCGCAGTGAGGTCAAGGGTAATCATGTACTTGGCAGCACCAAGCTTGTCAATGAGCTCATCTGCCTGAGGAATGGTGTGAGCATTTGTCTTTGTGACAGAATTGAGCCCCCTGTAGTCCACACAAAAGCAAACTTCAGGCTTCCCACCAGTGGTCTTTTTAGGGATGAGTACCACTGGGCTAGCCCAGGGGCTGTGGTATGGCTCTATCACTCCAGGGTACAGCATCTTGGAAACATCCTCCTTGATGGTGTCCCTGACCATATCGACGTCCAGTGAATCCTACTCTTCACCGCTTACTGTCTCCAGTGTTACATCATGGGTGCACCAGTATACGCGATTGAGAGTCAGAGAAAACAGACCAGCAAACTATCCCAGTAACCAGCGACAGTTTGGCAGTTGCTTTTCTGGCAGATCTGTTGCAAGGTTGACACCTTCAACTGACCCATCTGTGACTTCAGTGTGCAAGTGGTCTGCGATGGGATCGGTCTCCTCCTCAGTCTCACCATCAGTCACTAATGCCATGACCAATTCCTTCCAGCTATAATGGGGTTTTAGCCGATTGATATGAAAGACCCTGCACATCTGTTTAGGTCCTTTCACGTCAATGATATAATTCACCTCACTGACCTTTTCTAGCATGCAGTAAGGCCCTTGTCCACTTGTTCTGAAGGGCACTGGGTTTGTCAGGCTCCATAATCCACACCGACTGGCCTGGACAATAGACTTTCACTGTGGCCTTCTGGTTGTGTCAGTGCTTCATCAGCTCCTGATTGGCCTTTAGGTCCTTTTTTGGCTTTTCCATGTACTTTGCCATTCTAGACTGAAGGCTGAGTACATAGTACACCACATCTTGTGTAGGGGATGAGGGTTTGCTTTCCCATCCTTCTTTCACTAGACTGAGGGGACCTCATACCAGGTGTCCACACATAAGCTCAAAGGGGCTAAACCCTACTCCATTCTGTGGTACCTGCCTGTAGGCGAAAAGAAGACATGGCAGGAGAATATCCTATTTTCTTCTCCTCAGGTGCTCTTCCAAGCCACCTATCATGTCTTTCAGGGTATTGTTGAACCCCTCAAGAAGCCCATTTGTTTGTGGATGGAAGGATGTAGGGAACCTATAGGTGATTCTACACTCTTCCCACATAATCTTCATATACACTGAAACAACTTACTTGGGGAATCCAACACAGGAGAATTTTCCAATAATAGCCTTTGCAAACCATGGGGGCTTTTGGTGCTCCTCAGCGGGACAGCCTCAGGGTATCTTGTGGCTTAGTCCACCACCACCAAGATGTATCTGTTCCCTGAGCTGGTTTGAGGATCCAAAGGACCCACAATATCCATGCCTATTCTCTCGAAATGCACCCAACCATTAGTAGTGGAATTAATGGGGCCTGTGTGGCCACACCTGACTTGCCAGAAGCTTGATAAGTCAGGTAGGACCAGGCAAATTACTTAAACTTTACACCAAACTGCGGCCATTAAAAGTGTGCAGACAACCAGTCGGATGCCTTAGTCACTCGCAAGTGACCCACTAAAGGAATCAGGTGAGCCAAATGCAAAAGGTACTCTCTGTGGCATTGGGGAATCACCAAACTCCTGGTGCCCTCACCCTTAGTGTCTAGTGTCTTCTGGCTACATGTACAGGAGTCCATCCTCCCAGTACACTTTGAACACTCCAAGGGCCTCGCCCTTAGCCTGCTCCTCTGCCTGCTTCCACAGACACACAAGAGCTGGACACTCTTTCTGGTCTGTGAAGAAGTCAGTCTGACCTGGGCCCCAGCTGATGCGAACCCATCCAGCTTGGTCAGGCACTTCAGATCCACATGGTCCTCCTCCTCAGGTTCATGCACTGCGCCAGGCAGCTCTGAAGTCACTGTGTCCTCTGCTGCCAAAGTAGAGTCCTAAGTGGCTATTGGCCCCTCTCCCGCAGGAGTAGGTGACTCAGTAGTCTGTAGAACTGGAATAGGGGCTGCATGCTATTCCCGTCCTTCCAATGAGCCGGTTGGAAGCACTGTAGGCCCTAATGCTCTAGAGTGTTCAGTCTGGCTCTCTGTTTGGCCCTCGATCTGTGATACTTTTGTCCACAAGATGCTAGTGTAGGTCAACCTCACAATTTGTCAGTACATGCACACACTCAATCAAATTGTACAAGTGTGTGAATGCTTCAAATGTCTGCCCAACTTTCTTTCCAAGCTCTCTGAAGCTCTTGCGATACTGTTCTGGGGTTTTACAGAACTTCCTGTGGAGGGCTACCTTCATGCTTTCATAAACGGGCCTTTCCTCTGGAGTTAACTGAAGTATTGCATCAGTCCCTGGTGTCAGTATGCAACTAATCAGGGCTGCAGCCCAAGGTATCTCATCTACCTCCTGCAGCTGAAAAGCCATTTTTAGTCCTTCAATCCAGTCACAAATATCCTTCCCCACTTCATAAGCCTTCACTATGCACCTTGAAACACTTGTGTATAGGTGCGTTATAAATGCCTTATCATATCATATCTTATTCTATCTTATCATATCACTAAGACTTTGGGGATGTGCCATCAGAGCTTATCCTGGGCACTCTGGTTTGAGCCGCTACTGCTGCTTTTGCTGGAGATGGATCTGTTGGCATCCTTCTGCTATTCAAGCGCCAGCTTGCGCAGCTCTATGGTGACCATGTCCTGCTGTTTCTGTTCCTCTAGCGCTAGTCTCCTCTCCTCGAGCAGGAGCGTTCTAGCTGCTAACACATTAACAGACAGAACAATTACTGGGCCACTTAGAGACTCTGCTGAGGCCTGAGACCTGCAAGATGTCACACTAGCCCCTGTCCTCACTGACACTCTCGAGTGCTGAGAATCCACACTTCCCACCGGCAGGATGATTGGCGAGAAAAACTGCTCATGCGGTCGTCCTTGTCATTTCCCCCCTCTGGAAGGTCTTGTCCGTTTGGGCACACAGGGCCTTGCCCATCCCCTGGAGTCTACTCGACAACCGCCCTCACTTCTACCCAAGCTTGGAGGCTGGTCAGCAACTCAGGTTAATTAACCTTAGTGCTGTGGGGAAGTCCCCTCTCTTCATATAAGACACGCAGGACATCCCTGATCCAAGGCTCCAACTGACCTGACAGTTTGTCACCAATGTGACAAATAAATGTCTTTGGCACCAGTGGTATAGGGATGAATTCCACACCTCTAGTTCACCAGAAGCGATCTGAACAGATTGGAATAAGTCAATTATAAACCTCCTTGTCCAATTTTGGTAACGTGGATGTAACAGCAGGCTTATCTCTGCAAGGGCATGGATCATTGGTTAGTTGCAACACAGTGAAAATACAGTTATAACCCAATGATAAAAGGGACTGTCCGGTCAAGGTTGTATAAACATATATACTTTATTATTATTACAAAAGACAGTTCTAGTACACTACGAAATACAGCACAACCTGCAAAGGAACACAGAGGACAGACAGTTTCATGAAAGAAAGGGATGCACACTGGATACTGACGGGAGGGTAGTTGGTAAAACAAACAGTCTTAACGGTTCAAGGTTATTTGGTTTCAGCACCATGGGAGCAATAGGTCATAAATGTCACTAGGGGCCATCGGAGAAGAATCATTGTCTCTGTGCTGGTTGGCGGATCTGGGACAGCTTTAGTGACTTCAGCATGACAACAGTGGGACAGCCGGTCGCGGTTTGAGGGCCCGACTACCTTGAAAATGTGCTTAAAAGATGGATGCTGGTTGATGCTTTGTTGTGGCACTCCTCCTAGCTTCTTCGCGGGGCTTTTGTCATCCATTAAGGTGGATGGCTGAAAGATGAGGAGAGTCTTTGCAAGCAATGACCTTGTCCTTTGTTCTGAGACTCTCTGGCACTTCCCACCTAGGATGCTTGCTGGCAGAACCTAGCAGGGCCTGCTGTGTGCTGGCTGGGTACCGGTTCTGGAGCTGCTGGATGGGCCCTCTGAGTTCGGTATCTCCCTCTGTTCCCTGGGTGATATTTAGGGGAGGGATATCCCTTCCCTCTTGGGAATCCTAACCTTCCTTCACTGGCAGAGCTTTAAGGCAGACTGTACTTTCAGCCATGGTCCTAATGAGTCTTTCTTCTTACTTCTCTCAAAGTCGTCAGATGATCTGCTAAGTGAGGGATCAGCCCTTTTTTAAAGCCAAATGGGCCCAGTGGTTGGTGCTGGCTAAGCCTACCTTAAGGAACCAATCCTGGGCCCCCCACCAACAATCTTCTGTTATGCGTGAGGGAACCTTGGAACAGCCGGTTACATCGTGCTGTGTATGCATATGTATGACCGCTATGTGAAAAATTGATGAGGAAGAGATGCTTGTTACAAATAGACTATACTGGCATGAGCTGCCCAACAGACATCAATCACCAAATTAACAGCTGCACACCTTGAAATTGATCTCTGGTTCAGTTTGCTGTCTTCCTTTCTATGTTATGCAAGGCCCGCACCTCAGGATGACCTCCTGTGGAATTACCAGCAGCAAAGAGTGACCTGGCTGCTATTAAGCACCACTGGTGATTGATGGGTCATTGACACATAGAGACGCTGCACTTCCCACTGAAGATAGAGCCTCAACATAGAATATCGCCAAATCAAACACATTAGAGAAAACAACAATGAAATTATTGGAAACAACTAAGCCAACCTACACCAATGTGATCTAAAATCAAGAATGTGTTTTTTGTCCTGATGAGGGTCCTCACAGGCTACTTCCTTAAGTCAGGCCCGAAACTTGAGTCAACACGACAACAGTTTAAAATTCTCTCGGGAATGTGACTGTGTTTTCTTGCTTTACATAAAAATATGTGCCGACTCAATATATTAGAATGCTCTACAATATATGCCAACAGTATATTATGTATTCTCCATGAACTTCTAAGTGTTATTGTACTGATTCATGTTGTAGTGAGATAATTCGTGCTCAACCAGTTAATTGAGTGCCCAAACCCATATAAGGTACGGGAGCCTTATGTTCTTCTGTTTTCTAATGAGATACGTCAGGTTTGCTCCCCATTTACCTTCAGTATACCTGATTTCCCCCTAAGTCTATATAATAACAGTATATTATATAACTGATGCAATTGGTTGAGGACGACGATTATCGTCCAGCATCAAGGGTCTAAAGGTCAGACCTGCTAGTTTGTCCAAATAAATGGTTATTATTGCTCTTTTGCACAAGTATGAATGGGTTTTTTGAATGAGGTTGAAAGTGATTAATATGAGTGTGTTTGGATAATATTTCACAGTATGGTCTGGTCTATTTACACAATTAAATTGTACTATTTCAGTTTTTCTGTGTATTTGTTTAATCAAGGTCTTAAAGCAATGTAATGAGTGATTGCCATGTTTGTATTACTGTTTTTGCGATGATGATGATGTTTATAAAAGAAAAAAGAAAATAAAAACCATATAATCAATAAACAAATAATCTATGACAAAACTTACAAATGCAAAGAGAGTCAGTACATGTGTAGCAACACTTGTAGCTTTTGTATTATGCGTGAGGTCATAAGCAGAGTACTTTGCAACAGGAAACGTAACGGGTGACAACATGTACTGCTAAGTCCCACCCATCTTCCTGTCTGTTGTGGAACAAAGTGTCTTTCTGGTTAATTGAGCTCTCTGTGACTCTTGATCAAAGTGCAGGTCTCTCTTGAATTGTGTTGTGAGAACAGACTTCTCTATCCCTCAAATCACATATTTCTTCCCTGAGAAAGGGGGTCCCCCAGCAAGGGCTCCTACTGTAAATAGTTGCCCCAGACATGCCATTCACTGCCCATCATACAGAGGGGTGGAAACTAGCTTCAAGTTGACACATTGCATATCAAAGTGCTGCTAGGGTCCTGCCCCCTTCTGTCAGTTCTGCACTCATGCCTATCATAGGCCTGTTTAAATGAACTCTCATCAGTATGCGCTGCCACCAGCTGAGCTTTAGACAATAGAGAGGGCAGATCCATGGGGCCATTGATATTTTAATTAGGCTGGCCTTGGCCGGAGGAAGGTGTTGCCTTCCCCTGTCCTGAGATGGTTTGATGTACCCATGGCTGTCACATTCCAGCTAAATGGGACAGGGCGGTCTGCACCTGTATGCTGTGTCCCCCCAAGTACCCTTGTCTATGTGCTTGTTGTGCAGTGAGTAGAGGAAAATGTGTGCGTATTAGCCCACACATTTTCTGAGGTTGTTCTCCCATCATTCATTTTTATTCCAAAACTCCCCATGCAGATGGTCGAATTCCTCGCACAACCATAAAAATGATTAACTTCAGAATAATGTTGGCATATAGTGTTTGCTGGGCTGTGGAACTCGCTCCCAGAAAAAGAAAAATAACCCAGAGAAATACAGAAACTCCAAGAGCATACCGATGATTTGGGAAATAACTTAAAAGGTGCCTGTTCTACAAAGGTCCCTCTAGCTCCCAAACATCATCCCGCTAGGCAATATTGCATATGCATCTATTATCATCCCCAAGAGTTCCTCGTCTGACAATACGTATCTCACAATCGCTGGTGTTGCATATCCGCATTCTGAATAAGGACTTATAAGTAATGTGCCACCAATCAATATGAGAAAGGCACTTATGCCCATAACTAAATGTGCATGCAAATAACACAAAGTACAATGTTCCATGCTGGAAGTATGTGACTGATATGCTTGCTGCCAATGTAGATTCCTTTCTGTTTCTACTACCCCAGATCATCTCCACCACTGTTTCTATCCCTATACCCAACTATCATATAGCTACCACAAACCTGTGCCAATCCCTTTTGCTCACAGTGGTCTGAACAGAATGGTTCTACCTGTGCTGTGCTTTAAAACACTACAAACATATTAAGAAGACAAAATCATGCACATTTGCAATAATCAAATCTCCTGTACATGCTCAATAATACAAAACAATGAGAAAAGATGTGTTAAGGAAATTGGAGCAATGATGTACAATAGCTAATATTTTTACTGATATTGAGTCATTCAATTTTTCTGAATGTTTTTTTAGTGTCATTTTAACAAATGAAACCTCCAAATACAGAATGGTGGCATGCCTTATCAAGAAACCTCCCACCTGTTTAAAAAAAAACTACCCCAAACTCAAATGAACATGTTAGGGATGCCCTCCAGGGATTCTCTTTAAAGGTAAATAGGATCTTAAGATACATCATTTTTGGAATTGCTTCTACATTTTTTGAAGTTATCTGTAAATACATAGTTATGTATCCTATACATAACGTGCTCTATACAATAAGCACTAGAAATCTTTCCACTAAATTTAATAGACTGGTTGCCAAAGCTGGAGGCAAAAATACTGCGCTCTCTGCTTGGTCTTCCATCTAGTGTATCAATGGTTTCGGACGAAATGCCCGAATAAAAATTGCTGATCCTACCAAAAGACCTAAAACACACACCACGAAAAGTTCTAACTACTCAAATTTTGAACTTTTCGTGGTATGTGTTTAGGTGTTTCGGTGGGGTCGGTCCCCCGCAACACACCGCTCACTACAGTGAGCGGGTGTTGCGGTGGATATGCCCCAGACCCCTGCCAGAAGAAAAAAAATAAAAATAAAAAGCCTGGGGCTGTGGGGGTGTCCCCCGCAACACCCCACTCACTATAGTATACAGTAAAGTACAGTAAAGTGAGCGGGGTGTTGCGGGGGACACCCCTGCTGCAGCTGCCCAAAAAAAAAAAAAGAAAAGGTCCCTGCAGCGCCGGTTCCTGATCACGGAAGTGAAAGGGAACCGGCACTGCAGGGACACAGCGCAATGGAAGGAAAGGTAAGTAGGGTGGTGGGGGTATGTTGGGGGTGTAGGTGGGGGTGTGTTGTGGGTGTGTTGTGGGCGTGGGTGTATGTATGTATGGTTTTCTATTGGAGGTTCGCATGGGAAATGTACAAACATTTGTAGTGCGAACATTTCCCAAGCAAACTTTTCCATCTCTGACTTTTCCGCAATGGAAATATCACACAGATCTGTATCAGTAGAAGCAGTACACCTTGAATTAGGGATGCATTCACTGCTCTCACTATGGAAGATGGCGGCCTGCAAATTGTGGGTAAAAATACACTGAGGGGCTGACTATACTGAGCCTCACAATTCCCCACTTAATCCGTTGCAAGAAAAACATTTGGTACAGGCAACTTGGGAACATGGTGCACAACACTTTGAGGGTCTGGGAATCAAAAACCCTCCGGTAACCTGGAGAGGAAAACTCGATTACATGATATTTCAATAGGGGTGAACCACATGACTCAGCACTCCCGCCTTAACACGATTCATTCTCTAATTGAGACAAAATATTCTCCTGGTATTTGAAAATTCTGGGGCATAGGAGGAGAGCCCATGGGCTGAAAAGAGGCGTCGCCTGTGTGCCGGTACAGTGAAATCTCAGAGAAAACATACAAATTGCCCGGTTCTCATTAGAGAATATGAGAAGGGGTATACCAAGTTTAATATGCAAGAGGCAGACCAATTCTGAAATGCAATCTATGAGGCAGACTCACTTGTGATCACCACAGCAGCATTCCATGTCTAGCAAAAGGCCTGGGGAAACATCGACAGGGTCAACAGAGTCGCTGCACGCGGACAGATAGCACCGGGGTAGTTGCTAGATACATACTAGCTGGATAAACAGTTTTTTTAGGGGTAAATATGAATTTTATCTTGATAAGTAATATATTTTTCTTTTAATTCAAAAATTCACCCTTGTATGAAATGTATTGAAATGTTTTATGAATTGTGTTTTATAAACTGTGCATACCTTTTTAAAGCATAAAAGGTCAAACTTGACCAACAAGCACTCAATACAAAAAAAAATGTTACAAACAATATCCTATACATATAAGTCTCTTGTCATATAGGAAATGAAGCATTAACTTAATGGAGTGAAAGATGTCACGGAAGTTTCATCCTCCCATCCCAGTCCTGAAGCCATCTCAATGACAAAACACGGTTCATGGTTCAAAAACTTAAATATTAGGGTGATTGATGTAAACCTAAAAGGAGCATTGAGCCCAGTGTGCATGATATACTTAGTGATTAAGCCTACAACCAATGATCAGATATGAAGATCTGCTGTCAGTCGTATGCTCCCAAAATACTGTTTAGTTTTATGTATATCAGCCATGTTCTCTTATTGGTGCACGTGTCCCCTTCCTCTTTTTCAAAGCGAAATTTCGAAAGAGTACTACATGGCTATCCACCTTGGTATGATAAACTTCTGTCTGAAAGAGTGTATTGTTATTGTGGCTTCTTTTTTGATAGCGTGCGTTGCTCAGTGAGACAGGTGCATTACTCTTACTAAAGCTATATTATATAGTGGAAATGATTATCAGAGTGAACATTGGACTACTTTTTAAAGGGACAGTTTGCAATGTTAGTTGAATGAATTAATTTCCTTCACTTTTTTTCTTTTGTTCTTTTTATAATACACAGCATGTTGTCTCTCATAGTGTCTTTCCTTCCTGGGAAGTGTTGCACTCAGATTAACACCAAGGATTTGTTTCTTCTATGAGCACTACGTCACAGTTTTTTTTACATTATGGCCACAGATTGGTTGGTAGCGCTCAAAAAACCCAACATTTGTTAGAATGCACCCACACAGTGAAAAGTAACAAAACGCAGGGAATTAACAAACATGATTGGAAACCCTGCACCCTGATGATCTGGTCCCCGACAAGGTCTGTCAGAGCACCACATACAGAGCCTATCCACATCACCCTGACCACATACCAAGTGGACAACATCACCTTAAAGTGATGGCAACATTCCATCTGGACACAGTCACCAAATGCAATGCTTCTATCTCTGCTCTTCTCATTCTATTTATAACCATGAAAACAGGGCAACCTTTAACCCATTCAAACATCATATCTGCATTTTTCACCACTCTGCCGCCAGCAGCAGTCGGGGTGGTTCTTGTAAACATGCACCAAGCAACGCAACTCTTTCCCAGCAAGGGAGAGGTTTGAGAAAGAGAGATAGTAACAGAGAGCGAGATTCAAGGATGATACACTGCGTGCAGCATTTGAATAATAATCTGCTTAAGTCCCTTATATTTATGAAGATTGCATCTATGTGCTGTGCTTTAATCCACACTCAAGCAGAATGCAGCCTGCACGTTCAGCCTCGCTACCAAATGGTGAAACAGCTGTTCTAATAATCCCCATGTTCAACATTGGATTATACATTGTGCCCTTTGTGGCATCAGGACGCTTACGGTGTATCACTTTTAGACTTCTGCAAGTCTTCCTGGTACTTACATACCCATACAAGCCCTCACAGGATGACAGAGAAAGCAGGTACTATAAATGTCAGTCTTTAAAGTGTGGCTGTGGGCATCCTCCAAGACAGGTGCAGTCAGTCATGATGTATACTGCGGTGGGGACCCTGTAGCTCCCCTTCATATCTAGTGAGTTTCTGGATACCATAGCGACACAGATTGCTACTCTGTGAGGGCGGGAGAGTGCTCTGGTGTTCAGCCGTTGAGTGTGTATGCACTGCCGACAGACTCATCATTTCAAGAGCAATGCACTTCGCGTTATCATGCCTCATTTCTTTAGGAGAGCCCAGGGTGTTCCTATCACAGCATTCAATCAATGCAGCATTGTGTCCGTTTGCAGGCCTGTCACTGATCATTATTTTAGGGACTCTGGTTGCCTACTTCTCTATGTGCTATTTGTTTCTCTCTTCGCGGAATGTCCAGATCTGTGCCTTTTTCCAACTGATATCTGATCAAAGCGATGAGTTATACAGTGCAGCCACAGCCACTTTGCTTGCGTGAGCCTCTCTCTAAGATCTATGAAAAAGCATCCAACGCAGGAACTGAGGCCAGTGTGGATTTCAGTTGCCTTGCAAGTCTCCCAATTTAGGAGTTGAAGTGCAAGCGTGTCACCCACTCCAAAAGAACATCGTGAGTTATCGTAACGCTTCTTCCAGTTTTAAAGTACATATTGCACACCAGTTGAGTGGTGCTATATTTGTATTATACAGTAGTAAAAAAAAGCATGCACCATGGCACTGAATAGATGTTTTATACGGTATGCCATGAAATGCAAGGTTATGTTGTGATCAAAGAATCATTCACTATTAAATGAAAGAGTCAAAGCCTTGGGCCGAGTGGTTTGTTATTTGGCAGAGAAAAAAGTACTTGAATTGTGTGATAGATACAATAGATTAAGAGGCCAGCAGCAGAGATCTGATACAATCATAAAACTCTACCCATGGAAGGGAAACATTGCTGCTGCACTTTTAAAGGCACACACAGTGCCCGTCAAGGATTTTTCTTTCACACAGGAAGATACAATTGCATTCATTTAAGAGATGGTCGTAGGCACAGGCCGGCTACATAGATCTAAAGGACAGTCCGCCTGGCTTATGACTGACTCTACCTCAGCCCGAATGGCTTCATAGAAGATAAATCCAGAGTGTCCCGACCGTCATAGAGTCTACTTACCACTACCCCAGATGTGGTTGGGAGATCCCTTGGAGAACAGAGACAAGCTGTGAGTCAACTTGAGAGGGCTTGCCTTGTGTACTGAGGAGGCAGATCTCGGACTCTTGATGTGTGTGGGACTGTCCTGTCCTGAATGCGAAGTTTCAGGTATACAGGAAAAATATGTTCACCCTGGCTCTACTTCCCCCAAATGTGCAGATATAGGAGGCAACTGAAGCTTTCAAGCAGGTAGAGCGTGGAGTCTGAGCATCACAGAGCTAAAGAGGAAAATCTAGGCAGAACCATAGACTGGCTCGCTGACCTTAACTGCAACACCACCCTCACATCAACACCCCATACCACTGGACCAACCATCAAATTATCACCTTCATCATTGCCTCAGCCCCAACACAGACTATCACCACCTCCCCAGGGCCACCAGTGCTCAACAAGGAGCGTCTCCTCCCTCTGCTAACAACAGACTGCACACTCTGCCATCTCCTACCACCCTCTAACCCCAGTGCCGTGGTCGACCTCTACAATTCTGTCATCTTATCAGCAGTTGAATTCATCACCCACTCAAATGCTGCAGGGCCAAACCAACTGCTCACAAAAACTCTTGGTTCACCCCCAGTCTTCGAACCGCACGAGCCAAGAAGTGCACTGTCGAATCCGACTGGTGCAGATCTCCCACGCAGTCAACAAAACTCATTTTCTTATCATCTCCAAAAAATACAAATAGGCCATACACACAGCCAAAGTCATTGCATTCTCCGACAGAATTAACAAAGACGAGCCCCAATCACATAAACTGTTCACCATTCTACACAAATTGGAAGCCCCTACCATAAACTTGATCAAAGACGATGTCTGGTGGCAACAAATTCAGGACAGCCTCATGAACAAAATCACCTCCCTCCAGGATAAAATAAAAAAGAAACAAGCTACCATCCTCTCTAAATCATCCATCACTAATCGACCCTCCACCCAACGGTCTACCCTCCATCCGCCTCTCCTACCCCTTTCAGCTTCTACTCTGTCATTGAAGTTGAAATCTCCCAGATCACAGGTGGTCTTAAACAATCACAATGCCATGGTGTTACCTGTCCAGCTCCACTCATCAAGGAATACTCTGAAGCTCTCATTCCAATTATCACGTTGATCATCAACTCCTCCTTCAAAACCTGCTCAGTCCAAACCAACCCGAAGGAGGCCTGGATCTCATCACTCCTCAAATAAGCATCCATTGACACCACTACACCCACCAATTACCACCCCATCACCACCATCCCATTCTTACAACAAATCCTGGACTCCACCGTCTACATCCATATACAAGCCTACCTCGAAAAACAACAAGATCCTCAGTATGCGCCAATCAGGCTGTCGCCGGGTCACTACAAAGAATCTGGACTACTCAAACTAAAAAATAAAATGGATATGATATGATATGATATGATATGGCATTTATAACGCGCCTATACACAGGTGTTCCAAGGCGCGACGAGGCAGGGAGGGGGGAACAAGGGGAAGACAGACAACGATCCTACTAGGCCAGGTGTCATTCAGATCGCGCAAGTACAGGGGTAAAGGGAAGGGAAAAAGTGCAAGGGCAAGGGGAGGGAGGGAAGTGCAGTACAAGGTAAGTAGTATAAAATAAATAAAATAGGGCCAGCTGGTGGCAAGTGCAAGGTAAGTGCAGAAAAGTGCTGGGAGTGGGGACGCTAGGGATACAGAGACAGTCCCGCAGTGCAGGTGTTGCCAGGGAGGCAGTGCAAGTGGAGAGTGGCTGGGCCCAGTACCGAGGTCAGTGAGAGTGGCCCAGTTGCAGATTCAGTGCAGTTTAGTGAAGAATTTAGCAGGGGAGAGGGAGAGAGAAAGCAGAAGCAAAGAGGAAGGTTTTGAGGTGCTTCCGGAACCGGAGATGGTTCTTCTCAAGTTTCAGAGAGGCAGGAAGGCTGTTCCAGAGGGAGGAGGCCCCTGCCACAGAGAGAGATCTACCCCCAGCTCGTTGCTTCGAGAAGCGGCTGACCCTGAGGGAGTTGGAGAAGGATGAGCGAAGGGCTCGGGAAGGAAGATATTTAGGAAGAGAGAGTTGAAGGTATTCAGGCCCCAGGCCCCAGAAGGCCTTGTGGACAATGCAGAGGGTTTTGAACTTAATCCTTGCAGCCACTAGGAGCCAGTACAGAGATTTCAGTCCTGGAGAGATACGATCCCTGGGCTTGAGGCCAAAGACAAGTCTCGCAGTCCTGTTTTGGATAAGTTGCAGAGGGTGGAGAGTAGAGGCAAGCAGATTTGGATAGAGGCTGTTAAAATAGTCCAGCCCAGAGAGAACCAGGGCTCTGGATACGGTGAGCTTCTGAGGGAAGGAGAGGACAGGAAGAATACCTCTGAGGAGGTGCAGCTGATAGTGTGACTTCTTAGAGATATCAAAGATGTGAGGAGAGAAGGAGAGTGTGGAGTCGAAGATGACCCTGAGGTTTTTAGCCTTGCATGTGGGAGCAGGAAAATGACCAAGAGAGGCTGGCCAGAGAGCTGCAGGGAAGGAGGGAGTGGGTGTGCTGATGAGTAAAATCTCAGTCTTACTGGCATTAAGGCTGAGGTCATTGGCAGCACACCACTCCTGGATAACAGAAAGACAGAGATGAGGGAAGAAGAGGAGGAGACCGAGGGCAGTCTGAAAATGAGCTGGCTATCATCCGTATAGCACTGAAAATTGGGGCAGAGAGCGGCAATGTGGTGGGCAAGGATTGCCAGGTTTTGGTTGAACAGCCAGGGAGAGAGGTTAGATCCCTGGGGGACACCACACGTAGAGAAAAAGATATCAGAGAGGAAGGACCCAGTTGGACCTGGGAGGGTCGGTCAGAGAGGAAAGAAGTCAGCCACGCCAGAGCCTGACCAGTGATGCCCAGGTTATCCCAGAGACGGTTGAGCAGGATAGCATGGTTGACAGTGTCAAAGGCAGAAGAGAGATCAATCAAGATGAGGACACACGGGGTGT
Organism: Ambystoma mexicanum; assembly: GCF_040938575.1. Taxonomy (NCBI): domain Eukaryota; kingdom Metazoa; phylum Chordata; class Amphibia; order Caudata; family Ambystomatidae; genus Ambystoma; species Ambystoma mexicanum. The sequence continues at coordinate 1,027,579,539 of NC_090936.1, forward strand.
TGGAGTCAAGGTTAGAGAGCAGGTCTTCACGGATGTTCAGGAGAGCAGTTTCCGTGCTTCTGGCAGACCTGAAGCCAGACTGATGGTTATGAAGACAGCCAACAGATTTGGTAGGGAGATTAAGATGGGAGATGGCCAGTTTCTCCAGGAGCTTGCCCAGGAAGGGAGTGATTGAGATTGGGTGATAGTAGCCGGGCATGAGGGTTTGGCAGAGGGTTTCTTAAGAAGAGGGTGCACAAGAGAGTGCTTCAGGGGGGATGGGAAGACTCTGGTGGCAAAGGAGTGATTGCAGAAATCAGCCAGGGCAGGAGCCAGGGAGTCGATGTGGTCCTTGATAGTTTTGGAGGAACAGGGGTGAACCTGTTTCGATGAGACTTTCATAAATCGGACTTCTCTAGAGACCTTGTCTGCCGAGAAAAGGGGAAAGGCAGAGAAGGAGGGAGGGCGGTGGCTGTAGAAGGGCCAGAGAAAAAGCAGGGAATAGAGGGAGGGAGGCGATAGGAGGAGAGTGAGGACAGGATGTCCTGAGGTTTTGAAACGAAGTGAGAAGCCAGTGCGATGCAGAAGGCCTGGGAAGGGACAGGAGAGGCAGAGACTGTGGCAGGATTGGCCAGTTCTTTGCAGATTTTAAAGAGTTCAGCTGAGTTGTTAGATGCAGCAGAGATGCATGCTTGGATATGGGCTCTCTTCTTGGTGAGGATGGAGAGCCGGTATTGCCTTTGCAGCAGGCTGCAGGCCAGTTTGTCAGAGGATGAACATGAAGCACGCCATTTCCTCTCAGCCACCCTGCACTTGTGTTTTAGGGTGACGTGATCTGAGTCATACCAGGAGTTACGCTTGGCTTTGGGCTTCAGACGGATTCTCATGACAGGGGCAAGGATATCAAGAGTATCAGATATAGGAGAGTGAAGAATGGAGAGGGCTGTGTCAGGGTGAGAGTCAGCCAAAGGGTGAGGAGGGGTGAGAAGGTGGCAGTGAAAGCCTCAACTGACAAGCCTTCATGTGAGGTGGGAGGATAGGAGAAAGTAATCACTCCAGGAGAGAGGAGTGGAGAGAGGGACAGAGAGGGGAAGGTCAGAGAAGATCAGAGCATGTGGTGATATGCTGTCTGAACCACAAGATCTACATCTGTGAGGTCCGGTTGAACTATCCAACCGTCTGACCACAATATGTTGTGACAAAAGAGAGCCTTTGCGAGAGCCTCAACATTTATTATGAGATGGAAACCATTGTATTTCGTGTCTGCTCGGAAGATATTGATACCTACTAGGAAGATATTGCTCAACACATTCTCTGAGACATGAAATATTTCTTCTATGACTTCTACAATTTCCCATTTAATTATCATATGTTTGGACTGCAAGCACTGTGAAGGTGCCAATGGCTGAAGTGGTTTTGTCCTAAAATCTACATGGATGCCTGCACAACTTTCTATATCCATGGATCTTGAGAGATTTACATCCGACTGGACAGAAAATGTTTAATGTGTCTTGCAAATGAATAACGCAGAGAGGCTGTTACTTGTAAAGATAATTGTATTGTCAACACTTCTGGTGCATGATCTCTGGAACAGCCCTGTCTGTCAGAAGACCGTTTTCACTCTCCACTTAAAATTGGACTCTCTTGAACCATAAGGTGTGTAGTTATCTTGACCATGAGGCTTTTGTGAGTGGGTGGCCTATGGCCCCCACCCATGATCAGCAATGGTAGAAATCATAATTGTGAACATCTGCTGTAAAGATATCTGTGCCATGTCCATAGATTCTTGCCACCAAAGAGAATCTCTCCTGAGACTCAAGGATATGGCATTCAGCCAGCCCCCTTAGTTAGGTTTTAATATCCATGAATGTGTCCTTTCTCCTCTCTTGTATAATCAACAAAGTCACATCCCCATAAAAACACAGCTACTTCAGCCATATAGAATATCTGAATTGAGTTGGGGGGGGGGGGGGGTTTGAGGAATTATTTATTTATTTATGTATTATTGGTGACTTGTTATGTGCCTATACAGCAAGTACATACTGTTTCAAAGTGCTGATAGTGCAAAAGGAGGGAAAAACAGCAGAGGGAAAAAGGAGAAGCAACAAACCTACTTTGCTTGTGAGTATTCAGAATGTGCATGTGCAGCAAGGAAGAGGGCAGAGGAGAGAAGTGCATTTTCATGGGTGAGCCACAGATAAGTGCATGATAGAAGTGCATGGTGTGGAAAGTGCTATACGGCCTGGAGCCGCGATGGGCATAAATGCGAGCCTCCAAGGTGGAGGGAGTGACAGGGCAAGTGCTGACGGTAAATAGGAGCTGGGACGATTAGGTGTGGGAGGTCAGGGGCCCTGAGGAAGCATGAGGGCCCAGGACACCAATCACAGCAACTGTGAAATTAGCAGAGAATACATGAAGGAGGAGGTAAAGAGGAAAGTGTTCAATATGACATCAAATGAATTGTAACAAAGATTATTTAGATCCTGTGCAACATTGCACAATATGTTTGTTTGTTTGTTTATTTATGTCTATAGAGCACCTTAACCCGTAGCTATCCGGGCACATTGTCCAAAGGGAGAGTTACAGGTTACAGATGTCGCAGAAGTACACATGTTACGGGTTACAGGGGTAACAGGAGTACAGTTGTCACAAGAATACGCAATAGCAATAGGTACAAGATATTTCGAGCAACAAGTAAGAAAAACTAGAAAAAAAATAAATAAATACAGGTTATGCATGACACAGAGTGCCGGCCAGAGTTCTCAGGGGAGGTATTGGATAGCAGGAGAGCTGCAGTGGTCATTTACAGTTAGGCCTTCTCGATTACCCATATGATGGCGTAACTTCTAAAAATGGGGATGATTTGGTCATTTTCATAGAGAGAGGAATCGTGTTCCAAAGCTCCGCCGCTATGACTGGGAAGCTTGTACCTCCAGACTTTTGGAGTTTGTACCTCGGGACTAATAAGCCATAGAGTGGGACGACCTAGTCATTCTGGAGGAGTGACTGGAGTTGAACTTTTCTATTAAGTACATCGGGGATGCTAGGTTCAGAGATTTATGAATAATCAACATAGTTTTAAGTTGGATCATATCGTTGACAGAGAGCCATTTGTACTGTCTCCTAGTTTCAGATATATTATCTCTCCTTGAGATATTCAACGCAGACCTGAGTGTGTTATTTTGTAGGATTTGTAATTTGTTAAGCACATATTTACTTGCACCGAAATATAGTCTGTTACAATAATCCAGCTTGGATAATATTAAGGCTCCGGCAAGCGTGACTCAGCTCTCCTTAGAGACCAGAGGTTTGCAAGCCCAAACAATTTACCTGTGTAGGCATTAGCTGAGGCCGGAGCGTTCACTTGTTTTTGTAGGTTCAAGGAGGCGTCGAGAAAAAAGCCTAATCTTGTAACTTCTTTAGCCACAAGTATCTTGTTCCCATCAATGATAAAGGAGTCATAGTCTTTGTTCAATGTGTTTAGGTTTGCTGTGGAACCCACGATTAGCAACTCAGTTTTATCGTCATTCAGAAAAAGGCCATCAGTGGCGATCCATGCCTGAATGATTAGATACATTTTGTTCACCAATAGTACATCACTGTCATAAATGCCCGTCAATGGAAGGAGGATCTGGGTGTCGTCTGCACATTTAGTGTATGTGACACCCAGACCGTCCAGTTTGTCAAAAAGTGTGAAAATGTTGTCCAAGGTAAGTTAAACACAGGAGCCTTGGGGGACTCCACAGGTGATCGGAATAGGTTCCACTGCTGCTTAGGGCGAGAAGACTCTCATAGTCCTATTGTTAAGAAATTATTGTATCCAAGTGATGGCATTTTGTGAGAATTGAGGGGCTGATTGGTGGTTGCGTAGAATTCTATGGTCGACTATGTCGAACACCGCTGAAAGATCCAAAAGCAGTAATAAAGCAATTTTACCATTTTCCTTGAGTTCATCTATTTGTGCTTTTAGATCGATCAGCGCCATTTCACTCGTGTGTTGACGTTGAAATCCTGATTGGCGAGTCCCTAGGAGGTGGTTATTCTCCAAGTATTCCTGGATCTGTAGATAAGCTACCCTGTCAAAAAAAATGTGACTGTGGTGATAGGCTTATAGTTCGTAGGGATGGTAGGGTCCAATGATTGTTTTTAAGGAGTTGTAGCACCCAAGATTCCTTTAAATTGTTGGGTACTGTGCCTGAGGTAAATGATGTGTTGATGAATTTAGCTATGAATGGAACCAGGTCATCTTTGATTATTTGTGCTGGGCAAGCATCACCTTGGCAATTTGATGGTTTGAGGGACGCAATGACTTTTTTGTACTTCCACAGCTGAGACTTTAGCTAATTTAAAGCCATGGGGAGGTTTAACCATAGTCTTAGTCTTGTCGAAGTTATTCCCCAGAGTTTGGAGGTTATCAGGATTAACAATGTTTAAACACTTTTCCACAATTTTTGTTTGCATGGTGGCTATTTTACCGGTGAGAGCATTTTGAATGTTGGTGCACCAAATGTTATCTTTAATGCACAGGTCTAGCAGGGTGATAGGCATCTGTATTTCTTTGAGGATCACAAATATATGTTCTTAAACTGCTGAAATATCATGAAATTCTTTTCAAATCTTTTTCATGTTGTCTTTTCTACATATAGAGTAGATTTGTATGCATGTATCTTTGTATGAAAATGTTTGTGTGAGTATGTATGGTGATGAATGAGTGGATTGTTCACTGCAGAAATGAGGTTGGTCATCTGCATTGTTTTAAATTGTGTCTTTCCTGCAACCTAACTGTGTTTTAGAGTGCTGAATGACACATGATTGATTCAGGTTGCAAATGTTGTATCAAGTGAAATAAATAATTTGATATGTCAAATCTGAATAGAGTCCTCTGGATAATTTTTCAGTTTTCTCTGTTCCATAGGAGCAGCCAGTGGATGAGAGTGATTGACCACCTACCCTCTGTTTAGTGAAATGCTTAACACACAAATAGTTGGTGCTAGAGGATTGCAGAGGTCTCGAGGGAGAGTATTTAGTGAGATCAAGTTGAAGAGAGTGTGGTCGCCAGGCCCAAACAGCCTTGTGAATGATGCACAGGGATTTGAATTTCATCCGTGCAGCAACCGGGAGCCAGTGAAGACCTTCTTGGGAGATCGGAGAGATTGAACATAGTAGAGCCCTTCTGACCAACAGGTCCTTGAGTAGAAATGTCTGGAGTGCCAGGATTAGGATTTACAGATCACCCTGGGATCTTGTGAATTCAGAAGCAGGACACTGTTACTCTCTTTTGTCTTGGCAGTAATTGAAAGTTTTCACCATTCTGCTGTAGGTTATAAGTCAGGGACCACATTTGATTAGTACCTCTTAGTCATTTGTTGTACCTTCCCATTCCTAGGGATCTATTCTGTGTCATACTGTCACCTGTCTAAATAAGGGGTGTCTGGGCTGAGAGTTACCTTTGTGTTTTCATTTTTACTTGGGCTTGCCATACACTTGTTCACAACCTGTATCACATTTTCCACCTGCGTATTAGTGCTTCAGCAGGAATGGCCACGCTGTTCACAAAACAGATGTGAAGACAGTGAATGTGCTATAGATGTCAGACAATTCTGTGATAATGCATCCATTTGTAGAGGGCGTTATTCACCCAAAAATCAATTAAAGAAGCAAGGTTTTCTTTCCATTACTCATCTTTTTCTTTAATAATAATATCATCCTCATGGACCTGTGTCTGTTGCTGAACAAGTTTATCCTTGTTTACTTTGTCTGTAATGTACATGTACAGCTCTGGTGTTCCTGTCTCTGTGTTTATCATACCGGGACGAAGAGAGGGATGGTGTATTGTTAAGGTTCATTCCTCTAAAGATGTACAGAGAACGTCCCACAGAGTTCTGATAAAGAACTAGAGAGCCAACATTCCATACTTTACGAGAGCAAAATGTGAGGCATTTTCATTTATCAGCCATGGAAGCCATGCTGGTGGAGAAACTGACACAGGAAACAAATGGTAAGTTGTTACAAAATACGTACATCGAAGCATTTGTAGTTTCAAGGGAGTTTATTGATAAGTCTCCGGCAGGCTACCGCAGTCGAGCCTCCATCGCTGCATCTGCTCCGTTACGTTTTCCTGCATTCGAGAACAGAAGAATGCAGGGAAACGAAACGTTTGCAGGCTACAATTCCACATAATGTATTTAATACACTGTAACATCTCCCTTCCTAATACACAACTGAGGAACATGAAGAAAGAAGGAGGAAAGAAAGAAACCAAAGATTTAAGATTAAACATTAAATAAAACCATATATCTAGAGATAAAATAGCAAACAATTCCTAAAACAGAAACTGTACAAAGTGATATGCTTATCCCTTCTAAAATTATGAAAACCACTGCTGAAATAAAGGATACACCCTGGCTGTTAATTGCATCAGCATAGCGTTCCAATTCTCGTAAATGTCCCTGATATGTGGACCACAGTCAATAATAAATGAACCCTTCCTTAAAATTGGGTACGACTCTCCTGGGTCTTGAACCCTTTTCACCGTTACCGCTGGAAACCCCATCGTCCTCTCCATTTAGTTCTTTTCCACATCTTCTTTCTCTTCCTCTCTCATCCACACTTTGTCTGCATCTAACAGAATTATTGTCAATATGTTTTAATTCATTTTTCTCTGCTAAGGTGATATCATCACAAGACCACTTGTCTCCATTTTCCAAAACCACAGATTTCTGAGACGCTTGATAACTTTCTGAGGAGCACGAAACTTAGACTCTCCCTTCAAGACTCTTTTTGGTTCCTTTATTCTAACCCAATCCCCAGCTTTAGCATCATTTTCCTTCACGTGGTTATGCTGGTTATAGTACTTTTTGTATTGATCTTGTCTTTTTCTAACCCTCTCCATGATCTCATCCATGTTAATGTTAGCATCCTTCCCTGTAGACATCCAAGCTGGCTTGAGTCTATTGTTAGCAATTCTACCCCTCATCAAAGTGAAAGGTTCTATACCAGTGACAGAGTGGGGTGTAACTTTATATGTATCCAATGCTTCTTTCAGAGTATCTTTCCACGGTAGATTATTTGCTATTGCCAGCTGAATAGTTCCTTTTACAAAGCGATTCATCCTTTCTACAAGTCCATTGCTCATTGGATGGAACAAAGCTGTGGTTTTATGCTTGATGGCTCTATCACTTAAAAATGTTTGCATTTCCTGCGACACAAACTGAGTACTATTATCGGAAATCAGCTCTTGTGGATCACCCTCTCTACTAAAAATGTCTTCCAAAAATCTTGTAACCCTATATGTCGAAACTGATTCTTCCAATATTCCACATTCGACCCACTTTGATGTGTAATCAACTAAAACTATCAAATATATCTTCATGGGTTCCAACACTTCATACGGGCCAGCAATATCAATAGCTAGTTTAGACCATACTGCATCAGGCACATTTACAGGCTGAAGAGGTGTGACTCTTACTACTTTGCTTTTATCACTAGCTGCACAAGCAGAACATTCCTTAACCAGTGACTCTACATCGCCCCACATACTGGGCCACCAATATGTTCCTCTGACTCTCCTTTTCGTCAAATCTCTGCCAATATGTCCTTCATGAGCAATGTCCATGATTTTTTCCCTCAATGTCACGGGTGGTACAATACGATCACCGCGATAGACATATAGATCATCATATGATATTTCGTCTTTGATCTTTTCCCATAGCTTAATTCCATCTTGTACATTCTTCCATCCATCTGCTACAGCCTTTTTTAACATATCTTGTTCTGGGTCTGAATTGGTGGCTGCCACCCACTCTCCTTTATCAAAACCGGGATGAATCTGTGCAATAATGGAATCCATATCCTGATCTTCAACTAAACTCTCATCACTTGGCATTTCAAGGTATTCATCATTACAAGGCAACCGGGAAAAACAGTCAGCAACTTTGTTAGATCTGCCTGGAGTATATTTTATAACCACATTGTACTGCATAATGATCAAAGTCCATCTCCTAATGCGAGGTGATGTTAAGTGAGAGTTCTTGGGATTGAGCACATGGATGAGAGGTTTATGATCTGTTTTCAATTCAATAGGAACTCCCCAAATTAGCCCCTTGAAGTGTTCTAAGATCCATTTAACGCCTAGTGCCTCTTTTTCAATAGTGGAATAATTTCTCTCTGCTCCCTTTAAAGTTCTCGAAGCAAAAGCTATCGGGACAGGTGAACCATCATGGAATTGTTCCAGAACTCCACCCAAACCAACATTGCTTGCATCAACTGACAACACAGTTCTGGCCCCGGGGTTGAAGATCTTGAGTGTGGGTGCCTTATTGATCAGATTTTTTATATTGTCCAATTCCTTTTTACATTCTGCTGACCAATCAAATTTTGTGCCCTTGGTCATCATATTCCTCATGTGAACAGTTTTTTCTGCATAATGGTCAACAAACTTAGAATAATATTCAGTAAGACCAAGCAGACTTCTAAGCTGATCTTTATTAGTAGGATCAGGGATCTTCAGAATGGTATTTATCAGAGCTTCCTTGGGTCTTATGCCTTCTTCACTGATACAGTGGCCTAAATATGTAACCTCCTTCCTTTTAATTTTGCATTTCTCTATTTTTAGAGTTAGACCCCTTTGTTGAATTATCTGCAGAACTCCTAACCGTTTGGCATCATGATCTTCTTCACTCATGGCTGATATTAAAATGTCATCCTGAAAATAATGTACACCTTTTAAACCAGCAAACAGGTGCTGCATTAGTCTCTGGAATACGGCAGCTGCCGATGCCAGACCAAATGGCATCCTTTTATATCGAAAAGCCCCCAACGGTGTTATAAATGATGTAAGGTGTCTAGATTCATCATCTAATACAACCTGATGATATGCTGATGACAGGTCTAGGGTGGAGAAGAATTTTGCTGGTTCCATCGTTGTTAACATCTCTCCTATGTTGGGTAACGGATGGCGGTCAATCCATATGTTGTTGTTGAGATCTCTTAAGTCTACACACATCCTAATTGACCCCTCAGGCTTTCTCACAATGACAATTGGAGAAAGCCACTCTGAACTTTCGGTTCAATGATATTATGAGAGCATAATTTATCCAACTCCTTCTGAAGGGCCTCCCTTGTACCAATGGGAATATTACGCACTCTGTGGACAACTGGCTTAGCTCCCCTCCTCAATATTATTCGATGCTTAAAACCTTTCAAAGCTCCTATGCTGTCATTGAAAACCTTGGGAAAACTCTTCACCAGATCTTCAGCAGAATCACAATTAGTACTCATTACACCCATTATTGGTTCCTCTTCTCCAGGATGTATTCTAATTCCTAGTGACGCTTGCTCCCACCAACCAACTATTGAGTAACCTTCTTTGGCAACATAAAGTTTACAATAGGTCTTCCTTCCTTTGAAACACAATTTTACCCAGGCGTATCCAATTATGTCAATGGGAGTCTTCCCGTAGCCTGTGGCTTTGACAGTGGGCGTATGAAGTTTCTTTATGTCCATCTTCAACACATTTCCAAACGTATTTGTATCAACCATGGTATAAGGTGATCCTGTGTCAACCATCACCTGCAACATAGTATCATTTATAGTCATGGACACCCATGAGCCCATAGCATTTCCAGTTGTGGCAATAGTAAGTATGTGCACTCTATCTTCCAGGCCGCTGGTAATCGCAACAAGATCATTTGACGCAGAGGCTTCTTCTACTGTCCCTACTGATGCCATGGTCCCTCTGTTCCATTGGTCGTTGCTTCTCATGCTGTTATAACGTGAATTGTATCTGCCTCTACCCCTCACATTGCGGCAAACTTTACCGAAATGGCCCACATATCCACATTTGTAACACTCTACAGAATGAGCCGGGCATTCTTTCTCAATGTTCACATGTTTCGCCCATCCACATTTAAAACACTTGTTATGTGATCTTTGAAATGGCTCTCTGTTTTGTCTCCAATTTGAGTTGAAATCTGACTTTACCACCTTTTTCACCACAGCAACAAGTGCATCTTCATTACTGTCGTATTTTCCCTCACTGGTGACATGTACAGATTTAATATCAACACTGTCATTCTTATTCTGAATCTCCTTCATACACTTCTCTCCAAGTTCAAATGTCCGCGCTATTTCAATGGCTTGCTCTAAGGATGGGTTCTTAGCTTGCCAAAGACGTTGTTGTATACGGTTGTCAGCCACATGCAGTACTAATTGATCCCTCATATACTCATCAGCCACACCAGTGAATTCACATGTCGAAATGAGTCCTCTAAGAGCTGCAATATAATCATCAACAGATTCACTTTTGCTTCCTGGACAGAAACCTATATCTTTCTAGAACAATGTTTGTTTTATTACCAAAATGTTTGTTCAATTTTAACAACGCAATCTCATATTTCCTTGAATGGGAGGCAGAGTCCCCAGCCCCTAGTTCATTAAAACTAGGCTCCGGCAAAGTCCTGAAAATTCTTAAGACTTCTGCACCTATACAGTTCAGCAAAGTAGCTTCCTTGACATCATCATTGTATTTTGCACCACCTACCGCTCTTAGATAAACTTGAAAGCTGTCTAGCCACTGTTCCCAGGGGCATGTCGAATTTCCAGGCAAGGGTAGGAATTTCATTGGGGCCACAACACTCTGCATGGCTGCTGATGCTATATATATTTGTAGGCGCCCAGGCTTCTTCCAGATTTGTCTTTTGCTTTTATTTCCTCTACTTGTTTACTTCTCTCTTTATTTTTTTTTTAAAGTTCAAGTTTATTGTGCAGCCCCCATTCCTCTTTTTATGAGCACTGCTGCAAACTCATGGAGCCAGAACAATGGAACACGTCCCAGCTGATTGTAGCAAATGTCCAATGATGACCTTTTTGCTCGCTGCTGAAGTCTTTGGCAATGACACAACTTGCTGAAACCGCCTTATGCACATCTACCGAACATTACGTTTCACGAAGGCACTTGTATCTATTTGTATATATGGTTGCCATGGTGATTCTGCTGAAGTCACTCAAGATGGAGGCACGTCCACCCACGTCGTTGGGTCCTTTACTCTAAGAATCCAAGTACGGCTCGTTTAGATAGCCGTTAGCAGCCCGCGCGCACACTTACACTGCTACCTTCAAACGCAAGGTACAGAGACAATTATATATTTCTTTCTGTCCCTCCGTACCTGTCGACATCGCCTTTGTCATCACTAAGTGTCCGATGTTAAAATCGTGTTTGGAGTTCGCAGGGAAACACCGTAATTATATGAGGAAGTGCGCATCCAGTCGGAGACTCCCACCGTACGTGCTAAAGAGTGTTCCTCGTCGCCATTGTTACAAAATACATACATCGAAGCATTTGTAGTTTCAAGGGAGTTTATTGATAAGTCTCCGGCAGGCTACCGCAGTCGAGCCTCCATCGCTGCATCTGCTCCGTTACGTTTTCCTGCATTCGAGAACAGAAGAATGCAGGGAAACGAAACATTCGCAGGCTACAATTCCACATAATGTATTTAATACACTGTAACATAAGTGAAAGTTGTTTTCCAACAGCATGTTATCCAGGGCTGTCACCGCTTCTGTTAGAATGTAGACCCTATAGTGCTTTATTAGAACTCTGTGGGACGTCCTCGCTTCAGTCCAACAAACACACCGGTGCCTGCCGAACATCTCAGTGGTTCTTGTGGAGAATCCTGGTGTTCAAAACTCGATTTTCGAGGTATTCATTGGCAACTGAAAACACTGACCTATAATGAAACATGAAATGATCCATCAGTCATGTATTAGATTTGGATTTCTCCATTAGCGGCAAAAACAGTTACATTTAAATACATACAAGCATACATCATCATGTTACAAATATATGACATGAGAAGAATCCATTGTGGTGGACATGCAACACCAGCTTTCCATGATAGAAGTACAGTGCCTTACCCACTAGTGCACTGTGAACCATGTGTTCATTACAAATGCCCAGTACACTGTCTCCATTAGAATAAAGGCTCATCCGAATTCGGGAACAGAAAGAGAAGAGGCTGACTGGTGGGTGGGCAATGGATATACACAAGAACGAGAGCAATGTGTATGACTGAACATGAGCACATGGGGTGGAGGTTGAACAATAACTATTCTGGGAGTGATGGTTCCTGGGTGAAATATTTTTATTGCTGGTAGAAAAATAAGCAAGAACACAAAATGCCTAATAGGAAGCCTCTGTGACATGCCTTAGAATCTCTCTCCAACCATTGATAGAAAATTGTCCACAATGTTCCAGTCCTCTAAAAGTATAGAAAGTGAAAGTAACTAACGATGTAATAGTTAATTATTGCTCCATCTCCAATATCCCATTCATAGCAGGAAAAAGAAAGTAAACATTACATTTCCTCAACTAATGAAATACAGTGAAGACACAAATCTATTCTATGACAACCAGTACAGCTTCCATTTTAACAGTGGCGGCTGGTGAATGTTGGAACAGGAGGGGTATACATATTTGTCCCAGATATGCCAGGGCGAGCAAGCATAGCAAGGGCGCCTGAACCACTCAAGGAGGGTGCAGGGGTGTTCACAACCAATAATTTATTTTAAATAATGCCTGAAAATGGTGCTTTTTAGAGCAAACTGTTTAGAAAATTGGGTAAAAAGCCAAACAGTTTGCCATTGGGTTTTGTAGGGTGAAAAAATCCAATAGATGCACGTCACAATGCCTCTTGTCACAATATGTGCATAATAAAACATTTTCACACTGGCTGTGCCCATATATTTACATGCTGGCTGCACCAGTATAGCCTATTATTCCCATATAACAACATACTCATGTTTGCTTTGTGCATAATGCTAGTAATGACACTATAAGAAAACATGTCCGTGTTTGTTTGGCCAATATATGGCAGTAACCCCACATACAAACATAATTCAGTTTACTTTACCATTAGAAATGCATGCCAAAGTATGAAAACATTTCCAAACTGGCTGCACTAAAATGTGAGTCGAGCTACATAATAACACTTATCATGCTTGCTTTATCAAAGATGCCCAAAACAAAATGTCATACCACAATAAGACAATTCTATACTGGCTGCCTTGAAATGCCAGTCTAGCTACATAATAACACTTATGCTTGTTTAACCAAAGATGACTAATACAAAATGTCATGCCACAGTAAGAATAATACCACTGATCCTGCTTGCTTTATCAAAGATGCACAATACAAAATCTTGTGCCGCAGTACAAAATGGCTAGACTGGTTGCATTAAAAATGGCAGTCTTGCTTCGTAATAACATGTATCATGCTTGCTTTACCAAAGATGCCCAAAACACAATGTCATACCACAATAAGAAATGACTCCACTGGCTGCATTGGAATGCCAGCCTAGCTACATAATAACACTTATGATTGTTTTTACCAAAGATGCCTAATACAAAATGTCATGCCACAGTAAGAATAATACCACTGATCCTGCTTGCTTTATCAAAGATGCACAATACAAAATCTTGTGCCGCAGTACAAAATGGCTAGACTGGTTGCATTAAAAATGGCAGTCTTGCTTCGTAATAACATGTATCATGCTTGCTTTACCAAAGATGCCCAAAACACAATGTCATACCACAATAAGAAATGACTCGACTGGCTGCATTAGAATGCCAGCCTAGCTACATAATAACACTTATGATTGTTTTTACCAAAGATGCCCAATACAAAATGTCATGAGAACTGGATAGACTGGTTGCATAGAAAAATGCCACTCTTGCTTTGTAAAAACTCTTATCACGCTTGCTTTGCCAAAGATGCCTAATACAAAATGTCATACAACAATAAGAAATGTCTAGACTGGTTGCATTGAAATGCCAGTCTAGCTACATATTAACACTTATCATGCTTGCTTTAGCAAAGATGTACAATACAAAATGTTATGCCACAGAAAGAATAAAACCACTGATCATGATTGCATTAGCAAAGCTGGTCAATATAAAATGTCATACCACGATAAGAAATAGCTAGACGGGCTGCATTAACATGCAAGTCTAGCTACCTAATGACACATATCATCCTTGCTTTTTCAACCATGTGCAGTAAAAAATTCCATGCCTGCTACATGGTGTGCCAGAGTCTGGCAGTCAGACACAATCACATTAATGATGAATGTGATTATGTGTGATTGAGAGGTGCTGGGGCACAAAGGGCAGATGGGTGTCAGGATCTGGGGTCACAGGGTACAGTCATGGCATTTTTGTTGGGCATAGATGTCAAGGAAAAACTGCCATGCCCGCCCCCTGAGGCCAAGAGTGCCTCACAGTCGCACATTCATTGTGTGCATGCGAGTTGCTGGGGGGGCCCAACCATAGTATTGTTTACTGGGCATCTATCAGATGCCCATTAATAAATGGCATTCCTTCCCTCATTGCACTCCAGCACCTAACATGCACAGATAATCAATTGTGTGTATATGCAAGGCACTAGGGGGCTTAGCGCTCAGGCTTGACATTGCATGTGAGGAGCTTGGAATCCCAGCGGACTGGAGTGGCATTCTTTACTGGGAATACCCAGTAAAAAATGCCATGCCTGCCCCCGGGTCCCAGTGCCTCACACGAACATGATGAATGTGATATGTGTGTATACATGGCGCAGGGTGGCACTGGGGTAAGGCATGTTTATTTTTTTTATTTTTTTACAGCACATATATCATAGATACCAGCAAAAAAAAATGATATGCCTGCAACCTGGGTCCCGAGCTCCTCTTTCACACACACAATCAATGTGGTTATGTGTGTATGCCAGGCACTGGGGTTCCAGAGGGCGGGATGGTATTTTGTACTGGTCATCTATCATAGATGTCCAGTAACAAAATACCATGCCTCACCCCGAGGCACCGTAGCGGCAAACACACACACACACACAATCAAAGTGATAATGTGTGTATGCAAGGCACTGTGAGGCGAAGGGTGCAGGTATGGTATTTTTGACTAGATATCCATCATAGATGTCCAGTAAAAATATTCCATCCCTGGTCCATGGGCCCCACAGCAACTCAGACGGAGAGCTGATTTTGACCGGTGGGGAGGGGGGTTGTGCAACGAAGGCATTTTTAAAATGCCTTTGTTGTACAAACCTCCTACCCCACTCACCAAACTCATCTCAGACCAGCACAAACAAAAACACACACACTTACACAACATACACAAAGCAAGCACTCACTGTCTCATTCACAGTCACAAGCACCCATCATGCACTCACTCATAACACACGCATACATGCATCCATACACATATTCAAATAATAAATAAATGAACATTCACACACGCACATTTACACAACATACACACAGCTAGCACTCTCTCTCTCATTCACACAAACACCCATCATGCACTCACTCATAACATAAGCATATATGCATCCATACACATATTTAAATAATAAATAAATGAACATACAAACACACACATTTATGCAACATGCAAATGGCAATCACGCTCTCATTTTCACCAGCATCCATCATCATGCATTCATTCACCTAGCAGCACAAGCATGCACGCATCCATACACATAATTTTAATTAAAGAAACAGAACATAAACAAATGTACCTTCTGCCGTAGTACTTTCCGTAACAGCACTCATGCCCCTGCTGGCACGAACAGGAATCAGGAAGATTCCTGGTTTCTGCAAATGCGTAGAGGGGCCTGAGCATTGGTGACGAGACGCCCCACTCCAGCCTGCTCTGTCTGTATGTGCGAGGAGGCCAGGAGCGCCCCCTTGCAGACATGCAGACATGCAGTTCCCCAGCCAGCATTTCCAATGAGCCATGTAAGGCTGTGGAAGCAAACGCCCCCAGCCTTGCATGACACATTGAGCTTGCACGGCTGGGGAACTTTAACTGTTTCCCTTTGACAGTTAAGAGCACTCCCTCAGCTGAAAAAACAGCAGAGGGAGTGATCGTATTTCACTGGGCTGGCACCTGCATAATGAGTGAGAGAGGGCCTAGACCTGATGTGTTGACACCCCCTCACCCATTATCGACTAGCCGCCCCTGCATTTTAAAAGCAATTCGAGAACATTTCAGCATAATGGTCTGCAATGGTAATCCAATGACCTACAAGACTGACCAACCCAGGTGAAAATAAAACACCTCATAACCCCCTCTTCCAGCTTAACATGGCGGTACCTCATTGACTCATTATTTCGTGATTGCTGTTCAATCTGTAGGTTAGATCATTAGCCACCATAATCACATCAGTACCACGCCCCCTACAAATGTATGTGGACGAATGAGTTCAGAAATTACCTTCTTTGGAGCCCCTACTTCCCATTCACTACCTTTTAATTGCCCTCCACAGATGGGGCCACCCCCATCGTGGGTGTTAAAGCAACAAACACCTAGTTACTTTTGGGGCAATAATTCTTCTTGAAATCAAACCAGTCATATAAATAAATAACCACACCAACTTCGTTTCAGCAACACAATTATTTGTTACCTCAAAATGCCACTAAGGGTGAACGTGACCAGAGAATTACTCCTGTAAAAAGAAAGCACTACTCTACTCTACTCTAAAACCTCATACCATCATAAATGTCTAGTTCTAAAACGTTTTTATTACCTGAGGTTTTGAAGCTCTCAGCTGGTCACCAATAGAACATACACTTATGTTCACAAAGCTGTGAATTATTCACTGAACCCTAGGGGGAAATAGATATACTTGTCATATATGAAGCATCAACAAGCAGCAACCCACTTCGAACCTTGGGCTCATCAAGGACTAACAACCTCATAAAAGCACATACAGCAAAAACATTGCAATGGCTCCAGCAACATTCTTTTATCAGTCTACCCATATTACTGGCATTTCTTAACCCTCTGCCTAATGGCACGTTGCAGCATTTTACTGCAATGACACAATACAAAACTACAAAATAAAAGGAATACTTTAAGGATTGCATATGCGGCCCTCGACTGGACGTTGCTTTAGTTAGGGAGTCAGCGAAGAGCACAGGAAACAAATCATAAAACACCTAGATTGCCTTCACAAACATAATAACATGGCTGTCCACAATCTCAAAGACTGATGGTTGAAATCCATTACCTCCTCTGCCTGCTGCTCACTGTGCTTATCAGGCTCTGTCTCACCCATGCTATAAATATGATAATTAACACATGACATATGCTGAGGATTCCTTTATCAATGTATCTAGGAAAACCTATTGGTTGCTAGGCAAATGATTGTTTCTGCCATCTGGGTGCTCCCCTTCAATGATAAACACACTCTGATATAAATACAATGGTAAACAGTGTCAGCTCTCCAAACGTTTGTATTATAAAATAGAGACATTATCTTTAACGAGATTCATGAGTTAACAACTGGCTGTGGTGTTTACATTATGGTCATCAGAAAAGATATGTGAAATTGTATATGCAAAATATAATTACATTGGTGAGAAAAGTAATCTCACCCACAGGATGAGTACTGGATATCCAATCAACAGGTTTGATATATATATATATAGTTATGGTTAAGTTGGTGTTTCCATAGGAAGAGCACTTTTTGGGCGGCTTATAACGTTGCTCCCCCTGGACGAATCCTCACCAAACTTTGCAAAAAAAGTATATGGCCCACTCTGATTTTGTGTTCGATTTCTCTGCGGACATCACGGGTGTTCTGAAATGTTCTAAATAAACTGAATGGGGTTGTTCTGAATACTCAATATGTGTCCGTTTTGTTCGGAAGCAAGCTGAAACTGTTCTAAGAACACTCGCAGTGTCCGGAAATGTTCGTAAATAAACAAAATGGGGTGTCCTGGGGACGCTGTCCGTATTGTTCTCTTGCAAATTGAATGTGTTCTAAGAATTCTCACAGTGTCCTAAAATTTTCGTAAATAAACAAAATGGGGGTGTTCTGAGGACTCTGTCCGTATTGTTCGCTGTCAAGTTGAAAATGTTCTAAGAACTCTTGCGTTGTCCTGAAATGTTCGTAGGGGGTTCCTGAGGATGCTGTCCGTATTGTTCTCTGGCAATTTGAATGTGTTCTAAGAACACTCACAGTGTCCTGAAATGTTCGTAAATAAACAAAATGGGGGTGTTCTGAGGACGCTGTCCGTATTGTTCTCTGGCAAGTTGAATGTGTTCTAAGAACTCTTGCGGTGTCCTGAAATGTTTGCAAATAAACAAAATGGGGGTGTTCTGAGGACGCTGTCCGTAGTGTTCTTTGTCAAGCTGATTGTGTTTTAAGTACACTCGTGGTGTCCTGAAATGTTCGCAAAATAAACAAAATGGGGGTGTTCTGAGGACTCTGTCTGTATTGTTCGATGGTAAGTTGAATGTGTTCTGAGAACACTCGTGGTGTCCTGAGATGTTCGTAGGGGGTGTCCTGAAGACGCTGTCCGTATTGTTCATTGTCAAGTTGAAAATGTTCTAAGAACTCTCGCGGTGTCCTGAAATGTTCGTAAATAAACAAAACAGGGGTGTTCTGAGGACTCTTTCCGTATTGTTCATTGTAAAATTGGAAGTGTTCTAAGAACTCTGGCGTTGTCCTGAAATGTTCATAGGGGGTGTCCTGAAGATGATGTCCGTATTGTTTGCTGGCAAGTTGAAAGTGTTCTAAGAACACTCATAATGTCCGCAGACATTAAAAGTTTCCATAGGCTATAGTTGAAATGTTTGACTCTATAGGTGTGATATGCTGCGGTGGTTGTGGCCAGGGCATAGAGTGTTGGGTGCATGGCCATTTGGCCATGCACCCAACACTCTATGCCCTGGCCACAACCACCGCAGCATACCACACTTATAGTTGCTTATAACTTTTGGTCAAAAACAAATTTATAAGGAACAAAGTTATAATATACTATGGGTGTGATATGCTGCGATGGTTGTGGCCAGGGCATAGAGTGTATAATATACTTACTGTTTGGTTTAGTAACTGGAGTACATGTATTTCTTGTTAATTTCTATGATAAAAGAAAATAGCATGTTAGTATTAGTATTTTGTAATGACTTATTACATTGTATAATCAACTTTTTTTGTTTTTGGACCCTCATATTCAGTAGATTAGAAACCAGAGTACTGTGCAATTTGCCCCATTGGGTCTGCGGGAGAAAAAAAAATCCATGTTGGATAGAAAAAAAACTTTTTCTGTTATGCTACAGTTTATTTGTTTGTTTGTTTTCAGTGTTCACTTGTTGTTTCTGGGTAATGCCTTATACATTGGCTTGTTGCATTTTTTTGGAGCAGTAACATATTATTTATTTGTTTGGATATTATAAAATTTTGGAGCAGTTAGATACCAGTAGGTGTATTCTAACTGCCTATTTTTTGATATGTTTTAGTGGTATTGATTTATCTGTTTGGATATTGTTAAATTTTGGGACAGTTATATACCAATTGGCATATTTTAACTGTCTATTTTTTTATATATTTTCGTGGTATTGATTTATCTGTTTGGATATTGTTAAAATTTGGGACAGTTAGATACCAATTGGCGTATTCTAACTGTCTATTTTTAGCTCTAATTTGCTGGTATTCATTTATCTGATTAGTTGTTGTAGAATCGTTGGGCAGTTAGATAGCTTTTGGAATATTCTAAGAGTTTACATTTTTTTTACTACAAGTTTACTTAGGGTTTAAGTACAGTTTAGTTATCAAATTTTGGTTTTAAGAACATTAAATAAGCGTTTGTAAGATTTGCTGGTAATCTCTGCTTTAGAGTAATGGTACTATCATTACATTGAAACCATCCACATTACTTTTTTATATATGCAGTGTAGTGCCCTGAATTGGTTGTGGCTCCTGCGTGGTAGATTATACCTATTGTTGTGAAGGTTTTCTTCCCAAGTGATATCTGACCATGTGTGAATCCAGTCAGCTTGCAGTTGTTTTTGGTACCATCTGCATTGTAACGTAGAAGCATTAGTATTGCGTATTTACTACGTGTTTGTTTTAGTAACGTGGAACGATTATCTGAATTGCAGGTAGAACATAATCTACCATGGTTTGCATTTTGTACAAGTTGCTGAAATGGAATGGATTCACAATTAGATATTGATATATATATACAAAGCGTTCATTGGGGATTTGTTCTTCTGTCACATTGTCGCAGAGAGTGCATGTATGTTTCCACATGTATGAAATCTGGAAGATTTCATTTATAGGTATGTTTTTGTTTTCCAGTACTTGTAGTAAGTACATTAGACATTCTTGTGGATCTTCCTGTGAGTTCATAGTGAATTTCACCATTCCAGCACAGTAGTCCAATTGTTGTCTTATTCCATAAACACTATGGGCCTCATTACGACCTTGGCGGAGGTCCATGGCGCTATTGGCACCATGGACCATGGCGCTAAGTTGCCAACTCCGCCATGGGGGTTGGCGGACTTACCGCCCCATTCCGACCTTGGCGGGGCGGTAAGTCCCCAATCCCCATTTACCCTTCCCCATTCCCATTTTTGCCCCATAGGGCATAATGGGAGTGGGGAAGGCGTTAATTACGCCACCGTAAATTACGGTGGCGTAATTAACATCAAGGTCCCTTAGCGCCATGGATTTTTACACCTGCTAAAAGCAGGTGTTAGATCCGCCATGGCGCTAAGGGATCTCGTACTCAGGCGGTAAGGGTCGGCAATGTTTACGCTGGCGTAAACCCCTTACCGCCTGGGTCGTAATGAGGCCCTATATGTGTTATCAGGATTGTTTGCTGCATTTCTGTGAAGTACTAACATTTGCAAACACTATGGGTCTGTACTGTGTAAGTAAATGTTGTCAACAATTGGTGGCAATTGAAATAGAATATTCATTGCTACATTTGCATAGCAACTTACACCAACTATATTTGAGAGTTTAAATGGACCAGGTAGTTCTGTATCTGACTGCTTTTTTTGGAGTTTGTCTTCCTTCTTTTAAGAAGTACCTGGTTTACTTTCACTAATGGATTCTTTTTTGCTTGTGGTATTTGATGAAGTATTAGTTTCTTTTACTCACTTTGGAGGATTTGCAGTGACATCCTGTTGCATTTCTGTTTGATTTACTTTTCTTTTATAACGTTTTACTTTTTGTGGAACAGAATATGTGTTTAGAAGGAGGTGTATAGTGAGTGAAGTCTATTGTATTCTAAAATGCAAGGAATATCAGCGTTTACTTTACTTGCATCAAAGTTGATTAGAAATAGACCGTCAAGTGTATGTAAGCGTGATAGTGCTACGTAGGTCATGCCTTCTTTAAAGACTGTGTTACCAATATCTATCATTGCTTTGTCTAGGGTAAGACCTTGCGATTGATGAATTGTGACTGCGTATGCAAGAGTTAGAGAAAATGTTTCTCTGCGTACATACATGTCTTTGAAGAGAAGGAATCGAGCTGTTGAGCGTCCTCTCCTTTTTACTTCTGAAAGTTTGTGAAAGAGAATATTGACAAACTGAATTTTGTTGTCACGTGGGTATGTTTGAAAGCCAACAACTGTACCCAGTGCTCCATTAACTAGTCCTTGGTCCACGTCAAGGTTACGTTTAAGCATTACTCTGCAATTTAAGGATAAATTGAATATCTTTTCTAAGCCTGCTGTGTTTGAGATTGATTTTTCTAAACTATTTAGCCTTGTTGTGGCTTGGTCACACATAGGTATTGTCATACCACGTACATCTAGTTTGTCTGTGGCGCTAATTTCCATTATTGGTTGCATTTCTTTACTTAACATTATTTCATTGAATTTGAAACAGCTTGCAAGAGTTGTCATTAAGGCCATACAATTGACATTTTTGTGGGCTTATTGTTCCATAACATCTGTAGCACATACATTATCGCCATAAAGTGCTTTAATGTGCCGGGTTTTCAATATTGCTTCTGCTTCTTTAGAAAGTATACCAACTCTGATACTTTTTAAGATGTTGGCATAAGTGAGATCTGCAGATTGCCACATGTTTTCTGTTAATTCTCTGTATTGGAAATGTTGCCAAAGGTTGACATCTCCAATGCTGCCAACAGTTTTACGGCAGAGTTTGTGTCCTAATGTTTTAAAAATAGGCTCACCTTTTACTGGTGTCAATTGAAGAAGATCTCCGAAAACAATAATGTGTTTTCCTGCAAAGAGCTCTTCTTAGTTTGTTTTGAGTACTTCTTGTAATCTGAGGTGAATCAAAGCCAACATTAAGTTGGAGACCATGCTCACTTCATCTATTAGTAGCATTTTCATTTGTTTCAATACTCTGCGTAGTTCCATTGCAGCTTCTGCAGAAAGTTTGTAATAGTCTAATTTGTTCTGGTGTTCTACTGGCAATAGTAGTAATCAGTGTAACGTGACAGCACCTATGTTGTAGGCAGCTAAACCTGTGGGGGCAGTGACAACAGCTGACAGTTTGTTGTTTGTCAATTGTTGAAGGAACTTACTGATGATTTTGATTAGGAATGTTTTGCCAGAACCAGCTTCACCACTGACGTACAGTAGTATAGGTTTATAATTATGGCAGGAACATTCTTCATTTTCATGTTGTACACCATGTGCAATTTGTTTTGTTACTTCTTGAAAAATGCTACGTTGCTCATTGTTTAGTTTTGATTGTAGTATACTTAAGTCTTCTTTATCTTTATACTGACACATGGTGTTTTCTACTTCTATCACAGCTAATTCTGTCTCATTTATTATTAGTGGATCTCCCAGTGGTTTTTGGCTTCCTGTTACAGAAGGTTGACTACTGTCAGGAGTTTCTTTATCTAGTTGGGCCTGGAGTTCTTCTTCGTGTTGCTGTTCATTGTGCAACATTGTTTTGTACTGTGTAAAGTTCACATCAGTTATAGTGCTTTCATTTGCTTTGAAAGCATCTTCATATGAGTCATAGTTATCTAGTATTTCTTCTTCTTTTCTCCATGGTTTAAAGAGTTGTTGCAGGGACATATAATATACTTCTTTATGTTGAGGAGTCTTTAATGACAATTTGATATGATTAATTAAATTTGGTTTAGTGAGTTTAACTAAGCTGCCTTCACAGTTTGTCACTCTGTATTTACCTTTTTTTCATCCGGTTTTATATTATTTTTGTATGTGTAGTTTTGGGCTATGTGGTATAGACACATGGTTTCCAAAGTATTACTTCTGTTTGGGTAGTATGTGTCCAATACATAGTTTTTTAAAATGTCTTGGCTGTTGGGATCACGTTTAGCTATTGTTTCTATATCGTCATAGGATTTTAGAACTCTTTTTCTAGACTTAGCTGGACCAAGACTTAGCCATACTATATTTTCAGATTTACCATACAATGCAGTACCAGTTAAACCATCAGCTGCTTCATATGATCCACATTCTCTATGGGAGAGCATTTATATGCCCAAGCTGTATAATTTCTGAGACACTGTTTTATCTGATGACAGGTCATTCCAGAGGTCTTGGAGCTCTATCTTTTCTGCTTTGGTTAAGTATGCTGTGACATATCGTGCAACTGCAGTAGAATTGTCTGCAATGTACTGCACATCTATGTTTGCATTCCATAAGTGGGCAATGATTGCATTGTAATCATTGATATATGTTTATTCTTCTTTTCTTTTTATGTAATATGTATTTTTAGGTGACTTACCTTTAACAGTATGTCTAACTGAAGACATGAGGTTGTTCACTTGACCTGTATTTGTAACTGGTCTAGGGAAACCAAATCGGCATTTGGTGTAGTATTTCCCTTTGTTTTTGTATTTGCGACTACAATATTTTCCACATTTGTGTCTTTGAAATTGTAAAATGTGTGCATGAAGATCACTATTTGTTGCTTCCAATGGAATTTCACAAGTGACATATTTTTCAATAAACTGTAAAACAGTGGCATCACTGTCTTGACCAAATTTAGGAGCATCTTTAATCCATAAAAGCATGTGGATATGTGGTGCTCCTCTGGCTTGGTATTCTTTTTTCCAAAAGAAGTGTTGCACTTCTCCAAGGGGAGGAACAGTTTTATTACAAATAAAATGTAGCATAGCAATGAAGCGATGGTGAAAATATCTTGAAACATTAACAGGATCCAAAGAACAAAGTTCTCCAGGTGTTAGTATATCTATGTTTGTTTTGTTTTTGTTTGATATGCGTAGGAAATCATGTAAATCTTCCCATGCATATTCTGCACAACTTAATGTAACAAACCAAGTCGGTGGCCCAAGGTTTCTGATCATACAACGTACATCTCCATGACTTCGAAACGAGTACTCTTTAGTACCACGCATATTTGCTAATAGATTTGTAATATTTGATTGTAAAACCTCATCCTTTTGTTGCACTTTTTGTAATAATTGTGTAGCTCTCATATTTTGAAAGTGTGATCCTGATCTTAATATGTGTGCAACTCCGTAACATAAAGTTGCTAGTTCACTTTCAAAGAGTAGGTGGAATATGTATTCCACATTTTGTCTAAATCTGGTATCTTCAGAGTACATCCGTAATGAGCGGTATTCTGAAGCTGATATTTGAATAGGTCTATCATCGTACCTTCCTCCTTTGCCATTAGGAAAGAGTAGAGGAAAAGCATGTGCTTCTATACTTTTTTCCCATATGCTGATTGGTGATCCTTTTGTTTGACGCATTTGGTACGTTTCCAGTGCATCTTCTATGGTGTCATTAGAGTGCAAAGGATGAATTGTATAATGGTCTAAAGTATTTGATATTGAAGCAGGATCAAGGAGCTCAAATTGACCAGCTTCTTGTGTTTCTTGAATTATTTCAGTTGTTTCCTTCAAGTTTTCTTCAATATTAATTTCTTTGTAATATTCATTATTCTCTTTAAGATATTGCAAGGCATGTCTAACTTTATGTAAATCTACCAGCTGTTGCCATATTTTTTTGTCTTTTGTAGGTACTCCATTTACTAAGATAATTAAAGATTGCTGCATTGGATGTTGCACTCCTAGAGTATGCACATTTTCTTTTAAATCTAATGGTAAATAAACTACTTTTCCACAAATGCCTTTTACCAATTCAGAGGGAGGTAATTTTGCTGTTTTTGGTTGAAGGCGTATTATTGCTTGAAATGGGTGCACTGTTTGAATTATGATGCTCTCATATAAATTAAGTTGTTGTAGGGGTTTTGGTAGTGGGTATAATTCCAAATTATTTGTGATAGCACGTAAAGGAGTTTGGTTGTTGTCAAGCTTTGTAGTGCAGTAACTGCAAAGTATTAAGGGGTCAGTTATTTCGTATTTGTTTTCTGCTACAAGGTAGAGAGCTAATTCAAACCATTTAGAATCTTCATTGTCTTCTATTTTGTATGATAGGTCTACAGTTTTTGTGTTACTTTATAAAAAGTTCTGTGGCAACATACACACACATGGTTTGGTACTTCAGCTGATGTACTTTTAAATTTGAGTATTTCTTTTTTGTATGTGTTTAGTAAAAGGTTTCCATGTGTAGAATTGTTGCTAATTTGGTTTAAAGCTATTTCATTCTGAAGTGACTTTCACTTCCAAAATATTTTTTCTGGATATAGTCAATTTCTTCAAGTAGGTATTTTGCTGTACCATGTAGAAGAATGTTATTTAAATTTGCTAGTGCTAAAGAAGGACTTTTAGCATAGTACAGTTTATAAACTAGATTTCTTATAGTTGAATGATGTGTTGGTATCCTTTTGATATCATGGAAGGTGGTTTTACAAGTAGGTCCTGTAATGCAGGCCAATGAATGTCCTGGTAGTCCTGTGTACTTGCGCACTGGACAGGTATCCATATTTTGCAGTAGTTTAATTTTGATTTTGTCTTTGCTTTTTAAATATTGATTGAGGAATTGGCATAAAGACTTGAAAAATGGTTTGGGAATGTTACACATTGACGTGCATGGCCATTTGTACACTAGATGTTCTGATTCAGTTTAATGGAGGGGTAATTCTAAGTTTTCAGGGCATATTTTTATAAGGAGGACTTCTTGTTCCATTATGGTATTATTCACTTTTTCATAACCTCGACCACTGCTATGTATGGCAATTGTATTTGTTTGCTTTTGTTTGTACGCTTCTTCATTAAAATATGGTTCTGTGCTCGTAGTGTGATTCCATTCACCTCCGCAGATACTTAAGAAGTTCTTTCTGTTGACATTTCGTTTATTGAGAAGTTTTTTTTGTAATTTAGATATTAGTTTTGTTAGTAGTTTAATTTTGTTTAACACTAAAATAAATAACTTTCTTTTGAGAAGAATTGCACTATCTATCAATGCTTCTAACATTAATTTCCTACGATAGGTTTGAAGGGTTGAACCTGGTTTCTCTCCTGTTTTTATAAGATTTTGAAGGACTCTATGACGGAACATTTTGGCTAAAATACTTTTCTTGGTATGCTTACTTTGAACTTTATCAAGATTTATAGAAGCAGTTTTATCTGTAGTAATAGCTGATTTTTTGTTAATTGTTTTCTGGTTTGTTTTACATTTTGATAGAGGAGGCAATGTTTTTCCACTTGAAACTTCTTTTGTTTCACTAAATGACTGTATCAGCTGTTTTGTTTCAACTTTTTTTTACAAATTCCGATAGATACGGATGCTTATGTTGGACACTTTTATTTTCATTTGCTCTACTTCTGCGTTGCTTTCTCTGGACTTGACTTTTGGTAGGCATTCTTTAGAGTCCGTTGAAAAAATAAAGAAGAAATGGGTTGGGGTGTTCTGCAATGTATGTGTGCTGTGTGCATGAGTGTTTGAGTAAGATGATAAAGATGTATGTAATGGTGTGTGATTGTGAATTGGGAACTACAATGAGTAGGGAAGGGTATTCTTGAATTTATATGCTACTAAACTGGGGTTCAGATGACAGAAAAAAGTAAGCTAGTGGTGTGGAGAAGTACAAATAGTAAATCTAATGTATACAATTAAAACAGTTGTTTGTTCTATAATATCCAAATTGCCAAATTGTAGCGGTTGAGTTGGGTAATTTGTGTGTCCAAAAATAGGAATTTGTGGGCCATTCTGTCTGTAAATCGCTGTTTAAGACATGGGGATTTTTGGACAGAATGGTGCGCAATCTATATTTTTAGGCACAGAAATAGCATGAATTAACTTTAGAGTATGTTTCAGTAATAATCCAAATATTATTGTGATATTCTACTTAGTTTTTTCTAAAATGAACAGGTTACTTCTTAGTTCTTCTTTGTTCTTTAAATTCGGTTGCTTCTTTTCAGGAGAATGGTCTTCATTGCAATTGTAATAGAAAAAAATTAGTAATTTTGTTTGTATATAGCACTGTTTTTAATTTAGACATTGATTCTTTTAATTGCAATCCTCAGCGCCTTCCTCAAAACCATTAAAACTATCTTATTTACATAAGATACGTCGCAGTTCAATACATATGATATGTTCTTAATGAACAAATTGTATTGTAATGACTAACTTTAGCAAACAAAATGTCTTTACTATGTTTGTGAAATTCATAATGTACCACTGAATGCCACTATTTCTGTAACTTAGCTCTTCCAGGTAATAGTGCCTCAATGTCATGCTTAAATTAAAGTAATTGTATAAATAAATACATAAAACAAAAATATTAAGTCAGTTTGAAAATGTGTTCATGTATTGTACAGAAAATATGCATACCTGTAGTTTGTGTTCATGCATTTGGATATGCATGGAGCTGCAAGTAGAAATCTTGGAGACTTGTACAGTATTTCTTGTAGATGGTGCTTGCCAATGATATGACACTTGTACTCAGAGAGATTCACAGTAAATTTGCAGTGCTGATCTATGATGATGCAGTTAGATGTAGAGGTCTTGAATGTGATTGGTGGATGGTCATGTGACTTCTTAGCTACATCCAATGAGGCAATGGCACAGAAAGTGAAGTGGAAATGGTAGAAGGGCTGTTCATGTTAGATATGTCCGCGGACATGGCGGTAGTTTGCGGACATCAGGTGTTACATCCGGGGATTTGTGGGTTCAGAAGTCATGCAAATGAGAATGAGCACTGAAAGGGATTGGTCAGGAATGTTTAGTGGGTGTGTTGTGCCAGGAGAGAGTTGCTCAGATACTCTTTTTGCTGAGAGAACAACAGGTAGCTATGGCTGTGTGTTTCAGAAAACAGATCGTTTGGATTTTGGGAGAATCATGGATACATTGGTTGAAGGTGCATGCAGAAAGCTGTGGAGTAGCTGTAGATCTTGGATTTCCACATGTGGAAGTACACTGGCATGGAGTACGTGGAATGAAGCGGTTGGACTTGCTACCTCTTTGTGCTACTTTGGAGACAGAGCAACATCCAGACATAATTGTAATTCATTGCCGAGGGAACAGTTTAGGACATGTGTCTGGAATTTCTTTGCAATTTTCTATGAAAGAAGGACTTGGGAAGGTCATGGACGTGTTTCCTAATTCTCAAGTAATATTTTCACGGATTGCACAGAGACAAATGCGGCTTCTTCTTCTTCATTTGGTCCACAAATGGAAAAAGCAAGGCGCAATGTTAATAAGGCTGTTTGTGCCTTTCTAAGAGATTTTGGCATGTCCTCTTTTCCTAATGAAAATATTATGTTTCGTAATACATACATTTTTCGCAGAGATGGAGTCCATCTTACTTATGCTGGCAATCAGATTTTTTTGACAAATATACAAAATGCATTACGACCTTTTTTAGATTTACAGCATCCATTTTGAAGTAGGTGTTAAGTATTTATAGTTTTTGACATACAAACACCTCCCAAAGGCTCTTTTCAGAGCCACCACTTCCTACCAGAGAAAATTGCAATGGTTATGATAGGGTATCAACCCAATTTTTTTGATGTCCGCGGACTTCTAAAAAATACAAAGGGCCCTGCTTTATTTATTTTCACTTCTATTTTTTAACTGTGAAAGGCAGCTCTGAAAAGAGCCTTATTTTTTTTAATTTTTGTAATTTTGTATTTTTTTTTTGTTTTTTATACACGACACATTAGGAGAGGAGGGGAAAGGAGGGTAAAGGGGGGGACACCAACCACAGGGATAAGAAAGGGCGAGCAGAGAGAGGAGGATTTAGAGTGGGTTTTATTTGGGTAGTGAGCAGGTCTTCTCATGCTCTGAGACGATAGTCTCAAAAGCACTGCGAAGTCGCTCCCCCTGCAGAGTACTGTGTCGCAGTACATACATACAACTGTGACCCTCGAAAGGTAAGGGTCATCAGAATTCTGTATGGCCTGTGAGGCAGCTTGAGGAAGATGCTGTCCCACAGAGGTGGTCCTTGTGGTGACAGGATCAGAAACAGAGGATGAAGTAGAGGAAATCAACCTACTACGTTCTTCGCAAGGTAAAACCTTGTGAATAGCCACAGAGTGAAATGACCTCAGTTGTCGCTTCATGGTAGTGGTCCCAAAGCTGTACGAACAGTGCCTCCCGCGACTGAGTATCATTTTGCACTCATTGCAGGTGACACAGTTCGCACGAGCCTAAGGACCATTCCCATGAATGGAAAACAACCGCCACACCCAAGGCTCACGCCTAGTGCGGGTAGTAGGGATTTCCTCTACCTAATTTTCCTCATCCTCTTCTTACTCCTCTGCATCCTCACTCCTGTTCCCCTCTTCAGGCACTTGGGGAGGTGTTGGTGGTGGAGGGGGTGGGGGAGGTGCTGAAGCAGGTGCAAAACCAGGTGGCAGTAGTGCAGCCATGGATGCCATCAAAGATGAGATGGAAATCTGCAGTTTGCAGTTGGCAGCAAAATTCGCTGTGCTCTGTACAAAGGCAGAAACACAATGAGAATAAGCTCTAGGGCATGGTCTTTTATAGGGGTGCTTGTACGCAGTTCGCAGACATGCGCGCTGTCCGCGGACAGATCGAACACAAAAAAATGTTCAAAAAGTTTTAAAAAGTATGTAGAAACTCAGGATTACTATGTGGGACTTGTGCCATGGTGAGTTTTTATGGAAAAATATTGTGGATTACTTGATAATGTACTTTTAAATTGTTCGGGGACACGAACAGTGTCCGCATTCAGAACACACGATCAGCATGGGCGCGGTCACATGTTCGCGAAGGAAGCGGCTGTCCGCAGGACACCAAATGCACGGACATTGGTTTGCTCATGCACGTTGATGTTCTACGGATACTGTTCTTGTCCTGAAGTAATTAAAAGTGCGTCACACGTCAAACGAACAGTTACGGACAGGCGTTTGTTCAACTTGTTTGAGAACAATACGGATAGACATAGCGTCCTCAGGACACCTCCATTTTTGTTTCTTTACGAACATTTCAGAACACTGCGTGTGTTCTTAGAACAGTTTCAACTTGCTAGCGAACAGTACGGACAGGTATAGTGTTCTTCAGGACACCTCCATTTTTGTTTATTTACGAACATTTCAGGACACCGCGTGTGTTCTTAGAACAGTTTCAACCTGTTAGCGAACAGTACAGACAGGTATAGTGTTCTTCAGGACACCTCCATTTTCGTTTAATTACGAACATTTCAGGACACCAATTGTGTTCTAAGAACAGTTTCAACTTGCTAGCGAACAGTATAGGCTGGTAGTAGAGAAACTCCCAGAACCCCCTTGTTTTTGCATATTAAGTAGCTTTGGGTTTTCACCCTAACTTACTAAGGTAATCCAGACGTGGAACCCTTGCTCACTGTTCCTAGAGAGGCACAGCTCCACCTCACTGACGAGGCCCAACCAGGCCGAAACACGTGTCTGGGGTTGCTGTTGGTACTCTTGTTCAGAAGAGAATTGCCAGACATTTCGGTGCTGGACTGCCCTTGGGCAGGACAAAGACTGATATGTACTGGAAATTTCTCTTCTGTGAAAGGATGGTGAGCTAAAACTCTGGTTGAGACTCTAACCCGGGATATAGGCCGGTAGTAGAGAAACTCCCAGAACCCCCTTGTTTTTGCATATTAAGTAGCTTTGGGTTTTCACCCTAAATTACTAGGGTAATCCAGTCGTGGAACCCTTGCTCACTGTTCCTAGAGAGGCACAGCTCCACCTCACTGATGAGGCCCAACCAGGCCGAAACACGTGTCTGGGGTTGCTGTTGGTACTCTTGTTCAGAAGAGAATTGCCAGACATTTCGGTGCTGGACTGCCCTTGGGCAGGACAAAGACTGATATGTACTAGAAATTTCTCTTCTGTGAAAGGATGGTGAGCTAAAACTCTGGTTGAGACTCTAACCCGGGATATAGGCCGGTAGTTGAGAAACTCCCAGAACCCCTTTGTTTTTGCATATTAAGTAGCTTTGGGTTTTCACCCTAAGTTACTAGGGTAATCCAGACGTGGAACCCTTGCTCACTGCTCCTAGAGAGGCACAGCTCCACCTCACTGACGAGGCCCAACCAGGCCGAAACACGTGTCTGGGGTTGCTGTTGGTACTCTTGTTCAGAAGAGAATTGCAAGACATTTCGGTGCTGGACTGCCCTTGGGCAGGACAAAGACTGATATGTACTGGAAATTTCTCTTCTGTGAAAGGATGCTGAGTTAAAACTCTGGTTGAGACTCTAACCCGGGATATAGGCCGGTAGTAGAGAAACTCCCAGAACCCCCTTGTTTTTGCATATTCCATTTTTAGAACATATTGTATTTAAATGAATGGTTAGTGTGTTACATATATGGGTTACATTTCTTATGTATTACTACATATAATGTGTATGTGTGTTGCTTTTTGAATTTGTTAAATGTTCCTATGTTATGATATAACAATCAAACATACCCCCCCAGAGTTTTTAGGTAGTGGTACTGTTCTCCGAACATGTCCGCGGACATTAAAAGAGTTTGCGGACATCAAGTTCAGTAGAAGAGGTTCAGTATGTTCCATATTACATGTACATAAAGTCAAAGTTAAAGGGACGTTATGGTTAAGTTGTGCTACTAAAAACCTATGAAATTCAGTGAAAGAACTTTGTTAAAGGGACGTTATGGTTAATTTGTGCTACTAAAAACCTATGAAATTCAGTGAAAAAGCTTTGTTAAAGGGATGTTATGATTAAGTTGCGCTACTAAAAACCTATGAAATTCAGTGAAAAAAACGTTGTTAAAGGGACGTTATGGTTCCAAGTAAAACCGAAAAACCCTTGAAATTCGCCAGTTATGGTAAGCTAAGCAACCATAACTCGCGCCACCACCGTGCACTGCTAAGACTAACACCCAGGACATCAAAGATGACATCACAAATGTCATTGAACCCTATGACCATATTACCACAAGCACACTTTTCGTCCCTTTCAAATCTATGCTAATTTCGAATAACTTTACCACAAAGCGAGTCCCAGGTGGACATGGCCACTTTAATCCTATGTTTTGTCCCTTGTGGTCATAGCCAGTAGCAAGATTGTCCGGATCATGACCTTATTCCATGACCCGGATAATCTGGCCACTGCCCATGGCCACAGGCTACCCCTCAGTCACTAAAGGTATACCACTATTGTTTGTAGCTACATTATGACACTTGTTAAATAATAAAACACTGACACATTTGCTAAACCATGCTTGTAGGTCCTTGCCAATGCTCCTTACGCAAGTTTGCTGGAAATCCACCCATGTTTTATTTTTTCAAAAGTGTCAAATGTATGCACATACAATAGCCATATAACCTAGCCCCCACTTGACAAAATCCATTCAGACTTTACGAAAAAACATCTAAATCTAGATCTATAACCTTTTTGCAAACCTTTGTGTAGATTTGTCAAATGGCACCTCATTTATAAGCCTTTACATTATTTTGGGACACCCCTCTAATTTTTACCCCTCTTTACAAAATCATGCAAAACTCGGAAAAACATTCATATCTACTTGTATTATCAGTTTCCCAAATTAAATGAGGATTTGTCAAATGGCGGCTCATTTATAAGCCTTTACATTATTTTAGAATCCCCCCTCTAATTTTGCCCCCTCAAGACAGAATCCCACCAAACTTTGCATACTCACTCAGAATCAGCCCAGGAATATACATGCAGCTCCATTAAGTGGCGCCAAAGTTATAAGCCATCCAAGAACTGCAATTCACCAACCCTGTAATGCCAAGGTGTTCGCAAACTTTCACATGACTGTTCGCAAACATCCGAACTGTTCGCGGACTTTCGCGGCAGAAAACACCTGTTTTTTTTGCTTCTTGCAGCCATATCCCATCCCCTCCTCATCACCCCTCACCTCTCCATAGATTATTTGATAAGTTTGACAAGTGGAATGCTGTGTTTTTTCATATGTTTTTACCGTGATGTCCACGGACACTGGTCTCTGTCCACGAATCCAAGATGGCAGGCGTTTCCAAAAATCTGACGCACTTCACGCTCCTCACCTTCCAATCAGCGAACATGTTGCATGTCCGCTGACATGACGCAAGCCGATTAGCCAATCAGGACACTGTCTGCAGAGCAAACAGGGAAGTGTGTCCACGGACCGGACATAAATAGCACTCATTTTTTGTGACCTACTTTTAGGTCATTTTTAAAAAAAACTACTGGATGGATTTTCACCAATATTTACAAAAGCTAATTCTCGGAACCAAGCCGCTGCTCCTGCCGCAAATTTGGTGAAAATCCATCCAGCGGTTTGGGCTGTAGGCATGAGCAAACTTTGCAAAAAGAATCAGAGTGAGCCATATACTCATATATTTTTGCAAAGTTTGGTGAGGATTCGTTCAGGGAGAGCAAAGTTATAAGCCGCCCAAAAAGTGCTCTTCATATGGCCGTGTAATATCACTTTAATGCTAAATGTATTACTTATATTAATTTATATTTATTTGAAGAACTGGGGTGCCAATTTCTAACAGAAAGGTTTTAGAATGAAACTTTTGCAAATGGTGGAAGCATTCACATGAAGGGTGTCTGCACAACAGTACAAAGATTAGAACAAGTGGTGAGCCAGTTTATTGGGGTGCAACACATTGGACCATATACCAGGGACAAATGAAAACCAACAGGACATTCCATATATAAGACAACAGATGACTTGCAAAGGTATCTTTAACAGAAGGGGCATGTGCTTCAAAGTAAAGAAGAGTACTATTTAAATATACAAAATTACATTATTAAGTGTCACTGGAGACAGTGGTGGGGTTCAAGCATGGAGGATGCGGGAGAGGGCAGTTGTAGCTCTCACTTAAGCAAGTAAGTGAAGTTTAAGCCATGCTTTGAAAAGATGCACAGTTGGGCTGGTTTTTATTGATAAGGGCAGTAGATTCAAAAGCAGCGGTCGAGTAGGGGGAAAGAGAGCAAGTGAGAGGACGCACAGGGAGGGAATGGGGTGGAGAGGCTGAGGCCAATGGAGGATGGAAGGTAACATGATGGTGAGTAAACTAAGATACAATCAGACAGGTACTGGAAAGTGAGAGCATTGATAGTAGTGTAGACTAGTAGAAGGAACTTAAAAAGTGAGCAATTGTGCATGGAGAGCCAACGTGGGGGTGGAGTGGGTTAGGTTTTAGATTGTGTGGTTAGCAAAGTTGAGGACTTTGTCTAGAGGGAGAACATAGTAGATAGGAATGCCAAGGAGTAAGCTTGAGCAGTAATCAATTTAATGAGTACGAGAGTGGAGATTAGTTTTTTTGTAGAATGGTTAGTAAGCAAAGGACACATTTATAGAATGTTGAGTAGGTTAATGTGATCAGTAAAGGCAGTGGTAGTAAGTAATTGCTGCAGTTGTAGGTTGCTATCAAAAAGACCCCCAAACACAAGGCTTACATGAGAGAGCAAGAAGGTCAGGCAGGAAGGAAATAGGAGAGGGGAGGGATAAACCTGGAAGCCAGAAAAGAGTTCCATTTATGAAGAGTTCCGCAAGAGGCAGTGGTCAGCGATTAATTGACAAATTTAACTTTTGGATCTTCGGAATGTGCATATGAATGGATGGGATTACACCAGAGTAATGCTGAGTCCAAATAACAGAGCCAACTCAGGAAGATGGGAAGCTACTGTTTAATTAACAATTTTCTAAAACAGGGAGGTTACAAGAACATCACTGGACTTACACTCAGTCTCTCAATGATCTCCACACAAAATATTGTCATTAGATCAAATAATGTGTCAGAGTGACATCATACTACTTGGCAATAGTGAAAAACCTATCAAGGGTCGGGATTGGTTAAGGGAGACATCTAAAAATAGTTTTTCTATTTAGCTTTGATCGTTATTGGCTGTCCGTTATCAGGTGGAAAACTTATGCCTACCTCTAAAAACATGTCATTTCAGAAACACTTAGAAACACAGTTTCACATTGGTCTTGAATCTATAAGGTCCTCCATTATATGGACTGATCTAATTGGTTGGCACACTTGTGCAATGTCTGGAACATTCGGTTCATTTAGTAGCACATAAGCCCAGATCCAGGTGCAAGGAGATAGGACATGAAACTACCTCACCACCCAATTAGCCCAGCATCTCTTCTGCCATGAACTTGTCATTGTATTTGGCCTTGCAGCGTATCCTTGTCTTGAGAATGTACAGGAGTGAGGGCACTCGCTATCGTGTCTGGACCTCCAAGTTCAAGCTTTATTCCATCCTTGGCTCACGTGAAAGGAGACCACAATTTGGTCTCTTTTGCAGCTTTTAAATGCTCTAAATGAACTAAAGCTTGACATCCTTTTTGTTCTTTCTTGCACCTTGATGTGACAAGGTTCATCCTCTGCATACTCATTCTTCTTCAGAATAGATAGCTGACCTTGCTTCTTGAATCTTGACTCCAGGCCAAGCAGCCTCATCATGCAGCTATGAGCCTAACATTCTTGCTGCAACACAGTTTTGCATTACCACTTCATGGGTTGTGACTTACTTAATCCATGATACCAATGTCCATTTCCTGTACAATGGCGGCTTTGCCTGCATTCTATTCACTACTCATATGTGGCTTCTATTATGACTTAATCTACCTTGCATTTCAGCATCTGTACATTTATTTAACGGTTGTTCTCTGCAGCACTTTGTGCATGTATAATCTTCTTTCATACTTGAGTGTTCACTTGATCCTTACTTCATCATCAGCCCTCTAGGATCCTTACATCATTTTCAGCCAGCATCTCGAGATGTGGTGCACACTTTCTTTATGATGTCACTAGCTCTTCTTTGCTACTTTTCATATTCCTTCATGGAGTTCCTCCAGCAGGTTATCGTCACTTCAGGAGTACATTCAGTAGGGCTGTCTCAATCGGTATCATCTTTCAAACACTCGCTGCGGTATTGGTATTATGGCTGGTGTCCAGCACAGCACAATCTCATGTCTCCAATACAGGGGGATTAAGGGGGCAGGATTGACTGAAGATATACACAGCTGCTCCTCTGCATTTCCCCCTCTAGTTGAGTCCTCGACCACCTCCTCCCGTTTGTCTGCTCCTTTGTATTTTATCTTGAAAAAAAATGATTTGGTTTCCATATCTTCATCACCCTCCTCAGGGTGCCTGCTGTTTTGATGTGTTTATCCACACTCCAGGTCCTGTAACTATATTGTCCACTTGGGTTACAGTAGACCCATCGACCCATGTATTTCTTATGATCCTTTAGATACCAGAACAGTGTTCCCTCAGGTGCTGCAATGCTGGCCTTTATGTAATCTCTGATGGCGTCATCAGTCACCTCCTTGGATTTTGGTTCATCCTTGGCATCAATCATGATCTTCATTCCTACTTCTTTCTTAGCAATTTTCTTACATTGTGCAATTATTATCCTTATAGAATCCAAATATGATTATCACCAATATTGCTCCAAGGAACTTGAACACGTTTTCCATTCAATAAGGAATCCATGAGAACAGTTAGGCGAACCCACTGTCATCGTCAATGGCTGATGTCCTGTCCACCATTTTTATGTGTAAATATGTCAACATTGATTTGGCCTCTGTCAACGTCCCATTCTCTCCGTCATGAAATGGTGTGAATGTGCAACATGATGGCCCAATCCTGGTGCAAACACCTCCTTCCATGGCCGTGATCATGTCAAAGACATATCTGTTCTGGAGGGTCATCAACCTCATGCCCTCAATTCTTCTTTTATTGCGTTAAATCCCATTAGAGTGGCATTGATTGTTTGCAGCAGCTCCCATCTGGTAATTTGTAACCATCTGGCATTTACAGCAGTCTGCATCCCAGTCATGAACATAGATGTGAACAATACTGCAGCTTTACTGAACAATTTGTGCTCATCAGGTATATCATCAAATACTTTTGATTTTGCTGAGAAATAGTTTGATCTTCTCTTTCACCGTAGTTCTATTCACCTTTTTTTTCTCATGTGGTTATCTACTTTTTGAAATTCTTCAATCTTCAGATCACTTTGTGGGATCACAAATACTGGAACATGGATGTACACTAGAGAGCACACTCCACCCCAATTCCTGAGTAGTTCATATGTGCTCTAGATCCGCAGGCCCAATACCAATCCATTAGGGCAGCCTTCCCTCTGCTCATTCCTGGAACACCCATGATATTTTTACTCCCCTTATTGTGTCCTACATAATGTTTTCCTTTGCTTTGAAAGCATATGGTCGCAATAATTAATTAACTATGAATACTGGCCCAGCTTCATCCTCCACCCATGTCAGCAGTTTAGAGTACTTAGACCATGACTTCAAGCACTCATCGTTCTGTTCTCCTTGTACTGCTTCCTTTCTCAGTAGATGAGCTGCACATGACTTCATTTCATCTTCCCATCCTTTACTGGTATGCACTCGCCCATAGGTCAGCAGCTGTGACCGTTCACAGCATCCAAGCATTCCAGTCTTCTCCGTCATGTCAGAACAGTTAATTCTCTTCATTTCTTCAATGATCACTTCATCCTGGCGTGCAGCAGAATAAACAAGCATCCTATATGTCCATCCAGGTTCCTTCTCCATTTGTGTAGTTTTGATATGTTCATCCTGTGATGGAAACAACTGTCTTGATCTCCATTGCAACATTGTCCAGCTCCCTTGGAACTGTCCTCTGGTTGTACACGCCGGCATCTCTTTTGAAATGAAGGTTTTGACAGTATTCATGGCATTGGGGATGATAGGGCAGAAATAGCAATTCTCATCAGATGTACTCCCCCCACTTTTTTCATGTGCTGATACCACATGTTATTCCCCAGGTGAGCTGCATTATCACGGTAGGTATTTATCCCCGGATTATCTTCTTTTGCAATTCTCTTTTGTCACTTAACATGATCATAGAGATTAACAAAATTATCATAATTGTTGCCCGCACTTGGAAGAATCATAGACAATCTTTTTCAAAATGCGATTAGTAGGAAAATAGATTTTCAGAAGTGTAAGATACAGAAAGATAAGGAAAATACACATGCATATGTATATTATGCATACAAGTCTGGAGACCTATTGTTGTGCTATCCCAATGCTTGCTGAGCTAGTGCTCTCTCTATAATAACATTATCCTCGTCTTGAATCCTTTTTACTTCAAGCATTAGATTTCACATCTGTAATTGCACAATCTGCTCAATGATCGCTGCTAAGAGTCTCCATATCACTGGACCATTCTAGGGATCATGCAAAAAGGTGTGAAAGTTAACAGCTCTCCTAACAAGGGCAGGGTAGGATTGAAGTATGAACACGAAAAAATAGCAACCACAAGACATTTGTGTTACTGTCAACAGGTACCATGTATTTTATGAATTAAAACAGTTGTTCCCCATGTAATGAATCTTGATATTGATATCTCTTCCAATTTCTAATCAGGAACTACCGTTTAGGCATAACGCTGATGCAATATTCATTTCTCCAAAGAATATCTAAAAATTCATTTGAGCCAGTGGAATTTCTCTGCAAGTCATTGCACTTCCTGCTAAAATATATAACGAGTGTTCATTGAATTCCAGTTCAAAGAAATATGTGCTAATCACTCGCTGCTTTATAATCCTTCTTCTTGGTCATCGATCAAGTCTGCACACGTGGAAATTCTTCCTCTTGTCTTGCTTCTGGGTCAGCAACCGCTGGGGGGAGGGTTTTGCCTTTAGAAACTTTCATATCACCTTGATGCAGCCAAGCTCATCTCCCTGATACCTTATATGTAGAAGGGGAGACTTCCTCAACAACAAAGGGGCCATTGAACCTAGGTTTGTGCCACCTTCTGGTACATTTATTTTTATTTTTATACGCATTAGGTCTCCGACATATAACTTTGGTGGTGGCAATAGTTCACTTGGATTGATCACTGGATCATCCTCTTCTGTGTTCCTCGACCTCTCCCTCCAATGCTTGACTTGATCTGAAATAAAAGAAATACTGGTAGTCATGCAAGTCAAATATTCATACATTTCATCACCTAGAGTCTTTGCTACACTCTGGGCATCACTCCTAACTCTAGATGGAGGCATAAAAAAGGCATCCTGATGCAACGCCATGTCAGTAACTCATGAGGGGTGAGGTGGTAGTCAAAAACTGGCTGATTCCAAAGGGCATATATAGCTTGGGGTAGGCAATATAGCCACCCTTTGTAAAAGTCAATATCATCTGGTAGATCCTCTCTTTGAGAAGGATGTTGAGTCTCTCACATATCCCACTTTCATGTGATATGCAGAATAATATGTGTGCTTTATACTCAGTAGAAGTCCTACTTGTTTTAATAACTCATTGACAAAATGTGGCCCATTATCGGATGTTAGTACTTCGCACACACCCCATCTCGGAAGGACTTCACACACTAGAAACTTTGCTGCGCAAGTAGCATCAGGGTGTGCACATGGACTGGCATTGATCCACCTAGAGAAGAGGCACACCACCACTAATAAATACCTGTATCCATTACTTGCCTGCTGAATATCGACATAGTCGATATGTAAATGCTGCAATGGTCCATGTCCCTAGCAGTAAATCTTTGATACACAATGCAATTCACCATGAACTGTTCAACAAGTTCCAGTAGATTAGGAATGAACCAGTCCTCTCCAATAGTGGCAGCAAGACTTTCTCTGGTTATATGCACGGGGTAATTCAGTTTCGGAAAGTGCGACTTTCAATAATGCCACCGGCACCACTGGCTTTCCAGTGCTTTTCTGCTACCATAATGCTTCTGTGGGGATAAAGAAAACCCCCTTTGTTTCCATAGCTCTTGCCCTTCTTGTGGGGCCTTGCCCTGGATCTCTATTAGCTGCATAATTGAGCATATTAAACCCCTCTCATACTGACATGCTTCTAGTTAATCCTTCTTTAATATCTTCAGATTCAAAACTTGAAATATCTTGGGAATATGCAACCCTTTTGGCTTCTTTGTCTGTGGCTTCATTTCTCCGAGAGATAAAGTCTGTTTGTTTACTATGTGCTGCACATTTTATGACCGCTATGACTACTCGGATTTGTAGTGCTTTAATGAGCCTGTCCAATAAGGATGCATGTTGTACTGGAGAGCCGTATGCGTGGAGATAGCCCCTTCTTTTCCAACGTTACAGCCCTGCATGTACGGTTGACATCACATGGGTGGAGTCACTGTATACTGTAACTTCCTGCCCTTCATGTTTCTCGAGTGCGACAATATGTGCTAATAATTCTGCTGCTTGCGCTGAAAAGTGAGATTGTAGTCTTGCACTTGCCACTACTTCAAATTCACCATTTAGTCTGTGCCTTACCACTGCAGAGCCTGAATGCCTCTCCCCACTAGTCTGATCAAGTTCAAAGAACCGTCATTAAAAAGAATCCCCCGCCAAAGCATTCTCTTTCAGAAGAGATATGTCATCATAGAATTCAACATAATTTGCAAAGTCATGCACATGATCACTTTCTTCTACTGGTTCAGCTACAAACGTATCTGGGTTCACTATTTTACATCTTACTATTTTAATCGCTGGATTGGAAATCATTACTTCGTAACCTGAAATTCTTTGGGATGTTAATGTGCCCTGGTGTGTCTCTAAAATGGCAAATTAGGCATGCTCCATGAATCATAGAGCAGCACATGACAATACTTTTGGACTTTTATATTGCAAATGCAGCAGTAGCCAAGGACTGTTCGCATGGGAAAGTCCTCTCATAACTGGTTCTAAAATCCTGCTGTAGTAAGCCAATGTTGTCCTTTGCGTGAGCACTGCTTTTATTACTGCCCCATTCATGTGTGAAAGCAAATAAAATCACTTGCTACAGTTGAGATTCCCTAAAACTGGAGCTGTACAAATTGCTCCATTCAACTCCTCAAATCCTTCCTCCATTTCTTCAGTCCATTCTATCTTTTCCTTACCAACTTGTGCTTTTACACTTTCAAAAGTGGCTTGGTATATGTGTTGTAGTCAAATACCGAGGCTCTGCAGCAATTGCACATGCCCAGAAATTGCTGCATTTGTCTCACTGTGTTCAGTTTTGGTGGTTTCATAATTGCCTCAGCCCTTTCAGTTGTCACCTTCTTTCCTTCATGTGAAATTAACTGACCTATGTGCAGAAACTCTTCCTGGCAATACTATAATTTCTCTTTGTCCACTTTATTTCCTTTGTCTGCTAAAATAGTCATTAGTTGGACAGAGTCTTGCCTAATTTCATCCTCTGTTGTACTGCAAATCAATATTCCATCTACTTATTGTATCACCACACTTTTAAGATTGACATTGCCTAGATCAATCTGTATGACCTTGTTAAAGATCGATGGCGACTCACAATACCCTTGAGGAAGACGGTTATCTTTTAGTCTTTTTTGTCTGAAAGTAAAGGAAGGTAGGTCTTGCTAGGCTTATGCAACGGGAATCGATCACCATAAAATACTGAGCTTGGGGGGGCGCTGTTGCGCACGTAGAAAATGGCTCCCTAAACCCGTTGCTCCTCCATCACCTCATGATCCTGCGCTTGAAGATCCATTCATAGGCTGTCTAGAGGGCTGAAACCTGCTGTAGCGGTTGCCGGAGAACTTATCCACAACTTGTGAAAATCTGGGTCCGCTGAGGTACCGGACTGCTGAGATCTGGCTGTCAACAAATCCGCCGACATGAGCATCGGTGTCGTGCTGACGCGCGGCACCAGGGGAACCTACTCGGAGGCCATGGTTGCTGAGCGCTGCGGGCCGCAAGTGGGCGGAGTCTATGCTGGAGGCCCGCACCCAGCCCTGCTGTACAGCCCGCTCTCTTCACAAGGTGGCACCTTTCGATCCTGTAGAAGCCCCAGCTCTAATCTGCCCTCTGCGCCGACCTGCTTGACACTTGCCTCCCCTTGATCCCGGAGTACCGTGGCTCCCGCCCACACATAGACCCGCAGACGGCAGAGCTGGACAAACAAGTAAGCGGCCAGCGAGAGGTGGGAGGGGGGACACGGTGTGCCGGTCCTGCCGTGTTTTAACACATTAAGCGATTTTCTACGCTGGATGCCCCCGGCAAACAATTCATTGAGATCCGATAATCTGGGACTGCGGTCCTCCTGATCCCTACCCACCTCTCTAGGCCTGTACACACACTGTGAGGTCGATTGGAACACACCAGGCAGCTCGGCGTGCTCAGCTCTCTTTTGATTGAAGTGTTGCCTCGCTGCCGCCATACTGCGGCTACGCGGAGCTTCTTGATACGCCCTGCAGGCTTGGCAGAACCTCGTGGTTCTAATGTACGGACCGTGACGCTTGGAGGTGCGCTGGACCTCGCCCACCGTCCGAGGTTTGGACCCTCCTCAGCTCTTTTGACATACTCAATATACACACGCGACTCGCCGTGGGCATGGGGGAACCAAGTAAGTCAAACAGGGCATCCAAAACCCCCGCCGGCAGGAAGAAGGGCCCTATGGACACATTTACCAACACGGCTAGTCACGCTGTGACGGTAGACACACATCCGGACGAGGGTGCTCAGGGCGAGCAAGACGTGGTGGACAGAGAAGATAAATTGACCGCACTAGTACAGAACGGATTCCTTGCAGTGAACACTAAGCTGGACGAAATAGTTGCCACCATCGGCTCTTTGAGAGCCAGAATAGACAAGGAAAGTGCGCGTGTCATGGAGACTGAGAGCAGGATAAGTGTGAATGAAGATACTATTGCCCACCACAGTCGAGATATATCCTACATCAAAGACACGATGAACAAACTACAGAGCAAATGTAAAGACCTCGAATCCAGGTCGAGGAGCAACAATGTCCGCGTGGTCGGAGAGGCGGAATCCTTCGGCAGGGGCCAAATGGAGAAACATGTGGAGGAACTTTTCAAAACCTTATTCGGGCCCGAATCGCTCTCTGAACATTTTCTGGTGGAGGGGGTGCATCATACTCTAACACCGGTACCCAAACCAGGAGCCCCGCCACGTACAATAATTGCCCGCCTTCTGAATTACAGAGACAGAGATACAATCCTTTGGTTGGCACGGGAGGCCAGTACATTGCAATATGAGGGGAACCGTATACATATATACCCAGATTTCTCTGCCTCTGTCCAGGCAAATAGATGCTCTTATGAACCAGTTAAGAAACTCCTTAGAGCATGACAGATCCCATACGCCTTGATGTTCCTGGCCAAAATGAGAATTCAACATGCAGGAAGAGTGCTTTTTTTTGAAAACCCGTCTGAAGCCCAGTCTTACATTGAGTCCTCTATTCCCCTCCCTCCAAGGGGGGAACGACCTGCGCCAAACAATAGACCCTGGCCGGCAGACTAAGATTTTAGCACTCTGCTGATCTGGTTGCAACTGGTATGGGCCCTACTTCAGGGTCACTGGTAAATTGATACAAAAGATGGCCATCTTCTGTGTTTGGTGATGGATGTGAGCCGGGGATGGTGGTCATGTGAGGCAACATGACTACCCCAGGAATTTTCCATAAGTTGAGGGACAAACATCGTCAAGTTGGGGGAGACGATGAGGGTGATGGGCATGATGGGGAGTTTGGATTGGGTTGTTGTCAATGCAATATCCCATGGTTTGAATTGGGAAAGGCCCCCCACAGTATGGCACCTTGCCCTGGGAGGACTATTGGGGGATCTGGTTATAGTTTATTGGTTAAACAAGTGGTCTGTGAGATTCTGACACAATTCATGTTATTTGAAAGATACATCCAAGAGGTTGGAGATGCTATTCAAACATTTCTACGTAGGACTTGGACCATGCATT
The DNA here is from genome assembly GCF_040938575.1 of Ambystoma mexicanum. Taxonomy (NCBI): domain Eukaryota; kingdom Metazoa; phylum Chordata; class Amphibia; order Caudata; family Ambystomatidae; genus Ambystoma; species Ambystoma mexicanum. The sequence continues at coordinate 1,027,623,348 of NC_090936.1, forward strand.
AAGGGTTAAACTGTTGTCATGGAATGTAAGGGGACTGAATAATCGGTTGAAGACTAAGAAGGTTGGAAGTTATATTGTCAGACATGGTGCTCAAATTGTTATGCTGCAAGAAACGCATACTGTTGATGCTGGCAATGAGTGCATACTTCCCGGCTGGGGCAAATCCAGGTTTTGTACAAACTACTCATCTCAGTCCAGGGGTGTCGCCACGCTCATACATCAAAATCTGGGATTTTGCCCCGATGGCCATAAGTTAGATCCCCCTGGTAGATATGCTCTGGTGTGGGGCTCGATTGCAGGTCAACGGATGCTACTGGTAAACACATATGGCCCGAACATTGATGACCCCGCCTTTTATACTAAAATATACCAATTGCTGTCTGCCATTGATATTCCTATTATAGTCTGGGGTGGGGACTTCAACATCTCTATGGACCCTAAACTGGATAGATCCAGCACGGTTGTTAGATCACCAAGTAGGGCTGTTCTAACTTTGCGACATGTCCTTACCCAGCTCTCCCTCGATGACGCCTGGCGAGTGATGATCCGAAAGGAAAGGCCTACACATACTTCTCTACGGTTCACGATTCCGAGTCCAGAATTGATTATTGGTTTGTTTCCCCCACTATGCTTGCTGTAACAGAGTCGTGTGAGATACTTCCCTGTACACTGTCTGACCACTCCCCGATAACACTTGAGGTTGCGATTCAAAACTGCCCTAGATCTCCCAGAAGATGAAGGATGCCCGGGGGGGTTGCTGACTGACCCTGGGGTAGTGGAGGGGCTACACACCGAAATTGCAGAGTTCCTCGAAATTAATATGGGCTCGGTTGATAGATCTTCCACGGTATGGGAATCCTTTAAGGTCTGGCCTAGGGGGACGCTTCTATCCAAATCCATGGGTCTCCTGAAAGGGGTTAGGGCTGATTTGACCCAATCTGAGGGTGAACTGGGGAAACCTGAGGACGAGTGCGCTCGTACACACGATAAAACCATACTAGCTGGAATACAACAACAACTCCAGGAATTTGTCAGACTAGCTGCTAGGGAAGTACAATACA